>NC_045727.1:7575894-8175894 GCF_009834535.1 Camelus ferus
GGAAAGGAAGGAAGGAAGGAAGGCAGGAAGGAAGGGAGGAAGGGAGAAGAGAAAGAAAGAGGAAAGGAAAAGAAAAGAAAAGAAATAAGAAAGAAAGAAAATTATGTGAAGTGGTAGAGGTGTTAGCTGACCCACCTGGTGGTAACTGTATGGCAATACACAAATACTATGAAATCAACATGTCGTACACCGGAAACTGCCCCACAAATGCTCAAATGCTGCTGGCTTTCTCGCTGGAGGGAGGGTCTGGCCCTTGTTATCAAGTTGTAGCCCTGACCTGGGGTCAGGCCACCCTCCCTGGCCCAGGAGTTTCATTTTTGACTCAGTCATTTACCACACATTAGTTGAATACCTACCATGTGCCAGGAGCTATGATGATATCTCAGCCCAGCTTTCCACTACAGTGGGATATTATAATCTAATGTGATTGGTGTGGTGTTTGAGGTATGGGGGTGGAGGGGGGCCAGGGGCACTGATGTCAGTCTAAGGAAGCCCAGGAAAGGGCTTCTTACGGGAAAAGTTCTTCAAGCTGAGATCTTGAAGGTCAAGTTAGCAGAAGGAGGGAGACGGAGCAGGGAAGAGTGCTCCAGGCAGAGGGAGCAGCAGGTGCAAAGATCCTGGGGTGAGGAAGAGGGAGTTGCGACCACAGAACTGAAGGCAGCCGGGTCTGGCTGGGACATGGAGGCTGGAGACAGAGGCAAGTCTGGGTCTAGAAGGGCCTAGCAGATGTCTTCAGGAGTTTGTCCAATGAGGAAGCAAGGAAAGGATTTGAGCAAGAGGAAGAAGAGAAATATATTCCGATTAGTAATTCAGGAAGAGCATGCTGACTGGCTGGGAGTGAAGATGTGGCAAGACACCAGACAGGAGCTGTTCACAGTAATCCTGGCAAGAGATGGCGGTGGTCTACGGCCTTCTAATACAGCTAAGGACCTGAGGGTAAAAATGGCGCCCATGACACTTTGAACTCCTGAACTCCTGAACTTGACCTAGTCAGAGGACAGGGCCTAGAGCGGCTCACCAGCAGAGGTCAGCCACACACCCCAGTTCAAATCCTGGCCATGGAGGAACTTAATGTGTGGCCTCGGGCAACACGCTTAAGTTCTCTGAGCCTTGGTTTCTCCAACCATAAAATAAGGATAATTGCCTACCTCCAGGAATAGCTTCTACTCACATATGAGGATTAAGCAAGAAAAGTGCCTAAAGGATGGTGCCCAACAGAGTAAGGACCCAACACAGAGTAGCTGTAATTAATTTCATTTATCAATTGATAATTCTCCAATGACCCAGCACATACTTTTTGCCAAATTCCGGAGACCCAGGGAGCAAGGCGCTGTCCCTGCCCTCAAGGATGTCACAAACATGGTTAGGGAGGCAGACACGTATGTGAAAGGAAGAGAGCGGGGCCGCCATGCCTGCTGTGCCTTGCTGGCGTGGGCAGGGGAATATCTGGGGGAAGAGTTAAAAATCTGGATGTAGACAGGCAATGAGAACAGCCCGTGGGATCCCCAGTCCCAGCTGCCAGCTCGGGAACACAGGGCAGGGTAATATGATCGGGGCTGGAAATCTCTCGTTGGCAGTGGAGAGACCAAAGGACAAGGGTGTGTGTGTGTGTGGGTTGGTGGGTGTGCGCACGCACGCTCTCTGGGGTAGGAGAGGTTGCCGAAATAGCCCAGATCACGAGGCTGGTGGTGCAGGGTCTGTGACAGCCACAGGGTCACGGGATCCATGCAGGAGGCGCCCCCTGAGATGAGGAAGGCATCCCGGGCCCCAACTGGCCCTGGGCCACGTGGGAAAGAGCAAGAGTTGAAAATAACCTCGACAGTGTCAGAAGCCGCTGGCGGAGACAGCCTTCGGGAGGGCACCTGACGGGATAGTTTCAGCTGAAAACTCTGCCTGCCTCTGACCTTGTCACCTCTAGAGAAGCCAGCCCAGGGCACACTGTTCGTCATTGTGAAAAACTGGAAACAGCCTAAATAAATGGCCAGCAGAGGGGAAAAGTGCATGAGTAAGATTCAGTCCCTTTAGTGGATATAGCAACTTAAAAGAAAGAACTAGTCTAGAAAAGAGAAGCGTTATCTACAGATGCATGGATACAGAGGATGTGATATATATATATCCACACAATGGAATATTATTCCACAAGAAAGAAGGAAATCCTGTCATTTGCCACAAAGTGGAAGGACCTTGAGGGCATTGTGCTAAGTGAAATAAGTCAGAAGGACAAATATTGTATGATATCATTTACATGTGGAACCCAAAAAAAGCCAAACTTGTAGAAATAGAGAGAGAACGGTGGTTACCAGGGGCTTGAAGGCAAGCAAAATGGGGAGATATTGGTCAACAGTTATGAACTTCCAGTTGGAAGGTGAAAGTTCTGGGGACGTAGTGCACAGCATGGTGACTACAATTAATGATACTATATTATACACTTGAAAGTTGCTAAGAGAGTAGATCGTACATGTTCTTACCACAAAAAAAGAAACAGTAATTAAGTGATGTGACAGCCGTGTTAGCTATGGTGATAATCATTTTTGCAATATATAAATGTATCAAATCAACACAATGCACAACCTTAAACTTACCCAAAGTTCTAGGTCAATTATCTCAATAAAGCTGCAAGAAAATAAGAAATTTTTAAAAAGTATTTCCATGACAAGATCTCAAACACATCCTGCAGAGTGAGAAAAACTTATAGAACTAGGTGTAAAAGGTACTAACATTTACAGATATTTAAATATTTGTACAGATACAAAATTGCTGTATATACTTTATCAATACATGTATTTGTATATATAGGTATAAAGCAAGATTGGAAAGATACACAGGAAACTCACAGCATAAAATTCCTCTGGAAAGTAGGAGTGTTAAGGATATTTGATACCCAGTGTGGGTCATTTTGTAACACTCCCCACCTCTACAGGGCAAAATTATTTTCATAATGATTCTGTAAGAATAAGCATTATTTTCGTGGTTGGTTCTTCGGTTTTCAAACCAAAATTTTTTAAAGAATAAATTTCAATGTAAAAGATATATTCAAATTCAGTCAAACAGATCATGAATGAACCAGAAGTCTGTGCTCAGCAAAAAAATAAAACATCATATCTAGCGATTTGCACTCCATTTCACTCTTTTACATTTCACACACAAATTAATTTTAAAAACCACTCCAAGGGGTGGCAAAGAATCACAGAGGTAGCTCTAGTGCTGCTGCTTTGTGTCTGTAATCACTGTTTACTTTGAATCTACTGTTTAAACACAGGCATATATATTATCCCAGAGGCTGGAGACACAAAGTGAGCCCAGCGTAACTTTGAACAATTCCAAACTGTCATGAACATTTGAATTTTCAAAACAACCATGTGTAGCTAAGTCTGCCTGTGTCAGGCCAGTGAATAATTGAGGGATTCTCTGAATTAGCTTCTGGGTAGAATGCTATGTTCATTAAAGAATAAATAATAAAAATGGGCTAATTTGAATCTTAGTATTAAAACTTAACAGTAATGCAGCAATGGTTTAGAATTTAGATAAACAAAATACTTTCTCACGGAGGAGTATTTGAGCACCGACTTTGGTTAGGATAGTGCATGGTGATGTTTTTAAAAAGCAGGCCAAATCAGTCAGTTTTATTATACTGTAAAATTTTCTACAGACAGCTCAGCTCATTATTGCCTGCTTTCAGATGGGCCACCCCCTCAACCCCACCCTTGGTACTCCATTGCTAGGGAAGGCTAGTAGGGACCAGGGTCAGGGCTGGGGGTGTCAAAGGGGACTTCAGCTTTACCTGTAACATTCTAATTTTTTTCAGCATAGCGGCTAAGAGCATGGGCTCTGAAGTCAGACTGCCTGGCTTCAGATCCTGGCCCCAAGGTTGTGTGACTCTGGGCAAGTTACTTGATTCCTCTGGCCTGGATTGCCTTGTTTGTAATATGGAGCTAATAATGCCGATGTCATAGAGCGACTGTGAGGATGCCATGAGATAATTTGCATAAAATGCATAGAATCACTCCCTGGCATACAGTAGGTGCTCAATACATGTTAGCCGTGTTTCTAGAGGACAATATGTTCATACACAAATAATATAATTTTTGAGGTATGTACCTAAACATCTCTTAGCATACAATCCAGCAATCCTACTCCTTGATACAAGTTGAAATCTTACGTCCACACAAAAACCTGCAGACAGATTTTCTAGCAGCTTTATTCATAATTGCCAAAATTTGGAAGCAACGAAAGTATCTTTCAGTAGATGAATGGATAAATAAACTGTGACACATCCAGATAATTGAATATTATTCAGCACTAAAAAGAAATGAGCTATCCAACCACAAAAAGACAAGCAGGAAACTTAAATGCATGTTACAAAGTGAAAGAAGCCAGTCTGAAAATGCTACCTACTGTATGATTCCAACAATATGACCTTCTGGAAAAGATAAAACTATGGAGACAATTAAAAAAAATCTCAGTGGTTTCCTGAGATTCGGGGAGAGAGAGGGATGAATGGGTGGAGCGCAGAGGATTTCAGGGCAGTGGAACTACTCTGTTTGATACTGCACTGGTGGGTGCAGGTGTCACACACTGGTCCAAACCCACAGAATGCACACCACCAAGAGTGAACCCTAATGTAAACCATGGACTCTGGGCGATCATGACATGGAAATGTGGGTTCATCTGTTGGACAAAAGTTCTACCCTGGTGAGGGACACCGATGGTGGGGGAGGCTGTGTGTGTTGGGGAAAGGGGGGCGGCTGGAGGCACATGGGAATTCTGTATTTTCTGTTCAGTTTTACCATTTAACTAAAACCACTCTAAAAAATAAAATAAAGTAAAATGTTAAAGTATGTCTATAGAAGAGGCCTCCAGGAGGTACCCAGGCAGGACCTGGAAGCCGAGTGTCTAACAAGCGCCCTTTCTGATGGCGCCGCCCGGGGGTGAGTGAGCGGTGCCTCGGCCCCACCTACGCCGCCATCCTCAGCTGCAGCCCCAAAGCCTCCTGTGCGGTCTCAGCATCAGGGGAACAGCTGGGTCCGGGTGACAGGGCCCCGGGGACGCACCTGGGCCGGTTCTCACGGCCCAGAGCCCTGGTGGGAGGGCTTGCTGAGGCCAGCGCCAGGGCGCCAGGAGCCTGAGGAGGCCAGGCCTCTGGGACAGCAAGGACAGAGGTGCCCTCAGGCCCTGCCGGCTCTGAGGAGGACAAGGAAGAGGAGGAGGCGGAGGAGGAGACCGAAGGGTTTCAGCAGCCTCAACAGGTACGAAGCTCCGGGCGGGGGAGGAGCCCCGCCGCCCTGCCTGGTGGGGCGGGGCCTCCTGCCGAGACCCCGCGGCGAGGCCCCGCCCCGGCCCCACCCACCCGTACTGTCCCGGGCCGCGGCTCGATCCCGTACAGGAAACGGCCCATTATGGGCACCGGAGGGGCCAGGGCAGGTTTGAATGGGCAGAGAAGAATGAGAAAGGCGTTCCTCCTCGTGGTGGCAACAGTAGGAGCCAAAAACAAGGCCATCTGAGAAAAAATCCAGACCACCCTCATTTCCTGAGGCTCCAGGTCTGTGGGAAAATGAGGAAATTTCAAAGCTAGAGTTTCAAAATTTCACGGCTCTATTTTTAATGCTTGCAATGAACTAATGAAACTGCATTGAACACCACCCACAACAGGGCAATTACCAACATGCTGGGCAGAAGAAAATGACAGAATTTGTTTTAAATATGAATTCAAAGTGCACCAAGGCGGCATGGCCTGGGATGGGGGCAGAAGTTAAAAGTGATTTGATGAATGTCATCTGCTTGAGATCCTACCGCTGTGTCTTAGTGACCATGTGAATGACTACATTCCACCTCAGGTGCAGTCTGGGGCTTCTGCTCCCTGTGGAACAAAACCTGTGGGCAGGTCATTAGGGAGCCACGTGAGACTTCCGGTGAAGAGACCTGGGAGACGTGATTGGATGAGGCAGGGCCTAGTGGGAGGGTGGAGAAAGTATCTTACCCAACTGGGGAAACCAGGGGGACTTCCTGGAGGAGGCGGCAAGAAGAGAGAAGAACAAATAAGAAAAAGGGAGACTTTTTTTAGTTAGAATCCTATAAAGTATGTCATCACAGCCTCCCCATCTCCACAGTCCTTCTGTCCTCGTCCCTATAAGCCAGCTGTCACCCCCGAACAGCTCTCAGGTGGAGACATTCCATTTACGCTGCAGTGTTAGCTCATGTTGGGTTTGCTCTTGGAGCTTCGTTGACAGATTTAAAATTCAGGAGATTCTACATTTAAAAGAAATACTCCAGGTTTCCAGCTTCTTGTGAAAGACCGGATAATTTAGCCGAACTGGAGCCTCCACACTCCCCGCTGGGGGATGAGGTGGGGTCATACACATTAAGTGGCAGGCACAGTACCTGGCATGTTGTTTGACAAAAGACAACTGTGTCTGTGAATTACTCTTTCTTCCATCCAGTTCTTTCTCTGAGTACCTATAGCAGATGTGGTCAGTGCCCCGTGCACATCCTATAAGATACCCACCTTGCCCCCACGTACATTCCCTCCCAACAGCCAGAACCTGCTTTGCCTCGTGCCTGGGAGAGAATCTGAGTGCCTGGGAATTGACATCCTCCTACGGGTAACCCTACTCAGGGTTGACTGACGGGTGCAATGCCCTCGGGTCCTAACGGGGACAACTCTGGGTTATTACCTACACGGTCAGAAGCACTTCCCTACAGGACTGTGCCTCCAGGGACTTTCCTGATATCACATCCTCTCTTGGTCACCTTCCCTTCCGGGTCCTACTTCCCTCTCTCCCCTACCATTTTTCATGGAAACATTTCCCAGTTAATCATTGCCACACAAATCCTCATCTCAGGGTCCACTTCTGGGCAACCCAAGCCAAGACAGTATCTCTTTTCATCTCAGCCTCCCAAGTGCCCCTCCCTCCCAACTGATTCCATTTCCTCCTCACTCTCCCCATCTCTCCTCCTTGCTCTGCCTTCCCCTCCTGGACAGCTCGCTTCAGCACCTCCGCCACCGACTTGGAAGCAGATGGCATCATCTGGGCAAGAGAGCTCCCTTCGCAGTGATTTATGATCCTTGATTGGGCAGCCGTTATTTTTAGCTGCCTCTCTCCACCTTCTGCTGTCCTCCGTGATGGAGGAAGTTCAGCCCTGATTCTTGGGCATCAGAGGATGGCTATGCCAGTGGTTTTCAATGGGAGACAATTTTGCCCCCCAGGGGGCATTTGGCAGGGTCTGGAGACATTTTTGGCTGTCATAACTGGCATCTAGTGGGTAGAGACCAGGAATGCTGCTGAACGTTCTGCAATGCACAGGACTCCTACCCCCCCCCCCCCGCCCCGCCCAACACCACTGCGCACCACAAAGAATTCCGGTCCCAAGTGTCAGTAGGGCTGAGGTTGAGAAATCCTGGGCTATGTGTTTCCCCACTTCTTTTAAATTTTTGTTACAGTGTCAGAATCACATCCTCCTCTTGTAAATACAAGAAGAGCAGTCAAGATGCTATGTGGCCTGCTATTTGGAGCCTTCAATGAGAGAGAGTCCCAGACATGATAATATCTAACGTGTTGATGTTTACTCTGTGCTAGGCTTGTAGCAAGCAGTTTATGTTATTAGCAACCCTATGAGGTTTTTAAAAACTGCCCATTTTACAGGTGAGGAAAATGAGGCTTGGGGAGGTAGAGTAACTGTGGAGTGTCACAGTTCAACCTGGGCTTCTCTCCAAACCCCATGCTCTTAACCAGTATGCTGCATTGTGTCAACTAACTGACGGCTCATAAAATGGTTACTTCCGGTGGGAAAAAGCTCATTGTGCAAGAGGCAACTGGGTTCCCAATTTTGGAAGTCCCCATGAGGACCAATCATGAGACAGCATGGATGGAGGTCCTGGCCTCATGACAGAGTGAGATCCTGTCTCCACAAATGCTCCAAGCCTGACAGATGTTGGGTCATGGATGGCCCTTTAAAACTGTCTCTCCTTGTGATGTATCAGTCAGCTTTTGCTGTGTAACAATCCACCCCAAAAGTAAACACCTGCTATTTTAAGTCACTATTGAAGTTCACAATTCAGCAAGTTGGCAGTTTGAATCTACAGTCAACTCCCAGGTCAGCTGGGGACTGGCTGATTTCAAAGGACTTTAGCTGGATGACCCTTCTGTATTCTACCTGCTCAATCAACCTCTAGCCAGCTAGTCTGAGCTTGTATGCACGGCAGTGGCAGGATTTTAAGTGTGTGAAAGATGCTGTAAGGACTGTTAAATCCTATTTTGGAAACTGGGAAATGTCCCGTCCACTGTATGCTGTTGGTCAAAGCCACTACATGACCAGTGCAGATCTAATGGGTGGGAAAATAGATTCCACCCAAAGTATTAGCAGCCTGTGGCATTTCCCTTCCAGGCTGAGGTCAGCTATTCCTGTAGAGTCTTCATAGTAGGTGGCACCAGCACTCAACCTGGCTCTACGAAGCTGTCAGCTACTTAGCTATGTAGCCTTGGGCAGTTACTTACCTTCTCTGGGCCTCAGTTTCCTCACCCTCCCTGCCTGGCAGACTGTTATAAAGTGCGAATAAGACAGTGGAGGGAGAAGGGGCTATTACTCTATTACCTGTCCTTGAAACAGGAGGCCCGGCTGCTCATGCCAGACACGAGCCTCTCTCCCCCTGAGCCAAGTCGCCTGTAATTTATCAGTAGCCAAAGCCTGACAAGCCCCTGGTGGATTCTCTATATCAACCCTTCTGTCTGTTTCTCAAGGAAAACCCAAGTGGTTTTGCCAAAAACTCTCAGGATCTTTTTCACTCAGGTTCAAGTACTACGCATTGACCAGGAGCCCCTTCTATGATTTTGTTATTTGATGTCAGGGCAAACTTGGAGATTGCTTGGCCTAAAGTGGTCTCAGTTCACCCCATCACCAGGAAAGGCTCTCTCTCATTCAGTAGATACAGCCCGTGTACTCTGAGATATCTCGTAGGCCACAGGTTCTGAGATGGCAGGAAAGAGCTGTGTCCTCCTGGATGGGACCTAGTTTGTGGAAGAGCATCAGGCCAGCTCAGTGCATGGTGGCTCTCCCACAAGGGACCCCAGAGCCAGCCACCAAACATCCCACAAGCCTGGGGAAACTGAGAAGAGAGATGTTAAGAGGGAGTAAGAGGTCTTTGGGTTGTTTGGGGCAGAGGAGAGAGAATGAACACAGTTATTTTGTTACGGAAATGACAGGCCAGCCAAGAAACAAGCACCACTCGGAGGGTTGGAGTACTCAGATGTATTACGCCGGCGGGCTCAGAGGGGCTTCTGCTCCGAAGCTCTGAGCACCTCCAAGACGTGCGCGTGAGGTTTTATAGGGTAAAGTACAAGCTTGGGGTATTTGGCCAATAGGCATGGAACAGCTTTAGCAGCATCATTATCACAAAAGTAGAGGCAGTGAGGCAGCAAACCAACATTTCAAGGCCAGATATGTCTCTTTGAAAATCCAGCTGGCTAGCAAAACATGAACAGGGAATCAGCAAACCGACACTTATTAACTTAGATTTACGAGTTAGCCCAGCAGAACTCAGATCAGTAATCCGACATTTGTTACACTTAGATTTGTGACTTAGCTTGTTAGCCCAGCTGGGCTTTTCCTTCACAATTTAGTTATTATGATTGATTGATCCCAGTTATTGAACGTTGACTTTGTGACAGTGTCCCCTGCTCAAGGTCAAGGACCATCCTGTCCCATTTACTGTTGTACCCCCTTGCCTGGCACTGGGCCCAGTCTAGGAGATACAGGCGGTATGGAATGATCTCACTTAATCCTCCAACAAACCCCACAAGCGGGTACCATTATTACCATCCCCATTTTGCAGATGAGGAGACTGAGGCCCAGGGCATGGAAAGGATTTGTCCAAGTCACACACCTAGAAGGTGGCAGAGTCAAGACTCAGACTGGTTCTGTCTGGCTCAGAAGTGCATAGTCTCATGACAACACCCGTGCCCCTTCAACTCTGCTGGCTCCAAAGAGTCTAGACCTGTGGGCGAGATGTGGGAGGGATCCAAACAGAAACATGCAAAGCAGACAGATGCCCCAGGGGGGTCTTCCTGGAGCAGGACCCAAACCCCTCTGCTCTCCGCCTTCCTTCATTCAAATGCACCCTGCCCTTCTCTCCCGGTGCCAGCATGGCACATAGCCAAGAGAACCAATTTAGCCTTTTCGGACTGATTTTATACTTATTACATCCTTACTTCTACCAGGCATTCTTTCATGCAGTACCCTACATTATGTAATTCCAGCCTTAACACTAAGAAGATACTGTAACTTTCCAAAGTGATCAAAAAGTGAGTGGTGTCACTGAAATCCAAACCCCAGCAGATTTCATCGTCACCATCATCATTATCATTATGGCAGTTACCATTTTGACTTCTCATCATACGCCAAGCATTTTACATGCAGGAGTCCTCACATCACCTCTGTGAGGGAGGGCTCGTTCTGATCTCCATTTTACAGAAGAAGAAACTGAGTCACAGAGAAGTGAAGTCACTTCCCCAAGATCACACAGATAGTAAGTGGCAGAGCCAGGATTGGAACCCAAAGCTGGCTAAGACTGGGGTCCATGGTCTTACTCGTTGGGCTCCATCACTCCCGCTGTGGGGATTAAACCTGTTGACTACGCACATCACGTGACACTGAGGGAACAGATTAATGAATGAGTGTACAAGTAAAAAGGGGGCACTTCCCGGCATATCCTCCCAGTGCCCATCCCCAGAGACAACAAGAGGGAGGGGGGGTCTCCTTCAAGTCTTAGCTCTAGAGCAGCTGGTTTCCAAGGTGGAGAAAGGGGCGGGGCTGCCAGAGAATCCCTGGGAATTGTTCATTACAAAAGCATCATCGTCTTACTAAACCCCTGGGGAGGAGCCTCTGCTGGCCAGTGCTCCTAGGGTGCTGACACCTTTCCTGGTGGGCAGGGAAGAGCAGGGGACTTTGGAGGAAGGTCATCATCCTCTGCCTGTGGAAAGGTCACCAGATGCTATGTTAGTGAGAACTTGGCATTGACCCCTCAGTCCCCGAGGTGGGTAGGATCTCATTTCTACCAGTGGAGTTGCACAGAGCTTGGCAGAAGCCACAGCCAAGAGGGAGGTTTTGCAAACAGTTGCTACCTAGCCAGAACCCTCTGGAAGGAGCACAGTTAGAATAACAAGGGACCAAATGGACACTTAAGATGCCTCCTCCTTCCCCATCCCTTACAACAAAAAAGAACTCTGCTTTCTCTTGGGTGCAAGAGACATAGGGTTTTAAAAACATTATTGAGTGATGCCTGTGTGCCAAGCTCTGTGTGTACCCCTGGGCCCCAGGAATCCACCATATCCTTACAGTGACCCTACATTTATTCTCCCACATAAAGGCTTCTATTAAATATGAGTCAGATGATATCACTCCCCTCCTCAAAACTTCTGGTGGCTCCCCAGCCCCCTTAGAATAAGGTTCAAATTCTTCACCATGGTCCACAAGGACTTTCCCCTACCCCATTGTCTCTGGGCTCTTTTTCCTTACTGCCCTCCCCTCTCGCTGGCTCCACTCCAGCCACATTGCTGTTTCTCCAGCACACTAAGCATGCCAATATCCCAGGGCCTTTGCACTGGCTGTTCCCTTTGCTTGGAAACCTCTTTCCCAGAGATCCCCATATCACATTCTGACCACCTAGAATCCCTTGCCTCCGTCTACCTCCCTTCCCTGTTTTAGTTTTTTCCAAAGCACCATTACCCACCGACACACTAGAATGTCATATCCATGAGTACGGGGCCTCGGGTGTTCATTCTGTGTCCCTGGGACCTAGCACAGTACCTGGCGCTTAGGACGTGCTCAAAAGCATTTGTTGAATGAATGAATGAATGGCCCTTTTAGATCACAATGAATGATCCTATTTACAGAGGAAGAATCTGAGGCTCAGAGAGGTGAAGGGACTCACTTGAGGTTTCCCACCCCATGAATAGAAGACTCCAGATGAGAAACAGTATGTCATTTTATGGGCTGCATAATATTCCATTATCCAGTCCTTACACTGTTTCTTCTCTCTAGTCAGTAACTTGATGACCCTCCTTGTACATGTGTCTTTTTCCCTATATCTATTTCCTTAAGATTTTATTTCTTCCCTCCTCTCCCCTGTTTCTGTCACTGTATTCTGTGGGCTTAGATTCAGATGATTATTATTATAAAATAGTTCAATTGAAAAGATCTTGCTTTAGATCATTTGTTTTTATTTGCATTGCCAATAACCACTCACAAAAAATATTTAGCTTTACCTTTTTGTTTTCCTGGTTTTGTCACTAAATGTCAGTGATTAAAACCATGACCTCTCCATTCATGGATTATTTATTTTGATTTATCATTTGGTCAACTGGGGCTTATATTTGAGTCATTTTTCTTTTTTAAGGAAGCATAAGTGGCAAACTTTCTAAGTCTTTGCATGTCTGAGAGTGTATTTCTGGCACCTTAGCACATGAGAGGCAATTTGAAGGTTGTGGAATTCTTGGACCACAGTCCATTACCCAAGGTTGGGCATGTGGGTTGTGTGTGTGTGTGTGCGCGCGCGCATGTGTATGCAAAAGTGTTTTATTGAGCTATCATAAACATATAGTAAAATGCAGACATTTTTAGTGTGCAGCTCAATAAAATTTTGACATATAATCCACCCATGTAACCATCAACCAGCTCAAGATATAAAATATTTCCATCACTGCGCAGAATGTTCCCTTGGGCTCCTTTCCAGTCATTCTTTCACCCACCAGATACTATGTTCTGATAGCACCATCGTTTAGTTTTGTCTGTTCTTGAACTTCATATAAATGGAATCATACACTATGGACTTTATGTTTGGCTTAGCTCACTCAATGTAATGTCTTTTTGAGGTTCATCCACACTGTCTTATATATCATTAGTTCCTTCCTTTTTGTTTGTTCTTATCTGAGTGTATTACATTGAATGAATTTCCCACCGCTGGTTTATCCATCCTCCTGTAGACAGACATTTGGGTGATTTCTAGTTTGGGAATATTGTTCTCATACGGGTCTTTTTGTGAACATTGCATTCACTTCCCTTGGGTATGTATGTAGGAGTGGAATTGCTGGATCACAGAGTTGGTGTTTAGCTTTGTATCAAACACTTTTCCAATGTGGTTGGACAATTTTACACTTGCTCCATGTCCTTAACAATGCTTGAAATTGCCAAGGTTTTAAAACATTGTTGTGTTGATGTTTTGCTTTGTTTTAACCATTATGATCGGTGTGGAGAAGAGACCTCATTGTGGTTTTAACTTAACACTTCTCTGATGACTAGTGGTGAACACATTCTCATGTGCTTATTTCTTGTTTGGACATCTTTTGTGAGATGCCTGTTCAACTCTTTTGTTCATTGACTTCTTTGATGTCTGGTTTTGATTGTTAGAAATCTAAGGCAAACCTGTTTTTGTTCCTTCAGAAAGATCACCTGGGTTGTCGTTTCTGTTGCTTAAGAGTTTGGAGGGGGTTGGTTTTGTTTTGGTTTGGTTTGGTTTACTTTGCTTCACTTTTTCTTAAATACTTGTAGAATTTTTTTCAGAGGATTTTTTTCTCTGAAATTTCCTGATTTCGACCTATGTTAGATTTAGCTGAAACTCAGCCCAGCCAGTCAGAGACTGAAAGCTCACGACAGTTTTCCATTATTATTTATGAGTACTTCCGTACGCACTGCGCTTCTCCCTCTGTAAACCCTGAATTGGTCCTCTGTGTATCTTCCTTTCCTTTCATTGTGTTAATCTCCTTAACTTTTTCTTCTGAGTTCTGAATGAATTTTTCAAGCCCGTCTTTTATTCTCTGATTCAGTTTGCCGCTATACTTAATCTTCTGTCTCCATTGTGGTTTTTAATGAAGTGAGTACATTTTCATCCCCTCAGGGTCTTCCCTAACCTCAGATACGCCTTTTTTGTGAATGCTTCCCATGGTTTCTTAGATGGAACAACCCTTGGAATTGTATCAAAAACACAAATGAGAGTTTTGATAAAGTTTTGTTTTTCTGATTTCTTTTATTCCCTCCATCCTAAGGATGCTTCATCCCATTCTCTTGGATGCACCATCTTTTCTTGTGTTTAACATTCATCCTCTGCTTTTTTTCCCTAAGGGAGCCGTCTGCTGATACAATGTATGATATTGAGTTGGGTTTTTCTAAGACTATGCATCCTGTGGGACCTTTCAGGCCCAGTGGAAGTGAGAAGGGAAAGACTGAAGTCGTTACAGAGGAACATTTCTGTGTTGGAATTCCATCTACCTAGGAGAGCAGAGTGGAGAACTGTACTATGGTCAACCTTATCCAGAAGCAGCTTTGGGCCAAATGGTGTCTTGTCTCTGTTAATCGTGGAATCAGGGGGGGTAGCTAAAGCAATGCCCTTAGCTCCTTGCCAAGCCCGGCTTCCCTCGGCAGCACTCAGCCGTGGCAGGTCTCCCAGACGACAGGCTCCCACTTGGGATTCCCCACAACATGGCAGGCACACACGGTGCCCTTCCCGGAGGCTCAGCTGGATTTACATCAACTGCTTGTTGCTCCCCACTCCAGACAGTGGGATGCTCTGGAATCTCTTCCCCCAACTTGACAGTGACTTATTCTTTCCTACACAATTTCCGTGGACCTGTTCAGACATTCCTCCAATCTAATTCCATCTCCACGCCCTTTTGCATAATTATCTGAAATTTGGGGCAGGGTAGTTTCCAGCTCCAGGAATGGCTTTCCCCTGGTCTTTCTGTTCCATTGGTCATTTCAGCAGCATCTCCTGGAGAGAAACACAGAGAGACTCTGCTGCAGCAGTCAACCCCTAGCCTAGAGGTCCTTTCACCAGTCCCTGAGGCCGTACAAAGCTGGTGTCTAATTAAATAGAGATCAGACCTCACCTGCTAACATGCTCTTTGATTTTCATTACACAGTCCAGGAACCTTCTCATTAAACTTAAATTGCACTTGTAACTAAGTGTGCTGTAGATGTTTAGCCATGGCCCAGGGCCTGTTTTAGTGCTGATATCAAGGTACTTGTAGGTTTTGAGAAAAGAAAAGAGGAGTTACACGAAGACCCTGAAGGCCTGGAAGAGCTTTTGTTTATAAAGGAGGGGAAGTCTGGCGCTGGCCTCCACCTGAGAAACAGTGTGCTTCTTCCCCGAGCACCTTAAAGTGGATGCCGAGTCCCCCCCAGCTAACTGAATAGCCCAGGTCTCGGCAAAATCCTAGATTAAAAGACGAACCAACGGCAATCTCCTGCCGGGCTCTGAGAAGTCCTCCCAGTAGTACATGCACTGAACATCCCATTCTACAGATGAGGAAACTGAGGCTCAGAATGGTCCAGGGAGGACCCCACAGCTAGAGTGTGGCAGAGCCCGGATCTGAATCCGTACTTCATCTCCTTTAATTCTCAGCACAGACTGATGGGGTAGGCATCATTATTTGCATTTTAAGGTAAGACAACAGAGGCCCCAGAGAATAAAGTTGAGTGTAACCCCCCCACCTTCCTTGGGTGCAGTAGAGCTGAGACTCCGCCCAGGCAGGGATCTAGGGACCTGCTGGTAGCTCAGGATGGAGGTGTGACCTGATGGGAGACCTTGAGGATGTGACAGAGGGTTGGTGATGGTTGAAGCTACCAGAATGGGGAAGAGGTGGCCCAGGACAGAGAAAAGAAGGGGGACTGAGGGGAAACCATGAGCAAAGAAACAAGTGCAGGATGACACCGGAAGAGGCATCCACAGAGGCCAAGGAGAGGCCAGGACAGCGCAGCGGGTAAAAACCAAATTAGGATCTTTTAAAGCATGAGTTCTCAAAGCTTCCCCTGGGAGGGGCTCTATGTAGAGTGGGTGTTCCCACATGGAGGTTTGTCAGAATTCACCCCCAGGTGAAACTCAGATTCCTGGGTCCCGCTCCAGAGTCTCTGAGTCAGGTCTGGGCCCAGGGGCCCAGGAATTTGCATTTCTAGTAAGTTCCCACTCAGATCAGGTAACTGATTCACATTACAGGGGGCCATCTCTCTTAAGAAGAGGGAGCATATCATGGCTGGGGCCCAGGAGCTCAGCTGGGACCCTGGACTTTTCCTCTTTTCTCCCTTTGCCTGACCGTTACTGCAAGCTCCCGCAAGCCCTCTATCTACGGCTCTCTCTTTTTGAACGGAGGTGTAAGTACACCCAGTAAAGTGCACTGATCTTAAAGGCACACGCCTGTTGGATTTTTACACAGATGTACACCCATGTGTCCACCACCTGGATCAAAGAGGATCAAGATGCTGAACATGTCCAGTGCACCCGGCAACCTCCCCCAGTGCCCCTGTAACCTGCCCTTGGGGGTGTTCTAAGAAGGAATGGGGTCCTTCCTCTTGGACTTCATAAAATGCAATCACATGGGATAGTCTTTTTGTGCCAGAGGCCCCTTCTTGATAATTGATCAGTTTATTTTTTTAATTGAAGTATAGTTTGTTTTTTTTTTTTTTGACAAGTTTATTTATTATGTCTCACTCATGCTGAAAGGAAGCACAAGTGACAACACTGATCAGAATTTCCCTGTGCCTCTTCCTCTGCGTAAGTCACATTTTCCTTGAGATCCTCCTACCTGAGATTTTCATTGCCAGCCAAGGGTTTCAGCATCATCTGTTCCAATTCTCAAAACAGCCCTGCAAGGAAGGTGTTTCTATTCCTGCCATTTTACAGATGAGAAAACTGAGGTTCAGAGAGGTTAAAATATTTGTCCCAAATCCCACAATGTGTAAGATGCAGCCTCAGGCAGTCTGAATTGAGAGCTTGCCTTTAGCCATGAGGCCATCCTGCCTCCCTTCCAATGGAGACTTACAACCCAGTAGACATGCATGTCAATATTTGTTGATTGACTGAAGTGACCACCCCCCCACCCCCACCCCCACCCCCCACCAAAAGCAGCTGTTTTGCTGATCTTCGGAATTGCTACATTAAAAGCAGCCTAGGATTACTTCCCAGGACTCAAAGCCAGGCCAGCTTTGCTTGTGGGTTGAACAGTGGATTCATGTCCTCAGTGGTCCAGCCTCAGCCTGGCTCCCACTTGAACTGACCAGTTTGGGAGGCTGAGGCCTCAGACATGGAGATTGGGCTCAGTGAGAAATGACCCCCCCAAGGAGCCATCAAAGGCTGCAGCCACCTGCACTGCCTCTCTCCAGGCATCCTGCTGCCTCTCAGGGTCCCCAGCTATGATTCTCGTGCGGTATTTAAACCGGCCACAGCACAAGGCCACTCTGTCACGCTGCAGAAGGGACCCTCGGGACAGCTAAAGAGCCAATAGCCTTTGTGCTGACAAAAGAGATGAAAAAGGGGCTGTCGAAAAAGGATATTTTTCCTCCCCTAGTTTTTCAAAGTGGAAATAAAAGAGAGAGAGGAAAAGCAGGGGAAATGGGCCTAATTATAAATGAGGAATGATGGGGAGTTAATTATGACTCATATTTTAAATTGGTGTTTGACAGGAACAAGAAAGGACTGAAATCGGGACAATTAGGAAGTAATGGAGAGCTTAAAAAACAGAGAGAAAAGCAGGTAATGGAAGGGTTCTGGAAGGCTGTGCCTGGAAATGACTAAGTGTGTCTCGGGTCCAGGCTGTGGGTGGGTGTCCCATAGGGGAGCCACGAGAATGATTCTAAAGAGTTGATGCAGATGAGAGGGGCTCAGAAAATTCAGCCAGACCCCCCAGCCTTGTATCTGTCCACTTCTTATGAGGTCCAGCTTCTCCACCCTGATCCAAGCCCTGAGCTCTCTCCCATGGAGCCCTGAAATGACCATCTTGCTGCTGTCCCTTCCTCTCTCTGCCCTCCCCCAGTCTGTTGATCTCATGAGCCAGAGGACTCTGTCTAGAGACAAGGTGACTGTCATTCCCTTGTTCCAGGTCCTTCTGTAACTTCTCACTGCATATCAGGGAAAATCTCAATGTCTCTCCTTAATCTCCAGTTCTAGTCTAAGTGATGAGCTAGTGTCTATCTGTCCAGCCTCATCTCAAGCCAGGTGGGTCCTTGCCCCGTATATATCAGGATTCTGGCATCCTCAAATATACCATGTTTTTTCCAACCTCAGGGCCTTTGCACATACTCTCTTTTTTTGCCCAGAATACCCTATCTTCACATCAGGGCCAGGGGGACTCATTCTTGACCTTCAAGTTTAACCTTCAAGTCAGAGTAAATGTTCTAGAATACCTAGCTTGAGGAAGTCTCCCCAGTCATTTTTTCATTGCACCTTATGAAACTTCTTCATAGCCCTTATCATGGCTTATAATTCCAACTTTTGTTCTCTCGCTTGCTTTTATTCTATCCCCAATTCCTCCTGTGGACTATGAAGACAGGGACCATGGATGTTTTATTTACCAGCGTATTACCCAGCACCTAACACAATGAATTACACACAGTAGAGTAAATAAGAAAACTGCTGTCTAATGCAATGATTCCAGTTCTGGCTTCAGGCACAGCTGGATCCAGGTGATTGTTGTCATCAGGAATCATTCTTTATTTACTTAGAACTGCTTTCCTCTGTGCGGTCTTCATTCTCAGGCGATCTCTCCTCAGGACAGGTTTTAGTAACTCCACTGGGAAAAGAGGCTCTCCTTGCTAATCCCTTCAGCCAGACTCAAGTCACCATTATTCAATTGGACAAGTCTTTACTGGGTGAGCACTAACTATGTTCCAGGTACTGTTCTAAGAATCGAAGAATCATCAGTAAAGAGTCCTTGACCTCTTGGAGCTTATTTTGTAGTGGGGGAGACAGACAATAAACAAGACAGGATAAAAAGCTCTCTAAAACAGTGATAGCCGGGGCGGGGGTCAGGGGGAGACAGTATAGCTCAGTGGTAGAGCACCTGCTTAGTGTGCACGAGGTCCCAGGTTCACTCCCCAGTACCTCCACTAAGAAATAAAATAATAAATAAATCTAATTACCTCCCCCCCAAAAGATTTTTAAAAAAACAAACAAACAATGATAGCTGGAGAGGGGAGAGTTGGAGTGTGATGGGCAGGAGGTGAGCAGGGGAGAACTCAGTTGATGTGCAGTGCCTCGATTGCCCTGACTGGAGGTGCTTACTACTCAGCCAAACACATGGCAATGAGAATAAGGGGGAGAGTTGTTCCACAGAGGAAATAATGAGATGGTCCCAGAAAAGGATGTGATGGAGACAGTCAGGCAAACCCAGGAGATATCCTCCGCAGACCCTGAGGGGAACAGGCTCAGAAACTCAGGACCCAGGATTGCAGACCCTACACCAAGTACCAGGCTGTGTACCCCTCTGTGCGGTGCTTCTCACCTCCAGGGTGGGACAGAGGTGTGTCGGGATCAACCACGAGACCCTGGAGCATCTGAGCGTGTAAGTATCCAACTCAAGACAAACCAGAGCAGATTCTAGGTGGTCCCCGAGAAACCTTCACAAGCAGGAGAGGAGGGTCTGCAGGCGCCACAGGTGCATGAGGGTCTGCCTTATTTCAGCCACACGATGCCTGAAGCCATGAGCCCCTGACTGGTGGGAGTTGGTGGTCCTGGTGGTCACCTGTATGGCACTGCTTTACTCCTCTGCAAAATGTCTCTCTGGCTTCGAAATCAGGTACGCCCATGAGAGTGCATTGCCTTATCTGTTTTGTGGGTCTCAGAAGAGTGAGAGTTGAGAATTGCAGGTAATATTTTCTCCAGAAAAGGCAATTCCCAGAAATGGTTGTGTTTGGGGAGGAGGCCAAGCTTTGGGTTGGATTTATTTTCCACAATCATGGGAGGGTTTTCAGGTTACCTCAATGTTACTGGGAAGTCATCTGAGGCCCTGAGATTAATGACCAAAGGGTTAGAAATGTTGCCTTGTCCTCAAGATGACTATCTGGGACAAATGTAACCCCTGGCTTTCATCTCAAATGCCATCTCAGAGGGGTTGGTAGTAATTGCCTGGACCACCGTGTTGAGCACAGATAGATGCAGGCTCAGCAGGAAAGTGTGCTGTGATCCATTAGTAATGTCTGCTAGGGACACATATCAGACACTGACCACACCTGATCAAACGGACAACATTGTGCATCCTAGAGGAGAATGCCCAGCCAGAAATCAATGCAGAGCAATAACGGGGATTGTCCCAAGGTCACATGTCACAACATAGAGCAGACTCTGAGGTCAGACCTCTCCTGGCTCCACCATTTGTATACTGCGTGACTTCACCTACCTCTCTGAGCCTCAGTTTCCTCATCTCTTTATTATAGCAGTAACATCACTCTTATCTCATAGCAGTGTTTAAGGATTAAATGGGATCATATATGCAAAATGATTCCGTAAGCCCTACTTCCCTTCTTTTCATCCTTCCCTGCTGTGGCCATCCATCCCGAGCAGGTGAGAAGTCAGAAAGGAGAGGGAAAGGACCCCGGCAGAACTTGCTAAGGAATGTGCAGCGGGGCTGACCTGGAAATGAACTAAAGTTGGAATCACTGGGGAGCAATGGGAAGTTTAAAAAAACCCAACCCCAAAGCTTCCGCTGGAGATACAAGCTTGTCGGGCTGGCACATTGCTTCCTGGAGAGGCTGCTGGGAGTGGTGGTTTAGAGCATGAGTTTTGCAGCCAGACCACACAGGGTTAAAACCTAGCCCTTTCTCATACTGGTTGTGTGACATCATCTCTTGTGTCTCTGTTTTCTCATCTGTAGAATGGGAGAGCTAAGGGCAACTTCCCCCCGGGTTGATGTGTCCATTAGGTGAGTGCTCTGGAAAACACTGGCACAGTCCCTGGCATGTAGTAAATACTCTTAGGACAATGACAGTTATGATGATGATGATGATGATGATGATCTGGAAAGCATTTGCTTCCTCTGTGGCCTGGAAGCCCCACCATTAGGTTTCCTTCTTTCTGTCACCCCAACACCACATGAAGGTGGGGGATGTTGAAGAAACCACCCCAGCGGAGAATTCCTCCAGCTCAGCCCAGGAGATGCACCCTTTCTGTAGTCCGGGGTTGGAGGGCATCTGAGACCGCTAGGTGACCACGCCACGCGGAGGCTTCTGAATCCCATCCGGGCAGATGGCATCCCCCGGGTCCTTCATTAATTATCCTATAGCAGAACCATGCCGCTTCCCACTCTAATGCCCCGTAATCGGCCAAGAAAGCTCGCAATTCGCTATTTGGAAACAATTAGCCCAGTTCACGGCCTCTGCAGCATCATTTAACGTGGTCGCGGACATAAATTATGGGGAAGCAGGGACGGACACGGGGGGATGAGGTCAAAGCAGCCGTAAACCTCTGGCTCAGATGAGGTTCCCTGGGAAGGGGGCTGACAGTGGGGATCCTTCCCCCTTCAATCGTTCAGGTGGGGGCCACTCTCCCCAGAGGGCCACCAGGAACCCAGATTCAGAAACCTGTGGCCAGGGCCTCTGGGCTCAGGTCCTGGTCATCCGGGGCTCAGGCTGCCCCAGCCCCCTCCTCAACCTAAGAGGAAGGTACTGCAAATCCACTGACCTCTATCTGCCTCTCTCGGGACCTGTCTCAGCCAAGGGAGACCCTTGGGGCAAGACACCACGGTGCCCTTCACCATCCCTGGCACAGGCTAAGGGTGCTTCCTAGAGCAAGAAAGGGCTCCTTGGGGCCCATCTCTCAGAAGACCCATCCCAAATCGATCAGGAAGCAAATGCTCAGAGACCAGGCCAGCTCTGGCTCCAGTCCCAGCTTGGCTATGTATTGGCTGTGTGACCCTGTACAACTCTCTTAACCTCTCCAAGCCTCAGTTTTCACATCTGCAAAATGGGGATTTAAAAAATTAAGTAGACAAATGGATTCAACAGAGTGTACTTTGCTCGGTAGGGGTTCCTATTGGTAGTTGCCAGAGTAATAGAAGGATAGCAAATCCCTTAGAGGGTGTCAGAGCTTCTAGAATGCTTTAGAAACCACAGTCCACACGGATCCCCTGAAGGGTGGGAAGAGGAAGCAGACCAGCAGCCACCCTATGGCTCCATTGTGGGAGGACCCACAGCCCAGCTCACTCACTGGCTCTCAGCAGCCGGGGGGCCTCGTTGCCGGGAGACCTCAGCTCCTCACCACGTGGGCCTCTCCACAGTCAGCTCACAGCTTTCTCCCAGCTTTCCCCCGGGCCAGGGCTCCAAGAGACTGCGGGGAACTGGGTTAAATGCTTTGCAGGCATCATCTTACTGAATCCTCACTCAGGCAAGGGCGGGAGAAGGCAAGAAGACAGAAGCCTCTCCCATCTTGGAACCAAATCTCAAAAGTGACATCCATCACTTTAGCTGTATTCTTTTCATTAGAAGCAAACACTGAGTCCCAGTCACACGCATAGGGGGAGGGTTCACAGAGATGCAGGGGTGACTACTGGGAGGCAGGGGTCATCGGGGGCAACCTGGGGGGTGCCTACCCCAATGGGACGGTTAGCATCCTTACTGATGCCAGACACTGGATTAAATACTTTGCAAGCATCACCTATTTATTCCCTACTGGGGCCTCATGGGTCAGGCATTACACCTGCTGGCAAGGGATGAGCAGAACAAATGGTCACCCAACAGAGAAAGACAAACTGTCCCCTTAAAAATGGAGGTGCTGGAAGGAAAGAAAAATGCGTACTAAAAGCCTGCCAAATACTGTCACTATCCTTATGTTCTGGGTGAGAAAGCTGAGGCTCAGAGGAGTTAGGTAACTCACCCAGAAATCAGGAGGAGCTACTGGAATTCAAATCGTGTATTTTATTGTTGGCCTCTCACTCCACAAAGGTCAGGCCACTGTCCTTTGGATCCAGCCACAGACCGTCTGGACTGCCTTGAACATGGGAAGTTGCATATCTGATTAATGGGGTCAGGAAGGCAGCCTACTGGCTGGTCAAGGGAAACTTGCAAATGAACCGTAATTCAGTAACACGATTTCCTTGCCCGGGGGCAGACTGAGTGTTCTGGGCCAGGAGAGGCCAGCTGCTTAGCCTGTCTGACTTGGTCTCGCTGGAGACTTGAAAGTTACTGGAGAATTTTCACCAGCCAGCACCGTTTGCTCGGGATAAAATCAGGAGAGCAGAACCGATCCCATTGGGAAGAAATAGCCTTGAACTCCCAAAGGTGGCAAAGCAGAGTAGCAGAGCCCAGGAGGCCAAGAGAATGGTCTTGTCCCTTCCTGACCCCAGCAAGCCAGGCAGGGCAGCCTTCCAGATGTGACAGAGCTCATACCCAGGAGGGATGCGGACTTACGCCCCAGCCAGGCCTGGTTCCTCATCCCACCACGGCCCCTACCTGATGGTAGGACCCTGTGCAAGCCACAAAGCTGTGTAAGCACATTGCAAGCCCTGTACAGTGGAAATGATGATAATCCAACCCCACAGGACCCCTGAGAGGGTGATGAGATGCAGGGCCTGCGAAGCATCCCTCAGAAAGCAGGTGCTGAGCAAACACCGGCTCTTCTCGGCGTGGGGGGCGTGCCGGGCAGAGGCGTGCCGCCATCACGCTTGTCTTCCTTGTGCCTGGCACAGACGTGGCTAATCAATTAGACAATCCAGGAAGAATGCAACTGCTGGACAGGGCGAGGGCTCGAGAGATGCCAATTCAAGAGCTGGAACCATTCTTAGACGTGGAATTGCTGTGAAGTGGGTCGTGGCCCTATTTCTAAAGAAAGCTTTGGTCAAATGAGTCAATGATGTTAACTCCTTGCCTGGCAATTGTGTGTGTTTCAACCGCCTCAAAAGGACAGAGCGGCCCCGACACCAGGGAGGTAGCCAGGAGCGGGACGGGTTGGGAGAACTTGCTGCTGCTCATTGCCGAGGGCTCCCTAAGACCCCACGGGGACGTGGATTGATCTGGGATGCCTGCCATATGTCTGCTCTCCCCTAGACCCCTCTGCATGATCTGCAGTAATTCTCGACCTACTAGAAAACCCTGAAATAACGTACTTGCTGTGTGATCTGGGCAGGAAGACTTAACCTCTCTGAGCTTCAGAAAACAGGGTTCATATCAGCACCTCCAGAGCTGCCACCAGGACTTGAAGGTGACATGTGAATCGCAGTGCCTGGAGCCTGATATAAATCC
Source organism: Camelus ferus (assembly GCF_009834535.1). Taxonomy (NCBI): domain Eukaryota; kingdom Metazoa; phylum Chordata; class Mammalia; order Artiodactyla; family Camelidae; genus Camelus; species Camelus ferus. Next base: position 7,599,883 of record NC_045727.1, read on the forward strand.
TCAATTACTGGTAGCCCATTGCTATCAAAATATGTGACTCCTTAGAATGACTCTGTAACCGCTAAGAACCCCTTAGTCCCAAGGAGTGAAGTTGGTTGTTCCTTCCCAGAAACAGATCAAAGGAGCAGCTCACAGGAGGGAGGGGGGACCAGTCCTTTCAGAAGACTTAGGGTGGGCTGGGGACCAGAGAGGGAGACCCTCCCCTTGCCACCCCTAAATGTCCTCCCTGGATGCATTGTGGCTCAGATCACAGAAATCTTGGTGTTTTCCCTTCAGCTTGGCACAGGGGACAGAGATCCCCTCCACCGTAGCTCAGTGTCCACTAGTGTCCTCAGGAGAGGCACTGACAGAGGAGCAGACATATGACAGAGAGATGGATGGTGTCAGGGTCCACCAGATCTCCTGGCACCCAAGGGCAGGACCCGTGTGTGTGTGTGCGTGTGTCTATGGTGTGTGAGACACTATATCTTCGTGGGTCAGGTCTTCTAGAAGCAGCAGTGGAGTACACAGTGTTGCCAGAAGACCCTTCTTAGCCACTGGGAGGGCTGCCTATGAAGTTTGGGGGCTGCTGGCTGCAGATGGTCAGATATTCAATTCCCCTCGGCCTGCCATCTGCTGGCTGCTCTGGCTGGCCGGGAGAATTCCCCACGGGCCAGCTCTGGGCTCTGGCAAGTCGCTCTGCCCCAACCCGACCCTCAGGTGACCCTCAGACAGGGCTGTGCTCAGCAAATCAGGAGGGTGCCTCCTTCCAGTCAAGCCCCACCCATCAGCTCCTGCCAAGGTAACCGCCTCTGTTTTCCTCTCGGAGTCTGCTCCCCAGAGCTGGGGCTAAAAGAATACAGGATTTGGCATCAGATCTACCAGGGGTCACGTCCTGGCTCCCCTGGGCATTTGCCAGGACTTGAGTTTCCACTTTCTCCTGTTTTTCCAACATCACAGGGTCATTGGGCAGATGAAACAGGAGATCACACATGTCAAGCAGGATCTCTTGACCTTGGCACTGCTGACATATCCATCTGGATAATTCTTTGAGGTGGGGGGCTGCCCTGTGCCTTGTAGCGTGTCAGGCACCATCCTTGACCTCCACCCACTACCTGCCAATAGCACCTCTCCCCCCTCCGTGACCACCAAAACGTCTCCAGATGTTGCCCCACGTACCCTGGGGATCAGGGTCACCCCCGCGGAGAATCCCTGTGCAGGGTGTTTTGTGCCATGCCCGGCATGTGGTGAACACTTGGTAGACGGAGGCTGCAGCAGACCAGCAGTCGTTTTTCGGAGTTCAAAGCGGTAGTAGGACCGCGGGGAGCTTAGAACATTGCGGGGCCGTGGTAAGTGCTCCGCAGATGGCAGCCGTGCTAGCTGTTGTCTTGCCAGAGGCCCTTTCGCGTACTTTGAAAGGAGGTTTTGAAATCTGTGGTTCACACATCACAAGCGTATGGAGAGGTATACCAGCCTGGGATGGATACAGACATGGGTACAGTTCTTAAGTAGGTGAGAGAAAGGGGCCAGGGGAGAAGGGGACTGAGAACTGGAAACGCATTATCTCATGCAATTGTCCTGATAACCCCAAGAAGTTGCTCCTCTTACGTTTCTGTTATACAGACAAGGAGACAGAGGCATTTCAGGACTTGCCATGAGCACCGTGCTGGGGGGGCCTTGCTGGGAGCCCATTCCTCTGCCCGCAATGCCAGCAGCAGCAGGTGCGTGGGGCAGCCCCTCCCAGACCTCCAGCAGCCACACCTGTTCCTTTCTCAACCTCATTGTCCCCAGAAGTGTTGTGATCCTACCCAGGGGACGTCTGCTACGCTACAGTGACCAATGGTCCTAGTTCACCCAGGACTGAGGGAGTTTCCAGTATGTGAAAAACCAAGGGGGTGGCACCTTGGTTTGCTGGTCCTTTATCCACGCCATCCAGGGCTTCTGTAGGCCAACCAGCCCCCGGGTGATTCAGACCCACTTCCCACCCGCCAGCCTCCTAATCCGCCCTGAAAAGGCAGGCTCGGGCCAGGCGGCGCGACAGCTGTTTCCTAGCTGCCTGGCAGAGCCCATCTACCCGAGGTGGGAGAATCCAAGACCAGCTAGAGGAGGCCCAGGGGCGGCAGGGTTGGGGGGAACTCACTCAGGGCCACCCAGAGAGTCAGCAGCAGAGCTGGGACTAGAGGCCAGGTCTTCTGGATAAACAGAATCATTTCAACTTCAATTTCAGGCAGACTAATGATAAAAACTGAGGTTTATCAAGCTCTTACTACACCCTAGCCCAGCGCTGGACACCTCCCTGGCATCATAGTACCGAGTGCCTGTCCTGACCTCCAAAGGTTGTTACTTTCCTTATCAAGACCATTTTACAGAGGGGAAAACTGAGGCACAGAGAAGTTCAATGGCTTGGCCATAGGCACCCAGCTGAGTAATAGTAGAGGCAATATTCGAACCCAGGATGTTGGCCACCAGAGTCAGAGGAAGTAGGCACTGCCCCACAAGGCTCCTCATGGGAGCAGCCTCCTACCCAGTGCCTGGGGGCAATGCTATTGACAAGTCCGAATTTGAGACCCTTGCAGAGTACTGTGGTGTGGAACAAACACACGCACATGCGTTTCTGGGTCTTTTGTCCCCTTGGAAACTTCTCTAACACCAGAAGCGTCACAGACTTACCGTGGGGGCTCCACCCGAGGATCCCCCGAAGCAGGTGATGCTTACTTTTGATCTTAACTTGCTAGTCGTGGTGGTTCCTGCACAGTGCGATCATCGGTTAGACCTGTGGGGACAGGGGCCCCTTCCACAGCCCCTCTCTCCCCACCATGTAGAGGACCATGATCTCTCTTTATAATTCACGAGGCCCCGAGGGGTTGGGAGGCAGAGGTGAAAGGGGAGATGGTATCCATTCACAAGTCTTCCCTGAAGTTCTGTTAGGCAGCAGAGAGCCAGCCAGTCGTGAACATGACCACAGAGACAGAGACAGGCAGGCAGGCAGGGAGCCAAAAGCAGTTTACTGGGTTGGAGGTGAGCCCGGGGGACTCAGAAAACACCGAAGGGGGCACTTGTTGACCCAGTGTCAGGAGGTTGAAGAGGTCTCCTAGGGGCTGTGAATTCTCAGATGAGATATGAAGGATAAGGAGGATTTAGCCAGGTAAGGGGGATGCGTGGGATGAAGGTGTTCTAGGCATAAAGAAGAGCTTGTGCAAAGGCCCAGGGGTTAGCCCATGCTGACAACTAGGAGTCTGTGTTCAGCTGATATGTCATGGGTGGGGGAAGGGAGAGGCAGGGAAGGAGATGTGGGCAGCGGCCGCATCAGGTTGGGGCCCTTAGCTCGTTCTACTTTGAGGGCAATGGAAGGCCACTGATGAGCTTGAAGTCCGGGTGGGGGGTGTGTGACAGGATGATATCTGTGTTTTAGAACATCACTCTCACTGCAGTGAGAAGAATGGATTGGCTGCGTGGGGTGAAGCTTGTGTGGACGTGGGACTGTATCTTCTTGATTCCGTGATGATCTTCAATACTTATTACAAAAGGGGGATGGGAAGGAAGGAGTAAGGAAAGAACCAACCATCATGCACTGCACCAGCATCCCAGAGGTGTCCTCTTTCGACAATAACTTAAATGTAGCAGAACGAAAATGTGGGGCTTGGGGGACACCTGGGCCACCAAGGGGTCCCACGCTCTGAAATATGCAAATCTGGTTCTGTGGTTGTTTCTGCTTTGATCCGTCCATTCCCTTTCACTCATGACTTATTCAACAATATTTCTTTTTTTTTTTTGAGGTGCATATAAATATTTTTATTGACGTATAGTCAGTTTACAATGTTGTATCAATTTCTTGTTTACAGCATAATGCTTCAGTCATACCTGAATATACATATATTTGTTTTCATATTCTTTTTCACCATAGGTTACTACAAGATATTGAATATAGTTCCCTGTGCTATACGGTATGAACTTATTTATCTATTTTTATATATATTAGTTAGTATCTGCAAATCTCGAACCCCCAATTTATCCCTTCCCACCCCGCCTGACCTCCTAGTGACCATAAGTTTGTTTTCTATGTCTGTGAGCCTGTCTCTGTTTTGTAAATAAGTTTGTTTGTCTTTTTTTTAGATTCTACATATAAATGATATCATATGGTATTTTTTTTTCTCTTTCTGGCTTACTTCACTTAGAATGATAATCTCCAGGGCCATCCATGTTGCTGCAAATGGCATTACTTATTATTTTTTATGGCTGAGTAGTATTCTATTGTATAAATATACCACAACTTCTTTATCCAATCATCTGTCGACGGGCATTTAGGTTGTTCCCATGTCTTGGCTGTTGTAAATAGTGCTGCTGTGAACACTGGGGTGCATGTGTCTTTTTGAATTAAGGTTCCCTCTGGATATATGCCCAGGAGTGGGATTGCTGGATTAGACAGTAAGTCTATTTTTAGTCTTTTGAGGAATCTCCATACTGTTTTCCACAGTGGCTGCACCAAACTGCATTCCCACCAGCAGTGTAGGAGGGTTCCCTTTTCTCCACATCCTCTCCAGCATTTGTCATTTGTGGACTTTTGAATGATGGCCATTCTGACTGGTGTGAGGTGATACCTCACGGTAGTTTTGATTTGCATTTCTCTGACAATGATATTGAGCATTTTTTCATATGCCTATTGGCCATTTGTATGTCTTCATTGGAGAATTGCTTTTTTAGGTCTTCTGCACATTATTGGATTGGGTTGTTTGGTTTTTATTATTAAGTTGTACGAGCTGTTTATATATTCTGGAAATGAAGCCCTTGTCAGTCCATCTTTTGCAAATATTTTCTCCCATTCCGTAGGTTGTCTTTTTGTTTTGCTTATGATTTCTGTTGCTGTGCATTATTCAGCAATATTTCTGAGCCTCTGCTCAGCCCTGAGGATTCAGCAGTGAATGAGACACACACAGCCCAAAGTCTAGTTTGTGCCCAGTCACCATTTAGCTTTACTTCCTTTCTCACCTGTTGAAAAATCAAAAAGGCTTTTCTCACCAAATAGGGGATAAAAAGAACCGTATTATGGATTATGGGTCACAGTGTATGTAGCTGAGTCAATGAACTTGGGCTGGTTCCATGACAATTGCAAAATGATTACATATTTGCTCCCTTGGGCAATTACTTAGGAAGGAGGCACATGGCCATTGCACCGGCCCCTGAGGGTTTCAAGCTGGTTTCAAGCCCAGGCATCATATGCATATGCACATGTTCTTTCTTTGGCCCACAGAGCACTATTTAAATGTAATTAGTTGCCAGAATTTAAAGCCCAGATTTCATATAAGATCTGTATTTGGAGCTTCTCTTGAGAAGCCAGAAGACCCAGTGATACTGGCCTTGCATTCCACATGGCAACAATCGGCTGGAACCACGTTATATCCACCCATTTAGACAGGACCTGTGCTCACCAATTCTCCAAGTCCCCCTGTGAGCTATTTGTGAGTCATTAACTGGCTGGCTCCTGCAGGTCCAGTCAGTCTCAGTATCCTGGTTTCTCATCCATGGATTCCACCAACCACCAGTCCTGGCTTTTAGTACCCACCGGTGCTTCATTTTTCATTCCTCGGTAAGTGGAATCCACGGATGTGGAATTTGTGGATGGGGAGATGTGCAACACCGAGAGCTGACGGTACTACGCCATTTTACATAAGGAACTTGAGCATCCACGGATTTTGGTATCACTGGAGGAGAGGGGTCCTGGACCAATCCCCCCATGGATACCAAGATGTGATTGTATTTGATTTTGCTATCCTTGGATTAGAGGCCAAGTTGCCTCCCCACCCAGCCCAGAAGCCCTTCCCTCTGCAGCAGAGCCTCCAAAACCCTGTGAAGTAAAAGACCTGTAGCCCAAGGAGAGAGACAAGTTGCCTCATCTGGAGGCAGGTGAAGCCCAGCCTTGCTTTTTCACACTCTGTTTTCAAACCCCAGCCCATCAAGTGAAGCCAGTTGAGGGAATAAGAGGCAGAGATTCAGGTGGTTTTCATTGCATCAAAGATGAGTGTTTTACCCAACACGGCAGCAAGGTGGTTTTAAGCATCACCAGAATTACCTTCATTCAGCCTTTGAATAGCTTGATTCTCAAGCTTCTCTGAGCTCAGAGAGTCTCTTCAATTGGCACAGGAGAGCAGAACAAGGAATAGGTGGTTCTTTGGCTTGTCTTCCGGGTGGGGAGAGGTGGAGGTCATTAATCACTTTTGGATGATTTGCTTTTACTGACGTCCAAACACTGAGTAGACGTGAAAAAGAAGTGATTCACATTCTGAAGAAGAGAATGTTTACTGAGTACCTACTGTGCACTTCAAATGCCGTCTATAAGACAACAAATCCCAAACAACATCACCAGCTCAGACCTCTTCTGAAATCTTATATATAACTTTCTACTTAACATCTCCATTCAAATGTCTCCCAGAGATTGCAAACATCATGTTCTAATCTCAGCTCCTCACAAAGAAATAGAGAGAGAGAGGGAGGGAGGGAGGGAGGGAGGAAGCCCTCTTTCACAGCTTCCCCTGCTCAGGAAACATCAACCTCATCTCCAAAGTTGTTCAAGCAAAAACTTAAAAGTTATCCTAGACCTCCTTCTTGCTCATCCACAACAGCCAATTCATCACCAAGTCTTGTTGGTTCTTTCTCCTAACTGCTCTGTGCATTGGTTAGTTAAGGTAATACTAGCTGCTACTAATAGATCCTACAATCTCAGTGGCTCAGTAGGATAGAAATGTGTTCTTAAGATCAAATAAAGTCTAATTATGGATCCACATGTTGATTCAGGGACCCAGGGACCACCCATCTTATGACTCCACAATCCCCTATGGCTTTTGCTTTCAACCAACAGACAGAAAGAGAAGGCAGGGAAGACACACCAGCTCTTGACCACGTCAACCCAGGAGTGACGCCATCACTTCTGCTCCCATTTCGTTGGTGAGAACAAGTCACGTGACCTCATCCAGACGTAAAGGACCCTGGGAAATGTAGTCTCTGGCTGGGCAGCTGCTTCCCAGCCACAACGATACACTATGGAGGTGGAGCTTTGGGGCAGCCAGCCGTCTCTGCCTCAGGTCATTTCCTTCACCCTCACTGCCACTTCTCCAGCCTAAGCCACCATCCTGTCTCACTCGGATGACTGCAACAGTCCCCTTCTAGTCTCGTGACTCCATACTTTTTCCTTCTCTGGTCTGTTCTTCACACAGCAGCCAGAGTGGTCCTTCAAACCGTGAATCAGACCACTCATGTCACTTGTCACTGCTCACAATAAAATACAGACCTCCTTACTGAGGGGTACAGAGCTCTGATTAGCTTGGTCCCTGCCGCCTCTTCCACCTCATCGCGTTCTTCCCCCAACACCTACCTCCGCCCTTGACATATTCTGTATCCTTGGATCACCTGTCACTGACCTTTCTCATCCTCCAAGACTCAGCTCAAACATTAGCCATTTCCTCAGAGAAGACTTTTTGATCCAATTAGGGCCCCTCCTGGGAGGGCTTTCACGGTGAATAATTGGATATTTTTTTATGTGGCTCCTTGTCTACGTCCCTTTCCCCACATGGGCTGTCAGTTCCCAGAGGGTAAGAGCGGTACCTGTTCTTGCTACTGGTGTCCCTGGCACCTGGCACATGGCCAGGCGCATAGTAAGGGCTCAATATATATTTGTCGAGTGAATGGATGAATGAATGAATGATTGACATGATGTCATTGACTCCCAGGCACAATCCGATGCAGAAGGTTCTATTATCATCCCATTTTACAGATGAGAAGATGAGGGTCGGAGACAGGAGGTGGTTTTTCTCAGGTCACACAGCAAGAAAGTGGTGAAACTACAGCAGAAGTCTCGTTCTAGCTGGGCCTCTGCTTAGCATTCCCACTGGGGGTACTCTAGGAGACTTCCTTTGTCTCCTCCCAGACCTTCCATCCCCCTTGCACCTTCCAGAGCCCTGGGACGCTCACCACTGCTTCTCACCTCCTCTGGATCCTGAGCGGGCAGAGATCACGGTAGACACCTCCCCCGAAACAGTCAGGGTAAGAAAGGGATATGTGTGCAGACTGTGCGATAGAGGATTTATAGAGGGTCTGTTTACAAAGGGGTGATCAGGGTCAAAGGAAACCAACAAGGGGCAATGGAGGACCCAAGGCTATGGGGACCCTCAAAGAGCAAGAGGAGGGAGCCACTAGCAGGACCTGGGGAGTGAGCGGGGTGGAAAGGACTGCCTTTAAGTGAGGGGCACGTCTACAGCTCCTCCCTCCAGTTCTCAGGGAGGAACCCAGGAGGAATCAACCCAACCTCACCGTCCTCCCACCCCCATTGTTGTGCTGATGCTTCCCATTGGCTGAATCCAGCCGGACGCTGAAGACGAGGGACTTGGCTGACTGGGTCAGCCTCCAGTGGCACCAAACCAGGTGCAGGGGCCGGGTGAGTGGACCTGGAGAGGCAAACAGACAACAGGCAGCCCACAGCCCTACCAGGCTGAAGGATGAGACGTGGCCCCAGCCAACAGGGTTTCTTTGGTTTCAAGCTCTGGCAAAACTCCAGCAAAGGAAGGAACAGATTGGAGGGATTCAGGATAATTCTAAGATTTAGAGGAAAAGCTAAACAACTGAGCTTTAGAGGCAGGAACGTGAGCTCCAAGACAGCCTGTGAATGGGGGACTCCCCAAAGAAAACTGGGGTGTTGTTACCAGAAGAAGGGGATGCAAATGCTGGATCCATCCTCAAAATGAGAGCTGTCCTCCCAAGACTCACTCCTACCAAAGGAAAATAGAGCCAAGGCAGTTGAGATGCTAATACCTCAGCAGACCTCAGAAAGATGACCCACTGGGGCTCAGTCACCATTTGTGGGCTGGAAGAGTTAATGAACCAAGGGATGCTAAAGAATATCTGGGCTTTATCCAGAGGGCACTGGGGATTTCATGTGCTTCAAGCTCCGGAGGTGACATGCTCAGATTTGCATTTTGGAGAGGTGTCTCTAATTTGGGTGGAGAGACTGGATTGCAGGGGGCAGGAAGCCTGCTGGGGCTGACGGAGTGTCCCAGGTGAGGAAGACGGCAGCTCAGATTAGAAAGTGGTCATAGAGCAGGAAAGACAGGGCTCCATCCAGCAGTGTGGGGGTTGGAGGCACAGTCAGAACCTTTGAGACTATAAACATGCGACCGTTGATCAAGCTGCTAAACGTAGCTTACAGCCCCATCGGTGGGCGTGGGTCAGGGGCTGCAGCCTGGGGTGTCAGTAACAGCAAATGTTGGCAAACTCGTCAGATGCTGTGGCCACTTCTAATCATTCATTATGGCTGTTGACTCTCCGAGCTAATCCCATGAACCAACCCGAATAGCCCTCTACCTGCCAGTGTGATGGAGGCCCAATCCCTGACTCCAGGGAGCTTCCATTCTCCTGGCACAGGGAAAGGGGCATAGGGATAACCTTGCCACCTGAAGGAGGAAGAGGGTATCACCCAGAATCACCCAGAAGATGCCAACACCCTTCACACAGCATTTCTGGGGAGTGCCCAGCAGCCCAGAATTAAACTGTGGCTCCAGAAATGTGAACTTCATCCGGCTAAACCCTGAGCCACACAAAATTCAGCAGGGGAAAAGGGGAAATCATTCCACTTTTGGCAAAATACAACCTCCCAGGGGTACTGAATGTGCCCTCACTTGCAGGGCTTTGCATATTTCTGGAGGAGTTGCTCGCCCTCCTCCCCACAGCACCTTCCCTGGTTAACTCCGATCTTCTCCAGACCTCAGCTCAGAAATTATACCCACAGGGTAGGAGTTCCTTTGCCCCAGGCTGGGTAAGCATGCCGTCTTCTGTGCTCTCCCCTGCATCCTCCTGTCATCGCCCTTAACACACTGCAGGTAATTGCATGTCCTTGAGCAAGTTCCTTAACCTGAGCCTCTGTTCTCCCTTCTGGAAAATGGGATTATAATAGTGACTTCCTAACAGGGACTCCGTGAGCCTTCAGTGGTGTGGCCCTTACAATGCACCTAGCACGGTGCCCGCAGCAGAGGAAGCAGGCAGTATTAGCTGCTGCTGATTTTAGCCCTTTCTGCAGCATCTCCCCCCAGACCATGTATTTCCAGTGCTGTGTGATTTGCCAGGACCTCAGACAGCCCCTCCTGGATTCCGGCAGTGCTCCTCCTAGTATTGATCAAAAATCAAGGATGCCTTCCCCTCGGAGGTGTTAATTGGCCCAAGTACTGTGTGCTCTGGGGACCTAACAGATTTCTGAATGAAGTCATTGATACCTTTCCGGCAGCATCATCTCAGGGAGGGGTCAGCAGTGTTTGAAGTACTTGGAAAAGTTTTCTTTTATGTGGGAGATGCTGTTCTCATCTGTGGTATCATTCATTGGCTGGAAAGCTGAAGATTTTACTTCCTGTAAAATTCACCAACCCTTTCCTGAACACCAGCGGTGTGCACATCCTCCCAGATGCCTTCCCTGCCCCGTCATCTAAAATTACCCTTGGCCCCCGGTCCCCTCTCTGCCCCCTTTGCCCTGCTGCTTTTGTCATGGCATTTGTCACAGTTTAATGTTATTTCCTTACTTGTGGGATTTTTATACTATTTGTGTCTTGACTGGTTTACGTTCAGCCGCCCCAACCATGAATGTCAGCTCCGTAAGGTCTGGGACCGGGTCTCTTGCTCACTGCTGTGTCCCCGCAGCCTAGAACGAACCGTGGCTGCTCATTGAATATTTATCAGGTATATGAATGCAAAGTACTGGGCGAGGCATTTCGCAGGGGAAAAAAAAATGAGTAAGAAGATGTGGATTCTGGCCTCAAAATGCTTATTCATTGGGTGATCACGGAAAGATTTGGGAAAAATAATTACAATTCTTGGCTGTGTTCTAAGAAAGAAGCCTTAAGATTCTCTGGGAGGCAGGGCCTCGTACACTGACTGCAGTTAAAGTTTCACAGGCTTCTTTGTTTACTGTCTGTTTCTCTGATGGCTTGACTCTGGGCCGTGTGCTGACAGCAGGGTCCATGTCTGTCCGGTCAATCTGGCCACAGGATGGCCCATCCTACTATGGTAGGAGTTTAGTTAATGTCTTAGTTTAGTTGGAGTTCAAGTTCCCCAAGGCAGACCCTGGGGCACTAGAGTGCAAGGAATTTCTTTGGGACGTAAAAACAGGAAACACCACGAAGAGAGTGTGGAGGCCAGACAGGGAGGGGAAGGAACCAGAAGAAGTTGCGTTATCAGGCAAGTTACCACTGTGGGCAACCGCAGCTGCGTTCTGTGGGGGCGCCCTGGGAGCCAGTGTAAACCACGTGTCTCCAAGTTCCCCCACTCGGGGGTCTGGGGAGTTGGGGGACTCCAGCTCCTGCCTGGCATTGGTTGAAGGCACTTCAAGGGGGAGAGGTTAACAACCCGACATTTCTTCTGTGAAAGAGTTGTAGGTGCTGCCAGCTGGAAGTTGGACCAGTATGTATGAGAATGGTGGGTGCCAAGGACACAGGGGTGGGGCACTGCCAAAGGCACTACAGGAAATATTTATTGAGTGAATGAATAAATGAATGACATTGGTAATGGAACATTGGTTGAATCCCTACTAACTGCCAGGTGCCTACTAGCCATTTGTTACTGTGATTTTCAAAGCTTTTGAAAGGCAGGTAGTTGGTGGGGCTCAGAGAGGTTGGGTAACTTGCCCGAGGTCACACAGCTAGCAAGAGGCAGAGCCTGGATTTGGCCCAGTGTTTGGCTCCAGTACCCACGCTCTCTCTCTTTTTCATAATGTTAGCTGGTGGGATTCAACAGTAGTGTGGATACTCTGGGCTAGAAAGTTCCAGAAGGGCCCAGATTTTTCTCATTCATCCTCTTTGTCTCTCTCTTCTTTTTGACTCCATGTCTGAGTCAGCCCAGCCTTGTCCCCAAGTCCAGTCAACACACCCCTTTGCCCCGAGGTCACTCCAGCCCTCTAATGCTTTGCCTCAGCTGGAATTTCCCTGTAAGATTAGTGGACTTTGGAGTCCAATAAACCTAGGTTCAAATTCTGGAGTTGCCACCGCTTAGCTGTGCGTCCTTGAGCAAGTAATTCTACCTCTCTGGACCTCCATTTCCCCAGAAAGTAGGCCAGTAACACCCAATTTGTCGAAGTGGCTGTGACGATTAAGGAAGGTTAGCACGGCCCATAGGAAGTGCTCTAGAAATGGTAACCATGGTGATCTTGAAGAAGGGATGCTTGGCTTGTCAGTTGCTCCCCCACCTTTCTGTGCCCCACACTGCTCCCTCTCCCCACTTCCTTCTCAACATCCGCGACCATCATGTAGTTAATTACATAGACCCCGAAGCCAGTCTTCCTGGTTCAGACCCTGGCTCTGCCACTCACCAAGTGGATGAGAGGTAATATACATGATGTGCTAACACGTGGGAAGTGCTAACGTGCTCCTGAGCGTATGGGATGGGTGGATGGGTAGGTAGATGGGTCGCAGGATGAAAAACTGCAAGGAAGGCTGTGCTTTTGAAACTCTATTTCCAGAAGTCCTAAGTGCTCGGGGGCTCCCAGGAGGAGGGCAGGCAAGCGGGGGTCGTGCCCCCCCCCCACGATTCCTAAGCAGTTCCTCTTTCACGTATTTTATATCTTGGCTTCTGCATACAATTCCATTTGAAAACTTTTAAGAATATTGCCAAGTTTCAAAACAAGTTTGAACATCAGTGATGTAGAGAAATGATTCTCAAACTTAAAAAAAAATGCATCCAAATTCCAGGAGGCTTGTCCAAACACACATTGCCAGACCCCACCCCCAGAGCTGCTGATTCATAAGTCTGGGGTGGGTCCAGAAAATCTGCGTTTCTGACTCACTCCCGGGTGATGCTGATGCTGCTGGTCCGGGGACCAGACTTTGAGAACCACTGTAAGAAATTATCCTGATTCCTCCATGCAATTAAGTTTAACTATTGAGTGGCTGGAATGTGCCAGGAAACTGCTAGGCATATTGGAGAATATTTGAAATGGACTCAGACATGATCTGTACCCCTCAAAGAACTTCTAATTTCAAAACAGAGATGAGGCTCAGAAAGGGTCATTAACTGGCCTAAGGTCACACAGCTAGGAAGTAGCAAAACCCAGGACTGACTCTGAAGCTTTTAAATCACACTGTAAGCTTGCACACTCCCCTCTCCTCCACAATTAGGGAAGAGTATAAGACAGTTTGCTCAAGTGTCAGTTTGAATAAATCAAATGCCACAACATATGAAGCTAATGAAACTCTGGGCTGTCAGGCTGGGGAGAAGGAAGTGGGTTCTCTCATTATGGCTTTAAAAGTCAGAGTCAGGTCAACAGGATCCCTTCCCGGGGTTCAGGGAGGCACAGGGTACCCAGTGCCCACCCGCTAGCAGGCTGAGTTGTCACTGCTCAGGGACTGGGCGCTTGTGCTGATTTCCCCACCGGACTGAGTGGTCCAGGAGCCAGAAATCCTGTCTGCAGGCCTCAGCTGCCCCAACCCCTGGCACGGTGCCTGGCACATGGCCCAACAAAAAAGAGGGGCTGGGACTGTCTATTAAATGGACAACGGAAGATGCCACGGAGAGCTTTCAGACCTGTTCGTTCTCAAGTTTGTTCAAATGAAAGCTAAGTGAGGAAGGGAGATAATAGTCTAGTCAGATCAGAAAAAGATCAAAGCAGAATGGAAGGGGAGACACAGCATCCTTTGCCCTCCGCCTGCATGACTGGCAGCCCCAAGATACTGCCGCAGAACCCCAGAACATAAGAGGAAGCTGTGCTCCCATCCAGCCCCATTCCTTTTATAGTAGGAGAAATAAGAGACCCCAAGAGGGGAGGGGCTTTGCCCAAGGTCACATACACAGTGGATGGAGGACAGAGTCAGATGGGAAGTCATGTCCCTTGACCCCGGTGTTGGTTGCTTTCTGGAATACTGAGCTGGAATTGTACCTGCTCCTCACTCTGCCACCTCCCCGTTACCTTCTCCTGGGGACCAGTCTCAGAATTTTCCTTAATTCTTAGAAATGAGCCCAGGAGTGTCACCGTTACTTTGCAGTCCCTGGTATGATGGGAGGATTGTAAGCGAAGGCTGCTTTGATGGGGGAGGGAGTGGCAATGTGGCTGAGATGCTGTGTCACTGAACTCCAAGTGCCTGCAGGCTGACGATGAGGACCCTGCCCAGCTCACTGGGGTGGACTTACTGCACAGAATAGCCAACCTGAGACTTACTGCACAGAAAGGCCACCTGCCTCAGTTTCCCCTGAGGAACTTGCTAAAAAATACAACCTCTTGAGTCCCACATGAGACAGATTCAAAATCGGTGGAGGTGGAGTCCAGAAGCAGTAGTCCTTCCCTCTCGCCATCTTTACACATCTGACAGTTTAAGAATCTCTGCTTTTTTGGTTCTGATTAAGACCTCCCTTGCACTCAAACACCTCCACTCTCAGATGCTGAAATCCACTCCTTTGGTTAGAGTTCTTGCCCTGGTGGCCAAAGTGGTTTAGCTTGGTGGAACATTGCTTTGAAAATATTTGCATGTCAGTGCCTTTAGGCGGGACACTCAGTCCAGTTAGCCACAGGCCCCACTACTCCCTAATGTCTCTGACCCAGCCCAGTTCATCTGTCCCCTGGTAGCACTGGCTTCTCCCTGCTATTGCCTTCAAGATGCAAATCCTTTTTTTTTTTTTTTTTCATTTTCTTAGAATTGTTTTATTCCTATAAGGTCAGTATTAATGTCTTAGCTTTTATCCCCCCTCCTTCTTTTTTTTTTTTTTTTTTTTTGGTGTACAGCATAGTGATTCAGTTATAAGATGCAAATACTTTGATTTCACCCCAGTGGGACAGGTCATCAGACACTCTAGGTTAGTAGATTCTGAGATATGGTGCCTTGAGTTGGGATGGGGTTCAGGGGGATGAACAGCAAACCTAGGACTCCTTCCTATTTTTCAGTTGGTTCCCTCTGGTGCTGGAGATCCCCACCCTTCCTCTCCCTCACACCCTAATGCCCCTTCCCTCACATCTTTTTCAATGCCTCCTCTATGGACAGATGCAACAAGACAGGGCGGCAACCAGAAGATATAAACAGCCCGCATGGTGGCACAGCACTGTCATCCCACTCAGGTCAGCCCTGCATAGCGGGGACCCAGGCCTGGAGGTACCCAAAGCTGAGTAAACAGAAGCAGGGACCTACCCGGCAGGTCTCAGGAAAACTGGAAGGCTACAGTGAAGGGTTAGCGCCATCTGTTGGTCATTTGGGGAACTGCCTCTCTGCCGCATTGGCTGCGAAGGGCAAAGCGCACCAGCAAACTTGCCCGCAGGGTTTCTCAGGCAAGAAGTTGCCTCCTTTTTGCCCATTAGAGTGCCCTGAGAGACCATCTGGTTCAGTTGCTCTTAACCTTTTCCATGTCTCAGCCTTCTTAAAAAGCCACCAGAGATTACAAATCCTCTACTCCAGAAAAATACACTTGTGCTTGATTTTGATATAATTCCGTGTAGTTGGCCGTCCTCTGGTTAAGATTACTTTCTGAGACTAAGAGATGCCAAAGGGTTTGCCCAAGCTCACATAGCCCATTAGGGCAAAGCCAGGTCTGAGAGCCAGAAGTTCCAGCTTCAAATCTAGTGCTTCTTATGCTCAGGCTGCCTCTTTAAGCCTTAAAGGGCTCCTCCCTTTCTTCCCTGTCAGAATCCTTCCAATGCCTGTGGGATGTATGACCACTCAGCATCCATGGTGCTCCCCCTCCCTCCCTGGGGTTCTAGGCTCTCAGACAGCCCTGTTTCCTTCAGCCTGGTCCTATTGGCCTGCCACCCCCCAGAGCCCCCAGGGCCACCGTGGTCCTGAGCTGGGAGCCACAACAGGGATCTGATCAGCCACTGACAGTTGCCCTGGGTTGAAGTGCCAAACCCCTGGACCTTGACCTGGGGACAGCCATCTCCAAGGGCCCTCCCACAGGGCTATGCCTCTTATCCTAACTTTTCAAAACTGACCCACAGGCACTATCCCTCATAAGCACATCTGCGTGACTTCCCCAGCCAAGCATCCAGGGGTGGGGTGGAAAGCTGAATTCTTTTGCAGAATCAGAGGTCCTGGGTGCGTGGGGTGGGGATGGGAGGAGTCGGGTGGGGGCTATTTAAGGGAGGGGATCTATGCCCAGAGGGAGCAGGAGAGGCACCCCCTGGGTCTTTCAACACCCTTTGTGGGCCTTCAACTCAGGACAGACACGGAGGCCAAGGGGCATTACCCGGGGATGAAGGAGTGTGGGGGATACTGAGTGATGGATCAGGGATGGCTGGGAGGGTTTAACGACATCATGCACAGAGTTTTGTACACAGCTGATGGGTAATGAGGAAGAGCTATCATCATCGCATAGCTGGACCCCAGGAAGATCTTCATTCATTCATTCAACAAACATCTATTAGGTTTTGGGTTAGAACAGAAGTTCTCAAACTTGAGTGTGAAACAAGACCATGTAGAGAGCTTGTGCACAGCACAGATCCCTGGGCCCCCACCTGAGTGTCTGGTTCAGCAGGTGTAGGGTAGGGGCCCAAGGACTGGCATTTCTAATAAGTTCCCAGGGGATGCGGAGGCCTCTGGTCCAGGAAACATGCTCTGAGAAGCACTGGCTTCAAGTGACAAAGTGAGACAGAACTGCCATGCCCTTGTGGAGCTGTGTGATGAAAGAGAAGATGCAGGGTGCTGTGGGAGCTCAGAGAAGGGGCTTCTCCAAAGAGTGGATGTTGAGGCTAAGTAGACCTGGCTCAGTAAAGCATCAGAGGGTGGGGAACGTTTGGTTAAACGCTTACTGAGTATATACTAGGACCCCTCTCCCATCTCTCATCTAGTCCTGCCAGTCAATGAGAGGGAGGCCAGAGTCACCCCATTTTACAGATGGGAAGCTGAGGCTCAGAGAGGCCAAGGACCAGTCCCAGATCACAGGGTGAGAAAGCAGCTGCCATTTCTCTGGAGGAGGCGGTCAGCAGCCACACCCCCTCTGCTGCTTCTGCCCTGCACCCCCATGCCCCACTCCCCTGGGGGAGCTGCCACCTTGACATGGCTGCAGGCCCAGCCAGCCGCACTCTGCCTGCCCCGCTCCGCCCAAGCCCTTCAAGTGTTTTCACTGCTGGGTGAATTCAGCAGATGCCTTTCGATCTCAGCCTATTAAATTAGCCCCTCTCTGCAGCCAAAAGAAGATAATTATGTTTTCATTAGCCCTGGATAATGTATTACCCCCTCGGTGGCGGCAGGTCGGTCAACCTCCTCCTTCGCTCTCCTTCACTTGGCTGCACCAGAGCGTTCGGCTCCCCTGGGCCCACCTCTCAACTGCCGGGTGGGGACCAGTTAGGGTCCAGGGCTGCAGAGAGCAGGGAGAGGGGACAGCCTTTCTCCAACTAGGAGAAGCACTTTCCCACCTACCATCCACAGGGATGGAGGCTGTGGGCCCAAGAGAAGAGCCTGTGACCATTTATGGAGACCTTGTTCTGTGCTGACCCCTGGCTGGCTCTTAGCTGCTTGAGTCCCACAGTGCTCCTGGAGAAGGTGGCACTATCGGTGTCTCCCCCGGACACCAAGGGGGTCCTGGTGGAATCAGGTTACAGTGAATGCCCAAGCATTCTTGAAGGTAGGAAGACTTGAGAGGGCACCACGCCCGAGCAGCTTTTGGGGGACTGGCCCTCTGAGTAGTCTGAGGGTCACCACGTGGCTATGAGGCTCTGGTCTTTTAGTGCCAGTTTTTGAAGCCCTTTGGGGTCACTTCCCAGCACAAGCAAGGCAGGGTGGCCCGGACGCTAGACACTCCCCTGCCACCCCAAAAGAGGGCTCCTGACATTGTCTCAGTCTTTCTCCACAAGGCAGCAGTGGGGAGGCAAGAAGACCCCACCTTGGGGTCAGTAGGACTGAGTTCTGATGGCTGCTTTTACCACCAACTAACTAGAGCAAGTCATTTTGCCTCTCTGAGCCTCTGCTTTCGCTTCTGTAAAATGGGAATGAAAAAAGCAATCATCCCTTAACAATTTCTATAATGAGCCAATGGGCTATGCCTAGAAAACGCTTGGCTTAAGACTGGCAAAATGAGGACTCGAAACAAGAGAGCCGTTGTCCTCTCCACCATGACAACCAGTGCTGTCACTAGTCCCCTTAATCCTCCAGAACCAACTAGACTAAGGGACTGACTAAGAGACTGTCTCTGTCTCTCTCTCCTCCTCTTTTTCTGCCTCTCCTTCCCTCCCTCTCTTCTCCCCTTTTATTCTCTCTCTCTGCCTATCTCTCTGTGTCTGTTTCACACACACACACACACACACATACACACACACACACAGGACCCCTCATGGTAACTGACTCCCTCCCTGGGCTCGGAAACCCTATCTTCCCAAACTGCTGTCCTGGAGCTGCATTCCCGTACTTTGCTCTCAACCGCACCAGGACACCTGCTGGCGAGAACACAATTGGAGGAGTGGGATTTCTGTCCCCCTCTCCCTGAACCAAAGCCAACTCTGCCTTCTGTGGGTACAGTCCAGCCTTGGCCCTGACCCCACTGTCTCGTGGCTGCCGATCCCATACCAACCACCCTTCTCCACAGATCAGAGCAGCTGGTGCTCCGGGAGAGAAGGTGCCCCCACCCCAAGCTGAACCCACACAGGCAGGCACACACAGTAGCTGTTTTGAGCAGGTGAACGGCCAGCCCAGTGGAAGAGCAGCTTCCCTTCCTCTGGCTTCCTGCTTTTCCCCAGTTGCCATGGTAATTGAGGGGAGCAATGTTCTGAGTCTGACTCTGACACCACGGAAGCCCAGCACTCAACTTTGAAATGGTTCGGGCAGGGGAAGCTGGGTCCAGCTGGAAGAACACAGCTCCAGCCCCGCTTCTCTGGGATGCTCCATCCAGCCTTTACGTCCCCGTTCTTATTCTCATCACCGTTATTCTTATTTTGGGCTCCTGTTTACTGAGCATTTACTATATGTCAGGCACTGGGCCAAGGAGCTTTGCTGGCATCACCTCCTTGTACGCATCTTCACAACAACCCCAGGCCCATTTCACCACTGGGGAAAACTGAGGCTCTGAACCTTGTGCTGCATGGCACAGTCAGGAGGTGGCAGAGCCCTGGGGGCTGAGGGGGTATTTCTTGTGTCTTCTTTCCGGCGTGCTGAAGACGAACAGACCTCCACACATGTCCTCCTCCACCAACTTCTCCATTCTCTCCTCCCATCCTCATCCTCCACACCCCTCTTCCTGCCTCCAAAGTCACACCCCTTTCTCCTGTGCTTGTCTTGCAAGACGATCTGAAAAGCATTTATTAGTGACAAAGGGTGGTGCTGGTGGGGGATTCCTCTTTGCGGCTTTCCTGCACAGCTCAGAGCCTGAGTGGGCTTGCTCCCTTCAGCAGGGCTGGGAGGGGGAAGATGAAGGCTCCCAGAGCCAGGTGCTGAGAGAGAGAGAGAGTGTGTCTGTGTGTCTGTGTGTCTGTCTGAATTCTCTCTTTCCTTGGTTTTCCCCCATTTCCCCAAGAGCGTGTGAGCAGCAGCAACAGTGAAATGCAAAATCCTCTGCAATCTGCCCAGGAAAAGACAGCTTTTGAGCCGGGTTTATATGGTTACCCATATGTTAGGGCCCCTAAGAAAGAAAGGAAAGCTTGGTTCTCTGCATCCGCCCCTCCTCCCAGCCCAGCCCTGGGCCTCTCCCTGCCTGCAGGTCTACCAGGCTACAGGTGAGCCTATCCCCTCCGTCCTTCCTCCTCCCCAGCTGCCAGGCCTGAGCGCTGCTCCTCCAGGGAAGACCAGCTCAAGGCAACATCTCCAGAACTGGCTGCCTCTCTCCCTGTCTCCCACCCAAGAGCCAGGCCCAGAACTCAGGCTCCTGGGGCTTCCAGCCCTGTCCGGCATGAAAGCCAGTGTGTTCCACTGTCCCATTAAGGAGTGTTATCCCAACCCTGATGTAGAGGCAGGAATAAGCAACCCTTCCTCCCGTGAGGTCCTCTCTGCCTGCTGAAAGAGAGCTGCCCTGTGGCTACTACATTTAGACCCCTCCAGGCTCCCAGAAATTGTCAAGGGGTGTGTGTGTGTTTGTGTGTGTGTGTGTGTGTGTGTGTGTGTGTGTGTGTGTGTGTGTTTCCTGATAGAAAAAAATGGAAATTAGGTTATATAAAAGATGTATGCTTTGGAGCCCAGAGCGGCTCTTTTAATGAGGGTTGCGACGTCTCCCGCCCCACACCCATAAACCAGCCGGGTTGGACGTCACCGCTAATTCGTTTCAGCGATGATAGGATAAAGGAGGGACATTAAGAAATAAATTCCCCCTCACGACCCTCGCTGAGCTCACGGCTCCGTCCCTACATATTTACGCCGCGTTTCCAGCCGCCGGGCGAGGAGCTACTTAGCGCCGCGGCTCCTCCGCGGGGCGGCCAGGCGGCGAGAGGCGGACGGGGTGAGCCGGGGCGCGCCCGGGGAAGCCCACAGCCTCCGTCCCGAACTTGGGTTCGCTGGGGCAGAGGGAGGGGAGGGGACCTGCGAAGGGTGGGGGCGCGGCGAGAGGGGGCGGGGAGGGATCGGAGAGGCACAAAGCGGCGGGGAAGGGGGAGGGACGCACGCGGCTCCTACCCAGAGGTGAGTGGGTGCGACTGGCGCCTTCTAGCCGCGCGGGGCGGCGGACCGGGAGGATACGGAACCCCGAGCGCCGCGGCTGCGGGCGCCCGAGAGAAGGAGGAGGAGGAAGAGACGGAGGAGGAGGAGGCGGGCTGGCGAGCGGACCAGCGGGCGGGGCGGGTGCGCAGCGCGAAGAGGCAGCCTCGGCGCCGCCTGGCTCGGCGTCAGGTGAGTTCTCGGCCCCGGCGTCCCGCGTCCCTTCGCCGTCCCCTAGGGCTCCTGGCTCCCGAGCCAGCCCCCAGTGCGCGCGGGGAGGCGCGAGGTTTGCGCGCGTCCCAACTTGGTCCCGGCGGCCTCATTCTCCTCCCAGCGGGCGGCTCCCAGGCCGAGGGCGCCGGTCCCGAGGCTTGACGCGCTCCAACTTTGCAGGGACCCGCGTCCGTCTTCCGCCGCGCGCTCGGCTCCGCGCTGCGCGCCTGCGGTAATGGCGGCCCCTTTGGCACCGCGCGCTACTCCCCGCGGGCAGCCGGAGGCTGGGGGACGCCAGTCCCGGGGGATTGTTGCACCTGCCCGACCTCAACTTTCAGCTTTCCTCGGTGCCCGGCTCTCCCGAGGCACGGCCGCCTCGAGCCCGCCGTAATGGCGGACTCTTGGCCCCGCTCGCCACCCGCGGCGGGGGGCCTGAGTCTGGGAGGGCTCTGTTCCTGAGGAACGTTGTTGCTCCTGCCTGGCTTCCAACTTTGCGAGGATTCTTACCGCGCTCCCGGGAATGGCGGGGCCGCCTGCACCTCTGACTTCCTGCGTCCGGGCGGGATTCGGGTACAAGAGCACTGGCTCCCAGAGCCTAGGAAAGTTGGTCGAATGAGGCTCTAGGGCTCCGGGACGGGCTAGGGACTCACTCCCCTGGGATTCAGGGCTCTGCAGTGCACCGCGCACGAGCAGTGGGTTTGCGTTCAGGTAACTGAGGGTCGGAGCAGGGTCCCCCATGAGATCCAACTTCCAGGGACACCCGAGGTGTCCGTGGGCCCGAGAGTCCGGACAGGGTTCTCCGGACTGTGCCCGAAAGATCTCGAGCCCCTCGCCTCCACCCCTAGGGCACTGTGGCCGAGGCGCCCGCGGCTCTCGGCTGGCTCGGACCGCGCTGTCTGGGGCGGGCACCCGGAGAGGAGGCGCGCACCGAGAAGGCAGCAGAGCGAGAGCAGATAGCTTCAGAGTGACACCCCTGGGTTCTAATCTTAGATTTACCCTTTAGTTGCTGTGTTGCCTCAAGTTAGTCCCTTTACCTCTCCAAGCCTCAGTTCTCTTGTCTGTAAAATGAGGGAAACAATACATTTCTCGTGCGACTGGACTGTCGTGGGGACCTTAAAAATCACAAATGTGAATGTAAAGCCCGAGGCAAGCGCTCAACACGCGGGAAATGTTGCTGGTATTGTATTATTATAACGCCCCGGAATGGATCTGGGAGACTAGAGGGTCGGGAGTTTCCCGCCAGTAGGAACCAGGAGTCTGCCCCTTAGGGTCCCCAGGCTGCGTTGAATTGGGCGTGCACGGGACCCAAGTAGCCCCGGGAAGACTGGCAGGTGAGACCTCTCTACGCCCATAACCCAGCTCAAACCCTGAGCTCAGCCCCAGAAGAGCGCCCAAGCAGCCACAGAGGGAGGGTCCCTGGGCAGAGATGTGTGCGATGCTGGGAGGGCACCCAAGACCCATCGTCTGGCCTCTGGTGGCCCAGTACCTTGGAAGAAAGGAGGAGGGAGCTTACTCCTCAGGCTAGTCCCCCAGAGGAATGAGGGAAACTTCCCCTTTTCTTCCACATTTCTCTAATTGGGATTGCAGCAAACACACTGAGTTCATAAAGGTACAAGGGAGCGTTGATTTTCCCCACTGATATTTTGAACTTAAGGTAAAACTGAGAAGGAGCCTCTTGTGCCCCAGCCTGCAGGGCTGCCATCCATTCTCCTCTGCTCTCAGGCATCTCAGCAGACAGATTTGAGAAGCCTTGACATGTGTCCAGAGGGAGTCATCCTGTCCCACCATTTCCACCCTCCCACCCATCCTTTCCACGAGTTTCCAAGAGCCCCCATAAGGGCACACAGCTTTGTGTTGTCTCCAAGGTGCTGTTACACACCAGGTATCCCAGGAATACTCTAAAAACCTCCCCCAAGTCACCAGCACAGCGATCTGAAATCCCATTTTGCAGCTTTGGAAACTGAGGCAGGGCGAGCCAAATGCTCCACCCCTAATCACCTAGCTGGTAAGTGGCGCGACTCGTAAGCAGTCTGTGCTCCTGCCTTAGCACCCACAGACCCATTTCTTGATACACCTGCACAGCTGGAGGCTACCCCAAAATCCCAGTCACGAAGGGAAAGAGTAGGCCACATAGTAGAGAGATCTGGTAAGGACCCTTGATTGAGGCCAAGCTTAGCTCACTCTATGCATATGTGACCCCTATCAGAGCTTCAATTCCATTATCTGCCATATGAGGACAATAACTTCCACAAGGGATTGTTTTGAAGATTTTGTGATAACGTATGTGAAGAGTGTTCTGGAACAGTGCTTTAATGCCAAGATTGGTGATTATAGAAGAAAGAGAACCCCAGAGGGAAGTCTCCTGTGGCACCATTTGAGGCCAGTAGCGTGGATGTGTTTTCCAGACCAGCCTGTTGTTTGTTCTTCCTGCGTCTTCGTTTTCCCCAAATGGCTAAAGCCAGCCCTCCCTGCAACCTGCCA
The DNA here is from genome assembly GCF_009834535.1 of Camelus ferus. NCBI lineage: Eukaryota > Metazoa > Chordata > Mammalia > Artiodactyla > Camelidae > Camelus > Camelus ferus. The sequence continues at coordinate 7,623,108 of NC_045727.1, forward strand.
CATTGCAAAGGCTTTGTCTTCTTTGGGAAGGACCTCCCCGGAAAGGGTGCAAGGCTAGGAGTGACATGGTGGGGTAGGCTGCTCCCTGAGGGTCTCTGCAGCCGAGCTGCAGGGAGCTGTCCAAGGTACCACCAGGACAGTGATCCAAAAACTTTCCCACTGGTGGGGGTGCTAATTCCCTAGGCTGCAGGAAGACTTGGGGAGCAGTTCATGTGGGTGTTGTGAGCACATGCAGGTCCGGCTGTGCTGCCTTCTTGGGTGTATGTTCTGGTGTGTCTTATGACAACACTCAGTATGTCGCTTGTCACTCAGGTTCTGGGGTCTTTGCATGCGTTATTGAACCTTGGAATGTGATTGAGAGCTTCAGGCAACAATTGTGCCCGTTAGAACTGGGGCTTTTTCCTACTAGCAACCAGAATGTGCAAAAGTTGAATTTGGCATTCCAGGAGAAATTTTCATCTGGTCGTTTGAATAAAGGGGCATGCTTCCCACCACTGGTCATTGTGGGTTTATGTAGTTAACACCACAAAGGCTGCAACAACTATAAACACGGCCATTTTCCTCATTCTAATACACAACAGCATTTGGGCATATCTAAACTGGCAAATGCCAAAAACATCAGCCCAGGGGCCATCAACATCTGAATCCACCAAGAAGTTGGTTAAAAGCAGAGATCCCACCCCAGATCTAATGAATCAGTGTCCCCAGGGAAGACTTGAAGTTTCTATGTTTTTAACAAGACTTCTCCAGGAGAGTCTAATGCCCTCAGCTTTTGTCGAGCACCCTTATTTTACAGATGGAGAACCCAAAGCCCAGAAAAGGGGCATCACTTGCTGAAAGTCACACAGCACCGTACTGAGAAAGCTAGGATACAACCTTAGTGCCTTGACTCCTTGCCTGGTGCTCATTTAGGATAATGGCATGTTTGCTTCAGTGTAAAAAAGCCCCACAGATTCTGTACTTAAAAGAAGTTTAATTTCGTCTCTCTCCTAGTTGTTGTCATAGATTGGACAAACTACTTAGGAAAGAATGAGCATGATTCCCCCACCGTGACCTTGCTGTGCTTTAGCCCTGAGTCCTCATCTAACATTGGGCATTAACTCCATTGGTTGATCCATCTGTCTTTTTTAGGGAGGAAATTCCTTTTTAAAATATAACCTTATGGGTATAATTTTGGGAGCTAGATAATCACAGGAGCTAATAAATCCTGTCTACCTATCATTCATTTCACCAGAACCACTGGTTTGGGCTCATTTCAGCTGCCACGTCAGTCTGCACCCAACCTTTGTTAAGTCCTACATATGTTTATGCCACTTACATGCCCGTTCCTAGTGAAGGAGAATGATGAACAGGACTCTGCAATGCTGGAAAATTGAGTCCATGTGAATCTATTAAATGAAAAGGATCTAGCAACAGAAAATGCCCTTAAGTCCCCAAGGAAAGTGCAGCTAACGGGGTGCAGCAGACGTCGATCTTGGCATAGTTGTATTTAGCGAGGATAAGCCAAAGACAAGGAGCAGCTACGTGTGGTTCTGCGGCAGACGTCAGCACATTTGTCAGATGTGTAATGATGAGTGATAAAAGGCAGACCCAGTGCCCGGCCCCAAGGGCAGGTGCTGGGATTAAGGTGGTGTGAGCCCTGCTCTGACAAAGCCTGCAGTCTGGTTGGGCAGGGGTCCCTGAACAAACCCTGTACCAGGCTTGAAGTTTCCACGAGAGAGGCAGAGGTGAAATGTTTCTGCAGCACCTAGGATAAGTGACTGGCAGTATGAGGGAGGACTTCACAGAGGAGGCAGCAAGCAGAACTGGTAGCCTCCTGATCTGTAGCACCCTCTCAGTGACAGGGTCTCCGATGCCCAACAAGGTCTCCAATGCCGAACTGGGTCCAGTGCAGCCGGGTTGAAAGGCAGAGCAAGCAGCAAAAATCAAATGAGGATGTCATTTGGGGAAGCGTCTGATGCCAGGCTCTCTGGCACTTGTGGATTCTGTGACTCGGGGTGAGTGAGTTAGCCTCTCTGAACCTCAGGCAGGTCATCCATTAAATGGGGGCTATAGCTACTGCATGGGGTTGTTAGAAGGACTGAGTGAGACAGTGTAAATGTAATTTTGGAAAGGGGACAGACAGCATCAGGCCTGTGTCAGTGATCAGAACAAAGAAAAGAAATGCAAAAAGGAGAGACCCCTTTAGTTAGCCAGCTCACATAGGCCCCTTCCACTCACTCAGCCCCAATCTTCTCATCTATGAAATGAAGGAGCTGGAATTCGAGGGCAACTGCATTTGGAAGCATGCAGATACGTTCTATCTGTCTGGTACAGGGTTTGTGTTTTGGTTTGGTTTGATCTGGTCCGTTTTTGTTGCCTTTAGATCACAGCCCCCCACCATTAAATATTGTTTATGTCACTTGCCTGCTTTGAGACATTTCAGTTTACGACCTCTGGACTAACTTTCCTCCACGATCTTTTCCATCTTACATTCTATGTCTCGCCTGAGAAAAACAGTCGCCCCACTCTCATCCATCAGTGGCATTCGTGATTTCTGCTGACAGCTCCTAAAAGAAAGCTTGCTCTGTTAGGATTGAAAACAGATGCCCTTTGCAGGGGCAAAATCTCCATTTCCAGCCTGGGTAATGTTTTCTTTTTCCCCACCTCCGATTTGTGTACTCTGTCACTTACCTCATAAGATCATCTCTTCTCAAATGGGATCCCCAGAAAACATGGACCTTCTTTTTAGTCATCTGGAATCTTGAGCTAAAGTCACCTAAAAGAAATTCCACAGATTTTTTCAGGGATGTCCTAAAAAGTGTCTCAACTTTTGCCAGGAACCTTTACCCACCAGCATTAAATAATACTCAGGAATCTCTTCTTTACTGAGAACCTGATGGCTAAATTGCTACCTTGGGGATTAAAGAGGTGAGCCATTCTAGGACCCGTTTGCAGGTAGAGGTGAAGAAGGGAGCTGGTGAACTCAAAAAGCTTGCCTGGCTTCAGACAGTATCAAGCAGCCAGCGTCTCTCAGCTAAAGGATTTCTTGTCATAAACAAGTCAGGGTGGCCAGTTCTTCATCTCACAAGCAAGCCCTGAGCCCCCAGTTCTGTGCCAGACCCCGCATAGAGGCTGGGGCAGAAGGAAGTGGAAAGCACTGTCCTTGCCCTCTAGTAGCTCCTGGTGTCCGAGAAAGGGATCCACTTGCCCATAGCTAGAATGCAATGGGGCAGGTGATGTGAGCAGATCCATCCTATTTGGTCGCTGAAATAGCCATGTGGATCGCCTTGTGCTGTATTTCATTCCAGGAATTTTTAGCCTAAAAATGTAACCTACAGGGATAAATCAGAACAGTACTCGAGAGCAACTGACATATTTTGGGCAGGTTTTTCTCTTTGATTTTTGAAGCAGTCTCTTCGCTCTGAAATATTCAGTAAGGAAAATGAAAACCAATTATATTCATGTACCAGAATTCAGGTAACGAGAGGAGTCAATAACATCTATGTGCTAGTTTATTAAGATCAGTCTTAGCTGAAAAGACTTCGGTTTGTCATTTCTCCCCTGATCTCACGGTAGTCACTGAACTGAAATCCCTTGATTTCTCACAATGCATGCTATAAAAGGATGAGTCTGGATGGATTTTTTTGGCCTGATATTTTTATTGTTTTTGATTATTTTTTAACAAACACGCAAAACTCCTACATGCAGATAAATGTTGTTTCCTTAACTACTGTCTTCAATGCCCAGGGCTTCTTGGGGCGTCCCTTCTTCAAGACTTGCCTTCAGAAGTTATATTTCTTTTCTGAATCTCACCACTGGTACTATCTCATCGGACTTTGAAGAGTTCATTTGCTTTTCAGAAACAGCAAGAATGCATTGGGAGCCACGTTTTTGCGGTTAACACTGGTGGTTACATTGAATGAAACCACGTGGCGACTTCCTTTGGAGGAGGGCTCTTTTTAAAAACAATACTGTGTAATCAGATTGGACTTCTTGTCTGGTTCTAAACTCATGCCTGAGTCAATCATTGTGTCCCATACACCTCATCTTGAGACTCTAGTGATAGGAACCAGCCCGCATGAAGCCAAAAATCTTCCCGCTCAAGAATTCCTTGACAGTCTGTTTCTGTGCAGTAGACTGACTTTTCTCTCCTGAGCAGTGGCGATTAGATTTACTCCTTTGGTTGCCATTGTTTAAAACACAACCTTAAGTGAATATTTGGCGAGATTTTGCAAGTATTATTAATTTTCTTAGGTGTAATGATGGTACTGTGAGTTTTGAGTGAAATTGTCTTTCGTCTAGGATGTGCATGTTTAAGAATTTAGGGCTGAAGCATCATGACATCTGCAACTTATTTTCAAATGGTTCCATGTAAGGATGAGAGAGAGTCAGAGAGAGATGATAGATAACAGATATATAAGTAGGTAGGTAGGTGGGTGGGTGAATGGATGAATAGATCATTGGAAGGATGGATGGATGGATGATAGACAGATGAATGGAGAGATAGGTGTTAGGTAGATAGAATGAGAGAGAGAGATGATGGATGGATGAATGGATGGACAGATAGATAGATAGATAGATAGAACAGACAGGGCAAATATGGCAAATGCTAATAATTGTGGAATATACTTAGAAGTTTATAGGTGTTATTATATTGTTCTTTTAAATTTTCTGTGTTTTAATATTTCACAATAAGAAGTTGGGTGGCAAGAAAAGCATTAGTTAGACTTTCTTCTGTAATTAAAATTTCCCAAGTTTCTTAAGAGAATAATCTTCAGCCTCCCCATCTCTATCCCCGCTCCCCCCACACGCATATACGTATATTCATAAGCACCTTTTTTCCTGGAAGAAGTAACCCTGCAGTTTAGCAGAATGTCACTGTTTTCCATGGCAGACTTTCTTTACATTTTTCCCCTCAGCATTTTAATTAGGGCTGTGAGTCACTGTGCTTTATGAAGGCTGGTGACAATGTCATTTACGGCTGTTTAGCATCCCAGTCGAGCCCTCTTCCACAGTGCTCATTACATCACAGGCACTGAGCAGTGAGCCGGCGACAGTTCCCTCTGTCAGCAGCAGAAAAGGCTCCAGGCCTCTTGAGGAATTGAGAAATGAGCTGGAGGTTCGTCCCTGGAATATCTTCCAAACTTGCCTTTTTCACCACTGGCTTGGTAGCCAGGGCGTGCCTGAAGGTGTCTGAGCTCCCAAGGGTGACTCAGAATTGCAGCTTTGACATCCTTTCTAGTGTCAGCAAGCTTTTCTCCCAGGCACGGGGGTCTGACTCGCCATGACATCACCTCTCGAATATGAGGTGATGCAGAGGAGGCAGTATTCTGGCCAAGCTGGATTCGAATCCAGCCACTACCCCTTATTCACTCTGTAACCTTGGGCAGGTTATTTCATCTCTCTTGAAACGTCCTTTGCCTCTTCTGTAAACACGAGGGATGACTGCGCTTCACTGGGTTACTGGGACCATTAAATGCTTGGTTCATACCTGGGTGCTCTGTACGTCTATAGTAAGAATGCGGATGGCCATTCGGATGAGGCAGTTTAGACATGCTATGCCCTTCACCCTAAGCTAGCTTCTTATATTCCTTATCCCTGGACTCAGAGTGCAGTGAGGATGAAGATTTGTCATTCGGGGTCCAAGCAGGAAACAGAAGGTACCTGCAGCTGCAACACTTTATTCCATGATAATTTAATAAAGGAATTATTCAAGGACATGGTTTGAAGCACCAACAAGGGAGGGCAAAATATCCAGAGATTTGCAATAAGGGAAGTGATGACCATCCCTGCCTGATGAAGCAGGGGGAGGAAACAGTGTTACTGAGGCCCTTGGGACCATGGAATGCGGTGGCAGAGGCAGGGGGTGGTCCCAGGAGATGCTTTGCTCACACAGGATTGCGGACCTCTCCAGACCACGGCACCAAGACAAGAGGCAAGAGGAAGAGACAGCAGCCCCTCTCTTCCTCCCTCTGCTTTATAGCTCTTTTGTGTCTCCCATTGATCAGACCCAATCAGAAGCCAGAGGACAAGGAGGATCGGAGGCAAAGGACACAGGATAACCAGCACAGGCAAGGAGAAGAGGAAGAGCTTGCTGATAGTCGTCAGTAAAACCAAGCTCAGTTCATTAGCTTTGAGCAGAAAGATGCTTCCCTGATCTGGGAGGTGCTGCAGTGTCTCCAGTTTTCTGTAGGATCGTCAGGAAATCCTCAGAATGAAATAGGCATTTGCTTTAAGTCAGGGCACTTTGAGGAAATGGGAGTGGGCATCATAAGAAGCTCAAATGAACAGTGCCAGGGCGTCTGAGACTTCACCAGCAAATGATAGGGTAGATTCCTGGGTCAGTAAAGCATCCGGTCTATTAAGGAGATAAGACTTGTTGAATAAGCTGCTGAAATAGGTTTGGTGTTCAGTCAACAAGCAACTAGTTTGGTGTCTGTTGAATGTCTATGCTGTGTCGTCCTTAGCCATATCTAGGAATGATGGCCAGCTGGGTCATTCCAGCCAGGTGTGCATGTTGTGGAAACAGAGAGATTTACGGATGCCAAGCAAGGCATTCTAGTTCTGGTGTCTCAGGGACCCTGAGATTTTATCACTGACCTTCAAGGATAGTACTGGCTTAAATGCAGAGGAACTTTCTTAGTGAAAGCAGCGTGATGTTGAAAGAATTCTGAAGTAGGAACTGGGAGTGTCAACATGGCTCCAGCAATGATAACATTGGCCAGTATTCTTTGCACCTTTGCTCAGGGCCAGGTACTGTGCTAAGTGCTGGGCTCACATAAGCACAGGTTTCCCAAAATGTGGTAGATACTCCAGTAGTGGTATCCATTCTTTTTATTGAGATAAAATGTATCGTTTTAAAGTGTACAATTGAATGGCACTCAGAATATTCACAATATTTTACAACCATCACCTCTATCCGGTTCCAAAACATTTCATCGTCCCAAGTAGGGAACTCTGTACCCATTAAGAACTGAAAATAGTGTTCGAACAAAAACTTCAACACAAAGGTTCATAGCAGCATTGTTCACAAGAGTCAAAAGGTAGAAACCACCCCAATGTCCATCAATGGATGAATGGATAAACAAAATGTGGTCTAGCCATACAATGGAACATTATTCAACTGTAGAAAGGAAGGAAGCACAGATACCTGCTACAACGTGGGTGAACCTCGAAAACATCATGCTGAGTGGAAGAAGCCAGTCACAAATGGCCACCTATTGTGGGATTCCATTTATAGAAATGCCTGGAACAGGCAAATCCTTGAGACAAAAGGCAAATTAGTGGTTGCCAGGCACTGAAGAGGGGAAGCAAAAGAGGGAGACTGTTTCACTGTTACCCACTTTTTTTTTCTTTTTCTTTTTCTTTTTTTTAAATTGAAATACAGTCAGTTATAATATGTCAATCTCTGGTGTACATCACTATGTCCCAGTCATGCATATACATACATATATTTGTTTTCATATTTTTTCCATTGAAAGTTATTACAAGATATTGAACGTAGTTCCCTGTGCTATACAGAAGAAACTTTTTAAAATCCTATTTTTATATATAATGGCTAACATTTGTAAATCTCAAACTCCCAAATGTATCCCCTCCCACCCCCTTTCCCTGGTAGCTGTAAGATTGTTTGCTATGTCTGAGAGTCTGTTTCTGTTTTGTAGATGAGTTCATAGCGTTCTTTATTCTTTTTTTTTTTTTTAGGTTCTACGTATGAGTGATATCCTATGGTATTTTTCTTTCTCTTTCTGGCTTACTTCACTTAGAATGACAATCTCTAGGTTCATCCATGTCGCTGCAAATGGCATTCTTTTATTCTTTTTTATGGCAGAGTAGTATTCCATTGTTTATTATACCACAGCTTCTTTATCCAGTCATCTGTCAATGGACATATAGGTTGCTTCCATGTCTTGGCTACTGTATGTAGTGCTGCTGTGAACCCTGGGGTGCATGTATCTTTTTGCATTAGAGTTCCCTCTGGATATATGCCCAGGAGTGATATTGCTGGATCAGAGGGTAAGTCTGTTTTTAGTTTTTTGAGGAATCTTCATACTGTTTTCCATAACAGCTGCACTAAACTACATTCCCACCAACAGTGTAGGAGGGTTCCCTTTTCTCCACACCCTCTCCAGCATTTATTGTTCGTGGACTTTTGAATGAGCGCTGTTACCCACTTTTTAGAACCTTTTATTTTGAAGTAATTTTAGACTTACAGATAGGTTGTGAAATAGGACAGTGATTTTCCTTTTTTATCCCTTATGCAGCATCCTCTCACGTTGTCATCATACGCAGTCATAATACGATGATCAAGAACAGGAAATTGACCGTGGAATAAGATTATTCATTAAACAACAGATCTTATTTGAAATTCATCACTTTTTCCACTAATGACCATTTTCTGTTCCAGGGCCTCATCCAGGCTCTCACACCACTTTTAGTGCTTATTTTTCTTCAGTTTCCTCTGACCTGTGACCGTATGTGAGTGTCTTCTGGCCTCTCATGCATGTGACACGTTCAAAGATTACTGGTCATCACCTTCTAGAATGTCCCTCAGTTGGAGCTGGTTCAGTGTTTTCTCATGATTGGAGCAAGGTGGTATCTGTTTTTCAAATTTGCTCATTAAATATTTGTTTTGATAATAGAAAAATGTAGCTGGCACCTTCGTACCATGATTTCATGGGTGTTATTCCTTTGGATGAGGCTGTAGTGTGTATTTAAGGGGAAAAAAATGAGTCAAGTTGAAGGAAAAATAGTAAATAAAAATTCCATAGGTGAGACAGAGGATTTGGCACAAAGATATGAAGGTGGCAAGACCAGTGGGGGAAGCATGAGATTCTTTCCTGGAATCCTCGCAAGAGCCCACAAAGTAGACATTATTTATATTTGCCGTTTTATAGGTGAAGAAATAGAGGTGCTGAGATGCTAAACGTTCTGCCCGAAACCACACTCAGTCACTGGCAGAGTCAGGATTTGAACCCTGCACTTACAGCCTTAACCATGACGTTCCCCCATAAGCCTTCCTTCCCACCTCGGTGATGATAGCTTCGATGCTGTTTATCATGATGGCATTCTCTTTCTTTCTGGGATTTTATTTCAGGGGGAAATTTGCAGAGCTCTGTCCGGTAAGGCTGAGTTGGGTGAGAGTGTGTCACTCAGTGTCGAGGAAGGGATGTCACCAGGTATGCTGGTACAACAGGAGGTAAAGACCCCGCCAGTTCAGTTTCCCTAGTAGCGTTACTAAGAAAAACAGTAAGGCATCCGGGACTGTGTGTTCCCTCCGAAAGGAGAAAGGAGGCTGGTTTCCATTCAGTTTTTGTTGGAATGAGTAGGCACAGGGTGGCTTGACATCAAAAGAAAAAGCTCCATTGAGAAAGTTGTCGCTTCGAGAAGGGTTTTTGTAAACACACCACAGTAGGAGAAGAAGGAAATACAGAGTTAAGGATGAGTATTGTGTGAAACGCTGCACCATTCTTAGTAGGTTTAACCCGTGGGGAATGAGGGCAGGGGGAACATCGGCCAGAGGACATGGGCTGGACCGATGCAGAGAGCTCTCAGGAAGGTGGGCATCCCATCCAAGCCCTGAACCTACTGGGAGCACGTGTGACAGGACCCGAATCACTAAGCACATCTTTCCCTTCACTGAGCAGCTTCTAAAGGTGACCTTCCTTGTTGCCCTTCAAAACGCATTACCTAGCAGGGGTCCCACAGTCAAATAAATACCTGCAGGGTCCTGGCAAGAAATGAATGAGTGAGGGCTGGGGGACACTGGAGAGCTGATGCCCTACGTAAATGGGGCATCCCCTCCTGCTCCAGCTGTTTACTGACATTCAGGAGTGCAGACCCAGTAGGAAAGCTCCTTCCAATGATCCAAGAAAGTCAGAAATTGATGTTTCATATGAAACTTACAGTTTTTAAATGGTGGTAACCAGTTTGGGGAAAAAAAAAAAGGTGTGAAACTCATCTGCATGCCTGTGGGCTGTTGTTTGTAAGATCTGGCCAGAGCGTTTCTGAAGCAAATGATACCCTAAGTCTGCAGCAGACAGTTTTGTGCAGAACAGTTTATAGTCTGGGTGGAAATTGAAATTTCATTTGAGAGTGCCATTTTTGTAGGTCACAAAATAGTTGCATATCTGCAATTGTACGTGGTTCAACTTCATATTACCACACTCCCTAGATTGAAGTATTCTGGTTGCAGCTTCATTCAACTGCAAAAATGTAGCTCAGGCATTTAGGAGCAAACTGGACCAGTGTTTCTTAAACTATAATATACACACCAATCACCTGAGGGGTCTTCTTGAAATGCAGAATCTGATTCACAGGTCTGGGATGGGCCTGAGAGTCTGCATTTCTAACCAGCTCACAGGCGAAGCCTGTGGTCCATGGCCCACGGCCCACACCTCACATAGCAAGATATTAGGCAATGTCCATCATTGGTGACGTTACAAACTCCATTGAGACCCACCCCCTCCTCAGCCCCCCTTTTTCTGACTCGAAGCATTGTTACACAAGTACGTGAAGTCTCGTTCATTCCTTCTTTCATTTGTGTGGGCTATGTTATCACCTCTCTGCAACACGTAGGAAGTAAGCTGACGCCAGCCCTGCCTTCCTGCATGGCACCCCCCAGCTGGAATGGCCCTCTAGACGTGGCGTGGGCTCTTCAGCTCCCTACGATCGCCACCACTCCCTCTTCCCACCTCCCATCTGGGCTATTTTATTCAGTAGCTGTAGACTTGGAGATGGGGACTGATTTATCAAGAATCTGCTACGTGCTGAGCACCTTGCCGTGCACTGGGAGTGCAACAGCAAACCAGGGAACCATGACCTCTGTCTTCGAGGTACTTCCTGAATCCTAGTTCGGACTCTGTCTCTAAGAAGTTTAGGCAAGTTCTTCCCCATCTAGGAGCCTCAAACTCCTCATCTGTGAAGTGTGAGGTTACTCCAGTCAAGGTCAAGGAGTACTTAGAAAATTGTATTACTGCTGTGGACCTTCTTCCCATATAAATACACATATGCATGTAGTCACAGAAGTTTTGCACACAATTCCAGGATTTTCAGGGATTCCTGAGCCCTGTAGGAGGCACATAGACTCCATATAATGAACCAGTGATGTAAAAAACCCTGAGAGTCCCTTTCGACTTCCAATTACTAAAATTAATCGGTGGTGGTCAGGCCAGCTGAAATTAAGGTACACAGTAGTACCTGGAAAGTGATAAAAGCGAAGACTTTGAGTTGTCATTATTTGTAGGTGATATGATTGCTTTAAAAGAATCTGAGACTGAAAATTCCTGTGGCTAATAAAAGAGTTTAATTGAGTTGTTTTTTTTTTTAAAGCAAAAATTTTGAGTTCAGGCACGCTTGGTTTGAATCCCCACCATTGACACTAGCTGGATAAACTTCTGTGACTTAATTAACATCTGTGAGCCTCAGTTTCGACAGTCTATAGAGTGAGAATATCATGCCCTTCGTGTGGTTGTTGCAAGAACAAAATTAGGTAGTTCAATAAAGTCCTTATGTATAAAAATATTCAAAATGAACTATAGGAAATTGGTGAATTTGATCATTTGCAAAACTGCTAATTCCATATATTTTAAGCTAATTAATAAAAATTTAATAAGCAATATTGCTTTGAAAGCTGATTATTTATTCAGTAAATATTCTGTGTTTACTAGGTGCTAACAGATGACTCTGTAAGAAGAGAGTCAATTACATCTTTCAAATCAAAGCAGACCTATGCTGCCTTAGAGTTAAGTGGCCAGCAGATGTACACCAAGCTCATACCTCCCTTGGTGAACCATTTTCCCTCCTGTCCTTGGAGCTTGTCCCTACATCCATGCTAATACAGGGTAACTGCAAATGCACTTAGTCAATCTGAGAGTCTTGATCTTTTACATAAGTTTAACCCACTTACATTTATTGTTATTACTGATGTATCTGACATATGCGAGTTATTCCTGCCACTGTAGTTGTGTTTTCTATTTGATGTGTTCTCCCTTTGCTGAAATTCATCTGTAATTGATTCAAGCCTATGTGGATGCTATGATCTATTTACAAGGAACTTTCCAGTTAAGGGAGCAGATATTATCACTGCTCCCTTAAAATAATCATTCTTACTTCCTTTTCCTTTCATGAGCACCCTTTGCAGTCCTGCTGACCCAGCTTCCCTGCACCATAGGCCCCCAAGGATGCCAGGCACCAGGAGAAACTTGGTTGAGTCTCCAGGTACCAGGGAGCTGCAAGTTGGAGAATACTATACTTGATGTCCTCCTGAAAATAAAGACTTGACATTGCCATTGCAGTTGACATTTACAGTTTACAAGGTGCTCTTTCCAGCATCCGTCCTATTTAATCTTCACAAAAAAACCTTGGAAATAGTTGTTATTACCTTTTCAATTTCACAAAAGGAAACTGACTTCAAAATGTGAAAAATGACTTTCCCAAGATCAAATGCCTGGGAAATGGCACAGATGGGGAATGAGCCAAATCAAGTCTATTTGCTGTATTCCCCCTTAATTCTCAGAATTATGGAAGTAATGGCATCAGGAAATGTTGACTCTTGAAATATACTAAACCACAGTTGAATTACTTATTACTACTCAAGAAGGACAATTCTATCAAATGAGTTTCATTCATTCTTATCCCTTTTTTTCCACCCATAATGTTTTGCCTATTTGCAGAAACCAGAAGCTGGAAAGTCATCCTGGACACCTCTCTCTCCCTAACCCCCTGCATCCAATCAGTCACCAGATCTTGCTGACTCAACCTTCTAAATATCTCTTAAATCTACTCACTTTCCTCCTTCCTCCCACTATTCTAATCCTAACCATCATCATTTCTCATTGCTCTCCTGCAGCAGCCTCCTAACTGGGCTCCCCATAGCCAGCCTCGCTTTTCCCATCCATTGTCCATCCAGCATCTTTATAAAATCTAAATCCAACCACAGAACTTCTCAAATCCCTCCAGTGTTTACCATTGCTATAAGAATAAGGTCCAAAATCTTTAACTTGGCTCTCAAGAGACCTGCTTGATCCTGAAGCTCTCTTCAGCTTTGTAAGATACTGACCTTCTTCTCTGACCATAGTGGACTTTGTCCAGTGCCTCAAATCTGTTCCCTCCCACCTCAGTGCCTTCTCTCCTCCATCCCTTGCTCTCACCACCCATCCCTTCATCTGGCCAACTCTGTATCCTGACTCTTCCTCCAGGAAGTCTTCCCTGACCACCACTACTCAGACTATGTTAAGTGTCCTGTCAGTGCTTCTGTTGGCACCTTGTATGTCCACTTTGTTCTACTCGCTGTACTTGTCATTAATATCTCTCTCCACTCCGTGCTTCACGCCTGGTTTGTGAGATCTGGGGGCAGGGATGCTGTATGTCTTGTCTGTCTGGTCTGTCTTTCATTCCCAGTGCCAGCCTCCTCACTGACCCTAGTTGGGAGCTATATAAGAGCTGGTGAATGACTAGATGATATGAATGAAAAAAAAAAGGGAAGAAGAGAGGAAAAGAAGGAGAGAAAAGAAGGGGAGGAAGAAAAAGAAAATAAAAGAGGATGAGATTTATTGGGGGTAGAAAATATGGGCCATCTTCTTGTAATGATTCTTAAGAAATGTTTCAGAGACCACTGGTAATATGTTTCCTTTTTATAGTAATGAGGCCATCCTCTTGGCCATGTTTATGGTCCCATAAAATCTGGGCTGAAATACTTCATTTTCCTTGAGGTCTAAAGTGACTCTAAAAGTAATAGAAGTACCACATGGCATTACATGGATTATCCCATCAAATGTTTTCCCATTTAATTATCCCATGTAATTTATTGCTCCCATTTTACAGATGAGGAACCTGAGGTTTATAGGTGGTGGAGGTGGGTCACAAACCATTGTCTTTCCAGCTCCAACGCGCATGCCTTCCACCGCCACATGACACTTCCGGTGATGGGGCGAGTCCAGCAACGATGAGGGCAGAGGTACATTTATGAGGACTTTTGTGCCACTGAAGGGTTCATGGATGGAAGGGATTTAAGAACCTTAGCCCCAAACCCTGGAATTTTCTGTCTGTTTGATGGGTACAGTGCTGCACAGCTGACTAAACTAGCTCAAAAAAATGAGCTTTGCACAATGAAGATGAAGCGAAGTTTTCATAATTCCCCAGATCTAGCCCCACATGGGGACGATAGCCCTGTAGCTCTCTCCTGATGACAGATTGGGCCAGTAGATACCCACACCCCACCCCAGTGGTGGTGACTCATCACCAGGTTCCAGGGCCCGCGTTTCTGGCTGCTTCTCTTGAGTTTCATGTCCCAACACACCGAATCCTGCTCTTTTGGTGTGTCCACAGCTTTTACCTGGTCCTTCAGCACAAAGTACTTTAAGCAACACATATGTCCATCTGACGCTACAGCCAGCCAGCAGTATAATGGACACTTGCATTATCATTATTAGTAATAGTAGTGGGTGCCATTGGGTACGGCATTGTAAGAACTCAGAAAATATTAACTCATCTCTTTCTGTCCTCAACACAGGCCCTGTTATCATCCCCATTTTTTAGATGCAGAAAATATGACTCAGAGAGGTTAGGTAACTTGCCCTCCATCACAAAGCCAAGTGGAGAAGCTAGGGTTCAAATCCAAGATAGTCTGAATTCAAAGACTTTGGTCTTTTTTTTTAAGGTGATACAAAAACATAGTGATAAATACGTAAATAAACAGTATGAAAGAATATACACTAGAAAGCCAGCTTCCTTTTCCCATCCAACTAGCTTCCCAGTCCCCTTTCTCAGAAGCAACCATTGTTGGCAATGTATGTTGGGTGCCTTTCCAGAGAGATTCAGTGCGTCTCCAAGCTTATATGGAAATACGGATGAATATATAGAGTGAACATGTAAATATATTTATATATCGGTATGCTCCATCTTGCTTTTTAAATTTAGCAATGTGTCTTTAAGATCATTCTCGTTGGTCCTTGTAGATCTAATCCCCCCTAATTTAACGCCTGCCCTGTATTCCATCACGTGGATGTGTCACAGTTTATGTAACAGTTCCCTGTTAGCGGGTACTCAGATTTTTCCCAGTCTCTTGATATTCTGAACAATCCTGCAAGGATAAGAGTCTGTGTGTGTGTGTAAGGATGTTCCTTTCAGTTTATCTGCAGGAGAAGGTCCTACCAATTGAATTGCCAGGCCAAAGATGTGTGTATTTGCAATTCTTGATGTAGATATTGTCAAACCGCTGTTCAAAGAGGCGACAGAAGAGAGTGTGGGTTTCCCAAAGCCTCACAGCAGGGTGTACCGTCAACCGCCAAACAGTCCTTCATCCTTGCACTCCTAACTGTAAATGGCACTTGTTCCTGCCCCGGAGGTGTGGGCCTTAGATATGGGAAGATTAACATCATCGCAGACAAACTGTAGTTGTGACACTAGGGGAATTACGTGGCTGGGGAGACCCCCCAGCACCAGGGCTCCCGTGTCTCTGGGATCCCCAACTTTGACACACGATGCCAGCGTACCCCCCGGCTCACGGAGGTTGGCAGGTTTGTAGCTGTGACTTGCCAGCGTGGGAGAAAGCACGTCAGTTTGATTCCCGGGCGGTGTTCTCTCTGGGGAAAGACTGCAAATTAGCAGTTCGGGCGATGAAAGGAAGTTGGTTGTTTTGCTGTGTTTTGTTGTTTTCCATCTTTTTTTTTTTTTTTTTTTAAGAGCACAGTTGGTTTACGGTTTTGGTCTTTTGTATGTGTTGGGGGTGGCGGTATTTTGTTGTTAAGACATGGAGGATTTGGGATTTGTTTTAAAATGAGGTTGGAGAGAGATGGGAAAGAGAGTTGTGACTTCATTGGAGATTTTGTGGGTATTTGAGCTGAAAACAGCCAGGAGTTCACAGGCTGGGTGTGTGCGTGTGTGTTTTTAATGTTTAATGGTAATACACAGTTCACTGGTAATGCACATGATTTGAAAAATAATAATTTATATGATATTCAAAGAGAAGGAAAAAAAGTAGTCAGTGCAAAGTCTGTCTCCCTCCTACTACTGACTTCACATTTTCCTCCTAAGATGCAGCTGATGATACCCGTTCCTTCCAGAATATTCTCTTCATTTACGTGTGCAGAATGTATCCATCTGCATCTTTCTTTTTTCACCTAATGGTATATCTTGGAGCTCATTCCCTACCTGGAAATAGAGATCTGCCTCATTTTTAAAAATGAAACATTCATTGCACAGATGGGTTAGATTTCAGACGCCGTTCAGACAGCAAGATGTTGGATCCTGGCCTGTCAGCCTAGGGGACATTCTGCTACTGCCTCTCTCTTCACATGATTCTAGGTGGGTTTTCTGTCTCCCCCACCTCCACCCTCATCACACTGCCTGGTTAACTTATCAGCAGATGCTCGGTGGGGTTCAGGGAGGATCTCACGTCCAGGGGCCAGGAGGTCAGACACTAGACCTCCACTGCCCAGTGGCAATACAGTGTGAGCACATGTGTGATTTTTAACTGCATAGTAACATTCCAAAGCATCAAAAGCCACAGGTGAAATTAATTTTCATAATAATTTTGCTTAACCCAATAGACCCCAAACATTACCCTTTCAACATGTAGTCAATATTGGGAAATTATGAAGATATTTGATGTTCTTTTACTCCTCCTAGTCTTTGTGACCCCATGTGTGTTTCACCGTTACGTCACATCTCAGTGGAACCAGGCACAGTTCAGGGGTTCAGTGGCCACACGTGGCTAGTGGCTGCCCTGTTAAACAGATAGCTCCAGACTGCCCAGCTGTCACTGATCCATATCAAATGAACACCCCACCCCTCCTTGCTTCTCCCGGCATCTGTTTCCTTATTTTTGAGTCGGAGAGCTGGACAGTCTTTTGGATTTTAACGGCTCCTCTTCATCCTAAGGTTCACGGACTTTAAGTGCTAAAAATGGGAAGCCCTGGGCAAGCCAGGACAAGTGGGCCTCCCTGTTGTAGCTTAATTTCCACATCTATAAAATGGAGACAATCAAACGTGACCTGAGTCAGGGTGAGGGTGAAAAGTGTGGCAGGCGATGAAGATGTGCTTGAGGGGGAAGGCATCGTCCTCAGGGGATTGTTGTTACTAGGATTGACATTGACCCTGGTGAGTGCCCAGCACCACTCACTTAGAGCCAGGGCTACCCTCTCCCTTTCCTTCTCTGACCCTCAGTCACCTTGAACTTCTGTAAGGTGAGGATAAAAACAACACTTGCTTCATACCGTCACTGTCAGGATGAAATTAAGCCGCCCATGCCGAGGGCTCAGCGCCACGCTTAGCACACAGTAAACAATCACTAGAAGCTGCTCTCACCAGTCCTCTGGTGCAGACGTGGGCCCAGGGTGGGGAGTAGCGTGCCCAAGGTCACACAGCGAGATGGTAGTAGCAGTAGCAGACGCTGGCCTATTTCGGCTCCCTCCCTCTCCCTGGCAGTCATCCCCGGAAAGTCAGCCGCAAATTTCCTCGCAGCAAGGTAAATGAAATAAATACACCCGAAGCCACGGAACTACTCCAGTGAGGCCTGGAGCCAAGTATTGTTTCCATGGTATGTGCGCCGGCATGCACACACACGTGATTTGTTTAAAATCGCAGATCCAAAGGGTGGAGGCTGGGTTGGCAGGATGCGCTACCCAGCACCCGTCTCCCTGTATTCAGTGCCTTGTACCATGACCGGCGTGAGATTCCTCTGTGTGATTTCAAGCAAAGGGCCCCCTTCTAGGTGGCCCTTGGTGTACCTTTGGACAGACTGGGATGGAGGAGAAAGTGCCCTGAATTAAAAGCCAGGAAGTCCGAATCCTTACATCTTATGTAACAATAACAGGCAGCCACTTCTTCTGAGTGTTCAACTCTGTGATGTTGCTGAAACCCTTGCACTTACTGCTTTATTTAATCCTCCCAGTTACCCAGGGAGGGAGTAATTACCTGATGAGCCCATTTTACAGATAAGGAAGCTGCGGTTCAGAGAAAATAAAGAACTCACCCAGAAACACACAAATAGAGCAAGATAGGGCCTTGAAAAATCTTCCCTGTGGCAGAAGGGTGGCCAGCCATCCCAGGTGCTCCAGGGTTGAGGGGGCTCCTGGACGCAGAACATTCACAAAGCAAGATAAGTGAGATACTGAACCTGATCCCCATCAGGGTGTGGATGAAACTATGGCAGCAGATGAAGCTGTGCTTTGGGGAGAGAGGCATAGTACTGAGGGATTGTTATTAAGATTAGGGTTGACCCTGGTGAAGTTTCGAATTGCTTAGATGGAGAGCTTGTTCCCCCACACCCACCCACCTTCCCCCGCTCTCCCGCTCTCCGCAGACACTGAATATCCCTCCCTCTCCCAAGTCCTGCCTCTTCCCAGTTCCTTCCAAAGATCAAGTTGCCTTTCTAAGGCCAAAGTCTGAGCAACAGCATTCCCATTTCCCAAGCACCAGCCAACAGCCCTCTCTGATTTAGACAGCAGCTGAGAGAAAGAGAAAGAGCTGGGAGTGGTCGGGGACATTCGTGGGTTGCTTGCTTGCTTTATTCTGAAGCCAAGCCCTGGCTCTGTCCTTTAGTAAATTCTGGCCCAAGCCAGGGTGTGGAAGAAGAGAGCTTGGGGGCCCCACCTCCCCAAGAGCTCACCTTCAAGCTCCTTCTTTAATTAAAGAACGGAGCCCAATGCCAAACTTGGACACTCAAGGGAGATCTGGAGGTCCCAGCTGTCCCTGCCTCCATCTAAACAACGAACATCCTGGATTTGGTACCCGGGAGAAATGGGGCTCCAGGAGAGTGCAGGAAGCAAGGCAGCGGTGGATGGGGTGGACCGATCCTCCCCCATGAGGAAGGACATAGTGGTTCTGGATGGTTTTCTTTGCCAACCAGAACCCCAGCAGCAAGACGCTGAAAGACACTCAGCCTGTCAATACACGGGCCACACACGGTCACACACACAGCAGAGAAATGACACAGCACGAGGGCGATGCATGAATACACAGAAACACACACACAGCGACGCCAGATGGAGAAGGCAGCCCGGGCTGGGTCTGGGTATTCAAGATTCCCTCACCCACACAGAGGGGCTGGCGGGCTTACATAACGCAAGCTGCAAAAGGGAGAGGCTGAACTTGCTAACCACCCGCCCGCCCCTCCACCCCGCGAAAGGGATCTAGGAGGTAGCGTTTCCTTCTCAGGGGGTTATCTGCACGCACCTCCTGTGCTCAGAGGCAGCAGGAGTTTATCAGCTGCCTCAGCCCTGAGGTGACCCCTGGAAGTCGCTAAAAAGGAAACAAGGGAGTATCACTTTGTTAGTAGTGGCAGATGGGGGCTCCCTCCTTGTGTTAAGGAGTTGAGGATGCCAGCAGCAAGAGATGCCAGGGTGGAGAGGAAACTGAGGCTCAAGCTGGGGGATAGGAAAGAGATGGGAGGCATTCTCCACTGCCCACAGCCCACAGATCACCTGCCCCAACTCAGACACAGAAAACACACTCACACAGCTGCCCGCTGCAGACGCATCACAATTGCACACACCTCACCAGGGCCACAGCATCCCCAGTTGGCCTCCCTGTTGGCCTTTGGTACCCCAGCCATACCCCATCTCTCCCAGCCTGGAGGAGCTGGTGGGATTCGCAAAAATAACTTGATTATAAATTTTTAAAAACTAGAGTATAAATTTTAAAACTCAGGCTTAAGAGTGGAGCTGATTTGAGTTCAAATCCTCCATCCATCATCATTCTCTGTGTGACCTTGGACAAGTCACTGAACCTTCCCGAGCTTTGGTCTTCTTGTCTGTTGAAGGGTTACTGTGAGGATCAAAGGAGGAAAAAAATACACGTTAAGAACAGACGTGCTCAATAAGTGATCGCTGTGTTAGTCTTTGGGGCTTTTTCCTTTTTTTTTTTTCTTACTCTTTTTCTAATGAATGCACTGGGATTTTGAACCCAGGACCTCGTGCATGCTAAGCATGTGCTCTACCACTGAGCTATACCCTCCCCTCAAGGGGCTTTTTCTTTTTCATTCAACAAATATGCATTGAGCACCTACTGTGTTTTATCTAACCCTAGGGGTATCCAGTCCACACTTCCTAATGTTTCTCTGTTAGGGTCTCGAATAGTCTTTGGTTCCCAGATGTCTTCCCACGTTCTATGTGGACCCATGACTTTGGTATTTATTATGCCAGCTTTGGTTTATAATGGTTTGGAATGGGGCCAAGTCTATCCTTTTGAACCTGGAATAAGTTGATAGTTACAAAAATGGTCCTAAAGGCCAGTTGACATCCCTGGTCGGTGGAAGGGGACATCGTTCCCTGTCTGTTAGTTTTGTTGTGGGGGCTTTGGGAGCAACTGGAAGGGAGAATCTGGAGATCTTTGTCGGCTGAGCTCCTGACCTGAGGATGGAAAGTGTTGCAAAATGCTGAGAGTCAAAGGCTGGTGAAAAGTTGGAATGGTGGCTTCTCGCAATGGCAAAGAGATAAGAGAGGTCTTATGATTCTTGCCATTTGATTTCTGGGGCTGTCAGTGGCTTCCCCCAGGAAACCCTCGGTCTCACAGGGCTTTGATCGTGGCACTGAAACCAGGCAATATGCAGCTACCTAGGGAGGTATCCCCCTTGAGAAAGAAGGAGTTCGTTTTTAGGTTGGCTTCAAAACTCCAGAGCATCTTATGGCTAGGCTTCTAGGTTGCCTGCATTTCCCATCTTAGTTTTAAAGGTGGTTCTGGGCACTCCACATCCATCTCTCCTTTTTAAATCTTTTCATCCCCTCCCTTGTTCCTTCTCTTCAGCTCAGGAGGCCCCAGATTGGATCTGCATCTCATGGGCTAGTGATGCCCAGAGGATAGTCCATGCTAGCATGCGTCACCTCTAGACACATCCACCAGACACTTCTCCTCCACTGTCTGCCTGACCCGTTGCTTAGGGACACGTCCCACCGCTTCCCCTGACGTCTGCTTGATCAACCGTCGTTTCCTTAGAGAACAAGGAAGGAGGCAGACGCAGGAAATCATGCCACCGACAGCCCAAGAGCAATGAGTGAATGATGCGGAGTTGACGTCAAAGGCAGAGAAGACCAAGGCCCAGCAGCAGCTCCCTCTCCAGACTCTCCTCGGCCCCGCAGCGTCGGCCCCCGGCTCCTTCTCTCAGCACAGCCTGAAGCCTGGCTCCTCCTGGGGAAATCGTCTCAGCTTGACGTATTTTGAGATCTTCAGACCCCTGGACACTAGACACCATGGAGAATCACATGTTCAGTGTTCAGCAGATCCAACCCAACGTCATTTCTGTCCGCCTCTTCAAGCGCAAGGTAGGGGGCCTGGGGTTCCTGGTGAAAGAGAGGGTCAGCAAACCGCCTGTGATCGTCTCCGACCTGATCCGAGGGGGTGCTGCAGAGCAGAGTGGCCTCATCCAGGCTGGGGACATCATTCTCGCGGTCAACGGCCAGCCCTTGGTGGACCTGAGCTATGACAGTGCCCTGGAGGTGCTCCGGGGAATTGCCTCTGAGACCCACGTGGTCCTCATTCTGAGGGGCCCCGAGGGCTTCACCACGCACCTGGAGACCACCTTCACCGGGGACGGGACCCCCAAGACCATCCGGGTGACACGGCCCCTGGGTGCTCCCACCACAGCCGTTGATCTGTCCCACCCATCATCAGCCAGCAAAGAGCAGCCACTGGCAGTGGACGGGGCCACGGGTCCTGGCAATGGGCCACAGCACGTGCCAGACATTGGGCAGGAAGCCGGCTCACTCTCCCACGCCAACGGCCTGGCTCCCAGGCCCCCGGGCCAGGACCCTGCCAAGAAAAGTCCCGGGGTTGCCCTCCAGGGGAGCGAGGAAAACAATAAACTGCTCAAAGAAATAGAGCCTGTGCTGAATCTTCTCACCAATGGGGGCAAAGGGATCAACGGAGGGGGACCTGCCAAGGCGGAGACAAAGGATGCAGGAGTCCAGGTAGACAGGTAAGCCCACAGGTGTGTGTGTGTGTGTGTTGTGTGCAAGCGTGTGTTGCAATTCAATCTCACAGCCCAACAGCCAACTGGAGCTGGCCCAGACGTCTGCACAGGTGCATCCACTCAAGCACCCTTGTCTCTTTCCCTGAAAATTGCCTTTGCAAGTGTGGGATGGGCGTAACGTCCCATGCGTCTCTCTCCCAGCCAAACCCAGAGCTCATGATGATGGCAGCCGAGGTCACATCTTCCAGCAACCCCACAGGGTGGGTATTTTTGTAATCCACATCTCACAGTAGGAAGACTGAGGCTCAGAGAGGAGGGGCATTCCCCGAGGTCACCCGGAGAGTGAGAGGCTAGTGTGCACAGCAGACTCAGGTGCGGGTGGATGCCGAGGCTGTGGGGGGAGAGATGGGAAGAGCTGAGTGCTGGGGACCCTTAGACCAAGCTAGCTGTCTCCTGGTGACGGCCAGTCCAGGCCTGGGAAGCTTCTGAAGGG
The DNA here is from genome assembly GCF_009834535.1 of Camelus ferus. NCBI lineage: Eukaryota > Metazoa > Chordata > Mammalia > Artiodactyla > Camelidae > Camelus > Camelus ferus. Next base: position 7,645,490 of record NC_045727.1, read on the forward strand.
AGGAAATGGAGTCAAAGCAGAGAATTGGCCCCCACTCCCCAAAATGCTGGACTTGCTCAGATTATATGGGAACCGGGGTTAGAACTTGAAGAACTGGGGACCAGCCCCTCTGTATTTGCCAGATTGGAATCTTCTGATTCTCCGGGGAAGGAGAGATGGCAGCACAGTCCGTGATTCTAGCTCTTTGTCTGGGGAGAAATCAGCAGCTAGGCCAGGGGGTCGGGGAGCAGTGGGCCAGGAGATGGGAGACAGAGGGGAGTTTCTCTCTGCCTTCCGCTCCCGTCATAGGTCGGGCACTGACCCTTCAGCCCACAGTGCCACCAGGCAGACCCTTCTTATCCACAGAGGGGGGCTCAGGTCTGAGCCCCCCAGAAATCCAGACCCAAGACTTCCCAACCCCCTCCTCAAGGACCCTTGAGTGTCCCAAGAGCATTTAGAGGTCATCAGGAAGCCCCTTGGGCGCCTGGGTTAAAGTTGCTCCCCAGACCCCTGCATTTAACAAATGTTCGCTGAGGACCTACCTTGTGCTGGACACTGTTCTGGGCACCTCAGGGTAGAGCAGTGAATGGAAGAGACGGGTCCTCTGATCCTATGAGTGAATGAGACAGACAAACCCCCTGACCTTGGGGGGCTTACCGTGCAGTGGGGAAGACACAGATGTAAACTATGTAGACCGCTAGTCATACGTGCTAAGTAGATAAATAGAACTGGGGAGGGGTTGGGAAGTACTGAGGAGGGTGACATTGCAGATAGGAAGTTGGCAGGTCTCCCTAGGAAGGCGACACTGCAAGACACGGAGGGAAGGGCTAGAGGGAGCCCTGGGGCTTCATGGAGGAGGGGCGTTCCAGGCAGCGGGAAGGGCAGGTGCCAAGGTCCTGAGGTGCCAGTGTGCCAGCCGTGTTTGAGGAACTGCATGGGATGGAGTCCTCCTTCCTGGTGGGGCAGCCCCCAGACTGCCCACTGGTGGGCCCCCCAGTGGTGGCAGCCCACCACGGCCCACCATTACATCCTGGGGCTTTTCCAGCTTCTCATACCTGGGCAAAAATTGACCCGGTCCCAGCCAGACCCCAAGTAGGAAGGTGGAGGCTCTGTGAGAAGTGCCAGGGCAGAGGGGAGACAGGTCACCTGCTGCCCTTCCAGCCCTGCCCTTCCTGCTTCGGCAAATTCCCTGCAGACACTCTGGAGTCTCCCCCACACCTTTGGTCCTGTCTCCGTGGGAGATGGTGAGTCTTGGGCCCCATACACAGGACAGGGTGTGAGCTTTTTGGTGGGGCAGATGGCTGGGTTCCCCCAGTGCCCTGATGTCCATTTCCAAAGCTGGGGGCCAGGATCCATCCTTGGGGCTCTCCTGGTAGCAGAGACCTGGAGCCTGATTCTCCCATGACTAGCACGGGACCCCACCTGCCGCAGACTCGGGGGAGCTGCCACCCCCCAGGGGTCCCTGCAGTGGCACACCCAGTGGAGATGGCATGATTAGCTTTGAGATAGCTTCTGGGCACACACTAACCACCCCCCCGCCCCTGTCTCACTCCGAGGACTTAAAATTCTAAAACAGCTGTAGAATCTGGAATCTATCACGGGTCTTGTTTTCCAGAAGGCATTGGAAGTGCCCGTCCTCAGAGGCTTCAGAGCATGACCTCTTCCTCCTAATCCGATCCGTGCCTCCCTCATCCCCAGCACCACCTCTCCCAAGAGGGGCAGTGAGACCCTGAACGGGGCCCCTTACCTGGTGCGGCAGCTGACCCCTGTATCTCATGACCTACGCACTTGGTTCTGATTATCAGCTGGGCATGGGCCTGGCATGGGGTGTGCGCTGCAGAATTCCCGGGGGCTCTATTTCAGAAACCCACCCCAGCCCCAGGAGTCTGACTCTGGTGTGTGGTACAGGAGAAGTCCCTCCCATTGCTGGGAGCTGGGAGCTGGGCCCTCCACCCGAGGAGCCAATGGGACTCCCTCTCCCAGCCGACAGTCCAGGACATAAGGGCTGGGGACAGGCCACCAGGCTGGGATGAGATCGGCAAGTGTAAGGAATGTTACGGGAGCCCTCTTGGTGGCCAGGCCCCGAGGGGGCCTCTCCAAACCTCATCTCGGGGAAGGAGCCTTTGTTTCCCGGAGGAGGAGGGTGGGACAAGCCGGTCTGACATGGGGCCCTGCTCCCGCAGAACTTTTTTCCCAACTCAAGAAGCTACATCTGAGCTCTCAGCTGCCCTCGTCCCTCAGGGCCCTCCCTCCAGGGACCCCGCTTCAATCTCGCACGTGGTATAATTATTTGACCAAAAGCAGGAGAAAAAAATCTGCTTTGGTGGAGGTACAGTTCGGGAGAAAATGACCTGGGGCAGGTATATGCCTCTGGGAAACCCACTGAGGTGAGTGGTTCTCAGGATGGGTAATGTTGAATCAGCTCATGTTCCCCCAGCCCAGTGACTGGACCCAAAGCTCTCCACCCCCATTTTTTAAACAAAAATTTTTAAATTCCCCCTTTACTGATGAGGAACTCTTTCATGGATCATGTAACCTACCCACATTTCACATTTTTTAACATCAATATAATGCCCTAATTATAAAATAAAGGAGATAGAGCATAAAATTAATTTATAATAAAAGAGCCTATAATTTAATATATCAGTGCCCAGGCACGGCCCCCCTGGAATGTCAGATGTTTTCGCCTAAACGGAGAATGGCTGCAGACGCCACGGCATCAGATGCAGATTGACGCAGGTGTGTTGTGTTGGCAACTCAAATGCCACCTGCAGCGTCGCCTTGGTGATGTGATTTTCTGAGATGGCGAATGAATGATTCCTGACAAAACGATGTCCTATCTTTCTTTGATTTACCCAATAGTTGCATGCATGGCAAATTCAGTTATCACTTAAAGGCAAATTTGTACGTTAAGTCCGAACCGAGATCTTGACTGAGAAATTTAAGCTTTTTTTTTTTTTTCTTAATCTACGTGGATGTCCAAAGTTTGCATGGCAGTCAGGACCCTTCTTCCTTGAGTGGGTTTGTCCCTGGTGTTGTAGGATGCTCCCCCACCCCCGATGCCACCTCCCTCCCACTGTGATGCCGGGAGTGCTGGTCATCATCGTTAATAACCACCAAAGCACCCCCACAAATTGCCAGACTGTCTGCTTGGGGCTGAGAGAGTAAGTGTCTCATGATGAATCAGTGTCCCAAGTCAGGAAATGGAAGCCCAGGGACAGGGTATTCTTCAGGGCCCCTCTCGGGGCTGCTGGCCTGGGAGGATTCAAGCCCCCTGGACCACAGGGCTGCCTGGAAATGACTCATCCTCCCAGGGGCCTCGCCAGCCAGGCGGCTTTTGGGGGAGAGGTCGAAACTGGCATCCTGGATGCTGGGTGACAATGAGGCCAGCTGCCCACCAGGCCCAGAGCCCCACGAACTTGGCGTCAGTGGCTTCTGGGTCCATCACTGGTTCTCAGCAGCGACCTTGACTCTTCTGCTCTCTTGGCCTCATTTTCCTCCTGCCGTCCTTCTTTCCACTTGGACGTGGACTTATTCCCCTGCTCCGTCCTAGTCCCTTTCCCTCACAGGGCACCCCTAGTCCTGTTGTTCGGGGTGCTGCTTTCTCTCCTGTTATTTGGGGGGAGAAGTGATGCTGACTTAAACACAGACTCATCTCTCCATCCCCCAGGGGAGGTGGCCCTGGCAGGTGGTGGCAGCAGGTGAGGGAGTGTCAGGGAGGAAGGCGGTGAATTCGGGACCTTGTGCACTTGGGAACGGTCACTTTAAAATGCTGCATGGCAGAGGATATCCAGGTTGCTCAGCTTGCTGCCCTGAAGGAGGGTTCTAAAGAGGCCAAGGTCCTCAGTCCAGCATCCATCTGGACTAGCCGGTTAACCTCGCCCTGCGCTCTGATAACTTCTCATCCACTTGCAGGGCACTCGGTTACTTATGAGAGTAACTTCACAAGTCACCTCTTCAGAGCTTGCGTGAATTCAGCTCCCTGAGTAGGATCTGTGGTTTTAGCCCCTGGTTATAGATGAAGGAACTAAAGCTCAGAGAGGTGAAGCAACTTGCCCAAGGTCACACAGCATTGGCTCTACCTAGAAATCTCATGGTAAATGTCTAGAGTTGAAGAGATACCAGACAAGAGAATGTGGCTGGAGAAACGGAAGTCAGTTTCAACCCTAGAGAATCAGCTTAATTGGGGGAGGGTTCCTCCATCTGTATCAAGCCTGAGTTTTATCATCATCATGCAAATCAGCCTCTGCTGAGCATACCAGGTTGGCCTGGCCCCAGGCTAAGGCCTTTACATCAGATAATTCACTTCCTTCTCATAGCACCCTGCATTCCTGATACTGAAACCAAGGCTCAGAGAGGTGCAGTCACTTGTACCAGGTCACACAGCCAGCAAGGGGCAAAGCCAAAACTTGACGCTAAACCCATGCTCTTGCCCTCTACTGACTTTGTAGATTGCACTGTTGGCCACAGTGCCCTTGGCCACTAAGCATCAAATTTCTGAGGACATCAGAATATTTTCTCAGTCTTAAAGGGAAAGGGAGGCTCTGAGGTTGCCATCAACTAAAGACAGCTCTGAGTTGCCATCAACTAAAGACAGCCCCCTGGGGAACTGACCTCAGACCAAGTAACGACGGCATTGATTCCAGGACTGTCTGAGTTAAGAGAATCTCCACCTGGGCTGTACTTGGCGTGCCTTGTAGCTCTGAATCACCCTGGTGGCATTTTTCACCTAAGCAACTGACTTCGATAACTTGGCCATCACGCTGACTCTCGGTGCAAATTTTCATTCTCACTCTGACCATTCGAACACGAGTGGCTTCCCCAGCCCATCCTGTCCTGGGGTAGGGGAGAAAGTTCCTATTTATAGCAGTTATAGTCTTGTGCTGTGCCCTCTTCCCATCTATGTCCCCGCCACCTCGTCCAGCGGGCACCCAGCCTCTCTTTATGGGAAACAGCTAAGCCAGCCCACCCACCTCAAATTGCAGGTAACCAGAGGGCTCCCCACCGTCTTTTAGTCAATGCATAGTTACCAAGCATCTGTTCTGCCTCCGATACTGTCCTCAGAGCTGGGAATCCACTGACGAACCTCCATCGTTCTGCAGTCATAGAGCAGACAAGACATGAATAATAAACAGACACATGCAATCATTTGAGATAATGATGCGGAAGGAAATGATGATGAAGGAAATAATACAGTGATTTGGAGAAGAGTGGCTTGGGGTTGGGTAGCACGTTAGATCGAAAGGTCAGGGAAGGCCTCTCTGAAGAGGCGATGTTTACACTGAGGCCAGAAGGTGTGAACTGTGCGAAATCTAGGGAAGCATGATCCTGGCAGAGGCTGTGGTAGGAGCAAAGACCCTGAGGCAGGAACAAGGTTGGAATGTTCAAGTTGCTGAAAGAAGGCCAGTGGGGCTTAAGTGTAGTGAGTGGGAGGAGAGAGGCAGGCAGTGAGGTCAGACACGTGGGCAGGGGCCATCAGCTGTCCCACCATAGACATGAGTTCAAGAATCCTGCCCAGCTTTTGTAATACAGGAGGGGCTTCATGATCGTTCCTGAGCCTCACTTCTCCGCTACAGCATTCATGGTAGAATTCCTGCTCTTAAGAGTGCACTTCTCTCTTTATCGAGACCTTCCCCCACTCCAGCGTGATGAAATCTTGCAGAAAAGCTGCACAGAGACCCCAGACCTGCTTCCACAGCCCCCAGGTCTTCCTGCCAACTCAGGCCCCAGCATCCGCAACCAGGCAGAGGCAGAAACCAAAGGCTGTTGGAGTGTGGAGGGCAAGGAGGAGGGTCGGAGAGAGTGTGCTGTCTGCCGGGAGACGCGGGCAGGGCTTCCTGCCAGGACCAGCTGCTCCTCAGCGGCCTCCTTGCCTGGTCGGGCGGGAGCAGGCGGCCCCCACCTCCAGGGCACACAGGCCTGGCCCACCTGCTCCCCTTCCTGGGTCCTCAGGGTTGGTTAGTGGTCACCGACCAACACACGTGTAAACTCCCTGGGGAGTGAGACCCAGGACCTCCATCCCTGCTGCTTGAGAGATCAGTGGGCCCCGGCTCCCGGGGGGCCTCCGTTGGAAGGATCTGGCCAAGGTCCTCAGAAGGTTTGGAGATGCTAGACTGACTCTTGGCTTGAGTATGATGGTCCCGCTAGCGACGTGGAAGGAAAGGGCTTAGGTCTAGTCCTTAAAATGCTCAGCGGGTGGGAGGTGGTGCTTCACACCTGGTCTCATGGGGGGTAAGTGAGGGGCCGCAGAAGAGCTGGGGGAGGGTGGCACTTCTCAGCAGGAGGGGACCTTGCTGCTCACTGTCAAGTCTAGCTCAGAGCCCTCCCAGAGAAATGGGTCTTCAAGGCTGTCCTTGGCCGCCAAGGGGTACTTTTGGCAATGCACGTTCCAGGCTTCCCAGCTAGATCCACTATTTTAGACTCTCCAAGAGGGTGAGCTCAGAGGAATTTTAACAAGCCTCTCGGTTAATTCTGATGCGCCCTGAAATCCGGGAGCCACCAGACATGACCATATGATGGCGCTGCCCTCATGGCTGGTCCACCAGAAGGCTAAGTCCACCGGAGGATGGTCTTTCTAGAGGGGTAAGGATGCTGAGAGGATGTGGGAGCCACTTAGTGAAGGCGGGTTCCTCAGTCCCATCTGGGGACAAAGGACAACTGGTGAATAAATCCTCACAGACCCTTGGGTGAGCATAGAGCAAGGATTAGGGGTAATGGGTGGGAGGCGTGAGATTGGGGTCCTCAGCTGCAGCTCAGCCATGCTTCTAAATGGGGAGGAGCATGTTTCCCCCTCCCCAAGGGAGCATCGGAGACACTTTTGGTTGTCACAGCTGGTGGTGGGGGTGGCGGGGCATGCTCCTGGTACCCAGTGGATAGAGACCAGGGATGCAGCTGGAATAAACATCTACAATGCGCAGGACAGCTCCCTACCACAAAGAATTGTCTCACCCCAAACAGCAATAGTTCCAGGCTGAGAAATCCTGATCTAAACTGAGACCCCCCTCAGGCAGCTGGGCAGGGCCAAGACTCAAGAGTACGGGCAAAGGAGAGTCACCATCCAGGCTTCTCAGAAGTCAAGCCAGACCCCATCCACCTCCATCTGTGGGGTCCCAGTGCATTTATGTAAATGAAGAAATGATAGATCAGAGTTACCAAAATTACATTTATGGATAAATACATTCACCACTTCCACCTCATCTGGGGGGACATTTGATATCTCAATTTGGGGTTCTCCACGAGGGTGAGGCCCAGTCAAATGGCTGCCCCTCCCCCATAAGCCCTGTTCTCAGTAATTCTCATCTAGGAGAACGGTGAGAAGGTGATGCTTTATTTCCAGGCTTCCTCCACTTCTCACTGGTGGTGTGACCTTGACAAGTTACCTCATCTCTCTAGGCTTCAGTTTCCTTAGTTGTAAATAAAGATAAACATAGCTCATGTTGAGTTAGTGCTGACTGTGAACTAGGCATTTTACAAGCATGGCCTTATTAACCCCCAAGAGAGGTGGCATGTGAAGTGGGCCTTGAAGGGTGAGTAGGAGTTTGCTCTCAGCAGAGGGAAGATGGAAGGACGACTTGGAGAAGTCAGGCATAAATGTAACAGTGGACACTGTGTGCTTCTTAGGAAGAGGGGAGAGTGGAGATCTGGGCTGAAGATAATGGATGAGAATGTTCCCACTGACGCAGAAAGTTCTACCAGACCATGCTGGCTTAGAGCAAGCTTGACTGTTTCATAAAGAATTAGCGTTTTCCTTCCTCTGTTTCTGTCTGATCAGCCCACAAACAAATTAGCAGTAAATGCAATAGTAGGTGCCACAGGTTAAGGGTTGTCAGCTTTACCTCATTTAACTATTGCAGCAACCTCGTGAACTGGGTATTATTACTAACCCTATTTGACCGATGAATTTACTGAGAATCAGAAAGGTCAAGTATCCAAAATATCCAAAGTCATGCAGCTTATAACCAGCAAAGCTGTGAGTTGAACCCAGCCCCACCCAATCCACAGCCTGTGTTCTTCACCAGCATGCTACGCCACCCATATAGCCGATACATCCCAAGCTGAGCAAATTCGTGACAATAAACCACGTATTTCCTTCAGACCTACTTACCACTGACAGACTTGTCGGGGGTTAAGAGTCTACCTCAATCCACTGATTTTGTCCCTGGGTGCATAGAAGCAAAATAGCTCCACGTTGGATGCTAACGGATGTTCCCCATGGTCTCGTGAAAAAAATGTTCTTCTCCTGTGCATCACAGACTCTTAAATAAGTCTGGGTTGACAAAACACTTCAAATGCATTATTTAAACAAGGGTGTTGAAGGCTTAAAAAAAAACAAAAAAAAAAACCACTAAAGAAAAGGATGGTGAGATGGTGAGAAAGCAACTCTCCCTGCAGATGCACACAAGACAAGCCATGTGAGCCATTTCAGTTGCCTAGGTAATTGCACCCTGTAATGTCTGTAAACCGGCCTCATTCAGCGAGAGATGTTGGATTCCTTGCTTTTTAGCCTCTGGCTTAGAGTAAAGCATCCTGATTCGTTTTTCCTGTCTCTGTTTCAAAAAAGGAAAGATCTGGGCCGAGCATCGATCAGACCTAGATTCAAATCCCAGCTCTCCCCTCGGCTTACTCTGAGACCGTGGGAGATACATACCCTCTCTGGGCTCAGTTGTTGCATCTGTAAAATAGAGCTTTTAGTGTCTGTCGAGAGTCAATGAAACAACTTCTGTGCTAGCACCTGGGATATTACCGACACTCAAACAATTCTAACCTCCTCTCTTCTCTGCTGAATCCCCACTTATGATCATGTGATAGCCTAGAAGCAGGAGTTTTACAGCTGAGAGGGAGCTGAGTGACATTTAGAGCAGCCGTCTCAACAGACAATTCCGTTGTTTATCACCGTGTAAGTAAACCATTGACTCGGGACATGTCTGTAATCAAGAACCACTCCTGGTGTGTTTTTGGTGACATTTTAAAAAGGGTAAGACAGAATGTTCCCTCTAACGACTGCAGACCTCTTCAAACAGGATGAGCAGACGTGTCTTCCACATGGGCCACCAGGACACTGAAACAAAGCAAGGCGGAGGTTCTGGTTGGTCCCCGTGTGGCAGCTGGAGGGGCCCCATTGCGCTCAGAGCTTGGACCCTGGCTTCTGATTCATCCCAAATGACTGTCAGCATCAGATTGGGAATTAGGGGAAATTATGGAACCAAGACCAGGAGTCCCCAAAGCTGGGAACATAGAACAACAGAAGGCAAGATGGGACCAGCCTCAGCGCCTGGGGCCCAAACAGAGATGGACCACAGGGCAAGTCGCATTGTCCACAGCTAGGGCACAGACGGATGCCATAGAATGAAACTGGATGGGAGGGTTACACAGAGGCAGGTTGTTAAGGAAGCAGAAGGGCAGGAGAACAGAGGTGAGGCAGGGCTGGTCGGGAGATCTGGATTTGGGTGCAGAGTCAGTCCCATCTCAGCCATGACTTCTCTCCCTCTCAGAGGGTGGTCAACCTCTGGAACCGAGCTGAGATGGCCTCCTCCTGAACCTATCAGACTTCACAGGCAGAGAGCCAGGAAAGCTTCCTGGTTAAGAGGTCAGACTCTTGAGTCAGAAACAAGCCTGGGTTTGAATCCCAGCTCCATCCTCCCTGGCTGTGAGACTTAGGCTGGTGATTTAACCTCTCTGAGCCTCAGCTTCGTCATCTGATGATGGTTGTGAGGATTGTGGTGGTGGTAATGAAGATGATGATGATGGTGATGGTGGAAGAGGGTGGTGATGGCAGTGAAGATTATGATGCGACGAAGGTGATGATGAGAGTGACGTTGGTGATAATGAGGGTGATGATAACACTGGTGTGTCTGGGGATGGTGATGATGACTATGGTGATAATGATGGTTTTGCTCATAAGGAGATGTTGGATGGTGACAAGGGTGATGATCATGAGAACGATGCTGGTGGTGGTGATGGTGGTGATGATGATGCCAGTGGTGGTCCTGGTGGTGGTGGTGGCGATGGCAGTGGTGGTACTGGTGATGATGATGGTGATGATGACAATGACGAGAAGTGATGATAAGACTGAGAGCCTCCACTTCAGAGTAAAGGTGAAGAGTAAGCTGCAATACTGTGACCGTGAGCAACTTAGTTTCTGTCTCACTTACGCCATCTGTAAAGTGGTGGTCAACATTCATACCTACCTGATAGGGTTGTCACAAGGACTAACTTAACTAAAACGTATGTAAAGTGCTTGACACATGACAAGTGCTTAGTAAACGCTGTCATTATTAATAGTATTATTATTTTTGTAATGCTATGTTCCCCCGGTTTTCAGAATAAAATTCCTTTTTATCCTGGGCTGATGTCATTAGTTTTGTGACCAGTGCTCTGGTCGGTGTGGAAATGACTTATCACCGTGGCCCACAGGGCTGGTTTCCTACCCTCTCCTTCCAGCTTCCTAGGTCTTCAACCAGTAAGTTTCATGGCTGTTAAGTTATCCAGGGGTTCTGTGTGGGATTCTACTAGGAGATGGGCCTGCTGTGTTGCTAGATTATGAAATGGGGGAATGGGGAGGGGGGAAACAAACTCCATGTCGTCATCATTCCTGAAATGATGTCTGCACACTGGGTGTGTGCCAGCCATCTATGCCGGCTTGGATGAGCTCGCCTTTGTGCTTGACCCTATGAAGTTTCAGGCTGGAAGCCCAAAGCTAGCTGGCTCCGTGTAGAGTCACATGAGTGATCCCAGAAGGCTCTGTACTGATGCAGGACTTTCAGACCAGGGCCACCAGCCGGTCACTCCAGGCATCGCATCTTCCTCACCTCCCCTGCCTTGCCTTTCAGAGATCTGGACGGCAAATCACACAAAGCTCTGCCCCTCGGCATGGAGAATGACCGAGTCTTCAGTGACCTGTGGGGGAAAGGCAACGTGCCTGTCGTCCTCAACAACCCATATTCAGAGAAGGAGCAGGTAAGGGGTGGTGCCAGCCTGGCACCCACACTCCATGGCTTCCTAAACCCTCTTGGGAAGCCAAATCCAAACCACGCTGGAGAGGAAACCAGCCAACATAGTTGGCGAGCTCAGAGCTGGGTGGGGGGGCCTGAGGCCAGGTGCACTTATCCTGGGCTACAGATTTTGGCTTTGGTTTGGTTGGGTTTTCTTTGCAAGGTTTCAATTTTTCATTCTGTTCCTACCAGAAAAGACATTCACGTGGTTCCAAATTTAAAAGGTACAAAATATACGTGGTAAAAACTTTTCCTCTCTCCTCAAATCCCAGACACAAAGTTTCCCTTCCTAGAGGAGAGCAATATTCCTCATTTTTGTGGTCCTTTTAGCAGTATTTTATGCATAGTCAAGTGTATAAACATTATTTTCATATGTTTTTACACAGATAAGAGCGCATCACATTTATAGACAGACCTTGTTTTATTGTGCTTCGCGTTATTGTATTTATTTTACAAATTGAAGGTTTGTGGCAACCCTGCATCAGACAAGTCTATTGGCTCCATTTTTTCCAATTGCATTATTTTTAATTCAATTATACACACTGTTTTTTAGACACAATGCTACTGCACACTTAATAGGCTACAGTCTAGTGTAAACATAACTTTTATATGCACTGGAAAACCAAAAAATTCATGTGACTCTCTTTATTGTGGTATTTGCTGTATTATGGTGTCTGAAACTGAACCCACAGTATCTCTGAAGTATGCCTTTATTATTTTGTGCCTTGTTATTTCTCTTATCAACGTATCTTGGGGATTAGTCCTAATTAGTTGTTAAAGACAATCTTAATTCTTTTTTCACAGCTGCATAATATTTCATCATAAGCCGTCACCGTATTTATTGAGCTCATCCTCCAAAATGGACATGTGGCCCATTGCTAGTATTTTGCCGTGACATTGCTGTAATGAATGACCTTGGCAGTTGGGTGGGCTTATCGAAAGAATAAATTCCTAGAAGCAGAATTGTTGGATCAGAAGTCGTATACATTTGTGATCTGGGCAGAAATTGCCAAATTGCTCACCATAGAAGTCATACTAATCCTATGGCTCGGTAGGAGAATGACTATTTCCCCACAACCTTGCCAACTCAGTGTGCTATCAAACCTTTCAGTCTTTGCCAATTTGCTGAGATGTCTTTTAACAGCTGAGTCAATATGGTTTCCTGAGAGTGGCTAGATTTGGCTGGAGATCACCTGAGCCTTTTTTCCGCACCTGCCCAGCCAGCTGACAGACCAGGCCAAAGCAACCCTGGTGAAGCATGTGAATTTCCCAAAAACCCCTCTGCAAGTGGAATGGCCAACAGGAGGTCAGAATAGGGAGAGGGTCCCAGGATGCTTAGCAGGACAACTTCTTCCTTTTCTCCAGCTGCCCCATGCCCTGGATGGCACAGGCCAGGTTGCTAAACTCTTTCTTTTGATGCTTAATCTGCAGACAGTACCTTTCACCACCAACCCATGTAAGCAATGACTCATAGCCTGTCTACATAGCTTCACAGGGAAAGATGGGACATTCCAGAGCCTCAGTGGAATTGCTTTCCTTAGCTGCTGTTGGCTGGCCAGGAAGACCAAGGACATCAGGGACTCCCCAGTAGGCCAGACGCGTGATCCCACCAGCCACATACCCTCCCTCTTGCAGGGACACCTGGGAATGTTTGGTGGACAAGCACCACGGTCATCTTCTATTACGCTCTCCTCCAAAATCAAGGCCATACTGTGAGCATCAGGACTGTTATTATCTATTAATGATTAAACGAACAAGTAGAGCTTAAATTTTGTTTACATTTTCTTTCTTAATTGAAAGTAAACAGGAAATTGACACAACATTGTAAACTGACTATAACTCAATCCAAAAAAAAAAAAATAGCAAAAGAAAGTAAACGGCTTGGCCATATACAAACCCTCTTAAGACACGGAAGGACAGAAAGAGGCCGCCTCAGGCCAGATTCAATCCATAGACATGATTTGTTAGATCTGCGCTATTTTGTCCTAAGAGACCATTTATATTTGTGCTTTGAATTTACTGCAGTGTTTCCAGTTTTTATGTATCATATTTACAACTTCTCTTAAAAATGTGGACAATCTGACCACATTGAGTCTATATTCTTAGGGTGCAATTATCTGCCTGGACTGAGTAATAGCTGCCCTCACTAAAGAGAGTATAGGCTCTCCAGTTTGCCACAATCCCCACCACTCCCTATTGTGTCCCTCTCATTAAAGCCAACTATCCATTGTCATGTATCATAACTTTAGTACTGTTGGTTTTCTTATAATAGTTAAGATGAAAGTTAAATCTTTTTCTATCTCTATCTTTATTATAAATGGCAGGTAGAGATCCAGCAAGAGGTTCACACATTTCAGGAAAGATGAGAAAGATTTCATGTTCTATGTAAATGAAGAATATTCTTACGTGTTTACTATGCAACCAAGTATTTTGTCTTGAGATTACCCAGCTTGCTGTAATGATTTGCCTTACCTACCCTCTAGGTAAGAGTGTGTGACTACTGGCCTGCAGTTACCCCTGAGATCTGGGGTATAGGGAAGAAGCAGAGGAGGCCTTGACTCTCTACCCCCCCGCCGAAAGACCCTTAAGTCCTGCTAAAAATCTGAGTGATAGCAGGATTGTGGCTACTTCCTTTCATAGGATCCATCTTGGTTAGACAGTGAAGCTTGAAAAACATAACCTTGAACCTCAAGCCTGAGGAGTAGGGCTCAATGTTGGGGATAGGACAGGAGGGTTCATAGGACCTTTGTAGGGCATCATGATGAAATGATCATGCCTTGGTCCATTTGAGCTGCTATAACAGAATACCATAGACTGGGTAGATTATAAACAACAGAAATTTATTTTCCACAGTTCTGGAGGCTGAGAAGTCCAAGATCAAAGCACTGGTAGATCCAACGTCTGTTGCAGGCCTGCTTCCTGGTTCATAGATGGTCATCTTCTTGCTGTGTCTGTGGAATCTCTTTTATAAGGGCACTAATCCCATTCATGGGGGCTGCACCCTCATGACCTAATCACCTCCCAAAGGCCCCACCTCCCAATGCCATCACACTGGAGATTAGGTTTCAACATATGAATTTTGGCAGGGGGACAGGAATGTTCAGTCTACAGCAATCGGGGGAGGTGCTGAGAACTTGCCTTAAGGCCCCCTCTAAAATGGAAATTCCATTTCCTTGGAGAATGAGAAAGGATGCTGGAGGAAGGGGAAGAGACTGTGTCTTCCCGAGGTTAAAATAGCCCCACAGTTTTAGACACGGGAGCTCCTGGAAGCATGACGTATAGCCAGCAGTGCTTGGATTTACACTCACTTCTTTACCATCATCAAGTCCTCCCTGTAGTCTGTGACCCAAAAAAGGACCAAAATCGCTGGCCTGGGAGAGCATCCCAGCTCTGCTGTCTGAGACTCAAATTTCCAAATGCCTCTCAGAAATAGAGCTGAAAGGAGGCAGAGACCCAAGCTCTCAATTATGTTGGAGTTTCAGAGCTAAGGAAATAGCCCAGCTACCTCCTGCTCAACACCTCCGTAGCCACGGGGCTTAGAAATGTTGCCCAAGCTGAGCAAATTAATAGAAAACCCCATGTTTTTCTTTCCGACCTGAAAGACGGCCTCCTTTGCTTAACCTCTTCTTTACCCACTCAAGGCCACCATACCAGGAGCTCCTGGAACTGGCTCCCTTCCTCCCAGTTGTAGCCCACATTTACTGCTTTTTTAGGCATCCATGGAAGGAGTATCACTGTTAATAACACAAAGGGAGACCCAGCCACTACCTGCCTTCCTGAGTTGGGAAGAGACAGGAGCTGGTGGAGGAACAGTTGGTCTGCCTTTTCCCCGAGGAATGGCCAAAGGCAACAGAGCCCATGTGAAGCAGGGAAGATGGAGGCTAGAAGTGAGAAGGAACTTCCTGACTCAGATGACGGTCAGCTCCCTGAAGGAACCACGAGGCCCGTCCGTTAGCCCTAGAGGCACCTTCTTTTAAATTAGCCTCAGAAGGCTGAGGCTTCATCTTTACCTAGTGGTTATTTCTCTTACCAATAGTCTGGGTCAGCAGTGGGTAGGGCCAGTGAGACCCAAGTCCCTGGTCATTAGAGCACAGTGACTTCGTGATGCTTGTCTTTATCATCCCCTTGCAAATTGTACCTGGCCTGGGCTGGTGGATAGAATGGATCAGTTCAGCCATCACACACCAAATTGATCTCCCGATACCTGCCACATGCCTAGCTCTGGGGTGGAAGCAAAAGTGAGGAAGCATCATCCTCCCACCCTCAAGACCTTCACAGATAAATGTGGGGAGACAGACACGTGTACAGTGCAGGTGATCCTAAACTAGAGAGGGACACGAGACACTGTGGGAACAGAAATATCTCAGCAGGTACCAGGAAAGGTTTACCAAAAGAGGTGACATTTGATCTGGGTTTTGAAGATCATGTAGGAGTTTGCCTAGAAGTATGTGGGGAAATGCATTAAAGTAAAAGGAACAGCTGTAGCTGAGAAACTGCATTTTGTTTGTCTTGCTGAGGATCGTTATTGGATCTCTGAGGTTGTCTTTAGTGCTCATACCACCTGAGACGCATATTGAGTTTTTACACTATTCTAAAAGCCCCTCACAAAATATTCCTCTTAAGTGGAAATGCTACCCTAGATTAATGACATGAGAAAGGGCTATTTGTCCATTCTCCCCGTAAAACCTTAGGATATGAATCAAGCCCTTTTCTGCTTCTCTTCTTATTAAGCATCTATTTGGCTTGCCTGCCTGATTTGTTTTCCTAAGGGGAGGGGGAATGCACCCTACTTGCACACAGCACGTATATTTCCAGATACTAATTAAGCATCCATCCAGTCCTTAGTGGGTGCGAGGGGGGTCCTGGGCCTGGGAGAATTGGCAATTCCATTTGGGGTTCTTCCTTCCTATTCAGCCCACTGCCCCTCTCTCCAGCCTCTTGCTGACAAAGGCAACCAGGTAGTCAGAGAGATGATTCTCATTTTGAAATCTCCCTCCCCACGCCATCCCATCCCTGCCACCTCATCAGCAACCTGGCGGTTCCTCACCCCTGGGGACATAGGGCTTGCTGGCTTTCAAAATGTCAAAATCTGTTGAGAAGTATTTCCAGGTGAGTGTCAGCATCCCCCAGCCTCTCTGCAGAGCTCCAAATTATGAGGCAAAAGGGGAGTGCTTATGGGCCCCCAGTCTTCAGGCATTCAGAGGTCTTCGGGGCCCCTCTCCACCTGAGCACACGCCCCCACTGGCCAGCTGCTGCTGGCTTTGCTGAAGCCCAAAAGGGGGCAGCCGGACCCCGCCGGGCAGTGTCTGGATGAGGGCAAAGCAGCGCAGCCCTCTGCCTCTCAGCGACAGCCCAGCCTGCTGCAGGGAGACCATCTAAGTCAGCGCTGACTCACCGCACATTAATGATTTCAGGATAAAAATAACAGTAACGCTGATAACAATACCGCCTTGAGGTGGGTATCATTCTAACCTTGGGATCACTTACCCACAGCACCAGGGCTCAGGGCTCAGCCTAGGCTTGGCCTCCTCCTCCTGGTGACCCTGGTCAGACAACTAACTAGCATCTGCACTCAGGCTCACAGGGGCTTATAGGCCCATGGGGTTGCCAGGGGGATGAGAGGAGATCCTGCCTGAGATTGTTACCGAGTCCAAGCTGGTACCGCTTGCCAGACGACAGGCCAATAAGTCGAGAGATGAGTTGCTGGGGCCAGGAGAAGTGCCTTTATTTGCAAAGCCAGCAGACAGAGAGGATGGTAGAAGATGGTAGTGTCCCAAAGAACCATCTTGCCTGAGTTAGAATTCAGGCCTCTTTTATACTAAAAGGGGAGGGAGTCAAGTCAAGCATTTCCTGATTCTAGTCAGCCATTCCCAGCAGGGCCTGGTCAGGATGTTTCCTGTGAGTTAAACGAAAGGATTTTAGCTTAATGCTCATTACCTGGGAGGCAGGGTTCCCAGTGATGGGCCGTTATGTATAATTTAAGCTTACAGGCAACATCCCTATAGCGACTAACTTGTAATAGAATACAAAGGCTTTTCCGTATTATAGAATGATAGCATTTACTGTCACAGTAAGAGCTAGTATCTGTGGAGCTGTGGCAGGCACTGGGCTGAGCCCTTTAGATCCACAGTCTCATCTGATCCCCAGCCCAACTCAATGAAGTACCATTATTGTTCCCATTTTACAGATGAATAAACTGAGGCCCAGAGGGTCTAGTGGCTTGATGAAGGTCACACAGTTAGTAGGTGGGCAAGATGGGACTTGAACCCAGGCCATGGAGTCCTAGAGTCCCCTCTTAACTCTACAAGTCCTGGCACAGAATAAGTGCTCCCAAAAATGTTTATTATTGTTGTTGTTGTTGTTGTTGTTGTTGTTGTTGTTGTTTGGCTAATCATTATATTGCTGATCTAGGCATTTTGTTGCTCATTTAGGTAAAGATGTGTTGTCAATGGGAGGCAGACAGGGCAAGAAGCACTGTCCTCATTTTGCAGATGACACCCTTGTGGTCCGGAAAGGGAAGGCGACCACCCGCTGAGTCTTGGTGACACAGCTCCACCCCTTTCCCTTTATGATGACGTCATCATCCCTGTCAGTCATTCAAATCAACATAACGTGTGGCGTTCACCTCCTGGGGCCAGGCTCTAGGAGTCCGCACGAGGGAGGCAGTGAGACCTAGACCGGACAGTGGGGACTGTGAGAGCCTGGATTCCACGCCCAGCTCTGTTGCTGTCAGTTGGTAATTTGGGGATAGTCACTGTACTCCTCAGAGCATCCATTTCCTCCTCTGAAAAATGGGTTACCGTGAAGATTCCGTGAATCAGTAGATGTGCAATGATCTAGCCCGGGTGAGGCACAAAGTAAGCATGTACTAAATGTTACTTGAAATGATCATGGCCCTTGAACCTAAATGTCATCTTTTCATCAAATAGTTGCCTCAGCATCCGGAAACTCCCACCCCCAAGACAAGCTTCAGACACAGACACACACAGTAGTCATCACACCGTGACATTTGGGGTTTCGTAGAATCACGCACAGACGTTCCCTGCAGAGCCCACCTGGCTGGCGTGAGCAGATTCCCTCGGCTGCGTTCAGATTGCCATCTAGGGGTGCCTGTTGATTGCTCCCTTCCTTAAGCCTATCTCTAAGCACATTGACAAACTTCCCGTGTTTTCTGTCTGTGGGAGGGTGCCCCAATTTCCTAGGATAAGCTGCGATTAAACCCATTTCTGCCCCCAGCTATATCGGGCCAGGTACCCTTTGCCTTGATCTGGTTCATGACCACAGTTAGACACTCAGATTAGATTTTCCCAAAAGCATGTTCAAGTCCTCAGGTCCACTTCCATGGGTTACCAGGTGTTCCTGGCATATCCTCAGAACAGGGGGCAAAGGATGCTTTCCAGGAATTTTTATGGAACAGGGTGTCCCTCAGTTCCCAGTGGCAGCAGAATCCAAACCTTGCTGACAGTTTCACCTCCCTCCGCCCAGACCATCACCTGTTCGGTGACTAGCAGGGTCTTCCTAGGTCACTTAGTTAAGGGGCCAGACTTCCATGTCCCACTGCCCTGGGTGGTCAGAGCCAGGGTGGAACCAGAAAGTAGGGCCTGAATTGACGGGTGTTTGGGTTCAGCCCTGCTGGAATTTCCACGTATTTTGCCCACTGTTTGTTTTAGTAGTGAGTAGATTCAGTGCAAGCTGTCTGAGGAGGACAATGACACTCTGGTTCGGGAATCAGGGACACCAGTTTGTACGCTCATTTATTGCATCCAACCTTATTCAAATTCTTTTCCCAGATAGGCTGAGTTGGGTCAAAGTCATTTTTCCCTCCTCTCTTTACAAACGGGTATCAGTTGCCAGAACCCCCTTCACACGGACATTTTCAGAGGTGCAGACAGCCCCAACCCTCGTCTATTTTCTGAGGGTCCCAGGATGCTTCAAAAGGTAAAAAGTCCAAAACATAATCACAAAGCTTCTTGTGCGTTTTAAATGTTTACATTTAGCAAGTTAATGATTTTAATAAACACACATATTACGATGGTGGTGTAATCGGGGTAGGCCACAGGATAATTGCAAGATTTCTCAAAATTAATTCGTAGCACACGTGTACACATTCTGCTCTGGTAATGGGATCAAGTTGAAAGTTGTTTAATAATCTGATTAGCTTGTGAGATCATTGCGATGATGATCATCGGCTCAGTTTGGAGAAAAAACCATCAACAATCTCACGGGAAGATCTCTAATCTCCAGAGGCCCAAACGGTGATGAATCTGACTCCCAGGCACCCCCTCCCGTAATCAGCCTCCACGGACTGCAGAACGTGGACCACTGAATAGGGGGGAAGAGAGAGGGTAGGGGAAGAATAAGTGATTTCAAGCTTCCGTGGAGTTATTATA
Organism: Camelus ferus; assembly: GCF_009834535.1. NCBI lineage: Eukaryota > Metazoa > Chordata > Mammalia > Artiodactyla > Camelidae > Camelus > Camelus ferus. The sequence continues at coordinate 7,664,850 of NC_045727.1, forward strand.
AAGAATGAATCACTTTAGAAGTCATGGTTTAAATACACTACGAGGAAATTATACTCCGAGGTACTAAACACTGTTGGTTAAGTTTTAAAGGTAGCAATTTTTTAATTGCACGGGTGGGTGAGTACCTGCTGGTTTGCGGGCCCCGTGGTTCTAGGGTCTGAGCTGCCACAGCCATCTACCCTAGGTTCTACTTGCTGCCCCAAGGAGGGTGGTACCCACAGATTGGATGGAGCAGTGCCGCCTGGGGCTACAGCTAAGGGGCTGCATCCTGGTGTGTGGCATCTGCCCGCTGATGGGGGTGGCCTGCTGCCCAGCTCAGCCTCAGCGTGCTGCCCTCATTTTAGAACCAGCCAAGCAGGGCAAGTTGCTGCAGGCTTACGACGGAGGAGCTGGTGCCAACAGGGAAGGAATGAGGAGTTACTGGCTTTGTGCAGGTTTGGGCCTCAGCTCCTGGATTAGCTTGCTAAGGGCTGTCATAAGGGAGCAGCACAAACTGGGTGGCTTCAACAATAGGACTGTATTGTCTCAGAGTCTGGAAGCCAGAAGTCTGAGATCAGGGTGGCTCCAGGGTTAGTTCCTTCTGAGGGCTGCGAAGGGAGGACCTGGCCCAGGCCTCCCTCCGTGGCCTGTCGTGACGGTCTTCATGCTCACGTGGCATTCTCCCTCTATATGCGTCTGCCTTCTAATTTCCTCTTTTTGTAAGGACGCGAAGTCATATTGGATTAGGGCCACCCTAATGACCTCATTCTAACTTAATTACCTCTGTGAAGACTCCAATAAGGTCACATTCTGAGGTCCTGGGGGTTTGGGCATCAACGAATGAATTGGGGGGACACAATTCAACTCCTAACAGACCCTACCTAGGTTGTTCTGTGTCTCCCAGGCACCTCCCGCCTGCTGTCAAGCTCTTGTCCCGGTTTCACTGTGAGGCTCCTGACTGTGACAGCCCGTGATTGGGGGAGGGTGGGGTGCCCTGGCTGTTTCTAGATCTGCCAGATTCTGACATCTAGCATCTATCTCCCTGCCTTATAATCCTCCCTCCATGTTCCCCTCACTCCCACTCCTTACTTCCCAACTTCTGCTAAAAGGCTCACATTCCTCCCACTGACCCACCAGAAGTGTCCAAGTCAAAGTCGACTTTATTCTTTTCCCTCACATCCTCTCACACCACAAGGCTCTGGTCCTGCGTCCGGCACCCCAGTCTCCATCTCCCCACTTCCTGTCCTCTGCTAGTGCGGCTGGATTTCCCACCCTCTTGGCCCCTCCCCTGCACTGGTACGGCAGCCCCCTCCGGGTCTCTCAGCCTTCACCCTCTCCCTCCTGCAGTCCTCGCAGTCACAGATTTCCTAAAACTCAGCTTTGATAAGGTCACCCCCTCAATCAGGCAGCTTCAGGGGTTCTCCACTGTTCTCCACTGTCTAAGCGAAGTCTTTGGCTTAGCATTTAAGGGACTCCACGATTTTGAAATGCATTTAGACCTTATATTAAACAGCTCAGGATGCCATAACAGCACACCACAGACTTGGCAGCTTCAACAGCAGAAAGTTATTTCTCCCAGTTCTGGAGAATAAAGGTCCAAAGTCAGGGTGTCAGCATGGTCACATCTGCTGAGGGCTCTCTTCCTGGTTTGCAGACAGCCACCTTCACTGAGTCCTTACGTGGCCTGTGCACACAGAGGGACAGAGAGAGACAGCTGTGTGCTCTCGTCTTCTTTTTTTTTTTTTTTTCCACCTTTCTTTTTTTTTAAATTGAGTTATAGTCAGTTTACAATGTTGTGTCAGTTTCTGGTGTACAGCACAGTGCTTCAGTCATACATGAACAGACATATATTCATTCTCATATTCTCTTTCACCGCAAGCTACCACAAGATCTTGTATATATTTCCCTGTGCTATACAGTATAATCTTGTTTATCTATTCTATATACACCTGTCAGTATCTACAAATCTCAAACTCCCAGTCTGTCCCTTCCCACCCTTCTCCCCACTGGCAACCACAAGTTGCATTCTATGTCTCTTCTTCTTATAAGGCCGCCAACCCTATCAGATTAGGGTCCCACTCATATGACCTCATTTAACCTTAATTACCTTCTAAAAGCCCTGTCTCCAAATATGACACAGTGGGGGTTAGAGCTTCAATATATGACTTGCGGAGGATACAATTCAGTCCATAGCAGACCTCAAATGTGTGTTGAACATGTACTATGTGCTGAGCACTGGTCTAAGGGCTGGAGATAAAGCAAAGTGAATGGTGAACAGGCTAAAAACTGTTATCTCTATCTAAATACCTCTAAAGAGATACATAAATCTATATAGAGATAGATATAACTGCATACATTCACACGCAAAAACATAGACAGTCACAAATTGCAGGCAGAGATAAGTGCTGTGAAGGAAAATCAGGCCTGACCAGGGACCAGAGAGTAGCAGGGGTGGAGTGCTGTTTACAAGAACGATCAGGAGTGGTCTCTAGCTCAGCGATGTTTAAGTGGATGGAGACATAAGTGAGTGAGCGTAGAGTTCAGCCGCTGGACTTCAGTCCTTTAGATCAGGAGCCTGCAAACTTTTTCTGCAAAAGAGAAAATAGGAAATATTTTCGGCTTTGTGGGCCACCTAATCTGCGTCTCCATCACAGCTACCCGCACCTGCCGTTGCAGCACGAAAGCAGCCATGGACAGTGCAGAAACAAACAAGGGTGGCTGTGTGCCAATAAAACTTTATTCGCTGGACACTGAAATTCGAACTTCATACAATTTCATGTGTATAGGACATTATCCTTCTTTTAGTTTATTTTTATTCAGCAAGTTTAAAACGGGAAAACCGTTCTTAGCCCGTGGGCTATACCAGAATAGGTGGTGGACCAGATTTGGCCTGCGGGCCACAGTTTGCAAACCCCTGCTCTAGAGCACACAGCCGTAAGATGCTTCTCTCAGAACAGTGGGGACCACCGTGGGGCCTGGAACACAAGTCAGTCAGACGCACAGGAGGTACTCATTGTCTATTTGTTGAGAGAGAAAAAGAAGGGAGGGGAGGATGGGAGAAGGAATCTGGGTGTCGAGGGATCCTACAAGCTGAGTTCCTGGCTCAGGGCATCAGGCTGACATGACCTCACCAGCCACCTCCTCTTGGGCTACAAGACCATTTCCTTCCATTTCCTCGGGTCCTCTGCAGGCTTCCAGAGAGGTTTTGACAAAGCCTTTGAAATGCCCACAAGCTCAGAGACTCCTTTTCAAATTTAGGAACAGGATTCCAGGAGCCCTCCCACAGAGCCCACTGAAATCGAGTTAGTGTCTCCTGCCACCTGAAAAGCTTCTGTTACCTGCTACCCCAGACACAAACCCAGAAAGGAACACATGTAGCCGTAGCCCAGAGCCCACTTGTGCCCTGTCCCCGGCGTCCTAACTCACAGGTGCCACTACGCTGAATTTTTTAGCGTGAGCGCTTCAGTCCCCACTCAGAAAAGTCATTTGCATCCCCCGTACGGGGCCCCGACTGCTATATTAATCTCCCCGTTTGTCCCCTCCTGAGTCATCTAATATTACTGCTGGCTAATTAAAACATCAAAGCGCAAGTACAACAGCCCTGCCAGAGGCCTCCTAATGCCTGGTTTCCAGTGTGCAGTGCGTGCAGCCTGGGGGGTAGAATGACACGGCTCAAGCCCGGGCCCCCAATTACTTGGCTCACAATGACCACCCCTCGTGCATCTGGAACCTCAACAGATGGCCTTTTTTATTGCCTGCATCTCACTCCCTCCCCCCTGCCAGTGAAGGCTGCCGGCTGCCCGCCCACCGACCACACCCCACACCTCTTCTAGGCTCCCCACTCTTCTGCCTTCCTGCCACCTCCACGGGTACTGGGCCCGACCCCAACGCCAACACCATGTCTGTTATCCCCACTCTGGGATTCCAGCTGCTTCTCAACCTCCAGGGTGTTAAGCTGCTGGTGGAAAGAATTTCTAAACTGGCTGAGTGACGCCCGGTATTTAGGGAGGATGGCTGGGGTGCCTCCCTCGGGGGCAATGTAGGGTTTTATTTAATCAAGATGCAGGATCACTAGCACGATCAGAGGAATTCGTCGCCCAGAGGCCTGCCCGGATGTGACCTCCATCACCTGCACATCTGCTAGAAGAGACAGGAAGTGGAAATAGAATCCTAAAGAAGTTTAGGATGTCTGGACGGGACTTCAAAGGAAGTGGAGTTGCTTGTACTTGGCTTTGCAGGGGGACATAAGTAAAACAACTTAAGAGTTTAGCAGGATAGAGGACAAACAGGGAATGAAGGAAAGAATTCATCCAAATCCTCCTCCTGCTACCAGTGTGGTAGTACAGTAGTAATAGTTGTAACAGTGGTCATGGTACTGGGACTAGACGTTGTACTGGTGGCAGAATGATAACACCAATTGTGATGAGTCAGGACTAACAATTAGGAGGTGGTTGCAATCACTCAAATGGAAGATGATGGTGGCTTGGATGGGGTGCTGGCCAGTAGGTAGAGAGAAAGAGGACCAAATGGATTCTAGAGCTATTTAGAAGGTTAAAATGGGTAGGAATTGGGGATGGATTGGGTCTAGGGGATAAAGAGGAAGATGTCCAGGACAGCTCCCACCTGTGGCTTGCACAGGTGGTGGATGGATGGCGGTACCCAGCACTGAGATGGGAACCACTGGAGGTGACCGGATCTGGCCAGAGCGGGAAAGGGTGGAAGATCATGGGTCCTAGCACCTTCCTTTTGTCCTCTGCTCTTGCTCCCTGCACTGTTCTGGAGCTATCTTTAACAGCTGCATGCTGTCACCTGCCTCCTGTTCTTCCCCACACTCCAACATGGCGGCATGGATGCTTTAGCACAGAGCTCCTATTCCACTGGCCAGACAAGTGGCTATGATATGCCTCTCACCCCAGGACCTTTGCACAAGCTGTGCTCTCTGCTGGCAAGACCCTGCTCCCTCCTCTTTGCCTGGTTAATACCTACTTGTCTTTCTGATCTTGACTTAGAAGTCAAATACTCTGGGTCAGGTACCTCCTCTGTGTGCATCCACAGTCCCCTGTACACTGCCAGCATCCCATGTTATGGTACCCATTGCACTCAGTTAAAGTGGTTCATTCAATTTTCATCCCTCCATTAGACTGTGAACTGCATGAGGGCAGAGGTCACATTTATCTAGTTTGTCACTGTAGTCCTGGCACTTACTGCCTTGCCTGGCACGTATGAGATACTCAATAAACATGTATTGAATGAGTGAATCATGCGTTATGGCCAAGAAGCAGGATAGTCAAACAGTTAAGGTAATTTTTTTTACATTCAATTTTTTATTTTTTCTATTTTATTACTTTTTTGTTTTATTTGTATTTGGGAGGTTAATTAGGTTTATTTTTTTATTTTTAATGGAAGGATTGAATCCAGGACCTCGTGCATGCCAAGCACACACTCTGCCACTGAGCTATAACTTCCCACCTGCCCGCCCCAAAGGCATGGTTTGAAAGCCAGTCTGCCAGGATTTGACTCATGGCTCCAGCTTACTAGTTCTGTGATCTTGGATAACTTGGTTAACCTCTCTGCCTCAGTTTCCTCATCTGTAAAATGGAGATGATACAGTTGTTGCTTGGCCCACAGCAAGTGCTCATTGAATGCTACTTTTCAGTAGTATAGTCCTTCAGAGTTTTCTGTGATTTTTGTCCTGGATTTAGCTGATTTAATTCTAATTCACAGCTCCCTTACCAGCCTGAGCACCTCCAAGCTGATGAGATGGGGACCCTGCCTCCTTTCTGATTCATCTCCTTATATTCATCCTCACTCCAGCCACACAGGCCTCCTTGCTGGTCCTATGAACTTAGCAAGCTCATCCCTACCCCAGGGCCTTTGCACTTGCCTTTCTCCCCTCCACTTCGTCATCATCACCTCCCTCTGTATTATAATCTTATCACCACCTGAAATTATATCATCCATAAATTAGTTTACTTATTATTTATCTCCTCTTCTCCCAAAACAATGTCCCAGAGGACAAGGATCCTGACTATCTTGTTCATCTCAGTGACCCCAGTGCCTAACAGTGCCAAGCACATAGTATTTGCTCAGTAAATACAATTTGAATGTGTGAATGCCGTTCCTCAAGGTCACTGCCCAGGGCTCTACTCTTTGGCATGAGTGTCACTCAACACTGGCTCATCTTCTCCCCTCTGTTGCTCAGCCATTGCCTCAGCGTGTGCCTGCTGCCTCTCCCTTACAGTTGCTGATGCTTGTCTGATTCACAAGCACACCTCTGCCCAGGCAGGGAGACAACTGGTCAGAAACACCAAGACAGAATGTGATTCTTATCAGTGAGGTTTAAAATGGATGGGCCAACATTGGCCAGCCCAGGCTCATCCCCCCTTACTTAATGGTCAGTTTGCTTACAGAAGTGAAGACAAGTAGGGGACTGAAGATGCTCAAGACAGAGAGAACTGTAGGTGCAAAGGCCCTGAGGCAGGGATGTGCTTGGGCTTTTTGAAAAGCAGAAACCTAAAATTTGGGGAAAATATTCTGTGCTTCAAACCTTCCTAATTCAAACCATTTCTTTCCCCAGTACTTGCCAGAAATGGTGAGTCTGGGCTGTAGCAAGAAGGCCCAGAAATCCAAGTAAATCCAAGGTTTGATTCCTCAGGCCTGAGGGCTGTTATCATTCAAAGAGACTGATGGTGTTCTTTCAGTCATTTATTTATTCAAGAAACATTCATTGAGTCCCTGCTATGTGCCAGACCCTGAGCTAGATGCCAGAGAGACCACCTGTGAGTTCCTGACCCCTCTCCATAGGACAGAGCCTGAAACGTTCTTCCACGGCACCTCCTTCTGCACAGGTGGAGGGACCAGGTTCCCTGCCACCTAGCACATGTCAGCCCCAGAAAGTCAGTGACTTGGGGCAGATTCCAGGAAGAGCATCACCTCTCCTCATCCCAGTGGAGGCAATCTTCCAGTGCCCTCAAGACCCACCCTAATATCCCATCTTCATTTTCTCCTCCAGCCCCCTGCCTCGGGAAAGCAGTCCCCCACAAAGAATGGCAGCCCCTCCAAGTGCCCCCGCTTCCTCAAGGTCAAGAACTGGGAGACGGACGTGGTTCTCTCGGACACCCTCCACCTTAAGAGCACGTTGGTGAGTCTCCCAGCAAGGGGTAGACCAGGGTGTCTCAGCCTCAGCACTGCCCGCATATGGGGCCTGCTGATTCTCATTGTGGGGAACACTCTGTGCATTGTAGGATGTTGAGCATCACCCCTAACCTGTACCTACTAGATGTCAGCACCCCACCCCCCGAGCTGTGACACCCAAAAATGTCTCCAGATATTAGCAGATGTCCCCTTATTGGGAAATTTACCCCCATTTGTAACCACTGGTGGATACTTATTTATACAAATACTTTTTATTTGTGTACCTTGTACCCAAAAGAATCTAAGGGGAGTTGCTGGTTCTAAGTAGATTCCTTTCATCTCTCACAATCTGACCACTAACGGAGTTTTGAACAAACTCTTCTTTTTTTCTCATAGCCTGTCCTCTCATTTTTTATGTTGTATTTTTAACAGTCAACAAATCAACCTAATGTTTTAAATTTTTGTGTTGAAAATGGGCCTCTTGGAGGAATGTTGTATCAGTTAGCTATTGCTGTGTAACAAACTTCCCCCAAAGCATAGTAACTTAAAACAACCACCACTAAGTATTTTTCCAAAGCCTATAGATTGGTTGAGTAGTTCAGCTGATCTCAGTGGACCTCATGCTTTTGTGGTCATCTGAGAGGTCAGCTCTGGGCAGGCTGGTCTGGGATGGCCCTGGCTGGGATAACTCAACTCTGCTCCATGTGGCCTCTCATCCTCCAGCAAGCTAGCTTGATCTTCTTCACGTGCTGACTGCAGGGTCCTGAGAGAACGAGCAGAAGCTGACAAGATCTCTTGAGGCCTTCACTCGGGTGGGCACAAGTGTCACTTCTGCCATATTCTGTTGGCCCAAACCAGCCCAGATTCAAAGGGTGAGAAGAACAGGCCCCACCTCTTGATGGACCTGCTGTAAAGTCACAGAGCAAAGGATGTGACTACAGGGAGGAGAAGATCAGGGCTGTTTTTGCAATCAGAGTCCCGTAGATGTGTTCAAATGAGTTACTAGAATCACTCTACTTGCTCCTTCTTGATCAACATGGGATCAAAATCTATTTAGGGATTCAGCACCAGTGGTTCTGATTCCCAGGAAATGGCCATCACAAAGCCCCCCTTCTTCTAGTTGAATAGAGCTGACACTTTCAGAACCTTAAAATGCAAAACTTCAAAACCTTAAAAATCTATTCTTTACCTTGGCTGTTGACCACGTCCAACGATGACTGGAAGCTGGTATATGAGAAATTCCTTTTTGGGAATTAAAGGCCAGGTAAACTCCATCACAGGTGTTGGATCTGGTCCACAGCCCTACAGGTGCCACACTTGGGTGAAACTAAGTTATAGCCCAAATCTCTTTTCCTTCCAGGAAACGGGATGCACCGAGCACATCTGTATGGGGTCCATCATGCTTCCTTCTCAGCAAATACGAAGGCCTGAAGACATCCGCACAAAAGAACAGCTCTTCCCTCTCGCCAAAGAGTTTATTGATCAGTACTATTCATCAATTAAAAGGCAAGTTGTATGTCAACTCTGGGAACCCCCGAGCGCTGGATACAGACACGTCAGGTCCAGATTTGCCAACAGTTGAACCAAGACCTGAGCATAGGGCCTCTGCCTGCCATACACAGAGGCTGAAAACTGGTGGCCCAAGGGCCAGACCTGGCCCCTAGAAATGTTACAGTTTAGCCTGCAGAGTGTTGCTAAAATTGAAAACATTTCAAGCAATTCCATGCCTGGGTATATACCCTAAAGCAATTTTCACACTTGTTCATAGAGAATGTACAAGCTGTGGCAGTTTCTGTCGTGGAATATTATAGAGCCGTGAAAATGAACAGGTTAAATCGCTGCATGTTCATGGAAATGAAGCTCACAAATAACTTTGAGCACAAGAAAGAACGGATGAGTTGTAGAAGGATACACTCAGGACAGCACCATTTATGTAAACTTTTTAAACATGTAAGATAGCACTGTACATGATTGGGGGGATATATACACTGGCAGCAAAAGTATAAATAAACACATGAGAATGCTAAATGCCACATTCAAAATAGCAGTCACTTCTGGGAAGAAAGTGGGTCTGATGGGGAGTGGTCCCTAAGGAACTAGAATGTTTTCTTATTTATTATGTCTCAGGCTTGGGACATGGGTGTTCATTGTATTATTCCCGGTACCTTTTCATAAGCCTGAAATTTTTCGTAAGAATTTTTTAAATTTTCTAAAATTGAATTCGTTGCCACCATTTAAAAATTAGAAAAGTTCCCTTTAAAAATCAGATTCCCAGTTTCTCTTGAAAGAAGATCGGGCCCCCATTCCTATCAGGTACCCACTGGCAGGAGCAGAGTTGAGGTCATCCCCTTTGGACCAAGTATGGCTCATGTGTTTGCCACAGTCCCCACCTGGCCAGTTCAGTCGTGTGTACACTGCCCAGCCTTTGTGGGTATTTGAGTTTGCAGTCTCTGCTTTATGCTCAAAGTATTGTGTCCAGATATCAATTCAGACGCGCTGTGGCTGCTGGCCTCCTGTAATAGCTCACTCCTTCCACCAACCTGTAATTTTGGAGAGAAGGTGATGCCCCTATGTCTCTTCCCTCCTCGCTCAGATTTGGCTCCAAAGCCCACATGGAGAGGCTGGAAGAGGTGAACAAAGAGATTGAAACCACCAGCACCTACCAGCTCAAGGACACGGAGCTCATCTACGGGGCCAAGCACGCCTGGCGGAATGCCTCCCGCTGCGTCGGCAGGATCCAGTGGTCCAAGCTGCAGGTAGGCAGCAAGGCTCAGCTGTCCTGAAGAGCACTTTGATGTGTGTGTGTGACAGGTGAAGGGATGAGCTTTAAAAAGGATCAGCCCCTACCAAGGGCATTTGGTGGCCATGGTGAACTCTCAGATGGTAATCAAGGGGCCCCAAATTCTCAAATCATGATTGAATCTGGCTTATAGCCGTATCTTATTTAGCCAACACAGTGGTTTGTTTTTTAAATTGAATTTGCATGTCTCTTGGTAGAGCTGTTACTTTCCAGTTTACCACAGACCCCACCACTCCCTTTTGTCTTACACCTTCTCTCTTTGCTTATTTGTATTAACTACCTTCTCCCTGAAAGCATTAGATTCTGTGTCCCCTGATCCCTTTTTCCTCTGGGTAGTGGTTTCAGTTTGGAAGTAGATCGTTATCAATCTCAGGAGGGGTCATTTGATTTTTTTGTTTGTTTTATTTTTAAATCCCTAATCCCTAGTAACCTCATAGGAGATACCGCCAGCCCTTCAGAAGTCCCTCCTCTGCCCAGCATCCCTTTCCCACATTCACTCACACCCCATACCTACTTTTAGGGGATTTTTCCTGGTTTGATTGGCCATGGTTATTAGGATGGGGGGAAAAAGATAATATAAAACCCAGTCTGTGGCTCAGTAATGGAATGCTCACTATTCCAATGGAGCAGCAGCTAGAGTGGGCTCTGGGCGCTCCTCCAATGAGACGGCTGCCCTGCGGGAGCCGAGGGAGGAAGGCGGAGGCAGCCAATCCCACAATGTACCCCCTTCCAGGTATTTGATGCCCGCGACTGTACCACGGCTCATGGGATGTTCAACTACATCTGTAACCACATCAAGTATGCCACCAACAAAGGGAACCTCAGGTGAGCTGACCGGCTTGGGGAAGGGGAGTCTAATGTCTCCATGGTGTTGACCCTTGGGTCTGGAGTTGGCTCACCTACCAGAGAAACGTTCCGCCTCTTTTCTCAGGGACATATGCCAAGTTGGGAGAGGTGGCCTGGCATCCTTGTTCTAACTGCCAAGTGCCTTCTCTCTCCTGGGAGAAACAGATCCCCGCATGTGGTTTGCAAAACTGTAACAACCCAAATATGTTCATCCCACAGTTCCATATCACCCATGGAGGAAGGCAGGGAGGGGTGTTTCAGATTCCCGGGAGTAGGAAAACCCCATTGCCAGGGATGATCCTGCTTTTACCAGCTCCTGCTCTGTTGCCTGGAGCTGCCTCTGAGGCCCCCTGGGTTTCCAGGCGGTTTCTCTTCCTGCTGCTGGAGGGACCGTCCCTTCAGGTTCCACCAAGCCAAGCTACACCCGGGACTCCTCTTGCCTCCCACGAAGAATAAAGCCACAGGGAGTAAACCAAGGCACAAAAGCGCCAATGTGGGCTGGTGGCTTCCACACTGGCGAGTCTCAGCTGGGAAAGGAGCAGCTGGAAGGGAACAGCTGAGGCCCTGCAGACAGGCGGAGACACTTGTTAATCCTGCTCCTTCATTCAGTCCTGCCCCAGCATCTGTTTCCAGCTGCTGAAGACCAGCCCCATCTTGGGGCCAGACAGGACCACTGCAAGGGTATTCCCACAAGCCCCTGCGCTACACTGAGCTCATCCCCAACGTGGCTTATTGGCATTAAGCATGGGTTTTCTTGGATGTGTCTCTTCCTCGGGAAGGAAACAGTATTTGCCAGCTGAGCCCACCAGCAGGAAAAGAGCCTGTAATTTAAGCCCAGGGCCTTCTGGGAAAATTAGTATCCAGATCTTTTCCCTAAAAGACCTCACCCCTCAAAGAGCAACAAAGAACCCTGAGCCTTAACGGAGGTCAAGTTCTTGGCCTCGAAGAGCTGGTGGACTGTTTCGGTAGTTTTCAAATGCTATGATGAGGTGATACGGGGGATTGCCCCAAGCAAGGCAGAACACCTCTACGTTTTTTCAATCTCTATTGTAGGGGAAGGGGGTCCTAAATTAGATCTTCTATGAATGAAAATATTCAGCTGATCTTTTTCTTTAGTAAGTTTTAACCCACATTGAGAGGCCGTAGGAGAAATGTGTAGCATGTATAGAAATAATCTAAACATAAGAGAGGAAGGCAGGCAAAGGAGATAAGGGAGAGGGAAAGAGATGGGATTTAAACAGTGCAGGGCATTTGACCCATGTAGCGTAAGCCTGTCTTATGCTTAGGACACTTGGGAGGTGAGAGGACTTCTGTGTCGTCCATCGGTCTTTTTCCTGCACAGAGAGTGAGCAGCCCGCCCCACTGTGTGTGATTCTGGTGTTTCTAAACATGCTTTTTAAATCTATTTAAACGAACACAAACACGCTGTATCTGCCGCTCAACCAAAGAAACAGCCGTGTGTTTTAATGCTGGAGGGAAACGCCGACGGTTTGACTCATTCTGTGTTCATCTCCAATATGGCGCCTTTGCTAAGCGATTTTTAAGAACATCTTTGGCTCTTGGCGACTTTCACCTTCGGCCCGAGTTCTAGACTCACCCCCAATGTGCAATGCCTTACTCCCTGCAGTATTAAATGAGGTACTGTCTTGTGCGGACAGTAAGACCTAAATGTGCTCAAAAAGGGGGGCCCTGCCCTGGCAACTAAACAAGACCAGGGATGCTGTGTGGAGAAAGCAAACTTGAGTCGGGCCTTGAATTTGGGTACATGGCAGCAGAAAGGGACGCCAGGCAAGGGAGGCAGCAGGGCAGAGTTCCAGGGGCAGGATGTGTATGGGAGCAGATGTGAGCGATGGGTTGGACCTACAGTGTCGTCCCCATGCTGACACAAGCCAGGATGTTGTTCCCATAGCCTGGGATTTGGTCCAGGGCTGGAACTGATGAGTTCAGGCTACAGGAGCTCCTGGCATGAGATAACATCGAACCACTTTGTGAAAAAGTTATTCTCCATCCTTCTGGTGGTGCCAAAGAGGAAGTCTCGGTTTGCTGTTGAGGTATCAGTTAACACCTCTCCGAACTGCTGATCTCCCTTTTAGCAAAAAGAGAACAGGGCTCCAGCAAGCTGCCTTCTGCAGGCAACAACATCTTTCTACAATTTAATAACAGTACACGGTCTCACAGTTGCTTAATTTAGGTGGGCAAGGCCAGTGATGATTTCTGGTTTTCTTTCAAAGTAAATAAATATGAGTACAAATGGAAGTTGATTTCTTATCATTCATAAGTCTGTAGACTTTGGCGTGGTGCGGGAGGTGGGCAAACTGGGGCGCTAAATAATGATGGTGGTAAGAGAAGAAGATCAGAACTGGGAATCAGTGATGAGTCTTGAAAGGAAATGGGGTCGGATGTTTTTCCCCTGGAGATTACGTGCTGCAAAAGAACTTTCTGGAAAACTGGCCCAAGTCAAGATTGTTTAAAAGTCTCCAGTTAAAGAAGCATTCTCTTTCCTTCAGTGAGCTGGCACAGGGCCTCCCATCCTCCACCCTTCCTCAACCAGGGGTCGAGTGGAGGGTCCAACAAGGTCCCTCCCCTTCCAAGAAAGGGAGAGAGGGAGAGAAGGGGGGGGGGCCCTGGGGACCTTGGGACAGATGTGATCCACCCGAGCCTTATGCATTCATTGGCCTGAGTGACACTTTTTCCATATGTCCTCAAAGTGCGAGCCCCCCGCCCACCCTGATGCCCAGTGTCCTCCTCTCTCCACCGCAGATCTGCCATCACCATATTTCCCCAGAGGACCGATGGCAAGCACGACTTCCGAGTCTGGAACTCCCAGCTCATCCGCTACGCCGGCTACAAGCAGCCTGATGGCTCTGTCCTGGGGGATCCAGCCAACGTGGAATTCACAGAGGTGTGTGCCCCCACCCCGCCCCAACCTGGGCTCTCATCCCCCAAAACTGTCTTTATCCACAGACTTTTCTTAGTTTAACCTTATCATCATAGGGAGAGTGGTCGGGGGAGGGGAGGTTTACTCATCTACAACCTCCTGCTCCATTTGTCTGCCTCCAGTCCCGCTGGCTCCATTACAGATGTTCATTTGGTCATTTGCATGCTGTTACCTCGCCTGATACTCATGAAGAGGTCTATTGCCCCATTTCACAGATGAGTTGACTGAGTCTCACCAAGGCCAACACATTATCCAAGGCTACTGAAGGGGCAGAGGAAAAGCTAGAAGTATAGTCCAAATCTCTTGCCTCCCCTCTCTGGGAAGAGAGGAGCTGATATATAGAAGCTATGTCTGGCATTATCTTTTTTGAGTTGGGTTATGTCAGACTTATGCTATTCATTCAGTTCATTTATTTCTTTATACAACCTAGCCACCCAGCCCCTCTCTGGCTTGACTCTCCAGCATGGCCACCATTGCCGGCAGCCCGAGTCAATTCCTAAAGGCCACTAGGAGCACGAACACCACCCTCTCCTCATCCAGGCTTCCTTCCAGGTGGTGATACAGACAGGTAGCACAGGTGGGGCCTGGAAGCTTCTACCAGATATGCCCACAGGAGACACCACAGGCAGACCCCACGCCTGGCATGAGCTCAGGCACACAGGCCTGGCACCTCTTTTATTTGTCACCCACTCAGCCGCCTGAGTTCCTCTTCATCTTCGTTCTTTCCCCAAACCCCCCTCAAACTCCACCCTGGTATCCCTCCCCACAGGGGAGCCTGCCTGAGGCCACGGGCTGCCCCGCACCCTCATCCCGGCTGACTTCGTTTGCAGGTGGCTTTTCCTATTAAAATATTATTATTGTGAGGAGGGGGCTGTAGCCAAAGTGACCAGGAGTCACACCTGTGCCGTTTTAGACTCAGCCAGACGCTGTGCTCCACTTGGCTGAGCGCTAACTGTACACTTGGCTGACCTTGTCCTTGTAGCCACTGGAACATAAACGCCACGGCCCCTTCCTCTCCTTCTGTCTCCAGAAAGCTCCTGGGCAGAATGGCACATTCTCCTAAACCCACGCTTCTGTGCTTCCTCTGTCTACTAACACAGCAGAAAGAGTCACCCCAGACACAAGCACACAGTTGTCACTTTTGAAACCACCTCACACTGTGCCGTCCAGGATGGCAGCCACTGGCCACCTGGCACTAGTGACCACTTGATATGGGCTAAGTCCAAACTGAGACATGTCCATGTGAAATACACTGTCTCAGAGATAGAGAACAAAGAAAGAGTGGAAAAGATCTCGTTAATTATTTGTATCCTGATTACATATTGAGAAAACAATATTGTGGATGATACTGGGCTGATCTAGTTCTTACATTTATTAGTAAATTAATACACCTATTGTGTTAATAAATATCGTTAATTTTCTGTTAAATATCTTTAAATAGATCAATATTAGTTTATTTAATAACATCATTAATAGGTTAATGATGTTATTTAATTCTGTTATATATTTTATACTTTTTATATTTTATTAGATTAATAAATATATTGCCTATTTAATTTTAATGTCAAATATAGTATTGATATATTTTATATTTATTTCTTTAAAATATTTATATTTTATAATTTAGTATATTTATATATTTTATTTATATTAATACATTTTATAATATATGTCGATATTACTAATATAGTGACATGTAATAATATTAATATATTGATATATTAATGCTTCATTTAATATAGTATTAATAAATTGCTATTAATATAATTAATATAGTGCTACAGTTAATAAGTATTTAATAATTAAATGTTAATACATTTTATAATAATATATATTGATATTACTATTACTATATACTAATACAGTGATATGTAATAATATTATTAACATATTGGCATATCAGTGCTTCATTTAATACAATACTAATAAATTGCTATTAATATAATTAATATAGTGCTACAGTTAATAAGTATTTAATAATTAAATGTTAATACATTTTATAATAATATATTGATATTACTATTACTATATACTAATACAGTGATATGTAATAATATTATTAACATATTGGCATATCAGTGCTTCATTTAATACAATACTAATAAATTGCTATTAATATAATTAATATACTTCTACAATTAATAAGTATTTAATAATTAAATATTAGTGAAATTAAAACATTGTTTAAATGAATGTATTATTTAAATTATTTTCGCCTGTTCTTTGGTTTTTTTTTAAATTTCTCAATATGGCTGCTAGAAAATTTTAAATTACTTATATGGCTGGCTTTATATTTCAGTAGGACAGTTGCTCTTAACACATGCCTTTTATGCAGTAATTCCGATAGATCGTCCCTCGTCAACGGTAGATTTTCTTCAGGGCACCCAGTGCAAACACTTCCGGAGCAAGTGCACACGAGCAAGCGGAAGGGCGCTGCAGATGCAGCAGTCAGTTCAGTCCTCGCCCTGGGAGTTCCCAGTGGGCAGGGAAGATGCAGGAAACATAACCAAGCGAGGTGCTGGAGGATTGGTTTCCCTGCTGTCCCGAGGGACCACGAATAACCTGATGATATCAGGGAGGACTTCGTAAGGGAGGTGGCGTAGCCCAGTGCCTCCAGAGAGAGGAAGGGGCTGCTGGCGGGTTTGCACTGGGCCCTCTGCCCCTCCCCCACTGCTGTTGCGTCTGGAGGGCCTGGAGCATGCACGGGGGCCTGACCTGGCCGGTCTGGTTGCAGATCTGCATACAGCAGGGCTGGAAACCCCCAAGGAGCCGCTTCGATGTCCTGCCACTCCTGCTCCAGGCCAATGGCAACGACCCCGAGCTCTTCCAGATCCCTCCAGAGCTGGTGTTGGAAGTGCCCATCAGGCACCCCAAGTAAGAGGGACCTGCGTGGGGTGGGTAAGGGTGGGTGGGTTTACCCAGAGCCCCTCCCTCCCCAACTCTGGACCCCCTGGCTCGCTCTCCAGCCCAGAGGCTGAAAAGGGGGTCTCAGTTCTTATCCTCACTGTGGGTTCCTATTCTGTCCTCAAGAATGAATAACTCCACCTTCACCAGCCTGGGGACCACCATCTTTTCTGAATCCAACTCCCCCTCCTCACCCCACTCCTGAGCAATTAGCCAGGACCTGCCGTTTTCCTAGGCCCGAGTACTGGAAGAGCCAAAGCACCATTTTAGATGCCACGTGACTTGATATGGGTCAAGTTCAAAAGGAATTTGGAGCCGGGATGGGGCTTTGAGGGCGGGGGCCAGCAGCGCAAACAGAATGTACACTGTGGGAATGAAGGAAATCCACAGGGAGACCCTGGCCTCAGGGCCAAAATTGATGGGGAAGCACCCAAAAAACTCAATCATCAAGACAAATAGTATTTCAATGTAATATTATAAAAAAATCAACATTAACTTTTTTAATACATGATGCATAATATATCAAAATTTTAAAGACCAGATCCAGTTCAGGGCCAAGATTAGGGGGAAGGAAGCAAGTGAGGAGGTGAGTCATTCAAGTGCAAGGTGGGATCCTGTCTTTATTTCAAGTTGTGGTATTTTGTTTGTCCTGGACTTTTTTTGATTTTTCTAAAAACATTAAATTAATTTTGAGTATTGTGTGAATAAATAAATAATAGTGTTGATCTTGATTACTGGGTTTGTTGGTTCCCCCCTTAAATTTTTCACCCAAGGCTAGTGACTTTCTTGCCTTACCCTAGTCCCAGCCCTGGAGAAGGAGCAAGTCTCTCCCTGGTGAAACTTGGCCTTCGTTGGTTCATTCATTCGTCTGCTCATTCAGTACTGTTTATTATTTCCTCTCTGGGCCAGGAGTTGTTCTAGTTTTTGTTGCTGACTTGGTCCCTGCCTCCACAGTGCTTTTCAATCTCAAGGAGGAGATCAATTACCCAAAGAACCACTTAATTCCAATAAAGTGCTGTAAAATAAATTGTATAGTGCCTAGAGGCATAAAGCTGCCTGACCCAACCGAGACTGGGCATCAGGGAAGGCTTCCTAGAGGAAGCAGCATTATAACTGGGAATGAAAATGTGAGTGAGAGCTGGATGGGCACAGAAGGAAAAAGAAGATCCCAAGGAGGAAGGAACTGCTGTGCAAATGTCCTGAGGTCAGGAGGAATGGCAGCAATATTTACTTTCTCCTGGATTCACCTTCAGGGTGGGTTTGAGGGATAAACAGCAGCCCAGGGCAGTGGTTCCCAGCCCTTGGTGTCCCTCCAGATCACCTGGGAAATACGTTAAAGTGCATATTCTCAGGTCCCAGCTGTGGGAGCCGTGATCCCACAGGTCCGAAGTGAGCCCCTGGGTTCTGACACAGTAAGTCCCTCTCAGATGCTGACACTTGAGCATCCCCAGACTAAGGATATTCTGCCCCCACGTCTTCCCCTGAGGCTCCTGCCCCATGGTGAGCTGGGCTGTGTTGCTCTCCGCAGGCTTGAGTGGTTCAAGGACCTTGGGCTGAAGTGGTACGGCCTCCCTGCTGTGTCCAACATGCTTCTGGAGATCGGTGGCCTGGAGTTCAGCGCCTGTCCCTTCAGCGGCTGGTACATGGGCACAGAGATTGGTGTCCGCGACTACTGTGACAGCTCCCGATACAACATCCTGGAGGTGAAGTCTCTCCTTGGTCATCATGACGGGGAAGCACTAGGCAGAGCGGGGTGGGCTCAGCGGTCTTTCCCCACAGCTGAGCTTTGGGGCTTGGAAACCAGAAGAGGTTAAAACAACCTGCAGTTCTGGGAAAGCCACCTAGCCTTGCCGGAGGCTTCGTGGCATTAAGAGTACATGCCCTCTGTGCCCGGCACTACACTGAACACTTTGTGTGGATTACATGCTGCATTTAATCCTCACCACTACCTCCAGGTGTGATAATCCCCATTTCACAGATGAGGAAACTGAGTCCTTTTGGAGGAATGAAATGACAAGCTCAAGGTCACACAGCTAGCCAGCAGCAGAGCTGGGATGTGAACTCAGTCTGGCTTTCTGGTCCAAGTTCATAATAACCATACTGCTTCACCGCCTGTCAGGGTCAAACCTCGCTAGACGGTTTTGAGAATGACCCATGAACTTGCGACATTTTTGGTCTCTTTTCGAAAAAATAAGGGAGGAGGCTTGGCAGTGATTCCCCACCATATGCGTTTCTTGGTGGAGGGTTTGATTCCCTCCCAGGCTGAGTCATCCTCGTTTACCAAAGAGTGCTAGGGCGGACCACTCCCTGGAGCTCAACTTCAGTGAAAGCGTCAGGATTGCTGTGGCTCTGTCAGCAAATGTTGTTTCTAACAACAGCCTGCTGTGGTTGGCCTTGTTTCAAAAGGAGGCACTGAGAAACAGAGAAGTTAAGCACTGCGCCTAAGTCACACAGTAAATAAAGTACAGGGCAAGATTCGAACTCAGAACCAAGCATTTGATTTTATATTGTTAAAAATCTGGGGGGACCTTGACGACATTATACTAAGTAAGAAGTGTCAGACAGAAAAAGACAAATACTATGTCATTTCACTTACATATGAAAACTAACAGAAAGTAGAGTGGGGGTTACCAGGGGCTGGGGGGCAGAGGAACTAAGGAAGATGTTGTTTAAATGTACAGACTAGCAACTAGTAGATAAATGAGTCCTGGAGATCTAATTCACAGCATAATGATTATAGTCAACAATAATACCGTGTTATAAATCCCAAAGTTGCTAAGAGACTGTATCTTAATTGTTCTCACTACAAAAAAGAAATGGTAATTACATGATGTGATCGAGATGTTAACTAACGCTAAGGTGGCAATCACACTGCAATACAAAAATGTATCAAACCAACACTCTGTACACCTTAAATTCCCACAATGTTACAAGTCAGTTTTACCTTAGTTAAAAAGAACTCCATGGGTGTTAGTTAGCCTGGAAAACAGAACCAGGGGTCCTCAGCCTTGCCACACACTGGAATTTCCTAGGGAGTTTTTTTTTCATGCCCTGGGTCTCATTCCCCAGGATTCAGATGAAGTTGCTCCAGGGTGGAACCCGGGTACCAGCACTTCTCAGAGCTCCTCAGAAGATTCTGCTGTGTAGCCAGTGATCGGTACAAACTTCTGGAAGGAAAGGAAAAGCTATTTCGGGCAATTTCTATAGCTGTGGCTCAAGTCATATCTGGAAGTGTTTAGAGCCATATATATTTTTTCCTGCAACTAATTTGTGTTCTTTTAACCAAAACAGTGCTATAAAAGTGACGATAGCAGCTTGACTGGCTGTACACACTCTCCCCTTTCATAAAATAACTCAGGTTTTATATATATATATTTATGTAAAGCAGCACGTTTCTTTTTCTCTGCGTTTGTGTCACCGCTAAAAGACCCCAAACAGAACCTAACTCCTCAGCCTCAAAAGAGTAAGTTGATAAGCCTGCATTCATGATCCCTGCTTGCATTTTGACTGCAAAAAGTAGTCACTGGGTTACTTAAATGAGACTCCCTCCCACCCCAGCCGTCCAATTCTAACTGCCATTATGTACAAATGTTGACAGCTGGGGCTGGGAGGCAATTTACCCAAACCTGAGAAATTGTCACACTCCAGCCCCATAATGAGACCTAGGTTCCTGCAAGTGACTAGAATTGACAGAGGAAGTGAGAAGCCAGGCTCTAATTAATGAATTTGCTATTGAGTCTCCCCTACTCCTGACATCAGCTCCGGCTTCAGCTCCAGCTGTAACAGAAATGTCAAGAGTTGTTTTTGCCAAGTGGTTTTGCCGCAGGAGTCAGCTGGTGGGGGAGCTGCTCCCAGGTCTTGGGCATTACACATCTACCTGGGCTCCAGCCCCGAGGCCAGCTGACTCTGTGGACTGTGAGCAAGTCTGTGCCCCTCTCTGAGCCTCAGTTTCCTCATCTGTCAGATGGAGGGGACAAGTGTCCTCATGAGCTCAAGATACCCATCCATGATCTGGATTCCAACAGTGGCCATTCCAGAGACGGAACAGGATAGGTGGAGAGCTCTTCCTACTAGAACACAGACGATGTCACTCCCCAGACCAGCATTTTTCCTTAAAACCCTCCAAAGTCCCTCCTCATCATATTTGGAATAGATTCCTGACTTCTTTACACATCCTTCAACATCCTGCATGATCCGGTCTTGCCTCTTTCTCTCTCTGTCTCACCAATTCCCCCTGGCTCCCAACCCTCCAAATACACTGGCCTTCTTTCTGTATCTCAGAGGGTGCAAGTCTGATCCCACCCCCAGGGTCTTTGCACATGCTGTTCTCTCTGCCTAGAACATCCCCTCCCAGGATTTGCAAATGTCTTGCTTCTTCCCATCATTTGGGTCTCACCTGTACGCACCTCCACGGTGGGCCTTCCCTGACTATCCTGGTTCAGTTCATCCTGCCCCCATCTCTCTCTTCATCCCATTTCCTTGCCTTATTTTCTTCCTAGGAATTCGCCCTCATCACAATATTAAGTGTCTCTCTCCCCCACTAGAAGGTAAGCTCAATAATCAAAGACCAGCGAAGTCCCTCTAGTGTCCTGCCACCAGCAGCTCCTCGATAAAAAAATTTCTGAGTGAGTGAGTGAATTAGGCTGCATATGAGTTGATTAATTAATTAAGAATTTCATTAGTGACACTAGTCCTGTCCTTCTTTGGTCTGAAATCCAGAGGTGCCCCAGCCTGTGAGCCTGTGTTTCCTTCCCCTTTCAGGAAGTGGCCAAGAAGATGAACTTGGATATGAGAAAGACATCCTCCCTATGGAAGGACCAGGCGCTGGTGGAGATCAACATTGCAGTTCTGTACAGCTTCCAGGTAGCACCTGGGCACACCTCCTGGCTGCCAAGCCTCAGTGGGGAACTAAAACCTTTCAGAGCCTTGGAGCAGGTCATAAGCCCACCTAGCAGGAACCGTCTTTGCAGGGACCTGTCCACCAGCAAGGTCTCCTTCCCATCACACATGCCTTTCTCACGATGGATCTTGGATGGGGACCATTTGAGGACAAGAAGAGTACACAGGGGCTTTGTGATTTATTGCTCATGATTTTTAGAATTGAGATGGTAAACATCCTCTATGTCTTGCCACCTCTTAAACACTCAGACTTTTACATAGCAGAGATAAATACTCATCTTCATTAGAAGTGTATAGCCCCTTCGCCCCCGCCAATGCATGTGGCTTCCAGGCAGAGGCTATTATGTATAGTATGATGGCTTTAAAAATTATCAGCTAAACTGTGACACTTTGGAGAACAACAGGGGGGACACCAGTAATAATTGTGACACTATACGTGCATAAGCTGGGATTCTCCTGGGCAAACCAGGAGACCCCATAGAACAGAGGTCACTGTCTAGAGTAGAGACGAGCTCTTGGGGTGACACTCTGGGAAGCCAGACCCTCATAGACATACATAGAAGGCATGCACAGAGAGCTGAATGAACATATCAAGTCATGTATAGACATGGATATAAACCATAAGTCGCCATGTCAGGAGCAGGGATCCTGGGTATACTGAGGACTATATATCCCAGGGAAGGGACCAGTTGAGATGGGGTGAGGGGGAAGGAAGCCCCCTTCTTTCCCTCTCGACCACAGAGGAGTGAAGTCTTGGGAGTTGTTGAAAATGATGGAGTGTGGCTTGATGGACAGACTGACGAGCCAGAGACAGCAGAGATGTGAGTGAGATGAATGACTGAAAAAGAAAAGTGCAGGAACAGGGGCAAAGTTTTGTGGGCAGAGAGAGGAAACACTGCCCGGGTAAGGCAGGACTCCAAGCCAGCCAATCGCAGGGTGCCCTGGGGCTGGGTTACCCAGACGTTCAGTCCACCCACCTCTGCCGAGATTGACTTGTTTTCCTTTTGATAAACTCATCCTTGTTACTTAAAAAATTTTTAAGAGGATTTTGTATGACCAGCATAAATGGAGAGCCAGTATCATTTACCATAAATGGAAGAGAATTTTAAATTTAAATAAATACATATGGGGAAAACAACACAGAGTTGTTAGATTCTAGTTGCCTGAGGTTCCTCTCTCATTAAAAAAGAAAAAAAGGAGTTGGGGAAACGGAGAGAGGAAGATTGGTAAGAGAGAAGTTAAAGGTGAATTCATGCCACATGGGGACTTTCTCCTGGGTGTAATCAGGATTGAACATACAACACAGAGAATCACTTGACACTTTTTACCTAAAATCATCTCCAGAACCACCCCTTGGGAAACACTGCTCTATGCGTGAAGGAGTCCCAAAACCCCAAAAACCCCAGCTTCTCCTACCTTCTGACTCCTTGTCCCCTCTCCTCCCGCAGAGTGACAAAGTGACCATCGTGGACCACCACTCGGCCACCGAGTCCTTCATTAAGCACATGGAGAATGAGTACCGCTGCCGGGGGGGCTGCCCCGCCGACTGGGTGTGGATTGTGCCCCCCATGTCTGGCAGCATCACCCCCGTCTTCCACCAGGAGATGCTCAACTACCGGCTCACCCCCTCCTTCGAATACCAGGTCCTGCCCCCTCCCCGCCTCTTTCATGCTAGGTCTTCCATAGCCCGTGTGTACGTTATGCTTAGAGCACATCTCCGTTCAAATTAGCATCTTGGACACGTAAGTGTGGCCACCATACTGGACAGCACAGCTCAAGCTGAAAGACCAGTGGAGACAAAATGAGTAGTCTGGGGTCACAAGGAGAGGGTTTGAGAGTATCTCAGGGCTGAGTATGAAGGTCTAGCTGGACGAGGCAGAGACGCTGGACCAGCCGCTCTGTGCCAGGCCCCCTGTGGTCACCACCAGAATCACTCCCTTCAAGGGCTAAAGGTTGGGCATGGCTGGGCAGCCACAAGCCCCCAGGGAGTCCTGAGCATCTCCCAAGCGGAGCCAGCATCCCTCACTGGAGTGACCATAGTCCTCTCTTCCCAGCCTGACCCTTGGAACACCCACGTCTGGAAAGGCACCAACGGGACCCCCACAAAGCGGCGAGCCATCGGCTTCAAGAAGCTGGCAGAGTAAGTCTCCTAAAGCAGGTGGGGATGGGGAGTGAGCATGCCCCAGAATTCAGAGAGCCCCAGAAAGGGAAGCTGGGAAGATACTTGTGCCTCTGACCTCTCGTGTGATGTAATTTCTCCACTTTCTCCAACCCCCTCGTGCCTTCTTTGTCTCAGAGTCTGGGACATGAACATTGCCACACCTCTCCTCCTTCCCAGCCTCACTTCTTCACCCCAGGTTCGTAAATTCTTGTCCTGGAGGCAGTGTTGTGTTGGTAAACCAGCTCTCCTAATAATAGTGATGGCCATAGTGATGATAATAGATTTGTAACATTTGGCCATTTTCATGATGTAAATGCTCCCACTAAGGCCAGTTTCCAGCTCCCAATAGGAAGTCACTGAACCCAGAGTAGGGAGGAGCTGGCATGAACTGGTGCCAGCACACCCCTGCCTAGGGAGAGCTCTCACCCAGGGCTGAACTCTCATTTCACTTACTCATTCATTCATTCATTCATTCAGCCAGTAAGTAGATACAGAATGCCTGCTCAGGTGCCAGGCGCTGTGCTGGGCTCTGGGGATGCCATAATGAGCCAGATCGTGTGGTCCCTGCCCTCACGGAGCTCATAGCCATTCATTTGTCAAAGAAGCACACAAATGCAGTAAGCATTGCGAGTACCATCAGGGACTGATTCCATTTGATGGAATGGCTCCATCAAAGAGACTTCACCAAGTTTGGGAGGTCAGAAGGGGCTTCCTTCCGGAGATGATAGTTGAGCTGAAGAATGAAATGAACAAGATGTCCCTGAGCAAAGGAGGGAGGGAAGGGGGTTATGGACAAAGGCTACTCAAGAGTAATTGTCCAGAAGAACACATGGCCAGCCAGGATGCCAGCTGACAGGTGGGGTGTGGCTGACTGAGATGGTTTCATGGGGATGCCAGCCTTCTGTCTAAAGATAGAGAGCTCCCCTGATCCACTTGGCAGAGACCCTCTACTTGGAGCTAACTTCCTGGCAGAGGAGCTAGGTATGTACCGAGCTACTAACTCACTTTCCTTCGCTCCTTTGGTCCAGAACTCTCTACATATGGTACCTCGTTGTACCATGGGTGCTGTCCATGCCATGGACCCCCGAAGTGAGACACTGCTCATCTTGCAGAGACTGAAACCTAGGTCCTGGCTCCACTAATATGGCCCACGAGATCTCTCCCTCTGTCTTCCCTGTCCTTCTCCTTCCACCTAACTTTGTCTTCCAGCCAAGGAAGAGTACATCAGCCGCCCTTCTTCCCACAACAAGAGCATCACGAATATTCTCAGGGATGGCAGCCTTTGGCTCCAGTTCAGTTCAGATGTTCCCAAGGGAAAAAGGGAGGGAGAAATCTAAAGCGTTAATTGCACTATTAAGTTTGGGGTAGAAACAGTGGGAGTTAATTTTAGGTACTTTTTTATGCTCCGATCATTCAGAGGGAACCCTCCAGGCACCTTTTATTCTTTTCTGTTTCTCCCCTCTTAGCTCTGGCAGCGTGGGTGGTTTCCCTGATTCTAAGAAGTGATGAATTTACCACCTAATCCGCAGGTGGGGGTAATTAGCAATTTGCCTGCTCTGAGATTCCTAGTTAGAACAGGGATGCTTGATCGGAAGGTGAGCCCAGGCATTCCTGAGCCTCTGGCCTGCCTGCCTTCCCCATGCCCTCGTAGATGGTTTTGAATTCTCCATTTAAATGGAAAGAGCATAGACTTGCCCCTTAAACTCTCCAGGGCTTTGGTGGTAGCAGCATTGAAATCCATTCCTCCTTTTGATGGATACGTATTTAGTGCCAATTAAGCATCAGGCTGTGCAAGACCCTAGACATGCATGGCTGATCCACCCACACCCGGTCCTTCCTTTGTGGGTTTATAAATATCTAAAATCCCTTCTAATCTGGTGATTTATTAGTGATTCGTTCCTCTCACTCTCTCTCACTCTCTCTCTTTCTCTCTCACACACACACACACACACACACACACACACAAACACACACGAATGACAGCCATTTCTCTATGTTTTTCGGTCCCTATAACAACTCCTGGCACATAGTTAGGCACTCAATAAACATTTGGTGAAAGAATGGTCATCTTTCCGGCAATGCTTGGCGAACCAAGGTTCTCAAGAATGAGGGCAATCAATCAAGTAACAAACCATCAAAACTAACCAACCGTGTTAGCTCATGACTGGTTGCTCTGGAGGGACTTATAAAGGGATAAATATGGCACCTACACTTGGGCTTTGAGTGTCCCTGAAGCCACCCGAGATTAGGAGAGTAAGTTCCCTCCTGTTGTGTTTCATGGATCATGGTTCTTGCCCCAAAGTCCCAGCCTGGCATCCTCCCTCCTTTCCACATTTCCCGTTTTTCTTTCCATCCTCTCCCCCGCCACAGAGCTGTCAAGTTCTCAGCCAAGCTGATGGGGCAGGCAATGGCCAAGAGGGTCAAGGCTACCATCCTTTATGCCACAGAGACGGGCAAATCGCAGGCTTATGCCAAAACCTTGTGTGAGATCTTCAAACACGCCTTTGATGCCAAGGTGGGTAGAGGGCAGGGCCAGCTCTCCAGCCCCTCCTGGTAAATGAAGTTGGGAAGAGGAGAGAGGGAAGTTAGCAGAGAAGCACCCCTTGAGAATGGGTGAAGGCACATCTGAAGATGCCCATCAGCCCAGTCACACACATCTGCTTATATTTCAGGGGACTCTGATGCTTCTCTCCCTGAGAACCCTCTAGGAGTCCAGGAATCCCCACCCCCATCTCTAGAGCGAAATGTTAGAAAGCTTATGAAAAACAATTCTGGAGTCAGTTTGGGAAGCTAGGCATTTAATACAGTTAAGTGGCTTTATTTGCTGCAGGACTTCTCAGAGCCTTTAACCTGCAAGTATGGGTTATCATCTCCAAAAGAGGAGAGAAGAGAATGGAAATGTTTCCCAAATATGTTTGCTTATGGCTCACTTACTTTCAAGGAGCATCTTTGGAGACCAGGCTTCCCTAGAACCTACTTTGAGAAATGTTGCTCAAGTAACGCTAAGATACAGGGTAACAAACTTTCCCAAAGGTAGATATCTCAGACTTTTTTGGCCCAGGTCCTCCATACAGTTGGAGGGAGGGTTAAAAAGGAAGCTGAGCAGATAATTGGTCAGATCCAGCTGGGTCATTCCCAGCCTAAACTTGGTCAAGAAGACTCCAGCATCAGTTGGTTGTAAGGAGTCCCAGTCAAGATCTGTCTTTACTGGCAGCCAACCCATTGCCCCAGACTCTCTGTGGTCCTGCAGACCACAGTGAGCACAGGAAGGTTCCATATTACTAAAAAGCTTTTCATTCTACCCACTTGAGTCCACTGAAATAGTGGCACTCAGAAATTTGGTTCTTATGAAGGAGATGGCCCATGAAGACCCATCGTTTTTGCCTCTCTCCTCTCCCCCCACCACTTTGTTCCCTCCCACCCTTTTTCTCTCTTCATCACTTTCTCCCCTCCTCCCCCCCCCCATCATTCTCCCACCTAGGTGATGTCCATGGAAGAATATGACATTGTGCACCTGGAACATGAAACTCTGGTCCTGGTGGTTACCAGCACCTTTGGCAATGGAGACCCCCCTGAGAACGGGGAGGTGAGATGAGCTTTCTCCTGTTCTAGCATGTGTTTCCATGAGCAGGAAGGAGGGGCAGCAGTTACACCTGCTATTCAGCAGCAAATTCTCCCAGAACCTCAGAGCCAGTGATCTCGATTTGGATTCAAGTTCTGCAAAGATTGGACAATTCCAAGTCCTCAGTCTATTGGTGTCCACTGACTAGCTGATCCCTAGTGAAAATATTTTCACCTGAGTGAGCTAGTTCTTTCAAATGGATGCTCCAATCAAGAGCTTGGGGTCCTCTGCTCCAGATGAGAGAAGTGGGGACAATATTTTTGTAAAAAGCCACAAAAGGGATTCGTGTGCTGGGGGTGGTGGGGGCAGTCCACACCTCCATAGCCCTTTGTAAACAACCCTGCTCCACGTGCACCTGCAGCATGGCTGCCCAGCCCGAGCCCCTGACCATCTCTGACACCCTGGCCCCCAGGTATCAGGCTCCTCGTTTGCCAGTCAGGACCCCAGACCCTCAGTGCTGCCCAACCTTGTTCCAGATTTAATCATACATGCCTCACATTTTGTTCATCTCTTTCAACCTCCAGAAGTTCGGCTGCGCTTTGATGGAAATGAGGCACCCCAACTCTGTGCACGAGGAAAGGAAGTAAGTGAATGACCTGCCAGTATCACATGACAGCCCATGGGGTAACTGAAACTTGTCTTTTGGCATCTGGGGTTCACATCTGAGTTCTGGATGGTTTTGAGACCTAAAGTCCATTTGTAACTGCTTTTTAGTAGGTAGGTGTATGTGGTCCACTGGGGTGGAGATTGTGGTCCCTTTGGTCACTTCACAGCTCTGTGCTTCAGTTTCTTTTTCCATCAAATTGGGTTTATTATCCCTGCTTGAAGTGTCTAACCTGTACGTATCAAACTGGAAAACAGACGTCAGCATCCTGTGAAAAGTTATGAGTGCTGTGTAAATACCAGTTCTTACTATCTCCGCCCTTTGGAAACCTACATGCAGAATCCGTGAGCTTCTTTCCCTGGAACATTTCCCCCTGATGTTAGTGGAGTTGCATTCACTAACGTGGAGGTTGACTCAAAAAGATATCTTATAAGATGAAACGTGCCTGAGGTCAAAATCTGTTGCTGGTGAAACTGCATCTAACATGGGATTGGACTCTAAAGATACTTCATCAGGTGACAAACACCCGTAGTCAAAATTACCCTTGAAAAGACCTTAACTCCACCCAAATAGAGAACAGATGGCCTGTGCAGACAGAGCTGCCTTTCTGTGAGATCAACATCGTGTTTCCTCCAACGTGGAGCCGGTCTTAAGTTGAACATCACATGCCGTCGCTGACTGGTGTTTAGAGGCTGCGTTCTGCAGAAAATCCCTTCTGGTTTTCTTTCAGCCAAGCCCATGTTGCCAAACTTGCATACATTCCATATTCCAGGGGACAGCTGAGTTCCTTGTGTTCAGCCCTCATTCCGTGCCCAATGCCAGCATCTTAGTCCTCACTCTCCCTGCCTCTCTCCTTCCCACCCCATCCGGGTGGTCTTCAGCAGGTCCTCCTCACCCCTCCTCCAGGGAGAGATAGGGCACCATCAATTCTCCCCTCTAGGTACCCGGAACCCTTGCGTTTCTTTCCCCGTAAAGGGCCTCCCCTTCCCCGAGGTGACAGAGAACTCCACGGTCTGGCTGCAGCCCGTGACAGCCAGCACAGGTAGAGCGCGTGTGTGCGCATGCGTGTGTGCATGTGCGTGCATGCAAATATGCGCTCGTGTATGCCTTGTGTTCGTGCGTGAGGAGTGCGTGTGCGCGCATGCGTGCCTGTCAAGGTGTAGGTGTGTGCGCATGCTCGGTGCTGCAGCAGCCAAGACCGCATCCGGGTCTCAAGGAGACCAGCGTTCTACCCTAGGCTGTGCCACTAACTCGCTGAGTAACCTTGCGCAAGTCGCTTGACCTCTCTGGGCCTCCGTCTTTCTCATCCACCAAATGGGAAGAAACTATCTGCCCTGACCACTTCTGGGAGCTGCTGCCAGGATCAAAGAATAATAACAAAAAAACAACGCATTTGGAAAAACCTCCAACCTCCTACAAATACATGTGCCGTTATTTTTACCCCACAACCATCAACCACCCCTCCCGCACTAACAACACAGCCACCCCCTGATGTGTTACAGGCTTATTTGGAGAAGTGACTCAATGTGAGACTATTTTAGGGCAGAAAATACACTTAAATATATTTAGAACTTTCCTGATGCTGGAGCATCAACTTTGAAGAACATCCAGCTTAGAAACCCTGCTGCCAGAGTGCGCAATTTCTTTTTTTGTCTTTTGCATTCAGATTGGTGTGTTGTTTTTTTGTGTTTTGTTTTGGTTTTTGATTTGGGG
The DNA here is from genome assembly GCF_009834535.1 of Camelus ferus. Classification (NCBI taxonomy): domain Eukaryota; kingdom Metazoa; phylum Chordata; class Mammalia; order Artiodactyla; family Camelidae; genus Camelus; species Camelus ferus. The sequence goes on from NC_045727.1 coordinate 7,694,450, forward strand.
GTTTTGTAGGGGTTTTTGTTTGGGGTTTGTTGGGGGGTTGGTCTTAGAGGTTTTTTTTTTTGTTTGGTTGGGTTTGGTTTTTGTCTTAATCTAAGAATAAAACTTACCACTTTTAGAGGAAAACTGGAAACCATTTTTGGTTTTGTTTTTTTAAATCTTGAAGCTCCTGAGCCTCTAATGCTGAGGTCTGAGTCCCAATGACATCTTTTCTTCCCCTTCAAAACAATTTAATAAGAAATCCAATCTCTTTTCAGGTTATGTGTCAGTGCTGAAGATTTTTCATATTTACTTGAAATGTGAAACATGAGAGACCCTTGAAATGTCTAAAGACCGTAACTTTATTGAAAGAGACTACTGTAGTGGTTACCAGTGGGGAGAGGGAAAGGGGAGGGGCACTACAGGGGCAGGGAATTAAGAGGTACAAATTATTATCTATAAAATAAGCTACAATGTTATATTGTACAACACAGAATATGGTCAATATTCTATAATAACTGTAAGTGAAGGATAACCTTTAAAAATTCTGAATCACTATAGTATACACCTGTAACATATTATATCATACATCAACTATACTTCAATTTCAAAAAAAGGAAAAAAATTTTTAAAAAGAGAACGCTGAATGGGGCAGTCTTGCACCATCCAATAAACCTTTCTATGAGCATATAAATGTCCTATACCTGTACCACCCTGTACGGCAATTCCTAGCCCCACATGGCTGTTGAGTACTTGACATGGGGCTAGTACCAGTGGGGAGCAGAATTTTTCATTGTATTCAATTTGAAAGAATTTAAATTTAAATAGCCGCATGTGGCCAATGGCCACTGCGAACAGCACAAGTGTAGTTCCTGGCTACTCAGTGTGACGTGTGGGAACCAGTAGCATCAGCATCTCCTGGGAACTTGTTGGAAATGCAGCATCTCAAGCCCCACCCTGTTCCCATCTGAATCAGGATCTGCATCTTAACAAGATCCCCGCATGTCTCCCGTACCCATTAAAATTTGGGAAGGAAGGAAATGTGGTCTGATGGGTTAAGGTGTGATCTGTTCTTCCTGAGTCAGATGTGGTTAGAAATCTTTTAAATACAGGTAGCATCAAATGCAGATGGCTAGCTGTCATTGTGGAGGGCGAGGGTACGTTGATACGTTCCAGACAACGCCGTAGGTGTGCTGTGGTCTCACTCAACACTCAAGGAGTGGTCCTAGAACCAGGGCTCGTAATTTGGAAAGCCATTGAGGTATTGACCCCAGAAGGGGGCTGCAAGCCAGAGCTCACAGACTCTCTTTTATTTTGGCAGGAGCTACAAGGTCCGGTTCAATAGTGTTTCCTCATACTCGGATTCCCGCAAATCATCAGGCGAAGGGCCAGACCTCAGAGACAACTTTGAGAGTGCCGGGCCCCTGGCGAATGTGAGGTGAGCGAGAGACCCAGGACGTTGGGGGTGATGAAGGCTCTTGGGAAAATGGACTTAGTTGCAAAATGGGTTCTTTGTCAGGGGAAGGGAGGTCTCCCTTCCATGTCGTTTTGTCCCTCACATAACCAGTTGCACTCTGGCTGTTTGGGGATACCCCTCCCACTAAAGCACACTACCTGGACCCTTCCTGTGATCTCTTTCTGTACACACTCCTTCAGAGCCCCCATCACCCAGGTTTCACCCCATCACATCAGTTTCACATCAGTTATGCTGAAGGATATTACTCAGTGAGCTCCCTTCCTAATAGAAGCTTTAATAGAAGCTTTAATAGAAGCTTCGGAGATACCCTGCTATGACCCAGTGGTTCCTAACCTTGGAAGCTCATCGAGATGACCTGGAGAGGTTTACAAAATACAGATAACCAAGCCCCACCTCCAGAGATTCTGATGTAATTGGTCTAGAATTGGTCCCAAGCATTGCTTTTTTTTTTTAATCTCCCTAATTGACTCCAACGCGCAGATTCAAAAAATACTGTCCTGACACAACATTGTAAAATGACTATAACTCAGTAAAAAAAAATGTAAAAAAAAAAAAAATGCTGTCCTAACTCCATGCTTCCCAAAGCATAGTCACATCCCACGAGAGCATTTTAGATAATACATGGGCAGATATTTCATATCTCAGTGGTTGTGTGTTCAGTTTAATGGGTATTTGGAAAGTAGAGCAAACTGAATATCAAACCCTTGGTTTCACAGATCTTGGTCAAGTTGAAGCTGATGTAAGCTCAGGCCTGGCCACTAATCTCTTAGACCTTTACTCATTGAAACTTCCCCTCGCATGCTCAGGGCAGCACTTAATAAATGATACAAATCACAGAGTTCCTGGATATTGAAGTGTTGTGTCCATTGGTACACTTTTTAATAGACCTTATTTTTTTAGGTTTGCAGCAAAATTGAGGGGAAGATACAGAGATTTCCCATATATTCCCTGCCCACCCCCAACACACACACACAGACTCCTTCATTATCAACGTCCCCTCAACAGTGCTACATTTATACAGTCGACAAACCTACATTGACACATTATCACCAGGGTCCATAGTTTACATTAGAGTTCACCCTTGGTATTGTACGTTCTGTGGGTTCTGACATCAGTTCATTTTTTTCAGCTTGACATTGAAACATCTGTGGTTTGACAGTCAGACCCATTTTTCCCTTATTAAATCTCTCATGGCTTAGAGCAGGGGTTGGCAAACTACAGCCCATGGGCCAAATCCAGCCTGGCCATGGTGTACTCTTATACAACTGGTGAGCTTAGAATGGGTTTTACAGATGGACATTTGCAATTCGTTTGACGACAGAAAATATTATCTTTGAACCTCAGTGAAGCAAAATGCTATCCCCCCACCAAAAAATTCCATTCTTCGCATTACTGGACATATATAACTCAGTCTTTATAATTGTACTCAATAACTATTATTATTATTGTATTTTAAATTTTGTCCAAAAATGTGTAGGAATATATTTTCTTCCTTGATACGAGAGTATCTATGTAATAGCTTCGATTTTGCTTCTTGGCCTACAAGCCTGAAAATATTTACCGTCTGGCCCTGTAAATAAGTTTACCAGCTTCTGGTTTGGAAGCTTAAAATAGGAATTTTGAAATCATCAGGTGAAGATGGTGATGGAAATCTGAGTCTAGGAAGAGACTGTGACACAGGCCTTCGGGTGCCTCGGCAAACGTATTAATGAATTAATCATCTGGACCATCTGTTAGTGAACACCAGTGGGTTTGACTAGCTAGTGAGTACAAAATAAAAGCAAATTAAACAGCGCTATTCAGTAAATAACAGTGTCAGTGGTGGTCAGGTGTCTCAAATGTCATCAATACTGGAGGTTTGGGGAACAACGCCTTAACCACAAGGCATGACTAGTGCCAAGAGTTTCCAAATCTGTGTTAGGCTGGAGGGGAGGGTGGGGGCCAGAAACGCTGCTCCTGGCGTCCTCCAGCCAGTCCACTCCTGGCCACCAGCCCTCTCCACCTGCCAGGCCACTGCCCTGCGAGGAAAAGGTGAGGGCTCTACCTAATGGAGGATCACAGGGGATGGGGAAACATGCTGCCTAATCCCACATCCTTCCCTTGGAAAGGCTCTGGAACCCCAGGGAAGGAAGGGCAGGAAAGAAGTGGAGAATGAGGTGAGAAAGCATGAGTACGAGTTTGAAAGAGTAGATATTAACCTATGTTGACTTTGACTTGATCTCTGAGACCCCTGGACCCCATCTCAAATTCATTGTCCAATAACAGAGTCCCTTCTCCCCAACTTCCCCAACTCCTTCCCTCATCCTCCATCGCAATCTTTTGACCATCATTCTAAAAAAGAGAGTCTGGGGCAGAGCCAGACCCTGTGTGGACTGAGTTAAACAGTTGCCCTCCTTGGCTTGTCTGAAATGACAGTCTGCCACAGAACATTCCAGCCTGGGGAAGAAGTCAGTCAGGGGGCCTGGTGTCCCACTTGTCAACCTCTCGATCCAGTCCCAGTGAGGTGAAGACCCACAGCCAGAACCAAGTCCTGAAAGTGTGACGTAAAGTCTCTGCACAACTGAGGGGCCCCTGGGCCCCAGCCCTTCACTTCTCAGACTTCAGTCAAAGCAGCTCCTCCTTGACATACAGGAAAACCTCATTAACTTGACCCCCATCGATTCAAACACCGTTTTCTAGTGATATCTATGCGAAGAGGGTTTGTGAAGCAACTCAATTTCACAGGCATTGCAAGGGGTGGAGCCAGCATATGTATAAGTCTTTCAGTCCCTTCTAGAAGAAGCTGTTTACCCACCAACGTTGAATGTGTTAGTGACAAGTCCTTCTGAGCTCCTCGTTCATACAGGACCTGGAGAACTGCTGCACTGGAGTTTTCATTGTCTTTGCACTTAAAACTAATCTAGTTGTATCATCAGTAGAGTTTAAGTTTTCCAGTAATAGAGACTCTTATCCCCAATTAGTACAGCTTAGAAAGGGACACACAAGAAACAGTTCTGGGTCACCACGGTCCCCAGCTCACCCTCCTAAGGATCGCCTGGGGCTTGTCTCCCAAGGACCGTGGTGCTTAGCAGAGACCAGAAGGAAGAGCACACAGGGCTCGGGGGCTCCCAGGCTTAACAGTGGCCTTCCCCGGATGGGCTTGGCGTTGTCTTACCACCAAAGGCTAAACGCTGTCCTTCTGGAGATACCAGATGTCTCTGTGTGCTCGGGCAGCCATCACAAAATACTACAGACGCGGGGGCTTCAATAACAGAAGTTTATTTTCTCACAGCTCTGGAGGCTGGAAGCCCTCGATCAAGGTGTCAGTGGGGTTGGTTGGTTTCTGGTGAGGCCTCTCTTCCTGGCTTGCAGACAGCCGCCTTCTCACTGTGTCCTTACATGGTTTATTCTGCGTGTGCAGACAAATCGAGAGCTGTCTGGTGTCTCTCTCTCTCTCTCTCTTCTTAGAAGGACACCAGTCCTATTGGATTAGGGCCCCACCCTTGTGACCTCGATTGACCTCAGTTACCTCCTTAAAGGTCCTATCTCCAAATACGGTCACATTGTGGGTGGGTAGGGCTTCAACATACGGATCTGAGGGGGCATATGGACTGTTATGTCCATAACACCAGACACCCCCACGTCTCCCTGGTCTGCTGGCATGGACCTTCTCTTGTCTCCTTGGCAGGTTCTCTGTGTTCGGCCTTGGCTCACGGGCATACCCTCATTTCTGCGCCTTTGGACACGCCGTGGACACCCTCCTGGAAGAGCTGGGGGGAGAGAGGATCCTGAAGATGAGGGAGGGGGACGAGCTCTGTGGGCAGGAAGAGGCTTTCAGGACCTGGGCCAAGAAGGTCTTCAAGGTAACCGTCCACCCAGATCTCAGAGACCCAGGGCAGAAGTCATGACCCCCAAGGACCACCCCCCAAGACAGGGTACCTAAACCATCAGAGGTAGAAGACACTAGAGAGCTCTTGGTACTTCTCTCATGTCTCCAACCAGGAGATAGCTTTAAACAACTCAGATAAGGTGGCGTGGTCTTAAGATATTCTCTACCCAGAATTCAGCCTCCTGCATTATGGGTAAGGAATTGGTCTATAAAAACATAGAGTCTTGAAATTTGGGGGCTGGGAGGAATGCACCCCTCACTCACATTTGGTAGACAGGTAAACACAAAACATAGACTTGGTTAATGAAGCCAGGGGCCATGCCTGGGGCTGGATCTCAGATCTCACCAGTTTTGTCTGCTTTGACAATCTTAATTGTTACGTGTGGCTATTTAAATTTCAATGTAAACTAGTGGACGTTAAATATGATGAATGGATAAATAAAGTATGTGTGTCCACATGACGGAATATTATTTAGCCATAAAAAGGAAGGGAGTGCTGATACCTGCTACAAGGATGAACCTTGAAAACGTTGTGCCAAGCGAAAGAAACCAGACACAGAAGGAAACTTAACTGTATGATCCCATTGCACAAAATGTCCAGAATAGGCACATCTGTAGAGACAGAAGGTAGATTAGTGGTTGCCAGGGGTTCAGGCAAGTGACTGCTAATGTGTGTAGGTTATAGGGTTTCTTCTGGGAGGATGGAAATGTTCTGAAACTGGATAGTGATGGTGGTTGCACAACCTTGTAAATAACATATCTGTATAATATTTAATATATGTATAATCTTGTATATAGTTATATATGTATATATAACAACATATATATAATTTAACATATATTAACACATATATACAACATATATAATTTAAAATATGTATTTAATGTGTATATATATACTGTATGTATTTATATATATAATGTTATATATAACATTATAATTAACATAAAGCATTAATTTATATATATAAAATGTATGTAGTTATATACTTAATGTATTATAATATCATATAATTATATATATAATGTTATATATAACAACATTATGTATGTAACTACATACTTTTTTTATATATATGGGTGTGTATGTGTGTGTGTGTGTGTATATATATATATAAATTAAATATAATTTAAAATTCCATTCCTCACCTGCATGAGCCACATATGCTCAGTAGCCACTAGTGGCTAGGAGTTACCATATTAGACAATTAGAACATTTCTGTCATGATAGGACATCCTATTGGACAGCGCTGTTCTAGAGATGAGGTCACAGGGGAATAAATGAATAACGGCCTTCTGTATGCATGTGGGGCGTGATGCCATTGGCCATCCTGGAAAAAACAAGAAAGCAGTGAATGTGGACCCACATGTCCCTGCCCCTTCCTTAGCCCCAGGGTGCAGTGTCATCAGCAACGCAAGAGAAAGGGCACTCCCCAACCTTCTGTCATCCAGTTGACACTCTTCATCCAGACAAAGAGAGCAAAAGGGGAAACTGAGGCCCCTGAGCAATAAGGATATGTATTTGGAGAGACTGTGTCGATAAGCCTGTTCCTGAATTTCTTCCTAGATGAGGAGAGTCAAGATAACCTGGCTGTTTTAATACCTGAGATAACTGTGTGGTTCTTGACTTCAATCAGTCAACTTTGAGTGTCCCAGAAACAGAGCCTGTTACGAACCACCAAATCCTTTAAGCTATCGTCTCACCCTCCCATCCTCCCAGCCCACTGCCCAGCCCTACCAACCACTAAACCTGCTGTCTGACTCTATAGCTTTGCCTATTCTGGACATTTCATATGAATGGAATCTTATGAGATCTTTGTAACTTGCTTCTTTCACTTAGCATAATACTTCCCTGATTCGTCCACATTATAGTATATATCAGTACTTCATTCCTTTTTGTGGCCAAATAATATTCCATTTTATGGCTATACCATATTATGTTTATCCATTCATCAGTTAATGAACATTTGGATCATTTAAAAATCAACATGAGGCCAAAATATGGTTAAAAAAAAAAACTACCTTTGAAAACCTTTGGCATTATCCATGGTTTTTATCTCCAAAAACCTGAATTCTTAGAATCACTAAAGTTGAAGAACTTATGAACTTGCAAAAAGGAAAAGCAGGAAAAATTTATATGCAGATATCCAAATATTCAATATATTCTGCCTTTAATATAATTTTTAAATCTTTAGAGGAAGATAGGAAATTCTAAGGTATTTATTCTATTGTTTAATGTTAAGCCTCTGTACAAGTTGGTTTTAGGAATAAATGACCTAATAGAGTTACAGATTAAATAGAGGTTAGTCCCAAAGTCAGTAGTAAATGTGGTATGTCCAACACATCAAAGGCACTCAAAAAATAAATATAGAGTGAATTGATGGATGAGGGGATGGTAGGTGGGTGGATAGAAGGATGGATGGATAGATGGATGGCAGGGAGGGAGGGAGGAAAGGAGGATGGGTGGATGGATGGGAGGAAGGAAGGGAGGGAGGATGGATGGTGGATGGATAGGTGGATGGACGGGAGAGTGGGTAGATGGGCGGAGGGATAATGGATAGGTAGATGAATGGATGGAAGAAAGGAATGGAGGGAGGAGGGAGGCAGGGAAGGATGCAGGGTGGGTGGATGGGATGATGGATGGGTGGATGAATGGATACATGCCGGGACTTGAAGCTGTTGAGGGGAATCCCACTTGGGTGAAAGAGGTCACTGAAAGCCCCGTGTGTGCCACAGGCAGCCTGTGACGTGTTCTGCGTGGGAGATGACGTCAACATTGAGAAGGCCAACAACTCCCTCATCAGCAATGACCGAAGCTGGAAGAGGAACAAGTTCCGCCTCACCTATGTGGCTGAAGCTCCGGAACTTACACAAGGTACCACTCCCCACCCTCCCGGGGAGACATTCCTGACAGTGTGGGGAAGGGGAAGACAGGAGTTCTCACCTCCAAAAGGTGCTCAGAGAAGGTGGGCTTCATCGCTTTGGTCTCCCTTTAGTGAAACCCTCCCAAAATAAACGCGCTGCTCCTGCCCCACACGCAGGAAAACAGCGTGCTTGAAAGAGTGCCTCCCTCCGGCAGCGTGGTGTGCTACCCTGAACCTCCTCTTCTCCGCTGAGTTCAGCCGGATTTGCTTTTTGCTCTGCATTGTCCGCAACTGCGCCCACCAATGCCTGCCTGGCCTCTTTTCTTCTATGTCTTCACTGTGCCCCAGAGGACAGGGGAACGTAAGGAGGGGGTCAGTAGAAGCTAGAGGCTTTTTCTTGACAAAGAAAACTCTTTAACTCCATCTCAGGAAGAATGTTGCTCTCCTCCTTGCAGGTCTGTCCAGTGTCCACAAAAAGCGGGTCTCAGCCGCTCGACTCCTCAGCCGTCAAAACCTTCAGAGCCCCAAATCCAGGTAGGAACACCTTGGTCCCCTGGGGTTACCCGCCTCTGCCCCAGGTGCCACCCTCAATAAGGAAGGGGCCCTTGTTGACTCCAAGGACTGGCTTCCTCTCACCACTCTAAGGGTCATCAAGACCCCTTGTTACTTTGTAGCATCTTGGTTTTCTGCTTTCCCCTTTGCCAAGCTCCAGCCTGCAAGGCTGAAAATAAGTGAATGGTGATGATTATTGTGGCAAGAGGCAAGAGAAAGGTTTTATGAGGAGTTTCAATATGGACCACACCCTTGTCAAACTGCTAACAGTTCACTGTCACGTTCATCATAGTCAGAAATCTCTTAGTCCTGACTTTTCCTCCTCGCAGGTAATTCTCCCCTGGCATCCTGAACAACGGCTGCCCAGGCTCTGCTTAAATTCCCTTGGGATGGCGAGATGTTTATTACATACATCAGCCCCTCTGTGTCTTGAGGTCCTAATTGTTAGGAGTTATCTTATGATTGCTTATCAGCAAAGCATTTCTTCCTAGCACTTCATTTTGGTCCTCAGCTACACTCTCCAGTGACACCCAATACCAAGTGACTTCTTCCAAATGAGAGAGCTGCAAATAGCCAAGGACGGCGACCAGTCTCTCCCCGGTCCTGGTTCCTTCCAAGTGTTCTTCCCGAGACCTGGTTTCCCAAGCGTTTTGCATTAGTAAAAGGACGCACTCTGTCCTGCTGCAGATGTCATTCTCAGACCTGGTCACAGTGCAGTGGAAGTCCCATGATCACTGCCAAGTGCACTAAGGCTGTTATTACCATCCCGGATCTGGACAGGACACGCTGGTGCTGCCCGAGATGCAGGCGTCTTCCTGACAGCCATGCCGCTCTCCCGTTAAGCTTATGTCCTTGCTGCTCTTAGACTTCATGTCTTCTCAGAGTGACCCCATCAGGTCTCTGCATCCCTCCACCTGGATAAGTAAAAAAGAATTTTTAGCAGGAATGAAGGTCTTTGCATTGATCCCTGTCAAATGGAAGCCATTTCACTTTGCATTTACAGCCCATGAAGATCTTTTGAGATCTCGAATTTTTTGCATGGCAAAGTACAAAGTGTGGGCTCTCGAGCTGGACAGCCCTGGGATCTGGACCCAGTTCTGCCACGTGCCGGCTGTGTGACCTTGGGCAAGTCCCTTGGGTCCTCTGAACCCCTGTCTCCTTACCTAAAGTAAGAATCGTGGCTATAAAGATTGCCAACATTTATCTAGTACTTTCTGCATTCCAAGCGCTGTTTTGAGTCCTCTCTGTGTAGAATCTCACAGAACTCCACCAGCCTAGGAAGTAGGCACTATTATCGTCTACATTTTAAATATGAAAAATGACAATTAGAAAACACAAGTGACTTTTTCAAGGTTACACAGACTTTGTTCTCTGATTCCAAAGTCATGATGCCAAATGGCTGTTCCTACGGCCTGAACAACATCGCAAGGCTGCTGTGGGCATTAAAGACAACGCACACAAAGCAGCTAGTGTATCATACGTTCCCGTTACTGTCCCTTCTCCATCCCAGCTTCCTACACCTGCAGGTTTAGTCTGTATGCTTTCTACATGGACGTCAAACCTTTGACAACACTGTCAACGGGATGGAGCCCCAGGGCTCTCGTGTTGTCTCCTAGATCCTCAAACACTGGAGGAATGGATTGGGAATCTATTGGAAATTTCTTACAGTAAAAAACTGTGGAAGACCAGATCACAAAAAGTTACTCCTTACACGGTTATACACAAACAGCAAGGTCATTTGCAAATGTTTGGATGCTAAGTTGGACCAAAGTCCCCTTCATCTTCCTCCAGAAAGGACGGCTGACTCCATGCTGGGTAACTTACTACCAAAGGATATTTCAACAAGGTTAGGAACTAGAAGATAGCATTAAAAGCAGTTCTGGATTAGCACAAAAAAGGATCAAGTTGTGTCCAGGTGTTTAGCTCTTTAAAAGCGTACCCTATAGGGCTACCAATTCACAGACTTACTACCATTTCCAGCTTTACGAGTTTTGTTTTGTTTTTTTTTTTTAAGGATAACTGAAAGAAAAAGCATGACTCTGTCTCCAGTTTTCCCCCCTCCAAGGCCAGAGTCGTGCTGTTTGTGCCTGGAGGCCCTAGCAAGATACCACAAATCACAAATCACACACACCCCTCACCCCCACCCCCAACAAGAGACCCTTAATTGCAAGCAAAGTGCTTAAGAGGAAGTAAACCTGCTTTTGAGGGTGATCCTTGCCACTGTAAAGAGAAAAGTGACCGGCAGTTACTGCCTGGCCAGGAAATAAATTTTCTCTGTACTCCAATTAGCAAACAGTACAGAAGAGAGTATAATGGAGCATGAAGTGGTGGTGTGTGGATCGTTAAGTCCTGGAAGTCAGGAGGAAGGGACGTGCAGGAGAGGCTTTAGAGAGGCTGGTGAATAGAGGACATGTCCGCTCCTTCTCATTATTCAGGCCTCTGCTCAAATGTCAAATCCCTGGCCATCCTTATCTGCTGGTCACTAAGCCCACGGCCCCCAGCCCGTCACCACCCACCCATCCACATCACCAGCCCCATTGGAGATCTTTTCAAGTCACTCCTCAGTGAGAATCGGGCACTTTGTTGTCTTTACCCACCACTCTCTCACCAGTGCCTAGAACAGTGCCTGACACTCATTGCGAATTTGTTAAGTGTGTGAACCTGATTAACTCAAACTGCCCGCAACAGACAATGTTTATTCTTTTCACTGAAGAGCGAACAGCTGTTTTTTTTTTTTTTTCCATTTAATGCTGGACATTAGCAGGCTGTTCTTTCATCTGCGAACCTGTCATTGAACCCTTGCCAAGTGTGCGCATGAGTGTGTGTAGTTATGCTTCTGTAGGTGGATATGCGTACGTCACAAGCCGGGGGTGCTCTGGGGGAGAGGGTGGAAAGGGCTCAAAAGCCTGCTGCCTTCCCAGTGCCGCCCTTTCTCCTTCCCCTAATACTTTTCAATGGCTCATATGTGTCCCAAGCTTAGAAGAAAAAGGCTTAGAAAATCCTATACTTAGAAACCCCCAGCAGAACTGAGAGCTAAGACGGTGGGTCTCCAGGCTAGCGCTATCCACTGGGGGATCAGCTTCCTGCAAAGCTTCAAGGACCAGCCCATCAAGATGTCCCGTGACCACATCCCTGGGCCCACCTGGTAGCCAACCGGCCAGCGACATTCCCGTTCCTGCCTCTTACCCGCTGACCACCTTCTGCCACGTTTAAGAGGCCTCCGGGCAAGTGGCTGTGAGCGTGAGCCAGCTCAGCAAGTTCGGGTCCTCCGCGTTTCTATTTTGTACCGGCCGAATGAACGGAGGCAAATATGCTTCTGAAAGAAATCGTGATGATCTGGGAGAAAGTGGGAATTGATTTGCGGGGCCTTTCAAAGGCTTCCCGGGGTTGGTGCTGGAGGCTCCTAAATTAGCGACCCCACAGCGCCACCTGCTGGCTGGCAGCCTCCACTCTCCAGGATCCAAAACATGCCCGTGAGCTCAGAGCAGAATCCATCATTCAAGTCCGCATCATTGGCAAGATCAGTGACCCAGAGAGGGCAAAACCAGCCCAGGGACAGAGGGTGGGACCCCAGACCCTACCACCATCAATCACAATTTCAGTTACCAAGTTGCCCACCATGCTAAGGACCAGGGGTGCCGTGCTTTGAGAAAATACTTGACACCCAAAAAAGCAAATATGCCAGCACAACTATTTTTAATAATGTGGCTATTTGCAGCACAAAAGGGCTCTTGGTTGTGCCAAAAACTCCTTTAAATAGCGAGTCCCATTGGTCTATTCAAAGTGCTGATTTACATACCGAGAAGAATGTAGAAACTTCTTGTTGAATATCAAGTGTCTCCATCAACTGAAAACCAGTTGGCAATGAAGAAAAAGCAGATCTGAAAATGCAACTGTAACTCAAAGAATACAAAAGATTTGATTCACTAAGATGTAGTAATCAACCCCCAAAGTCTTCAGGTGAAAAAAAAAATGCACTAGATCTATACTGAAACTCTAAAGAGGGCCAGAATCATTGTAGTCTGAGGAGTCATTCTTGAAGCCATTCACTTAGCACAGAGCTCCTGCCCTTGAAATTCAAAAATCAATAGAAAGGGCATGACCTGGCAGACTGAACAAGTGTCTCTCTGGGTTTTCTCCTGAGTTCTGTGGACTTTGTAATATCAGTGGGTTTGTGCATAACAAAAACCCAAGCTTAAGGCCAAGTTCTTTTCCCTGGTCCCTAACAAGATGAGGACCCAGGCTGCAAAAGGGAGTGAAGCTTGGGATTCCGAGGAGAGATGGGATTTCACAGAATGGGGACATCACTGCCTGGGGCTCCAATGGGCTAGTGGTTCCTGGCAGAACTCCGATTGGTATTGAGAGCAGAACCTATTCCAGCAGCCGGATAAACCTGGGAGTCTCGGGTTCCTTTAATCAATAAATCTATCTTGAGTACCTACTACATGCTGTGCACTGTCCGTAGGTGCCAGAATAGAGTAGGGGACAAAAGAGACAAATTCTCTGCCCTCTAGAGTTTACATTGTCCTTGGGGCCAAGGAAGGCAGGGGCAGGCAGGAGGCAGACCACAGAGCTTATAACGAAGTAAACTTTGCTGGGTGTCAGATGATGGTAAGTACAGGGGAGAATTGAGCAGGGGCAGGAAGACAGAAACGCAGTCAGGTCTGGGGACTGAACCCTGGGGTGCTCCACCGCCCAGAGTTAGGGAAGATGAGAAGGAACAGGCAGAGCAGACTGAGCAGGAGCGGCCAGAGAGAAGATCGAGAGAGTGTGGGGTGCTAGAATCCAGGAGAAGGGAGTTGAGAAGGAGCAGGTGACCAGCTGTATCCACCGCTGCTTGGGTGACCGCGATGAGCACTGGGAACTGGCAGCTGGATTTGCAATGAGGAGCTCATGGTTGACCTTGCTAAAAGCCGTGGGTGGTGTAGTATGATGGGGACAGAAGCCTGGTTGGCATGAGCCCCAGGAGAATGGAAGGAGGGGAGTTGTAGCCACAAGGACAGACAGAGGAGCAATGAAAGGGGGCAGGAACCGGTGGCCCTTAACTCTTCATTCCCCCTCCCTTCCCTCCAGCCGATCCACCATCTTCGTGCGTCTCCACACCAATGGGAACCAGGAGCTGCAGTACCAGCCTGGGGACCACCTGGGCGTCTTCCCGGGCAACCACGAGGACCTCGTGAACGCCCTGATCGAGCGGCTGGAGGACGCGCCCCCTGTCAACCAGCTGGTGAAGGTGGAGCTGCTGGAGGAACGGAACACGGCTTTGGGTAACTACGGTCGGCTGGGTACCCTACCCGGCCACTCCCAAGGGCCCTCCCCATCTCCAGGGAGTCCCAGAAAGAGGAGAAAGAGGAGTGTCTGGGAAAGAGGAGACCCGTTCTTCTTCCCAATCACCAATCTAGCTAGGAGGGTTGTCTCTGTCACCCTCCAGTTTATGAGACAGAGGACACCCCCTTTCTCATGGCTAAACAGCGTTGGCCCAGCTGGCTGAGTGAACGTCCGTGATGCTGCAACATTGATGGCTTATCATCAAGGAGAAGGGGTGTCTCCCTTCCTTCATCAGCTGGACACCAATCTCAGCAGGGGCTGCTTGTCTTACTTCCTCCATCACCCCTGCCTCACTGCCTGCCAAGTAAATAGCAGCTGAAGTCTGCCCCTGCCTCCTCTTAGAATTGTAAGGCACTGGATAAAGTTCAGTGGCCCATTGTGATTGAACCACATTTCAAATCTCATTAGACCAAGTCCCAACCCATTTCAGTGACCGTCCTTGACATTCCTGTTAAAGAACTTTTAAAGGCAAAAGGTAAATGTCTCCGTGTTTCATCTCAGTAGCCGCAGGTACAAGGAACTGTGGTGACCATACATGGTAGCCCAGTGATTCAGTGACCTGTCCCCTTTAAAAATGAGCCAGGATGTAAAGTCAGGGCAGAATGTGAGAACAGTATGTAGTCAAAGCTCTGGTGAAAATCCCTTTGGAAGGTACTGCTCTAGAGAAACACACTTTCTCTTAATAAATCCAGTCCAGCCAGTTCCTCCTGCACTTTGGAACAGTACTTTTTATCTTGAGTTGAGCCCCTGATGACGGAGAGGCTTGTGTTTAGGGGATATACTGGATTAAAGAACAGAAAGGCAGTGTTGTATGGTAGTTAATACATGGTCTGGAGCAATACTGCCTGACTTTATGCGTTTGAGCTGTGTGACCTGGGGCAAATTCCTTAACCTCTTTGTGCTTCCATTTTCCTCAACTGCAACATGGAAATAATAATAGCACCCACGACCTAGGATTGTGGCGAGGATTAAATGAGTTAATAATATCAGGTGCTGAGAACAGTATGTGGCACATAGAAAGTGCTAGGTGAGTGTTGAGCATGTTAAACACCAGAATCCCACTCAGAGAGGTGAGAGGCTGACACCAAGAGAGGACAGATGGAGACAGAATAGACTCACAGCTCACGCTCAAGTTGGTGGCTCACTGCATAGAATGTCAGGGGACTGTCTCATGCTATTTTAATATTTGTTCATTCTTAAATTTTTGGATTAGTTTGCTCAATTGATTTTGGACATGGTTCTTGCACACACGAGGTGTCACGTAGTCCCCAGGGCCCCGGGTGTAGATGTGGGAGGTGGGAGGTGGACAGCCGAGGAGTTGCTTGGCTCTGGGGCAGTCCAGCTCACCAGGCCCCATGCTGCGCCCCTGACTAGGACCCAGGTCCTCGGAGCCCAGTCTCTCCTCCCCCCGCCCATGTCTCACCTCCTGTGCCTCCACAGGCGTTATCAGTAACTGGACCGATGAGCATCGCCTCCCGCCCTGCACCATCTTCCAGGCCTTCAAGTACTATCTGGACATCACCACGCCGCCGACGCCGCTGCAGCTGCAGCAGTTTGCTTCCCTGGCCACCAGCGAGAAAGAGAAGCAGCGTCTGCTGGTCCTCAGCAAGGTGGGTCCCTGGCCTCGGACAACCTCAAGGGGGCGCCTTCCGCCTCCCCTGTGGTTGGAGCGTTGTATAGTTATTACAGCGGTTGTCCAGCAGATGGCAGTCTTGAGCAAGGGCTGCCACGCTAGTTTGCAGAAGGTCGCCATTGGCTAGTCCTGGCCAGGATGAGGGTAACCCCATTGAATCTCCAAGTTCTCTGGCTGCAGTAGAAATTACTGTTCTAACTCTTTTTCCTCCTTCCTTTGGAACCTTTGAGCTTCCATTAGTTTTGTCGGAGTCCATGCTTAGAAGAATCCCACTGTGCCCTGTTTTAAAAATCAGCCTTTTTCAGTGCTGATGAGCTATAGGTATGCCTTCAAGATCTAGGCGTCCTCGGATGGTAAAGTGAACCAAAAAGCTTAGCTTCTACCACCCTTGCTTAGAAACCAAGCTGCTGCAAAAAATCCTAGCTGGGAGGACCATTCAGACTTCCCCCAGTCGGGTCTCCTCCCCAGTAAGCAAGCTATCAGTGGAGCATGTGTAGAAGAGGGGATTGAATGGTGGTACAGCAAGTTTGTTTGTTTGTTTTTTAATTCAGGGAGTGCATATTATTTAGAGTGATGAAAATAAACACCAGAAAACAAAAAACACTTAATAAATGGTACATGGTTACTTCTGAGGGGTTAGACACAGATTGGAGAGCATTATTTTTCATCAGAAGTTTTGCAGAATTATTTAACCTTTAAACTCTGTACATGCACAACTTTGAAATTTTAAATGAATGAAAGCAGGGTAACAGGAAGAGAGAACAGAGCTTGCACTGTTTGCATGGGATTATTTAAAGCTGAATTTGATATAACTGTAGGAATCCGTTTCTTCCAAAAAGAGCAAACTCCATTAAAAGAATGAGGATTTTTATCAGGGGAAACCCCTGTGTGAGAGACCATGGGAAAGGAGTCAGATAAGGTGGAGAGAACCGTCAGACCTCAAAACAAGCCTGACCCCAAGTGAGGGAGAGAGCAGAAAGTTTGAATGGAGGCATCTGGGATAAGGTGGATGTCAGGTTTAGTGACTAGCTGCTCGGGCTCTTGGCCAGTTGCGCCCCTGCAGCTAGAGATCAGTAAGGCTGGGGACCTTGGGAGGCACATTCTCAAGAATGCCATCCCCTATCAATAAAGCAAGGATGGTCTTTAAGAACATGGGGAGAAGCTTTGGTACACAAGGCACTTGTAGTAGGCTTCACCCTTCTTAAAATCTGAGCTTCCTATAAGCTAAGGGCAGCTTCTAAGATATAGGAAAAAATAGCTCCAGAGCCCTAGAAAGTTCCTCTGGTCCCTGGTAACAGCTGTCTTTGCTGTCAGTGTACCCCTGAACGTGGTCCTCCACACTCCAGCCTGTTCCTTCGGGGTTGTCATTTACCGTCTTGAATGTGACCCATACTCTCCGAGGAGGCACCTCCAGACCCACAAATCATACACCTGCGAGTCATGACTCCGTCCCCATTGTATCTCTTGACCTCCCCAACTGGCAGGAGAGTGTAATGGTCAGGAGCATAGATTCTGGGGCCAGACTGCCCAGAACAGGGGTCTGCAAGGTTTTTTCCATAAGGGACCCGGTAGTAAATATGTTAGACTCACAGTCCGTTTGTCACAACTATTCAGCTCTGCCATGGCACAGCAGCAAAGATGACCCAGAAATGAGTGAACATGGCTGGGTTCCAATCAAACTTTATTTGTGGACACTGAAATTTGAATTTCATAACATATTCTTATGTCATGAAATAGTATTGGGTTTTCCCACCAACTGTTTAAATATGTAAAAATTACTCTTAGCTCATGGGCCTTACAGAGTGAGTACTGAGCCAGATTTGGTTTGTGGGCTGAAGTTTGCCACCCCCTGACCTGGACTCACCACCTTGTATCCACCATGGGATTTTTATATACCTCAGTTTCCCCATCACTAAAATAGGCATGGTGATCAGACTTATTTCCTCAGATCCTTGCAAAAATGAAAACCCGGCACAGAATAATTCCTGTGTTGAGAGTTGACTGTTACTGTGTTTTTATTTGCCTTCTTCCCTGGACCTCCTCGAGCCCTCATGGGAAGCTTGTTCCAGGGGCTGGCTGCGAGTTCTTCTCTGTCCCTCTCCTCGGCACAGGGACTGCAGGAGTACGAGGAATGGAAGTGGGGCAAGAACCCCACCATCGTGGAGGTGCTGGAGGAGTTCCCGTCCGTCCAGATGCCCTCCACGCTGCTCCTGACCCAGCTGTCCCTGCTGCAGCCACGCTACTACTCCATCAGCTCCTCCCCAGACATGTACCCTGACGAGGTGCACCTCACCGTGGCCATCGTCTCCTACCGCACCCGAGGTGGGCAGAGGCGCTGGGCGAGCCCCCGGGTCGGCTCCCCCCAACACACCTTCCAGGGGTCTCTGCACATCTGTCTAAACCACTGCCAAGTCCCAAATCCCCTGGGAGGAGACTCACCCCACCCCCCACCCCCCGAGACCAGGAAACCGGGAAAAGAAACAGAGCAGCAAACTGTCCCCTTAGGCAGAGCCAGCTCTGTGCAGAATTAGGACGGAAACAAGGTGCACACTTGGAAACCTCTGCTCCCAAAGCCGGAGACCCTCCTTTACTCCCTTGCTCCCCTCATACCCCCAAGGCAGCAGCTAGAACAAGCCGCCACCACCCCTCCCCTCCGAGGGGGGAGCTCTCTGCTGCCTGATGCCTAGCTGATTACAGATGATTCGGCTTACCTGACCTCTGCTCCCGTGTTTTCCCTCTTTGATAAAGCAGTTAAAATGCACGGTGCCTGAGAGAGGACCCCGACAGGCTAGCGAGAGCATGTTGAGTAGGACCCTTTCAGTGGACAGGACTTGAATCTGACCCACACCTGTCCAGCAGTTTCGTAGCCACGAGCTCACCCCAGCTTCACCATTTCCTCCTGCCCTTCAGAGGAAGGGATCCAGACAAGGAACTCTAAGGCAGAGACTTGGCGTTGGGACCGTGAGCCTTCTGCACTGGAGAGGGGGTTAGGTCAGGGACTGGGAAGCTTGGGGGACGGCAGAAGGTGAGCCCGGTCACCTTGGTTGCTCTGTTAGATGGAGAAGGACCAGTTCACCACGGCGTGTGCTCCTCCTGGCTGAATCGGATCCAGGCTGACGAAGTGGTGCCCTGTTTCGTGAGAGGGTGAGTGGCAAATGAGGAGAAATAAGCAGCCATCCCGAATCTGCATCCCGATGTCTTTAGCTGGGCTGGGTGGTCCAGCCTGAAGGGTTCTAGGGAGGTGGCGGAGTCAGGTGGGATTGAGATCGCACTCTGCACCACTCCGGGTCGGTTGTTAAGGAAACAGGATCGGGGGGCGCAGAGTAACACTGCAGAAGCTAAGCAAGTCCTCTAGCCAAATTCAGGTCAATGCAACAGATCCTTACCCAGTGCGCGTACTGTGCTCGATGCTGGGGTTACAGCAGACGCCAGGCAAGTGCAGCTTCGGCCTTCATGGAATTTGCAGACTAGTGGAATTTCTATCCAGAGTCTGCTGGTCACCCCATCTGTTCCCAGTTTCTCAGAGACCAGGGAGATTTAACCCCTCTCCCCATCAATCTGGGCATTTCCTCCCAGACTCAGTTTTAAAAGTGGTTTCTGCCCACTCGTGTCTTGCACTTAAAAATGTGCTAAAGGGATCAATTTCGTGTCAGGTGGTCCTACCACAATCAATCAGTCAAATTAAAAAATATAACTTTAAAAAATAAAAAACAAGAGGTGTGTCTGCGCCGAAGCCCACTGTAAGTACCTGCTTAGCCAGCCGATAACTCCCCTACCTCAGCAGTGGACTCGGCCGGCCATTTTTCTCAGCTGTTCAGGGTGGGATGGTCATGGTGTGGTCAGCATCAGAATCCCCTCGGGTGCTTCAAAACTGCGGAGTCCTGAGCCCAGACTTACTGCATTGCCCAGGACTCTGCCACCCCTTTTAATATCACCATGTGATTCTCTTGTACCCTGAAGTCTGTGACTCCCTGACGTGGGAAGATCTCATGGATGGTTAATTCAGTGATTCTCAACCAGGGGTGATTTTTGCCTCCCAGGGGGTGCTTGGCCATGTCTAGAGATAGTTTTGGTTGTCACAGCCGGAAGGTGCTCCTGGCATCTAACAGGTAGAGGCCTGGGTACTTAGTATCCTGTAACGCACAGGACAGCCCCCACCACGGAGAATTGTGCAGCCCCAAATGTCAACAGTGCCAAGGTAGGGACTCTGCTTAGCTTAGCTCAGCAATGGGGATAATTGGGAAATGCAGCGATAACCAGACCCTCAGGACCTCCTGTTTGGAGAATTCCCCAAATTTATGAGACCTTTCACGCTGGTAAGTGTCACTTGATCCCCAGTGAGCTACCCAAGATGGCCACCTGGTTTACCTAAGACCCAGCAGTTCTTGATCAGATTTGAGTTCCGCAAGCCTTCTGACTCTCTCTCTTCCTTGTCCAGAGCGCCCAGCTTCCACCTGCCCCGAAACCCCCAAGTGCCCTGTATCCTGGTTGGCCCGGGCACTGGCATTGCCCCTTTCCGAAGCTTCTGGCAGCAACGGCAGTTTGATATCCAGCACAAAGGTGGGTCCAGCAGCCATGGGATCTCCACCCATGGAGTGGCCCGCCTGCATCCCAGCAGCCTGGAGACACAACGATGTTCTCTCTCCTTTGTGTCACCACCTGGGGAGGGCCTGGGGGAGCAGAGTAGTGACCTGACCCACGGGTGAAGTTCCTGGTATAATTCAAAGGACCTGCCCAAGCAAATCCACACAGCTTGTCCCAAGGCCTGTAATTCCAACCCTAGAAGACATTTTTTTCAACTGCTAAACTAGGACCCCATCTTAAAACGTAAGCAGCCCTAGAAGGGGTTAGCATTAAGCCTTAGCAGGTGTGTGTTTATGTCCCAGAGGCTTCAATGTGAGAGACACAACAGGTCAGCTTTGAGAGGAGAGAAAGAAACCCACAGGCTGTGTAAGACGCTTCTTTTCCTCAGGCCTTTGGAGGGGGGTAATTAAGTTTATTTAATTATTTATCTGTTTTAATGGAGGTACTGGGGATTGAACCCAGGACCCCCTGCATGCTAAGCATGAGCTCTACCACTGAGCTCTACCCTCCCTGTAAAAGAGGCTCTTTTAAGCCCCGTCACTGCTTGGACGAGTTCATGCCGTTACGGTACTGGGTACTTGTCTACCTTTATCCTTTCTGATCCTCCAGTGACATCACATGTAGTCATTTTGCCCTCAGTGGTACCCCAGGTAGCTAGCGACTTCTAGGCTCTTAAGATTCTGTCCTTATTAAAGTTAATTCCTCTATTAAATACAATTTGTTGTTAGAAATAGTCATTTCTTTAAAAAAAAAAAGAAAGAAAGAAAGAAACCCACAGGAGGTTTTTTGGTTCTTTTTAAAAGATGGTTTGTTTGTTTTTGTTTTTTTTTCTTATTAGAAACCCACTGTTTCGACATGCTTTAAACAGGGATTTACTGAGCATCTCATGAATGCCAAACACGATTGTGGGTGCTGGAGGCATAGCAATGAACAAGACGGAAACAACTTTAAAAAAAAACAAAGCTTGCCCCAGTGAAACCGTCATTCTAATAAAATAGCTAATATGTATAAAGTGTAGTTGACCCTTGAATGACATGGGTTTGAACTGCAGAGGTCCACTTATATGCAGACTTTTTTCATTAAATGCATGCTTCTGGTACTGCACCATTTGGGGTTGGTTGAAAACCCGCAAATGCAGAGCCTCAGATGCAGGGAGCCGCCCATGGGACTTGAGCATCCCTGGGTTTTGGTATCCAGGGCAGGTCCTGGAACTGATCCCCGTGGATACCAAGGGACAACTGTATTCGCTGTGTCCCAGGCACGGTTCTCATATTTTACATTTATTTCTCCCAATGACCCAGTGAGGTTAGATGGTACTATTGCTGTCATTTTGTACATTGGGACACGGAGACGTAGAAAGTTAGGTAAATTGCTCAGGATCACACACGGCTGAGATTTGAACCCAGCAGTCCAGCTTCAGAGTCTGGAGGTTTTTAGCACTCCCCAGTGGTGGGAGCTGCTCAGTGGCCGGGGGTGGAAGGAAGGATTAAAACCCAGAGAAGAGAAGTCTGCCGAAGTCTGAACACACTTGCCCGGTTTTGCCTGGTTTTGCCGTTTCCCTCGGTGAGTGCATGTATGCGTGAATACACAGACCGTCGGCCCCGGTGTCCGTGTCCCTCTGCCCACGTGGCACATGCTAAGGTTCCCAGCACCCCTGGCACCACCAGCCACCCCCTCCGAGTCAAGCATCAGAGCTTCCAGTGACATGAGATCTTTCCGGTCCCCAGGAATGAGTCCCTGCCCCATGGTCCTGGTCTTCGGGTGCCGACAGTCCAAGATAGACCACATCTACAGAGAGGAGACCCTACAGGCCAAGAGCAAGGGGGTCTTCAGAGAACTGTACACAGCCTACTCCCGGGAGCCCGACAAACCAAAGGTAACCCCCAGCCCGTTCACGGTCCCCCCACCCCTGCCCAACATACACGCAAGCTCGCACACACAGGCACATCCTGCTCCCAGAAGCCCCCTCACCCTTTCTCAGTTCTCCTCCACTGACATTGCTCTGTACTTCAGGAAGCAAGGAGCCTAAAAATATTGATTTAAAATATTTAACAGCACTTATTATACAATGCCACTTGTAGGAAATATCCAGAACAGCCAAATCCGTGGAGACAGAAAGCGGCTTTGTGGTTGCCGGGGGCTGTGGGGAGTGGGGCAGATGGGGAGTGACTCCTTATGGGTACAGGGTTCCTTTGGGGGGATGAAAAGGTTCTAGAACTGGGTAGCAGGGATGGTTGCACAACGTTGTGAACGTACTTAATGCCGCTGAATTGTATTGTATACTAAAGTACACATAAGTTTTATGTTATGCGTATTGTATCACAATAAAAATGTTTAGAGATAGGAATTTTAAAAATTAAACAGCCCATAAGCAAGAGACACGACAAGTCAGAATGGACACAGGACACGAGACTGGAGCTCGCTCCTAGTGGATCTTGCGGCGGGGGGTCTCAACTGGACCCCCCCAGGGCGTCCCAGGAAAGGGGCCAGGACAGCAGGGGAGGCGGGCAGGCCTTCGGACGGTCTGGGCAGCGGCTGCTTGACAACCAGCAAGGAAGTTCATCAGTGTTTTAACAGTGGGTACGGCCATGCCAGGACGTGCCAGCTGAATGTTGGGCTCGCCCAGGGGAAGTTTCCTGAGCAAGTTAAAGATGCCCTGGGCCAACCAGACAAATCCCCTTAGAGGCCAGATTGGACACCCGTGCCCACCGGATGTTCACATAGCCCACCTCTCTTATTCCAGCAATTACTGCAGCAGCTGGCTTTGCCCAGGTGGGACCTGACGGCCCCTCACCTGGCCCCCATCTCGCTGTCTGCCCTGGTGCCCTGGCACAGGATGCCTGCAGTGCCAGCCCCGCACCCAGACGTGTGCCGGCGTTAACACCCCGTGGGTGACCACTGGCCATTAGAGAGAGGAGCGGGTGGGCAACGTCCCTCCAGGGGATGGGTCTGGGGTGGGTGCTGCATGACTCCCTAGAGGGTCCTTAGCAGAGCTGAGCTCCAGAGTAGGGAGCAGCTCATCACACCCTCAGATCAGCCTTCCCTCCTTCCCTGCTTCCCTCTTCCCAGTCCCCTGCATCACTGCACAAAATATATACCTGCCCACGAGCCCCTGGGCCAGGCTCTGCTCCCCGGGGGACGTGAGCCACCCAGGATCACCCTGCAGCCCTGGCCCCTTCTCACTGGTCCTCCTGCTCCCCACAGAAGTACGTGCAGGACATCCTACAGGAGCAGCTGGCGGAACCCGTGTACCGAGCCCTGAAGGAGCAAGGGGGCCACATTTACGTCTGTGGGGACGTCACCATGGCCGCTGACGTCCTCAAAGCCATCCAGCGCATCATGACCCAGCAGGGGAAACTCTCAGTAGAGGATGCTGGCGTGTTTATCAGCAGGCTGAGGGTGAGTGATGGGCTGGCTTCTAGGATTCCTTTTCCAGCCCCCAGCTTCCTGTCTCCTTTTCCTTATCTTACCTGTCTTGACAATTAGGGGAGCCACAATGACATCCCTGCTCCCATTTTCCCATTTATGACTGGGGACAGAGGATACAGGTGGTCGCAAACCATAGTGAGAGAAAAGGAAGGGTGGCGGGTGAGCAGTTGCATGTAGTAAATATAGCAGGGAGCTGTGATGTGTGAAAATAACAAGTGGGTGGACCACTGGGCAGCTAGACAAAAGCCCTCCTAACCCAACTTTTCCTGCCCTGGAACCAAGCTGCAGCACTGCCCTGTGCAGTTGCGCAGGTTGGGTACTGCCCAAAAAGATTTGTCCAAGGCGGACAAGTGGAGGATGAAAGCCACCGCAAGCTTGGCTCTCCAGGCAGTGCACCTTGGCATGGAACTGCGTTCACCCCAGAAGGAGGGGTGCTTTTTCCTAATTTGCACAAAAGGCAAGTCACAGCGCAGCAAGCCAAGTGCTAACTATATGGCCAACTGCCCGAAGGGAATAAACTGAGCCCCAGGCCTCCACAGAGCTCCAGGGGTGGTCCCATTCTTCTCCCTACTTCTTGAATGAGCAGTAAGCAAAATATTTTTGCAGAAGAAGCCCTTGCTCTGATTCTGATGTTCAATCCTATTAGGTTAAAAAAACAAAAAACAAAAACTTTGGAGCAGTGGAGCCCCTCCACCTCCATCACTCGGTCTCTTTGGGATGAGCCTTGGGAGACACTTTTGTAGATTCTGCAGAACTCTGCGGAATAAGGTTGGAAAACCACCCCAACTTAAAATGAATCCACTCTACAGATGGGCAACTTTCCTCAAAACCTTTGGGACCAAGGACACCAGAACTTAACTCTGATGAGTGTGTGATTCCCCGACCACCACCTCTCCTCAGCAGGGAGGTGCAGTTTCCCCTTGTTTAATCCTCTGAGATGTTCTTAATACCCATCCGTCAGTCCTGCCAGAGGAGCTCCAGTGGCTACAGAAACTCTTAGATGCCACAAGTCCACCGTCACTTGGGCTGTTTCTTGAGTTCTTTGTTTGGCTGTCTGTTTCTGGGCAAAGCTGAGCTTCGGATAAACTCATGTGTCCCAAGAAATCTCCACTTTGGCAACCGTGGTGTCCCCTGAGCGCTAAGCGGGCACTTTTTCTTTTCTCCCTTTTTCACTGGTCCCCTCCGGGCTCTGATGTTTCAAACTAAACCCAGCCGTGCCCAGATCTGAACTTGCAGGATCGAGGAGAAGGGAGGAAAGGGGGAAATGGACAGGTTTCGACAGAGCCTCATCACTGTTTCTGGATGGTAACATAAGGGTTCTTTGCCAGCTGGGCTAGAAAGGCCCCATGCCCTGGAGGGCACAGGGTCTTGCCAAAACAGAGTCTTGGAGACCAGAGGGGTCCCCGGGGGGCCCAGGGTTATACCTCATTTCTTAAGAAACCATCTTCTTTAGGGATATTCCATTCCAGGGTATCACCATGTTTGCCTGTCTCCGTGCTTTTGGCTGGCATTTGAGGTCTGTTTCCTGGCTGTTTCTGTCCCCTAGGATGACAACCGGTACCATGAGGATATTTTTGGGGTCACCCTGCGCACATATGAAGTGACCAACCGCCTTAGATCTGAATCCATTGCCTTCATCGAGGAAAGCAAAAAAGATACTGATGAGTAAGCTGGGTCCATCCCATGGGCAGGGTTCCAGGTCCTGACGGGCAGGGGTGTCTGACTTCACTGTCCACAGTTTTCCCACGTGGTGTTCCCAGCCCAGCACTGTCAGCACCACCTGGGAATGTGTTAGCAATGCAGGTTCCCAGGCCGCCCCAGCCCTGCTGAGTCTGAAACACTGGGGTCGGGCACAGAGCCGTTTGTGTGTTTACACACAAGTGTGGGAACCCCGCCCTTGGATGTCACCTTCCACCCGGTGCAGATGGCTCTCGTCACTGCAGATTCGTTATTCCTGTTCACTACGTCTAGTGTTTACATCCCCTCCCTCGCCCCCGACCTCGCCGCCACACTGCTGCTGGCATTCTCAGCGATGCAAACTCCAATCGTTTTTGGTATTATTTTGAAAATTTCACTTGTCCTCTCGAAATTGCCGGAAACGGCCTGAGGTACCAGAATACTGGGATTGAGTCTCGCTATTTAAACCTTACGTTACTGCCTTGACATGTCCCCCGGATGGTAACGTCCCTCCCCCAGTCTCTTCCACAGAATACCTCCGACCCACCCCCGCGTTAAACCTGGTGGGAGTTCAGCCGTCTCGTTCTCAGTGGGGCACGCACACTCCATTTCTTATGAGTCCTCATCTCCCCTCCTTGCAATGACACAGAAGTCTCAAAAACAGACTTTGGGGTCCAGCCGGCTGAGGTCACAGCTCCTCTAGTTGTCAGAGAGCTCCCTGAAATGTCCCTCGTCCTGGCTGGCTGTGTGGGTGTGGGTGAGCATTCATTCATCGTTCATTCAGCCAGTCAGGAGGAGCCCCAAGACCCTGGGGCTGCCGAGGAGATAAGAGACAAAGGCCAGGGCTCGGGTGCTTGTCTCTGGGTCTCTCTAGAGAAACAGAGCAGCCTTGCTCCTGCACCACTAACTCCCTCCCCACTTCTCCTCCTACAGGGTTTTCAGCTCCTAACTGGACCCTCTTGCCCGTACGGATGGCAGGGTGGCCGCCCCGCACTCGGCGGGGGTGGCTGCGGGTTCTATAAGCGTGGACACCGCTGAACTCTTCCTCCAGCCCCCCCGCCGCGGCCCCCACTCTGCCTTGTCCTGTCGCCGTGTCCTGGTCCTCCTCTCCTGAGTTCTCACCTCTCTGTGGTTTCCTTGGCCCTCTTGGGTTTTCTCCTTGAGTTTTCCTGCTGCAGTGCAATGCCTTTATAATCCGCAGTGGCTCTTACAAAACCTGTCTCCCTCCCCCTTCTTTCTGACAAGGGCAGATCTCCGCTGCATGAAACCCCTGGAACATGGCTGTGGCTCGTGTTAGGGTGTTTTCTGGGGTTTGCCCTGGAGAGGCTGCAGGGACCAGGCGGAAGAGTTTTCTGAGCTAGTCCCTCAGCTGTTCAAATCCTCCCATCCTTTTTTATGATGACGTTCTGGTCGTGCAAGCGTGTGTGTGTGTGTGTGTGTGCGCGCGTGTGATGGGCCTGGGTCTCCGTCTGTCCTTTTGCCCGTGTAAGCATGTCGCCTGCAGACTCTCGGTGCCACGAAATATGCCCCGGCCCCTGCTGGGACCTCACGCGTCCATAACTAAGGGTCTGTGCTGGTATCCCTGAAACCCTTGGAAGCATCGTAATTGTCCTGGTTTTAAAGGATCAGGGCACGGAGGTGGGGTATGATGATCAAGGGGGAAATCTGCAACGAAAGGGGGAATCACAGCATTGGATGATTTAGATACACCAGGTAGCAGAGCCCTTACTGGGAAATTAACCCATTTAATGGATTGGGCAAACCTGCTGCCAAGCAACCCCCGCCTGCCCGCCCCAGTCAGGATCACCTGAACTGGCCCTCCCCAGGCAGTCCCACCCACAAGACTGAGAGTAACGTGGTCCAAGGGAATGAGCTGGAAATAGGAACCCCCCCAGCTTTGCCACTGGATAACTTCAGACATCACCTGTCCTCGTTTCCCTAGTCACAATGATGTTATGAAGCTAAAAAAGTAGGACTGGATGGAACTTTAAAGTTGTGGAGACTGGAAACAATAACCAGGAAGAATATCATTGTTATTTTTTTATCCCCCACCCCCAAATGGGGCTTGCTTTTTCAGCCCTGGGGATAAAATAACCGAAGCCAGTGAAATTGGATCAGGTTGGAGAGGGAGACCATCACGAGGCACCTCACGGCTTCTTCCCAGGTGGGGAGAGCCTGCCCTCGTGCTTTTTGGCCTTCTAACAGACAGTTCCCCCACATTTTTAACCCGATAAAATAATTTGGACAAATAAATTATCCCCAACTCAGATCAGAAACGGGCAGCAAGGAATCTGGGCAGGTGCAATTTCTCCCTGGCAGGTACCCAGCTCAGTTCATCTTCTTGGATGAAATGGGGTGGAAGGGTTCCCTTTCTACATGTAAGTGCTAAAAAGTCAGTGGTGAGAGGCACCCACCACAGCCAAGAAATCCCACTGACCCCCAGGAACTGCCTTCCCCAGGGCTGAAAGGGAGGCAAGCAGCCAGGTCTGGTCTTCTGCCTTGTTTGGTTTGGTTTGGTTGCACAGAAAGATGGCCTTCCCTTGGTATACTGCACATGGCGCTTCTTCCTTGATTCTCAGTTTGGGGGTCTGCCAAAGGGAGAGTGCCCTGGCCCTCGGTGGAGGGACCTTAGATTGGAGGTGCCAGAGGGGAGTCCCCAGGAGGGGACAACCTCAGAGACTCTTAAAGACAAAGAGTAAATCTATCTCACCTTTTTTCCACCCTCCCTGGCAGCCCCCGCTGGTGTCACATCCCTGGCACCCTGGGGTTCGACCTCATGCCAGTTATGATTCCCCAGCCTGCCTTTAATCCTGTTTTCTCCTGCTCAGGCTCCCGGGGCACAGAGACCAAGAACTCGGCATGCCCAGTTGACCCTTTCTGACCTGGAAGGAAGCCCATTCTAAACCCTTTCTTTCCTGCAAACTTAGCTCTCCTCCCAGGGGCTTCCTTTCCAAGCCTTCGAGCCTTTTGGAGATACCTCTTAAGATGTCATTAGCTCCCCAGGGACTGAAATGCTGTGTCCAGCCTCCATCACAGAGGAATTAATCAGCGCTCCCCTCTCCAAATCAAGCTTTATGCATGAAAGCTTTTCCATCGCCAGATAAACACTTATGAGCACTTACTCCATGCCAGGCACCTTCTTCAGAAATCCCTCCCCTTCTAGTAGCAAGCAGACAGATGGAAACATCATCTTGTTTTATCAGGGAATCCAAAGAAATTATTATATAACCAGGATCCATCTTTCTTCCCAAGAAGGATTTTGTTTTTAAGTAAATGCCTCTCAACCCCCAACACAAAGTGGCTTTGTAACTCCTGGCTGGAAGACAGGAGACTGGTCTGATGTGTTTCTCACAGTTGCCAAAATCTCTGATACCAAAAGCCTCGCTGTAAGGAGCCTATCAGGAGTGGAGCCCTGATTTCCGATTCCACTCTGACCCAGGGTGGCTAAATGCTGCCCTCTTGTGGTGGTTTTTTTAGTTCCGTCCTGGTAGCCTGCAAGTTTTGGTTTAGCAGTCGGTGAGCAAAAAACAGGGTTGACTGGGCATTGGGGGGTTGTCCTGGTTTCTCTCTGCCTCTTGAATTGGCCAACAGTAGCTCCAGCTCCATTTCACAGAAGTGAGTTTGGCCAGGAGGAAGGAGACGTCCCCTACAACAGTCCTATTCCTGCACCTTGGGTTGCCAAAGCAGCAGAAATAAACTCCCTGAGTGGAAACGGGTTTTCTCTTGGTTTCTGTGGAGTCAGACAGCCCGGTATCTTTGCTCTGTGGGGGGGATGCTTCAGACGCACCAAAGTGGAATTTTAGAAGCAGACCTGAGTCCAGATACTAACTCTGCCTCTGTTTCTGTAGACAGCTGTGAGTTGGTGACCTAACCTTTCTGAGTCCACATAACCACCTGTATACCAAGGTGGAGTAAATGAGATAATGCCCATTAAGTGCCCGGTTACAGTACCTGGCCCAGTGTAAGGTATCACTTTTTTTTTTTCACTTAATCTGTATCATTTCTTCCCTCTCCAATATGTAGAAGGCACAGTGTCATGTACAGATCAGAACACAGTTCCTTCCTTATAGGAGGTTTGGGTCTGTATGCAGAGACACAGGTCTTAGAATCTGCCTCAGGTCTGGGGCTTGAGAAATTGATGGGTTTCCACCAGCGGGTTTGGGAAAACAAGGTGGCCAGGCTGTGGGAAGAGTGAGCGGAAAGGCATGGATGGGAAGCATGTGGGGTGAATCAGGGCTCCAGACACAGCAGCCTGGCTCTGGAAGGCTGAGGGAGGTGGAGGTACACTGGCAGGGACAGGTAGGGAGCGGTGAGTCGCATGCCAAGGGATTTTTGGCTTTATTTGGTAGGCAATAGCACCTTAGGAGTGTTTTGTTTTTTTTTTTAAGGGGAAAATAAGGTGATTGGGGTTATGCTTGGGAAAGAATGTTCTGGCTGCAGCGTAGAGAGTGGGTGGCTGGCCTTTTGAACTATCAGTGGGTTATTGCAGTAACCCAGGGCTCAAATGAGGGCAGGGGCAGATGTAGTGATAAGAGCATTCCAGGGGTTGAATTCCCAGGACACTGATCTGTGGTGGAGGATGAGAACAAAGGGAAAGTCGAGAGTCTTGCCTCTAGGCTGAGAAAGGGGTCTCAAGAGAAAAAACAGGCTCAGAGGAAAGATAAGTCTTGGGTGTTGACATAATAGCCAGCTTCTCCCCGAGTCAACAGGGTGGATCATTCCAAGGTCCAGCCACGCTTAGATGTGCTGAAAGAGAACAGACCCCAGGCCGGCAGACATCGGCCTTAGAACACAGGACCTTCTTGCCAAACACACTCTCAGCAGCCACCTGCTTTGGGTTTCCAAAAGAAGGTCAGGTTTTGCCCCAAGTACAGAAGCAAGTGAGATGTTCTGACCCAGATCATGGTACAAATGGTTCCTGCCAGGATGGGCAAGCCGCTGTCTGGGCCCCCTCAGTCCTACAGCATCGGCCCCTTTAAATTCATGACATTCAGAAAAGCGTGGACTTTTTGTTTACTTGTATGTTTCCATCACTGCTGCCCCTTCTCCAGCTCTTCCCCGAGCCCACCCTACCCTCCGAGCCGTCTGTCTGAACCCGCGTGTTCATCTGAGGCTGTCTGCCAGTGACAAGGAAAAAGAAATATTAATCAGGGTTTCCCAAGTGCCCTGTCCACGCTCCCTGTCTTCTCCTGCATCCAAATGTGCCATTTGGCTCAGGAATTAAAGACCAAGAGCTGGGATAGAGGAAAAAGGATTTGAAAAGCTGAGGGAGTGACCGTGCCCCCTAGGGACTCAACACAGATGGTTGTCATGCACCTGAATTTGGCCTTTTGGGACTAAGAGTAGCCTGGCCTCTCCTCTCTCTCCCACGCCCACCCCGTCCCGGGTCCACCTGCCGGTCCCTGCCAGGTGTCACAGCCAGCTCACCCCAAACACTGATGTGTCTCAGATGTGAGGACCTGCACAAACTGTCACCCCTGGAAAGGGGCTGTTTGGGGTCTGTTCTCTATCAATACTTGTCAGCCGCATGCAAGGGATGCGATCAGGAGTAAAAATGCCTTGGTATGTTTCTGAGTTTGTTGCATCCCGGGATATCTCTGCATGGTTGTGAGCAAGCAGGGCAGGTGTGTCTGGTCCAGAGCAGAGCCCTTTCTTAACCAGGTGGCCCTGGCAGGCAGGAACGAATCTGCCTGAAGAGGCAGCTTTCCATGGTGTTCTAGCAAATGACTCCAGGCCATCAGAGTGCTCAGACGGGGCTCCCGGGGGGGCTCTGAGAGACTCTGGTCCAGGCTCTATCAGTTTGAGCACTATTGGCGTTTGTTGCTGGAGAATTCTTTGTGGTGGGAGCGTCCTGGGCATTGTAGGGTGTTGAGTGGCACCCCTGGCTTCTACCCGCCGGGTGTCAGTAGCAGCACCCCCGCCCCCAAGTTGTGACAACCAAACATGTCTTCGGACGTTGCCAGATGTCCCCTCGGGGCAACAGAATCTCTACGGGCTGCCCCAGGCCTTCTCACCATCGACCTTCTGGAATAATCAGAGCATTTCTCAGCCCAGTGCTTTTCTTTCTATTATCTGCTGCCAAATTGAGAGTTGACGGATTTCAAGAGGGAATAAAAAAAAAGTGTGGTTTCACTAGCTCCCTCCCAAGACGGAAGGCATGAGCCCCATTTTGGTAAGCTACCGTGCCCTTGGCATCCATTCTGATTAAGACCCACGGAGGCCCGTGCCCTCCCGTGCCCCCCGCCTCGCCTCCGCCCCGTTTTCTGTGTCGTTGTGTTGTTGTGATTGTCAGACCCACTCCGGGCTCAGCAGTGGTTTTCCCGGGTGGCCCTGGGGGGCGGCCCCGGGTCCCTGTGCCAGTGGGTTTCCGTTCCGGGGCTGGGGGGCCGGGGAGGTGGGCCGAGCGGGTGTCGCCTCTCACCACACACATGCTGCCGGAAACTCGGATCCCCCCTACCTCTAAGCTCTCGATGCTGCTAATCTCTGCCAAGTGTCCCGTGTGCTCCAGCACCTTCCCCGAAGGACTGACGCCCGCCCCACGCTCTCTGCGAGGTTGTCCAGGCCACGCCCGCCGCATGCCCCTCTTCTGTGCTCTTATCTTCTAATTGGATGGAACTCAACACACGTCTACTTATGCCTGTTTGCATCATGGTCAAAATATTAAAAAGTGGACTCGACTCGACTCACTGTGGTCTTTTGTTTGATTGGCTTGGAATGCCTCACGCCTTTGCTCCTTGTCGCAGTGCCCAGTCGGCGTCCCCAGGAAGCCCATGCTGAGACAGAGGTGGCAGGAGGCTGACTGGGGGAGCACCCTTGGAAGGGAAGGGGCTGTCAGGGGGGAGCTGGAGCTGCGATACTGTCTCAACAGAAACTTCAGCCAACCCTGCAGGGAATTCTGAAGATGATCTTGTAGAGCTGTCCCATATGGGACAAGAAGACCCCACAGTCTGCAGCAGAAGCCATGCCCCAAAGGGCTGAGGTCGTTCCCATAGCTGGGGGAAGAGTTCTTGAACCCTGACCTGGGTCTGGGTGGCACTTAGCACCCGGTCCACCCTCCTTCCGCTCACCTTTGCCACCATCACAGCTGCATCTGTAAAAAGGGCGCCAGAAATGGTCCCACCTTCAGCCCCAGCCCTTCCTCCCTGTATCCACCACCCTGACACCCTAAACCTCAGTCCTGGCGGGCTTCAGACCCAGTTTCAAAAGGAAGAGTCCTCAAAAGCACTAAAAGGACAGATGAAGAGGAGCTGACCCCAAACACCCAGACAGAGCGGCCACTCTAAATGGGTCACCTCGGGGAGGGGGTCTTAAGGCTTTATCATGCTCTCTGGACATGGCCACTTAGATGCTCTGGCCATTTTCACCTTCACACCTACTTCCTGGTCATAAAGCACCAACACTAGATACCTTCTAAACTGCAGAGGCACTTACCCAACATCAAGCACCCCCTTCACACCTTTTCTGACTCCTCTGCCCCATCCACGAGCCTCAGGCCCAAGTTCCAGCATGGGATGCAGCTCAGAGAGGAAGCAGGGAACCTGAGCACCCGGCTCTACGCTGCCCTCCAAAATTAGCTGAATTGAAATAACAGTTACCCGGTGCCAGGCTGCACAAGAATGACACGTTATCATCGCTCTCCCCAATTTAAAACTTGGGAAACGGACGCACACGCAGCTGAGCGAGCTTGTACCAGGTCAGCGCAGTGAGCAAAGGTTAGAAGTCGAGTTTGAGCCCGGACTGTCTGGCTATGGCATCTTCACTTTAAACTACCACCTGATTGTGGACCCTCCCCCCCCCCAAAAAAGTTGCCTAAATCAACTGTACTTAAATTAAAAAAATAAAAAGATCAACTATACTTCAATTTAAAAGAAAGTCTAAAAACCATGTTGCCTGCCATTTCAGTAAACAGAATGTTGCCGCCTTCAAGCCAGCAGCCGCGCCTGAGGGTGCACCCCAAGGGGAATTTGGGATGGAGAAAAACAGGGAACTAGCCCTAGATAAGATGCACATCAAAGGAATGATTTCAGTGAGCCCAGACTCTTGCATCATCCCATATGTAGAAAAGCATTAAAATGCTTAACTTGAGATGTCTAGGGTTTTTTGTGACTAATAGTAATCTTTTGATGTTCGAGTACTTGTTTTTTTCAGCAAAAACGCATATATATCCTGGCTCCTCCCTTACCTCTTTGGAACAGCTCCTCAGAGCTCTCTGAGAGGGTATCTTCCCGGGCTATGGTCTTCAGTAATGTTCCCTATAAACATAAATAAAATAAATACAACATGATTCTCAACTTTTAGGTTGTGTTGTTTTTTTCCAGTCAACACAGTGCTGCTGCTAAGAAACCCGGACAGTCACAGTTCAAATCCTGGACCCTCCACTTCCTAGCTGTGCAACTTTGGATAAGTTGCCTAACCTCTCTGTCCCTTTATTTAATAGGCGGTGATCATTTCAACTTCCTTGCATTGCGATCGGATTAAATGAGTTAAGATACGCAACACACACAGAACATGATGGAATGGAATGGAACAGAAGAGAATAATCTTGTACACCAGTAAATTAGGGTCCAGCTATGGTTCCGTCCAACTTTCTCAGCCCTTTTATCTTATCGAAGCTCAGATGGCCCCATCTTGATGCCATTTGCCATTTGATACTTAGGCACAGGGTTTCTCAGGTCTCCTGCCATCATGGGGGCCACTGGTTTTGAAAGCCAGTTCCTGGCCTCTCGCCACACCTGCTCATTAGCACTTGCTGGGGATAAGGTCTGACACCGCTCACGTCTTTAACCAGCTCCCCCACAGGACTCATACACACGCGGGAGTTTTGACAGGCCTAGCCTCAGAGGTGGCTGGGGACAATGTAACATTTATATGCATCCCGACTAGGGTGGCTTCTGTTGCCTGGCAACCAGGTGACAAATCCATGTTTACACCAAAACAGAACCTTTCCAACCACAAATCAAAAAGAGAAGGGAGTGGAAGACAAGATGGGGGTAGGGGGAGAATTTTTGAGTTGCTGCAGATCTGTATAGAATAGGGGTTTCTCAGTCAGTTAAATAGGAAAAGTATACTTCTTTTTTTCATGGTACCCTTGGCAGAATCGCCGACAGAGCAAAAACAGGGAAAGTACTTATAGAGCTTAACCTGCATCAGTAAAAGGAAATCACTTTAGCAATAGCCTCTGGAGGAAAATAAGATTAAGTTAATCAAATAGCAGAAGATTAAAACCAGAGTAATTAGTAAAGTGACTTTTTAAAAAAGACTCAAATGTTTTGTACTATTAGAGATGGGGGCAGGGTTGGGGGGACAGGAGTGGGTGGTCTCCTGGCTTCTCTGCATCTTGGTTTTCTCCAGTGAAACTCAGAGTTGAGGTTGGAAGTCGGTGTTGGAAGCCCCACTCTCTCCTCCCTAACTGACTATTTCCAAGAATTTTGAGATCTGCAAGCATGATGAGCACCACTCTCCTCTCCCATTCCTGGTCTCATAGGGAAACCATTAAGTGTGAGAAAAGTCTCTGAGACACACTATCACCTCGAAGTGTAGTATCTTTGGCATTAATTAAACATTAGGCAGTGAGTCATTGACTCAGTTCTGTTTTGAAGGATTTGAAAAGAGTTGCTAATGGAAATGCAGTTATCAGCAGAAAAGTCGCCTGCAAAATCTGTTCCTCATTCCTCCAAGCTGGGGCTGGTAGCATCCCCTTCCTTGAAAAGTACACACTGTCCCCCAGGTTGCCCTTCCAGAAACATCTCTTTCACCCCGTCATGCCTCTGCTCACAGGCACTTGGGGCCATCAAGGACCAGAGCGGGAAGACCAACCCCTCCGGCCAGCATTCAGTGCCCGCTTCAGCCACGGGCAGCCTGTGAGTTTCTGTTTTGGCCCCTGCTTCACACAAAGCTTCCAGGCTGCTGATTCGCCCCAAGGGTTCTAACCACAGCTTTTCTTTTCCTTCTGGCTGGCCTTTGCTTCCGACACTCCCCTTACATGGAAAAATGCTGAGGGCTTGATTCAACACTGCCTTTGCAGGGAAGCCCTCCTCTACCCTCCAACTACACTTCCTGCCTGAACCAATCGCTGGGCATAGTGAAGGTACTGCTTTGCAATAGTTGTGTGCCCGTGTTTTTATCTGCTTCTGTGTATCGGTTACCTATAGCCACAATAATGCTGAGTAACAAACAGTCACAAAAGTCTTCCTGGCACACTGCTTTATTGCTGCAGAGGTTGGAGTCAGGTTGCTATGAGCCAAGGAATTCAAATAGCCTCTACCAGCTGGGAAAGGCCAAGAACAGATGTTCACCCAAAGCCTGCAGGAGGAACACAGCTCTACTGAGTCTTGCTTTTAGCCTCATAAGACCCAACTGAGACCTCTGACATCCAGAGCAGCCAGAGAAAAATCTGTGCTGTGTTAAGCCCCTAAACTGTAGTAGTTTGTTATAGCAGCAATAGAAAAGTAAAATCTATACTAAATCTGTTTCTTACTACTCCCGCCCTAGGGAAGAATCCATTTCCTTATGTTTGCCAGCTTCTAGAATCTTGGCTTATGGCCCAGCATCACTCAAACCTCTGCCTCCACTGTGACATCTCCTCTCTCTGACCCTAACCCTCCTGTCCCCCTTTTATAAGGACCCTTGTGATAATACTGAGCTCACAACAATTGTCCAGGATAATCTCTGCATCTCAAGATTCCTAACTTAATTACTTCTGCAGAGTCCCTTCTGCCATGTCAGATACCTGTGATATTGTGGTTTATAATAAGAAACATTATTTGGTCTTGGTCCTAATTCTACCCCAGAGCCCCTAAAATCCTTAGAATCTCCTGTGATGAAAGCAATAAAGGTATCCTGTTATTCTTAACAAATCCCTTCCAACCACACATGACTTTATGTTACTGTGGTGATTTTTGGAAAGCACCTGAGGAAGGGGGCCGGTTGCCAGGGGAACCTACCAGGTGATTAGAGCATTTGAACTTTCAGTCCTTCCCCTGACCTCCTGGTAGGGGAGAGAGGCTGGAGGTTGAACTGATCGCCAAGGGCCAATGATTCAACCAATCACTCCTATGTAAAGAGGCCTCCGTGAAGTCCCAAAAGGACAGAGTTCAGAGAGCTTTCAGGTTGGTAAAGAGGTGGGCATTTGGGGAGAGTGCCGGGCTCAGAGTGCAAAGACACTCTGTACCATTTCCCCACACCCGGCCCTGTGCGTCTTCTATCTGGCTGTACCTGAGATATACCCTTTTATGATACACTGATAGTCCAGTAAGCAAAACGTTTTTCTGAGTTCTGAGAGTTGCTCTAGCAAATTAATCTAACGCAAGGCAGGGTGGCTCATGGGAACCTCCCAGCTGTAGCCAGTTGTCAGAAGCACAGGTGACAATGATGTGGGCTTACAATATGGCTTTCGAAGGGCAGCAAGGGGGAGGTAGATGGTGTCAGAATTGAGTCGAATTGTAGGATACCCAGCTGGTGTTGGAGAATTGCTTGGTGGTGTGGGGGAAACACATCATAGCCACGTATCCACAGGTTCTAGAGATTAGAATGTGAACCTGTTTAGGAACCATTATTTAGCCCACCGGAATCCACTGTCTGGCCCTCAAAGGTTTATGTCCACCCCACGTGCAAAATGCGTTCAGCTCAATGGCACTGCACTCACAGGCTTAACTTACTCAGTAGAAATATAACGAGGACCTAGTATGTGTCAAGCTCTGCTGTAGATGTTGGAAGCCAACCAGTAGCGTTCACACTCTACCAGGAGGGGAGAGAGAGACACAGTAAGTGTTTTTTTAAGGAGTTTGTGGATAGTGATGGGTAATTTTGGAAAAAAAACAAAGCAGAGTTACAGAGGGTTTAAAGTGAGGTGGCCAGGTAAGGCTTCATCAATTAGGCGACTCTGAGGAGCCTTGAGGAGGGTGAGGGAGCAAGCCACACGCATCCAGGGATGGTGGGGGGAGGTGGTCTGAAGAGGGGTCTCTGTAATATAGCATGAGACCCTCTCATACACCCTAGCAGGACATTTAGTAAATATTTGAGCAAAATTGGACAGAGGCCCCGTTTCAGGGTGGTTACCTTTTATAGGAAGAAATGTGTTCATCATGGAATTAATGAAACCAAACTTCAGGCCCCTCACTTGAAAAGACCTCATCCAAGGCCCCTCCTTTCCTCGTTCTGCAGAAATGCCCTTCTGTTTACTTGTGATTCAGTCTGTGTATTCCTTTTCTAAACTAGGGCCTCCAAACAGTATAAGCTTCAGGCCCCTGTTGAGTGAAAAACAAAACAAAACAAAAAAACCACACAACCTTAAGGTTGTGAGTTATGTTTCATTCAGGGACCTTCTGAGGACTATGGCCTGGAAGGCCACCTCTCAGAGAGCTCTGAGGAACTGTTCCAAAGTGGTAAGGAGGAGCCAGGAGATATAGGAGTTTTGCTCGAAAAAAAAAAAAAAAAACCCATGTAGTCAAACATCAAAAGACTACCGCTAATCATAGAAAAACCCCAGATATCTCCAGTTAATGATTTCAGTGTTTTTTGATGTGTGGAAAGATGCAAGAGTCTAGGCTCATTGAAATCATTCCTTTGATACGCATCTTAGCTATGTAGGGCCAGTATCCTGTGTTTTTCTCCATCCTGAACCCCCTCAGGGTACACCTTTGGAGGCTGCTGATAACTTGATGGTGGCAACATTCTTGGTCCACACCCCACAAAACCTGAATCTTCCCGTGCCGGTGGGGGAGTCTGATAATCACACCAGTGTGTGTCTTAGGACAATTTGGGGGTGTGTCCTGAATGAAAAAAGGGGTCTGGGAGGGCACAAGACAGAAGAAGCAGACCTAGCCTGTGGTCAGCAGACGTGTGTTTCTGCAGACAGGTTCTTGAGTCAAAATCTAAAGGATGACTGGGAGCTGGAGATGGTCCAGGAAAGTGGAACTGGATTACCAGGCGGGAGGGAGGGTCTAGCAGTTGGTCCAGAAGAGAAAGGATGTGTTTATTTATTGTGAGAGCAAGGAAAGCCATAGAAGCTGTTGAGAGGGGTTGAAATGGTCTCCCTAGCTAGACCGAGGCAATCTCCTGGGAGAGGAATATTGAAGTCTTCCAGCCAAAGATAGCCAGAAATTCGCCAATGGTCTGCAAAGATAGGTTTATTCTCTTGCTGCAGCAGGGAGAGGGGCACCCTGGAGGAACTCCGGGCAGCTGGGGATTAGTCAAGGATTTAGGCTTGTGCTGGGTGATTTTAAGCAGGAGCTCACATAGTGGGGACCTGCTCAGGGTTAAAAACAGTCAGCAGTTAAGCAAGAGGGTACTGCAGGGGACATTAAAAACAGAATTTTCCCTGTTGCCCAAATGGAAAGAGATCCATTCCCTCCTTCCTTCCTTAGAGCATTTCTTTAAGGTATTCTGTGTATGTAGATCTTCCCTCTGTCTCTTTGATATGGATGTAAATCTTTTTTTGTGGACGCTTATTTTTTATACTATGGTAAACTATACATAACAGGAAACTTAACATTTTACTAAGTTTTTAAAAAATTTGCATTGTTTTTTATTGAAGTATAGTCAGTTTATAAAAAAAATTTTATGTCAAAAAAAGTATAATCAGTTTACAATGTTGTGTCAATTTCCGGTGTACAGCATAATGCTTTAGTCATACGTATACATACGTATATTCATTTTCATATTCTTTTCCAGATTTAACTATTTTTAAGTATACAATTCAGTAGCATTCAGGGCATCATTATGTTGTGTAACTGTTACCACGATCTCTTTCCAGAACTTTTCCATCACCCTAAGCAGAACCTCTGTACCCATCCAACAATAACCTCCCATTCCCTCCCCGCTCCCAGCCCCTGGGAACCTCTAATCTACATTCTGTCTCTATGAATTTGCACATTCCACATGTTTCACAGGAGTGGGATCATACAATATGTGTCCTTTTTTGTTGGGCTTCTTTCACTGAGCACCCTGTCGTCGGGGCTCATCCATGCTGTAGCCTGTGTCAGTGCTTCACTCCTTTTTTCTGGCTGAATACTACTCCATTGTATGTCTGCGCCACATTTTGCAAATCTTTTTAAAGTCTCCCTAAGCCTCTTGCCCATTTTACAGCCCAGGAATATTTTTCTTAAGGGCCTTTGAACCGTCTCTTTAAAATGTAAATATCAAGGAAAACGGTGTCCTTATCTCCCTGTGACGTGGGAGTTTTCACACTTGGTTTCAGGCTGTAACCACCAGCTTATCACATAAATGAGAATTTTTATTATTCTTTGAGATGAGGGCAGTTAGGTAGCACAGTGCGTACCCCCCTTGCCAGGTGACCTTAGGATGAACTGGGAAAGAATGACCTAGGAAAGGTGTAATCAGATCCTCTTACCTGTTAAGTGGATGGTAACTTACAAGCCACCATTAATCTGGGGAGCATGCACGTAATGCCACGTTTGGCTGTATGCAGAAGGGGGGGATTTCGCTCCTAATCTCATTAGCAGGTTATCTGTGATGTGCATCGCTATCTGCTTTAATGTTTGTTCAACAAAACTGTTCTTCTTTCCTAG
Source organism: Camelus ferus (assembly GCF_009834535.1). Lineage (NCBI taxonomy): Eukaryota > Metazoa > Chordata > Mammalia > Artiodactyla > Camelidae > Camelus > Camelus ferus. The sequence goes on from NC_045727.1 coordinate 7,734,366, forward strand.
AGTGGTAGAGAGGATTTTCTGGACTGGCAGGTGATTTAAATTTTTCTCCATTCGTAAGAACAGCTTACCAATCACCTGTACAGTTGTGGGGTCTCATTCTACCTAATTGGCTGGAAACTTTACCAAGGTCTGAATGTCATCAAGGCTGATATTCACATTCTTGGGGCCAGGGCTGAACTGTTAAGAGCCACAGTGGGCACACAGACTGCGACAGCGGCTGAGGAGACAGAGAAGAGACAGATTTGAGAGAGATTAGAATCAATGTTTTAGAAAAGAAAATTGCTTCCCTGTTCCCCTCAAAAAAGTTTCTTTGAAGAAACTGATGTACAGAGAACTTAACCTCTGTTGGTTAAGCATTTGATCACAAAGAATGCGTTCCAACACACTTTAAGATAAAAGCCCAACCCTCTCTCCAGGCCCCATGGGATCTAACAGAGGTTAGTGTGTGCAGGAGTTGAAAGTACAGAATTTGGAGCCACCACCTGATTCCAGTTCCCAGCTGCCCAGCTGAGCCCTTCCCCATTCCCTGGCCTACAAAATCAAGGGCACAAAAACAAAGTGGTTGTCAGCTGCTAGGTTTGGGGTTTAGTTGTTATGCAGCAATAGGAACTGATACATATGAACTGTTTCACCTAATAGGAAGATCTATCATTATCCCCACTTTATGAGGGATGAGGGAACCGAGGCATGGAGATGGTATCCTTTTTTGGGCATTTGGATACAGATGGGGAGGGAGAGTGAGATGGCAAGGTTGGCAACAAGTTCCAGTTTTGCAGGAACGGAGGGATGGGCAGCTCTTTCCAAGCAGGAACCACTGAGAGAGGACAAGGTAGATCGTGGTGGGGTGGGAGTCAGGGGTGGGTTATGATGTTCCTCCCGGATAAGATGAGTTTCAGGTGCCCAAAAAGGAATGTCAGATGAGCAGCTGGTTAAGTGAGTCTCGATCTCAGAGGAGTGGGCTGGGCTGAAGAGAGGACTGTGAACATTTAAACTGGGTTTGAATCGCCGTTCCAGTATCTGCTGCTGCTGGAGGGAAGGTGGAAACAAAGCGAGGAAAATTCCACTGAATTTAGAGGCAGGAAGTTCCAGACTCTATCCCAGAGCTGCCAGATGCCAGGGGCTACTCTGACCCTTTCTGTTTTAATGACAGCAGTAGCAGAAGCAGCGGAAGCTGTATCCCCTTGAAACCCTGACCCTCGGGACCTCAGATGTGACTGTCTTTGGAAATAGGGTCTTTAAAGAGGTAATTAAGGTAAAATGAGGTCATTAGTGAGCATCTGAATCCAGTATAACTGTTGTCCTTATAAAAAAGAGATTAGGACACACACCCAGAAGGAAGACCATGTGAAGACACAGGGAGAAGACAGCCATTTATAAGCTAAGGGGAGAGGCCTCAGAGGAAGTCAACCCTGCCAACACCTTGATCTGGGACTTCTAGCCTCTGGAACTATGAAAAAGTACATTTCTGTTGTTTAAGCCACCGGTCTATGGCATTTTGTTATGGTAGCTCTAGCAAATTAACACAGCAGTACCACACTTTCCAAACAAAAAACATGGAGGTGAAATTCACATAACATAAAGAAACATTTTAAAGTGAATGATTCAGCGGTATCTAGTACACTCACAATGTTACGCAAGCACTACCTCTATTTGCAAAAAAACATTTCCATTACTCCAAAATAAAACCTGTACCCGTTAAACAGTTTCTCCCTGTTCCCCCATAACACATCTTTTATCAAGCACTTTCTCTGGGTCAGGTACTGTTCCATCCACTTTACATAATGTACTCATTTAATTCTCGCAACAGTCCCAGGAGGCCGGCATTCTTATTACCCCCATTTTATGGATGAGAAACTGGCTATCAGAAAGGCTAAGTCACTTGCTCTAGCTAAACGGTTAGACAGTTGCGATCAACAGATAATTACTGAGAAGCTGCTTCTCTGCAGGGCCTGGGTCAAGTAACTGGGCATGCATAGGTGAATCAAAGACAGTCGTGATCCTGAAGTTGTTTCTGATCCAGCAGGAAAGACTGAATGGTCTTTAAGTAACTAATTGCAAGACTATAAAATGCTGGGAAGGAGTTATATCTGGGACTGGGGCTGGGGTGGGGGAAGGCAGGGCATCTGGAGAGGTTAAGCTAAGGCCTGAAGGAAGGGGAGGAGGAGCAAGGAGGAGGATGTGCTGGTGCAAAGCACATTCCAGACAGTGGGAATAGCATACATATGAAGGCCAGAAGTGGGAGGAAAGAGACCAGCTTGGTTACAGGGAGGCTTGTGAGGGAAAGAATGGCTTCAGATAAGCAAGGAGAGGTAAACAGAGATCTGTCCCTTTGCAACAATGTTAGGGATTTCAGATTTATTTCTAAGGGCAATAGGGAGCCATGGATGGCTTAACATCATCCATTAAGAATAACTTGACTAGTTCAACTCTGAGCATTCTGATTCCCAGGTTGGGGGAGAATACTATATTGAGCCTCCATGGACTGACAACAGATTATTTTGTAACTCTATGTCTCCCCACCCCCCCCCATTGGACTTTGAGCTCCAAAGAGGCAAGGACACTGTCTTATTCACCTCTATATCCTCAAAGCACACAGTGCAAAGCTTGACACTAAACTGAGTTAAAAAAAAATTAGTAGGTGCAGGCACAGGAGAAAGAGCATGCCCACCCACAGTTGAGTGGGAACTCCTGTTTGGAGGATTCTGTCCAGGCTCTGTTACTTTTTGTCTCTGACTTTGAACCAATGACTCCCACCTTTCTGAGCCTTGTTGTCCTTATCTGTAGAATGAGTATAAATATAGCACCTAACATAGAAAGCTCAAATGAGGAGTCCTTGAAGAACATATGTAAAGTGCTTGGCACAACACCAACACAAGTATATTAAGTTTGGTAATATTACAGCATACCGGTTTAGAGCACAGTGCAGCAGAAGTCAAGCCGATCTGGATTAGAATCTAGGACAAGGGACTCTCAACATGTCCACTCATCTCCCTGAACCTCAGTTACCCCATCTGTAACTTGGGGAGAATAACAGTTCATAGGGTTATTGGGAAGGTCTGATGAGCTTATGCACAGGAAGCATTCAGCATACAGAAAAAAGATGGATGCTACTATTATTGTCCATTCACAGCTCCGGGGCCCACCGAGCATTTGTTTTCCAAATCGCATTTCTTTCCCTTGGCCGCGGCGGCGCAGCCATCGGGAGCAGCTGGGAGCGGGGAGGTGTGGTCATGGGCGTGGGCGGGGCGACCCTGGCACCCGCCCCTCGAGGCGGGTGGGCGGGGCGAAGTGGTTCCCTGGCGCGCGCGCGCGCGCGGCGGCCTCAGGTACGCGGACAAGATGGCGGCAGCAGCGGTCGACAGCGCGATGGAGGTGGTGCCGGCGCAGGCGGAGGAGGCCGCGCCCGAGGCGACGGGCCTCAGCTGCCTCGTCAACCTACCCGGCGAGGTGCTGGAGTACATCCTGTGCAGCGGCTCGCTGACGGCCGCCGACATCGGCCGCGTCTCCAGCACCTGCCGGCGGCTGCGCGAGCTGTGCCAGAGTAGCGGGAAGGTGTGGAAGGAGCAGTTCCGGGTGAGGTGAGCCAGCCGCCCCGGCCGCCCGCGCCCCCGCTCTGCGCCCCCCCGGGGCCCCGGCCCGGCCGCCCTGAGCCGCTGCCTCCCTCCCCGCGGGCGGAGCCCACCCCCGGGTCCCACCCCCGGACCCTTCCCGCGGACAGACAGACAAAGGCCTCCAGGCCGCCGGCCCCTCGGTCCACGCCGCGCGGACCCGCCGGTGCCCAAATTGCGCATCGGGAAGCGGCGGGCAGCCAGGCCTTCCATAAAGGATGACGACCGTAGTATCACGGCTGATGCATTCTGCGCGCTTCTTTTGTGCCCGACTCTGTGCTAAAATGTTTACACCGACCCGGTGATGCAGTGATCCTAACAGCCCTTTGAGGAAGCGGGCGCACCATCCCCTGGCTGTAGACTGAGAGCACAGATTTCGGTGTGGGACTCGGGATAAAATCTGGTCCTGGCGTACTCGCCATATGACCTTGGGGGTAGCGACTTCCCTTTTTTAGCCTCATTCATCGACTTTAAGCGGTGATGATTAGAATTAGACCTACCTTTTACTGCGATTATTAGATGAGATGATGTGTAGGGAGCAGTTCTCAGGGCCCCGCTGTTAGGAGGCGCACAATTAATGTTCACTGTGATTGTCATCACTGTGATTGTTGTTGCTACAACTGGCCCCATTTTATAAATGGGGAGTGGAAACACAGTATTCATGTTGCTACGCCAAGGTCACACCGGGAGCGAGTGCCTGCGTGCCGGGTGGAGATTTGAACTAGGTCCATCGCCAGGACCGCTGACCACTGAACGCAACTGCTTTCCTAGTTTTCCAAGGCTGCCTTTGATTCGTGTCTGTCTGCCTTTGAGTCTGTTAAGCTGAGGGGGTGTTTCTCTCCTTGTAGGTGGCCTTCCCTTATGAAACACTACAGCCCCACCGACTACGTCAATTGGTTGGAGGAGTATAAAGTTCGGCAAAAAGCTGGGTTAGAAGCCCGGAAGATTGTAGCCTCATTCTCAAAGAGGTTCTTTTCAGAACACGTAAGGATCTGTTGGTGGAGCTCTAAGCGTTTGCCTGGTAGTGGTGTATGTGTCTGGGTCTCTAGGCATGAGCTCATCCAGCTCTTTCTGCTGTCTCCCTTTTCAATGCTCTCACAATCCCTTACTCACTTAGATGGCTGCAAGAGTCATTGTGTCCTTTTCCTCTTATCCAACAACATGAAGCCATTTGTCCCTGCCAGCTTTACTTTTTCTAAAGCCAGAGAGAGGAAAGGGGGAGGGAGAGGGAGGGACCCACAGCACAATGTGCAGGGAATCGAGACCAGCATTATTTCTCTTTAAGTGGGTTAAACATTTTTTGCAGCCTCCACATGATGGAGTGGGGGGGGGGGAATCATCAGTGATGGAACGCTGCAAATTTCACCCAGTTCTTTTCCCAGAAGGGTTGACAAAATTAATATGCTTCCTCTCTTTGGCTTTGCAGGTTCTAACCAGTAGTGAAGTGCATTATTTGTTAAGGTAACAGGATTAAAAGCTGTCTGTACATCAGAATTATTACTCCTTCAATTACATTGTCTTGTATTCATTATCCCTGAAAAGTTTTTTTTTTTCCTTTTTTAAATACTGCTGAAATGTGTGTGTTTGTCTGTTTCCTTTCCACAAAGTGTCTCTCACAGAAGTTTCTGTGTGAGGTCCAGATTCTTAAGTTTTTGTAAATCTTTCTTAGTGTGGAAAATAGTCCCACTAATATTTTAAGTTTATTTCTTTTTTTAAATTTCTTTAATTTTTTAAAAATTATTTTTTTTTTTTGTTGAGGGGAGAAGGTAATTAGGTTTGTTTATTTATTTATTTTTAGAGGAGATACTGGGATTGAACCCAGGACCCCATCCATGCTAAGCGTGAACTCTACCCCTTGAACTATGCCCTCCCCCTTAAGTTTATTTCCGATTGGAGGTCTAGAAATGGAGCCAGTCTGATTTATTTTACTATCTGATTTCATGGAGATTAATTCCCATTTTCTAATTTTAATTACTGTTAGTTAAGGGAGTTCGCACATTTGAAATGTTTTCAAGACTTTTCAAGTTTAGAAAGGGAAAATTTGAACTTTGAACAAATTTGAACTTATTCCCTTATAGAGAATAAAACTTGATATTCCCTAGTGTAATTCATTTCTAAATAAATGTTAATGTTAAAATGGACAAAGTTTGTGTCCTACCTTGGATAAGCCATGCCCTGGCTAAGAGCATTCATAATCACAGATTTTCAGTACTGGTTTAAACGTGTTTGCATACCCATATATTTGGGTGCTAGATATGTTGGATGCACTTGGACATGGGTTACTAGTTTGCAATCTCTACTTATAGTCCAGCTGGTTTTGTGTGTGTTTTTAATAGCCTGTGCCTTTGTCTAATAATAATGAATTGTTGTGTTTTTCCCTCCGCTCCGTCTTTCCCTGTACCTCTGCTTAATTAGAAGTATGCCAAGGACTTTGAACATAATAGGAATATACTTGAGACTGATCTGTGAGTGAATGATTTCTTTGGCTCAGGACCCTTGTATTCCTGTGTTCTCAGCATGCACACAGATTGACATGAAATTTCCTGGCTACTTTAAAAAGAAAAGTGGGAGGAGTATTAGAATTTTAAACTGAGGGGATCTTACTTCTCATTGTACCACCACCTCAGTTTACAGAGGAGAAAACACGCCCAATGGGCTGAGGGATCCCGTCAAGCACCGGACCTCTCTCTCCGGGCCTCTGCGCCTAGTCGAGTGCAGCACAGACTGTATGGAGTCGTTATTGTGAATTGTGACCATCTTGTATTTCTGGTCCTTGTTTCAGAGCTATTTTTCTTCACATTAGAACTCTTAAAGTTATTGCTTTCAGAAATCCCAGTCTATGAAAATATATTTAATTCACAACTAACAACATGATCTGAAGAAATCATTGTCACTTCGTGTATTAGTTTTCCACCCATGGTCGGTGGTGCGAGTTGGTGTGGGATAGGTGTTACCATTTCCACAAAAATGAGCAGCTTTGTTTGCAACTCAGGTTTGTGCGTGAGAGTGACCATGACACCATTGCTCGTTACTGAGGCCTGTTTGTATGTGTCTTCTTCGTAGGTCCCCTGTAATGGTTTTAGTGACATTGAGAATCTTGAGGGACCAGAGATATTTTTCGAGGATGAACTGGTGTGTATCCTTAACATGGAAGGAAGGTAAGTCGTCATTTTAGCAAGGATTTGTTGGTTGGTTGGTTGGTTTTAATAATAACCCCAGAATTAATTGCTGTAATTTTGTACGTGGCTGAACTATGGGATGTGTGTTTCCAGACATTTTCATGATACATTCATTTTGCTGTAATTGTATTTTTGAAAAATTCTGTGTATATAAGATAAATACACCAAGACAGTTGATAAAGAAATGGTGCAAAAATTCTTCTGGAGAATTAGTATTTAGTCTTCCTATGGGTCAAATACTGTGCTCTGGGCACTTGTATCTGTTATTTCATTTGGGTAATACAAATTATCCTTTCTTGTCACTTCACCTACCACTGCCAGATTGGCCTGTCCTGAATTGAATTAAAAAAAAAAATTTCTGGGCCATGTCTTAATTTAATGGATGATTTTTTTTTATATAATTCCTGAATTTTGGTAAGAAATAATCTTACTTTGACCATTAATATTATACATATTTGGATGAACCTTTCTTTTATCTCTCCCAATCAAGAAGAATCCATTATTTCTTGGTTGTTGCTTAAATTTTTTTTGTGCTTCATATTTTCTGCTGTGAAGCTTAATTTCCAGTTTACCTGAAAGAGGACTTGGCTTCGAGCCTAACTTACCTACGAAAAGATTTTCTGCTCTAAAAATGCTGGGAACTTTACTAGTGATGGAAGATAAGAATGTTAGTTTTAACATTTTCCTTAAGGGAGCTCATTGTGAAATGTCTCACAAACAAGACGTAAGACATTTTTCTTGTTGTTTTTAAGGAGGTTTAGGAGAGAGAAATGTCTATCAGTGGAACAACTGTGGGGGGAGGTAAGATGTGACACTATTCTAGGCCTTGGATGAGTTCTGATGCAGAGGTCATTTTTCCGTTTCTATTTTGGTTTATCTATAAATGAATTGAAGTGTGATCTAATAGTCAGTATTGTGCAGCCTTAAAAATAAAAGTCGGCCTGTGTTTTTTTTAACATATGTACACATAGACTTTTAAATACATAAACGTATCATACACACTGGGTTTATTGGTTATGGATTTGGTTTGATGTTTAGTGCAGACTTTGTATTTTTCTCATTCATGTTCTTTTTCTCTTCCTCCCTTCTCCCCCCATTTGCACTGGCCTTCCCTGCCCCTGCTCCTGTAATTTATGATGACAACCTAGGTTGTATGTTTCCATGCTAATATGATATATATGGGGGTGGAGGGGGAGCGTTACAAAATTGTGATCCTATAATAGGTACTTTTCTATATCTTTGTTTTCCTCATTCAACGTTGTGGAAATCTATCGTAATCAACTGGTAAAAATCCAATTCACGTTTGTTTATAGCTGCGTACTGATTCGTAGTATACGCCATGATTTATTTAACTATCCCCCTATTGATGGGTAACCACTTCCTTCATTTTGTGTTATGTGGAAGGTGATGTTTCTAGTGCTTTCATGTCTAAGGAATGGATTTCTGGGAATGGGTTGCCGAGGTCAGACTACAGAATGTTATTTGAAAAACTTCAGAGATGGCGTGTCCTTGAATAAGAAGACTTGCCATCACAAAAATGTCAGTTCTTCCAAAATTAATACATAAACTTAGTGCCATTCCAATTAGGATCCAACAAGAGTTTTGGGAGGGGAGAGCTTTGTGTGTTTTAAATGGATAGTATTGTTTTAAAATATATACAGAAGAGTAAATTCACAAGAAGAGCCAGAGAAAACAATTTAAAAATAATTACAATGGGAAACTTGCATCACTAGCTATTAGAACATATAATAAAGCTACCTGATATCAAAGCAATATAGTATTTAAATAAAAATTGCTATGTCAGTGGTAAGGATAATTAAAAAACATGTCCTAGCATAAAGGATAATTTAATATATTTAAACTCAGAGAGGAAAAGATGAATTCTTTAATGAATGGTATTGCACATAACTGAAAAGAATAAAACTTGCATCATATGCAGAAATTAAATTCCAAGAGATTAAACAACCTAAATTTTAAGATTATCACAATGAAAATGCTTCAGGAAAATAGGAGACTTCATGTACAGCCTAGGGATGCCTCCTTAACTAAGACTGATGATGCAGAGGCGATACAAAAGTAAAGACAAATGATTTTGCAATAAAAAAGGACTTGTATGACCAAAGACACTAACAAAGTCAATAGAATCCTTAAAATTTCCAAGAAGAAATTGAAAACTGTACAGAGTACAGGAGGATGACAGTCCCAGAGGAGCAACTCTTAAGTGGCTGGCAGTCAAGTAAAAAAAAGCTTTAAATGCACTCTTCATTGAAATGTTGCTTTTGTACTTACCAGATTGGCCAAAAAAGACTAAATATGGACAACCAGTAAAAATGTATGTCATTATAGTCTTTTTAGACATAATTATCATAAATATGTTGCTCTTTGGCCTGCCACTTATTTTGAACCTAAAACGGTTGCTTTTTAATGACAGAATATTCTCAGAGTATTTGACAGAATATTTGTAAATGTTTTGAGGTGCTCGTTTTCATGAGGATCCTCTCTGTAGTCATTCCTGGCAAATGCTGTTGTTTGGATATGGAAAAGTAAGAAGGAGGAATGGTAGTTCTGTAGATGCTAAAGCACCAATATCTGGATACTTGAAAACAATTTGCATTTATAGTGTTCTTTGTGGTCTTAAAAAAGAGTACATCGTACCACAAAGATTTGAAGCAACATATTGAAAGGGTATACACTGCACCTGAGAAAATTGACCCAGAATGACCAGCACTGAGACATATTTCAGTCATACTACTGGATTTTAAAAACAGAAAAGTCCTTTGTGCGTCCAAGTAGAAAAGATGAAGTGACTTATGAGAAAACCAGAATATCGTCAGACTTCAAGAGCAATGCTCTGTGCCAGAGGGAAAAAGAGGAACATGTTTAAGAAACTCAGAGATGGAAAATGTCAGCCAAGGATTTTTATATCCAGCCAAACTGACTTCCAGGTATAAGGGCTGCGGAGAAACTTACCCACTTGGAAGAACTCAGGGACTTTTGACCCGTTCCTGAGAAATGTGCTAGAAATGAGCTTCAAACAACTGAAGTAACCAGAGAGACTGATAAAAGGACTAGTGGTGAGCATTAAATACGTATTGTAGGATTAAATCCAAATGACAGTTGACAGGGTTCTTCCTCTATTGTATGTGATGGCCGTGAACCCTGACAATGTAGATACAGTACAACTGTCCCCCCCAAAAAAGCAGAGAATCTGGGAGAACCTGAGCAAAATATTTAGCTGTTTTCAGGAATCATCAAATTGATGAAAATATTGGTCTTGTTTTTCTGAGGCAGAGGTGTGTGTATGAAAGAGAGCAGGATGTGGAATAAAGCAAATGAGTGATTATGTAATATTCTTTAAAAAAATTTTATTTGGGGGGTAATTAGGTTTTATTTATTTATTTTTGATGGAGATACTGGGGATTGAACCCAGGACCTCATGCATGCTAGGCAGGCACTCTACCACTGAGTTGTACCCCCCTCCCCTATGTGATATTTTGATTCATCTCTGGTATCCTGAAGAAGTGGGATTCTCCTGGAAGAAAAAAGATATAGACATAAAAGAGAAGAAGGTAAAAACTGTATAGTTCTGAATTGGAATTAGATGTGTCAGTGTGAACTCATGAGATATTTTGTATTATTTAAATTTAGACATTTAGGTCTGTGTGTGTGTGTATGTACACACACTTATACACCAGGCATACTGTCTCTGCCCACTGGAAAGGTCTAAAAACAATAACCAGCCTAGTAGAAATGATCATCCCTAGCACCTAGATTGCAGTCTCCATACTGCCCCCCATCACAGGAAGCCAGGGGTTTTGGAGGAATGGCTGATTCTAGGTCCAGAACAAGAAATGTAAAAGAGGACCATGGAAGCATCTTGGAAACCTGGAACCAGATAGCAGGAAAAGTAACAGTATTTAACGTCAGAAGTATTCAGGGGCCAATGTGAAGAGGCTTCCTTTGGCCAGAGATGTGTTGATTTGAGCATCAGTGTGGATAGTAACTAGAATGAGTTGAAACACATCAGAAATGTTTAGCTCCGTGAGTTCATAATAATACTTAACAACTAATTGGTCGCCTTTAGAGGATAATAAGAACCCAGGTAATTATTTTGGAAAATGATAAAAGGAAAGAAGTGAGCACTTATCCTGCCTTTACTGTATACTGTGCCATTGGGGGACCAGATAGTAGATGAGGGGGAATTACTCTTTGTAGAAGTATTCTAGCTGATAAATGAAAAGGCGTGGTTGAATTAGCATATCCTCGCTCTATGACCTGTGATGAACTAACGGACCTGGGCCTTTGAGTAGCAGTGACTGCTTGCATCACAAAAAGGCAACCAAGGCCTGATTGCCTCCATATGGAAGAGCTCACCACCGCCTTTGAGCAGTCTTGCCAGTTAAGAGGAGTCTGAATCTGATCAAGCCTCTACGTCCAATCTGCAGGAATTTAGAAGACAGAAGGGCATGTTAAACTGCACCAGCTGGACACAGTCAGCAAATTCCAGACTGTGGACAGGTCAAACAACCAGGTTTCTTCAACAAATCAAATACGAGGGGAAGAAAAGATGGAAGGGGGTCCTGTAAACTAAGAGACTTAGAAAGACGTCTGACAGACTCGTCTGGAGTGTTTAGGGATGACGTTTGTGAAGACCGCAGAGAAAAGCAGGGTAGTGACGACCATAGAGGTGTGGGCTGTGATCATGTCATGGAGGGAGGAGAAGGCCCATGGAGGGCTCCTGGGGTATCTGCAAAGCTGTTTGTTGGCCTCAGTGGTGGGCGCAGGGGTGTTTCCCTTATAATAATTCAGTAAGCTGTTTCACGCGATCTTCCGGATTGGCATGCTTTACAGCTGAGGTGAACACTGGGAAGACCTAGCTCTGTGATTTCCATTTGCTGCCTGAAGATTGGAGAGTCCTTTGTTTATTCATGAAGCCAGGCAGAAAAGTTAATCATCATCTCCCTCCTACTTGCAGTATATCTGGGAGCTCCAGTGAAGAATTTCAGCCACTTAGCAAGTCTTTATTGTGCACCTGCTGTGTGCCAGACACCATTCTAGGCCCTGGTGGTACAGCAGTGAACAGCACTTAAAAACCTTGCCTTCATGGAGTTCACACTCTAGTAGGGAAGACAGGCGCTAAACCAGATCAGAAACTGAGAAGTACTATGGGGAAATAGTAATCAGGGAAGAGGGTGAGGGAGTGGTGAGGGACGGGGCACAGTTTTAAATAGAGCGGTGGGAGGAAGCCTTACTCAAAGTGGTACTTCAATCAAAACCTGCAAGGAGATGAGGGCACACATTGCAGATCTCCAGGGAAAGGATGTTCCAGTCAAGAGGAACTGAGTGCTAAAGCCTAAGGTGACCTCCAGCCAGGTGTGAGGAAGGAATGGCCAGGAAGCCAGCCTGGCTGGTGGCTAGACTCGGGGGCAGGGGTCAGATATAGGAACTGAGGTCAGACAGGTAACAGGATGAGAATTTAAAGGACCCTTTAGGTCAACATTTCAGTGTAGGCTTTTATTTTAAGCAAGGTGGAAAACCATTGGAGAGTTTGGTGCAGAGGATTTTTTTGCTGTGACTTAACATGTTAGCTGGAGCCCTCTGGCTGCCATGCTGAACATAGACTGAGGGGCAGGAAACTACTGTGATGTGGACAAAAAAGGGTGGTGGTTTAGATGAGTTAGTGAGATGTGTTCACATTTCTGGTACATTTTGAAGATAGGACTAGTAGCATTGGCAGATGGGTTGAATGTGGCTTATGAGAGAAAGGAAGGAGTCAAGGATAACTCCAAGGGTCTGGCCTGGCTGGAATGGTGGAGTTGGCTTTATTTGAGGTGGGCGTGGCTCTACGAGGGGAAGAAGGTTAAGTTCTCACCAGACGCCAAAGTGGGATGGGATGTAGCAGTTGGATATACAGGTCTGGAGTTTAGGGGAGAAACCTGTTCTGGAAAATAGATCAGTATGGCTGATATCTGAAACCCTGAGACTGGGTGGGATCACCATAGTAGCAAGTGCTGAAGGAGGGAGGCTGCTGCCCGAGGCCTGAGCTACCCTTGGCAGGTGCCGAGCAGCCAGCAAAAGATTCCAAACCCCTCGCTTCTGTCTCAGACTCACCCTGTTCCCCTAACTTTTCAGGTTTCTCTGTCATTTCCTCCTAGTAAATCTGAAGCCAAATGGGTAACTGTTTCTTGAATTTCTGCATGGCTAATTTAGTGTGCAGTTACCAATGCCAAGTCCTAAACTGTGCCACGATGATAAGTACTGTATGCTCGTAAGCCAATTATGCCTTTCCTGTTAAGTAGCCTCTTAACGTGGCATGATGAGTGTGGAGTAAAAAAGGGATAATTGAAAGCTTTAATATCTTAATTCTTACTGACTTATTGTTTGCTTTTTCCAGAAAAGCTTTGACCTGGAAATACTATGCCAAAAAAATTCTTTATTACCTACGACAACAGAAGATTTTAAATAATCTTAAGGCTTTTCTTCAGCAGCCCGATGACTATGAATCGTATCTTGAAGGTGAGACTTCAGCACTGATACTTTGCAAGGCAGCTAAGTTGTCCTTAAGGGCAGCAGTGGACACCGTCCCTGATGAAGGAGCAGGGGAGAAGTAAACCATGCTGCGTGGGCTTCTGGAGGTTGAGTTGTGTTGTCTGATCAGTTAGGTAGGCAGACCAACTATGTTTAGAGCTAAAATCTTGTCAAAACCTTTAGCTGTGTCAGCTGAAGAGACAGTGTTCTCTAAAGACGCGCCATCGGTTCAAAGCATGAGGCTAATATTTTAGCTAACAAGGTTAATTCCCTGTTTTTCTGAGCTTTGAAGCCTCGTTTCCAGATTAGAAATAAATGTGTCCAGTTTTGTCTCCATGTGACCTCGAGCAAATCCCTTAACCTCTCTGGTTGGAGTTTAATGAGGACAAAGTGTTCTTGCATGTCAGCGAGTCTGCTTGTCCACAATGAGAAGTGAGTGGAGGGAAGTCAGGGGGACAGGCAAGAAGAAGGGAAGAACTTTCTTTTCCTACTGAGTTGAACAAGACCAAAATGGGACTTCATTTTTCAAAAACATTTAAATGCTTAGCATATTACACAAACACTCCATTCACTGTGGTTGTGAAACAGAGATACGGCTCTTCACTCCCTTTCATTCCTCCTCCCAGTGATTTACCCAGCTCATTGATTTTTTTTTTCCTTTCCATTGTTTCCCTTGGTCATATGTCCCTTCTGTCCCTGTTCTCGAGCAGGCTGTCACCACCCGGCAGCAGCTTTCTAAGTACTACTTGTTTTCATGAGCATCACTCCCTCTGGCCCTCAAGTCAGTCAACATACAGTGCCAGCCCAGTCTGAAACGCAGCCTTTTCACAACTCCATGTGAGCCTGCAACGTGGCCAGCTGACGTCCTTTTTAAATTAAATCTCTGCCTGCTTTCAACGTCCTCCATAATTTGGTCGGGCCTTCCCGTCTGCTCTCCGAAATGTCCCATTTGCTCTAGCCAGGCCGTTGTCCTCACTGGCACCCTTCAGATGCACCTGGCTTCACTTCCTCATTTGTGATACCCTTTTTCCTTAGGGTTCCCTCTTAAATCCTGCTCACCTCCCAAGTTCATTTCAGGTTTCGCTCTCGCTAAGTTTCTCTGACACCTGCAACACTTGCAGAGTTTACTGCCTCAGACCTAATATAGTAGCAGTGGCTGGTGGCACCCTTTTGCATCCTTTCTGTTTCCTGTGTGTACAGGGTGTTTCTCCAGCAGTCACTACGTTTTCTGTGTTCCTTGTCCTTATGATCACCATGCTCCACAATGCCAAGTGCAGATTCTTGTCCATTGATCTCGTTGACTATACCATCCTAAAGGAGATGAAGAATCTGCCTCTTCATGAAAATAAAATATCCTTACCGCCCTGGAATCTTGCCATATGCATCCTGGAGTTGAGAAGCAGCTTCCATTTATTCCACAGTCAGGAATAACTCGACAGGCTTTATTTGTGAAAATGATTACTTCTCTTTCATCTTTCAAATATAAAGTAATATTATCATTGTCAAGCAGCCCATCCAGATCAGTGCTGTGGATGTTGGGTAGCTACTCGGGGTCTTTTTGTAGCTGAGTGAGTGGAAGTTGGCTCCAGAGTTTTGATCCTTGGTGACTGGAATTATCTGATGCCATTGACGAAGCCTAGGAATCAAGAGTAGTCGACTGGGCTGCGGAGACGTCTTGTGCAGCATAAATTCCTTCCAAGGAGGCCCAGGAGCCAGCCCCTGGCGAGTGGCAAAACTGGAACTGGGGTCCAGGTCTCTTGATGCCCATTGCAATGTAGGTAGGAGGTCAAGATCCTGAGGCGGTTTGAAACTCTTGGATTTAAAGTGACTCTCCAGCTTCCCTGAGTGAAAACCTCCCATAACCAGAGGAGCAAGTTAGCCCTTTGGGTCTCGGGTTAAAAAATGACCTAAGGCGGTGAAGAGTGGTGATTTTCCAGAGATAAAGTCTCCCGTGTGCTCTGTACAGCTTTTTAGCTGCAAGTTCCCTGAGTGTAACTCCTCACCTAATTTCAAAGTCCAGTTATCTCCAAAGTCCATTTACTGGCTCACCTTTGAGAGGAATAATTTGTTGAAATGGCGTATCTGTCATTCAGGGCCTTCAGCTCTTTTTTTTCCCCCCAAATCAAACAGCTGTCTTATAATGTTAAGTTTTTAGAGTGGTTGGATTTTGAACTAAAAGAAAATTAGAGAAGGGAGAGAGAAGTAGCTCGAAAAGATCTCCTTTATGGCAGTTATTTCTCGTTGTAGTAGAAATATGGAAACATGGTGTGTATCACACAGGTTTTTGAGTCCATGACCTCTGAGAGAGGTTTGGCTTATTAAAATAATAATGATGAAATGTAGGCTCCTCTGTTGTGAGAATGTTGCTCCTTCTCAGCGTATTAGCAGCCAGGCCTGGAAGCGCATCTGGTGGGGATGGCGTAAAGAGTCTGATAAGAGAAGGGTAAACATAGGAATTTACTCGGCAATTCTTGTTTATTTTCAGGTGCAGTGTATATTGACCAGTACTGCAATCCTCTCTCCGACATCAGCCTCAAAGACATCCAGGCCCAGATTGACAGCATCGTAGAGCTTGTTTGCAAAACCCTCCGGGGCATAAACAGTCGCCACCCCAGCTTGGCCTTCAAGGCAGGTGTGGAATTGCTTTGGATCCACCTGTGTTTGCAAAAGAAAACCTAGAGTAATTGGTTAATTTGGGAAATTCTGCAGTGCGTTCCCGTTGTGTCTCAGAAAAGGGATGGGTGACAACCACATGTTCACCTGGATGATCTAAGAGACTTCCATTACATGTTCTCTCCTCCAGCCCGGGTTGGCAGCACCTGAGGAGCATTGTGGGGACGTTGCCAGGGTCTGCATGCTGAGGGCTGCTTGGGGACACGGGTCACAACCTTACTTGTGCTTGTGTCCTCAGAGTAGGTCTCTGTGTTTCAGGTGAGTCCTCCATGATAATGGAAATAGAACTCCAGAGCCAGGTGCTGGATGCCATGAACTACGTCCTTTACGACCAGCTAAAGTTCAAGGGGAACCGAATGGATTACTATAATGCCCTAAACTTATATATGCATCAGGTAAATATGAGTATGTTAGGAAATACAATACATGTATGTTAAGCTCATCTCTGGTAAGTAGTACAGTTTGAGGGCAAGTATTAGATCTGTTCTTTTCTCAGTGCCCAGTGAAACTCATTGTTGCCACTACCGTGAGGATATCGCTGTGGATTTTATCTGCTTTATCACAGAGCGTCCTGTGTCTGAAAACCCTTGAGATAAGTTCTTGGTTAGAAATAGGTGTTTCTCTGACTCAGTGTGATCAGTTTGTCTTATAAACACTGAACTGTGAGGCTAATCAGGTCTGTCTTTATACATTGGCCTCTAGGAAGACGGGAGGACGTCTGTGGCCAGCCACGCTGTTGATGCTTAACTGCTGTTTGCTTCCTGCTTGGCTCCACTTCCACGTCTATCCTGTTGCTCTCCATGAGACTTGTATTGTCTTTTGTCATATCTTCTACACTTTCCTTGAAATGGCCTTCAGTTCCTCTTGGAAGAAGGCGGGCCCTCAGTCAGAAGTCTGCAGACTTCTTCTGTGAAGGACCAGGCAGTGATTTCTCCTGGCTCTGTAGGCCTTGTGCCCTCAGTGCTTGCTGCTCGGTTCTGCTGTTGTCGTGTGAAAGGAGGCCGAGACCGTACAGTAACAAAGGAGTGTGGCTGTGTTCCAGTAAACTTTATATGTGGACCTGGATGTTTATATTTCATACAGTTTTCACATTTCATGAAGTAGCATTCTTTCAATTTTTTTAAAACATTAGGAAAAAACTCTTCTTACTCAGGCCATCCAAAAACAGGTGGTGGCCCCCCATCTGGCCCATGGTCTCCAGTCCACAGAGCCCTGATCTAAATAAATAGAATGTTTATCCATTTCAGCTCAAAACCTATCCTCCAGATGCACAGTAGGTGCTTGTCAAGAAGGTGTGTGGAAGGGATGAGAAGGTGTGGGTCATCTCTGTGAAGCTAAAGCCTTTTCTTCTCCTCCAGGTTTTGATCCGCAGAACAGGAATCCCAATCAGCATGTCTCTGCTCTACTTGACAATTGCCCGGCAGTTGGGGGTCCCCCTGGAACCTGTCAACTTCCCCAGTCACTTCTTGTTAAGGTGGTGCCAAGGTGCTGAAGGGTGAGCCATCTGTGACATCTTGTGATTGTCCTATGGATTGACTCATGCTGTGCTGAGAGGAAGTGTAACTAAACAGGGTAAAAAGAGGACCAGGGTGGTGATGGAGCTGGTTTGTCTCTTGACTGTATCCATGTCAGTGATCTCTTGTGGGAGAAGGGCTCTCTGATTCTTTCTGTCTTCTTTCTTAGAACTGCATGTGACTCTCCAATTATCTCAGAGTGAAACATTTAATTTTACAAAACAGGACTAAGAGTTCAGGTCTTATGTGAACCTCAGACTCCCTTTGTTCCACAGCAAAATCAGTACGGGAAGTTCTTGAAGAAACTTCCTTTCCAATCCTCCATAAAATCTCCCCTAGCCCCCGTTCCCACAGAAGGGAGGGAGAGGGAGGAGGGGAGGGAACGAGGCAACCAAGTTCTTCAACCAAGGTCTTCATTCGTGTGCAAATGTTCAAGTTGTCAGAGATGCTCCTTTTAGGGAAGGATGGTGACTGATGTGCATTTTGTAGACCAGGGCGAGTTCTATTTTGTTCTCTTTTTTAAACCTGGTGTCCTATTGGACATGAAACTCCTTTTTAGCTATAGTCTAGCTTTTCTGAAAGAGTAGTTCCTCATGTAGGTAAAGATATTTTTTAAAGTGCCATCTAGAGAAAAAAGAAACAAAGCTGTTTGATTACATCCTGTTATTTGAAACTACTTGCTAATGACCAGCTGTGGTACCCTTTGGTGAGGTGATGAGCTGTATAACAGAAAGTAGCTGAGCTTTGAAGTTAGCCTGGGTTCAGACCTCGGCTTCCTCTGAGCCTCAGTTTCCTCCTCTGTAAAATGGGCTAATGTGTTTCATAAAGTGGTTTGGAGGGTTAAATGAGAGAACCTAGTGCTTTACACACCTGGTGGAATTTCTGATGCTGATCTTTTTCCACCTCTGAGGTGAAGAAATAAAACACGTGTGTTAAGGTGAGCCTCCTCGGTGTTCCTACTTAGCCCTTTCTCCCTCCTCTCCTCTCTAGAGGTATCTGCCAGTTAGTTTGAAGGTATTTGTTATTTCCATGCAAATTTTATAGTTTATTACATATGTATGTTTCTTTAAATAGTAAGTACAGGCTTCCTTTGTTTTCCAAATATAATGTGTTCCTTAAAATGTACTGGATGGTTTCTCTTTTGAATAGCAAACACCCCTTTTCCATTATTTTAAATGGGAAAACTGCTTTTTCAGTGCATTCCTCTCCCTGAATAACCTAACCAATTTTCCCAAACATCTATAAAATATTCTTAAATGCTTATATAATAGTCCACTGAGGATTTCTGCACAATATAGAACATTTAAAATACCAATTATCATATTATTTACCCAGTGACTTACTGCTGGGCACATTTGTGTGTGGTAGCAGGAGCATTTTCTCTTCTTAGGCTGCAGTGCGCATACAGTACAATCCAGACAAACAATGCAATAATTTGTTAGCACCCCCGTCCCCTGGCAGACACCAGCACTGAGACCCCTGAAGGGCTGGCCTGCGGGCAAGAGGTGGGGATGGTGCGGGAGAGCGCACAGCCCCTCGGCCAGCAGCTGGACTGCAGGCCCTCTGCCTCCTCGCTGGGACTCTGCCCCTCAGGCCCTCGGTCTCTGTGTCTGCACCAAGACCGTAGCGTCACACTGACTGTGAATTCGTCATTAGTCCAGTGGGTGGTAGAGCCGGACCCCCACTCAGAATTGCCCTGGCTCCTCTGAGCCTTGTGTTCCTGTGTAGCTTTAGAGCTGCTTACAGGCTCCCTGGAAGCCCTGTGCGGACGTTAGCTGGCCCCAGAGCTTCCTTCGGACTCATGCATTCACACGAGGAGTGTGGCCAGCGTGCCACTGCTGAGTCTGTCTGTCTGCAAACACGTCTCCCTCCACGTTTAAGTTGTTTTTAATGCTCTTTAAAAGGTTTCATCATTTTCTACATCGAGCTCTTAGAGATCTTGTTAGATTTACTCCTGAGTACTTTAACTTCTTGTTGCTGTTGTAAATGGTGACCATTTAAATTATGCTTTCTAAACGGTGGTGGTGTACACTTAGATCTGGGTCTGATCATCAGCGCCTCCACTGAATAAATTATTACTGCTAGAAACTTGGTTGACTCTTTCAGCTTTTCTGTGTAGACAGTCATATTGTCCGAACTGGGACAGTTCTGTTTCTTCTTTTCTTTTCTAGCCCTAATGTGTTTTTGTTTCTTTTACTTACTCTGCTGGCTGGGGCCTTTTGTGCAGAGTGGATAGAAACAGTGATGGCAGGGACTCTGCCTTGGGTATGACTCTAAAATTTCACCTCAGACGTGCTGTTGGGGGCCGTACCTTTCATTGAGATTGTGAAAGCTGCTTGCTAAGTTCCTAATTTGCTAAGTTTTATTAATTAGGATTTTTTTCCAAAATTTCTTTTCTGTGCGTACAGATAGGATGATACGGTTTTTCTCTCTTAGTCTGCATGTGCTAAAATGGATTTTTTTTTTTAGTGGTCGAATCCGTTTCATTCTTGAGGCAAATTTAACTTAATCATGTGGATTTTTATAATATATTTGCTGTATTTGATTTGCTTTTATTTTATTTAGGATTTTTGCCTGTAAATTTGTGTGCATTTGTGTCCTTCTCCTAGACTCAGAAAAGGGCTGAAGAGTATTCCTTATTTCTGGAAAATTTATATCTGTTTTGCTAAAGGTGGGCTATTCATATGACTCAGAAGAAATCTGGGCTTTTTAGCAGCCCGAGAGAAAATCTCTTACATGATTTGCAGTGGGCTTAAGATGCAAGTGAAACAGTTGCTCACAACAGGCTGAAAACCACAACTCTCCCTGAAACAAAGACCCCCCTCAATCCCTCAGAAGTCCTCACAGAGTGAGTTCAGTGTGGTAACACGGTGAGGACCTGCTTCGTGTGAGCGCCACCCCACACCGCGCGCACGGGCCATCCCCTCGTGGGAGAGCGCTGGTCATGGAAAGCAGCTCCACAGAGGGGAGCAGTGGGATGGAGGCCAGGACAGCTCTCTGTGGTCTGGGGCAGGTTCCCAGCTCAGCCACAGGCGGGCTCAGCAGATCTGTACCACCTGAGCGTGTCTGCAGAACTGAGGCCAGAATACTTGTGGTTCCAGGCACTGTCACTGTCCGCGTGCCTCCCGGGCCCAGGGTCTGCAGACGCTAACTATCGCTGCTCTGTGGGAGTAACAGGCCACCTCGGGTGGTCCATAAATATTTCTCTCCACTGGACTTCTGATAGATACGCCTGGTAGTGACTTTTAGGATTAATCTCCAGAAAAAACTATGTTAGATGGCATAAATCAGCTCTGTTTCTTAAATGCCAGTGTACAGCAGTCTCAACACAACAGAGCAGGTATAAAGGTCAGATTTTAAACTTTGGACAAGGCCTTGATATTTTCACTGGAAATGTCACTGTGTTAACATTCAGCATCTGATTTGAGCTACTGATTAGGGGAGTTTTAAATATTGACTTGTTCAGCTCTAGCCTGAGATTTGGCTAACTACATGTGCTCTCTGGTTAGGGCGACCCTGGACATCTTTGACTACATTTACATAGATGCTTTCGGGAAAGGCAAGCAGCTGACCGTGAAAGAATGTGAATACCTGATTGGCCAGCACGTGACTGCAGCGCTGTATGGGGTGGTGAACGTGAAGAAGGTGTTGCAGCGAATGGTGGGAAACCTTTTAAGCCTGGGAAAGCGGTAAGGTTTTCTTGGTCGTCCAGTGCTTCTGTGGAGTGTGTGTCTCTGGAGGCTCCAGTTGCCCTGCAGAGAGTTTTATTTAATGAGCCTCCCTGTGATGCCGAGAAGCAGTGGTGCTGTGCACAGCTGGGAAGGCTACAGTTGTCTGCCCACCCCGGGAAGAAATGGGTCCGTGACACAGTGCTGTCCAGACTTAAGATATGCTAAGTGACTATCCTTTGAGATCTTTGCAGCGGACTTGAACAAGTTCTCTTTAATAAATACTAAAAGCATTCTTCAGTAACAAGAATATTTTAGACCGACGACAATTAGTTTTCATGTCCAAGTGCTTTGTCATCTTTTAATTTATACTTTTCTATCACTTAAAGAAGCAAACAAAACTATCTTGCTTTTGAGTCCAAGGAAATTGGTCTTATAGGGACAATAGAAAATTGTACATTTTAGTAATAGTTTTCTGCCAGTGGCAGAATTTGTTTTTAATATATTTAATTTTTTTAGAACAATTTTAGGTTCACAGCAAATCTGAGCATAAAGTACAGAGAGTTCCCATTTACCCCCTGCCTCTGAGACACACACAGCCTTCCTCACTGGCAACGTCCTCCACCAAAGGGAGGCGTTTGTTACAGCTGATGAACCTACAGTGACATGTCCTTATCACTCAAACTCCATGGTTTATGTTAGGGTTCTCTCTTGGTGTACATTTTGTGGGTTTGGACAAATACGTAATGACCTGTACAGCACCATTATAGTATACAGAGCAGTCTCACTGCCCTCTAAGTCCTCTGTTATGCACAGTGTTGCTGAAGTGACCACATAACAGAAGTGCTTATGATTTTAGCTTAGTGGGGTGTAAGATTTTATTTCTTGTGTTTTTTTTTTTTTTAAGAACATTGTAACTTTGCTGAACAGAGAGGAAGTATCAGAAGCAGAAAATGTGTAGGATTTGTGTCAATTACTTTTAAAACATGGGCCCTTGAAAGGAGGGGCTTCGCTCAGAAGCATAGAGGTTAAGACGAGAATTGATTCCCCTCCAGGGAAGGCATCGACCAGTCGTACCAGCTCCTGAGAGACTCGTTGGACCTGTATCTGGCGATGTACCCGGACCAGGTGCAGCTGCTCCTCCTTCAAGCCAGGCTCTACTTCCACCTGGGCATCTGGCCAGAGAAGGTAATTATTTTACTTTGATGCTTTGCACTTGCCTTAGAGAGGGAAATTCTAGTTGAAAGGCGGCTCCTACAAGTGTATCCCTGTGTTAACATGGGGGATACACACAGATTTATTCGAAGTCTCCCAGTCTTGACCCAGCGATTTAGTTTTTCATCTCCTTTTATTCTCATAAAACTTGGTTATCCTGCCAAGAGTTGCCCATTCTCTCTGTGGCCAGTGCCTTAAACTCTCGGAGCCACAAGGCCTCTGCCCTGCCACTCACCCACTAGTGGCCCAGAGAGGTATTCTCCCTAAGTCATCCTTCTCAGCAAGGGGAAGCCTAGCTATAAATGTCCATCCTCCAGCTGTGCTCGCAGCTACATTGACCACGTGTAAACACTCCTCCGTGGCATCTGAAAAGGAAATCTTAGATGTGTTCAGGTCCAGCTGCTGGATGCATTAAGGACCGCTCATGCCTTTGGAAAATGTTGGGTTTTGCTACTACTCCACTTGGATTTCTCGGGTTTGGGGTGGTCCCCTTTGGCCAGCAGCAAGCACTTCCGGCCAGCTCAGCACTGCTGTGGGTGCAGCGGATGTCCACGTCCAGCTGTGCCGTACACGTGGGCGCAGCTGCACGCTTCCATCACGCCCTGGCCACTCCAGGGGAATGTGTTAATAATCCATTTTGTTTGTTTAGAACAGCCTGGTGAGAGAATTGAATTCTGAGCTCTCACAGGAACCTCACGGTAAAATCAGCCCACGTCACTAGAGGGTAGTAAAATCTGCCTTGAGAAAGTGCATGGTCTCAACCACCCGACATTGCTAAGATTTACATCGTCTCATTTATTCACAACTTCAGAGGTCTAGGGAAAGACACGTCAGTAGGAAAACTCCTAGGCTCCTATCTTAAGATGCCGTCCGTAGCCCGGGCAGCCGGTATCCTCCCAGGACGTCCACGTGACCCCATAGAAGAGCTCCTGGAAAATTAGACTCGCTACCGAAGTCACCACCCACCCCCAGACCCTGTTGTCCAGAGCTGAACAGTTTATTTTCATTATTTTACTTTATTTATTTTTGATACCAGGATATACATAACTAGTTCCTGTCACTTTTTACTTTACATTAGTTGAGGGATTTCAAGATAGTTTGTAAAACACAGAGATCCTTTCAAATCATGATTCCTTATAAGTAAATTCTGTACTTAAATCACACATCAGCCTTAGGAGCAGTTAGGTTGACATCCTCTTTCCAGAGGACCATCTGCAGAGGCTCTGGCATCCCTACCTTTGATGGCTGACTCAGTTCAGTGCCCCTGTGCTGCCTCCCAGGGAATGACCCTGGTATCCTCCTTAAATGGTCAGGAGAAAAAAATGGCCCCTTTCCAGTGCGAGGCCACCCCCTCCTTCAATGAGCTGTGCTCTAACTGTGGAAATGACACTTGGGACAGCAGAGGAACGCTGGGATCCCCAGTGAGGGAGACTCCAGGGGATGCGGAAGCAGTTAGGAAAGATTCCTCCTAAGGAAGGGTTTGTGGTGGGCCTGGAAGTCTGGGCAACAGTCTCAGAGGACAGGGACGTAGGCTCCTCCGGCAGCGGGAGCAGCCCGAGCTGGCACGGAGGTGAGAGAGCTCGGTGCTGCAGACGCTTCTCCAGCACCGTCTTCCAGCCCTTTGGGGTGGACACTGTTTTTTTGCCCTTTTACAAGTAATGAAACTGAGGCAGTGAGAGAAGTGAAGTCATTCGCAAGGTCTCCTACACAGGTGTGATGGCACCAGGCGTCCAGCAGTTTGGATCCTGAGCTGCCCACATGCTTCACGCCTGTGGACTAGGGGCTCAGCCGGCTTGTTTCCAAAGCCAGCAGACAGGCACTTGCTACTTCCTGCTGCCAAACCTGCATCCACATCCTCATTCTGATCCAGTTACCCCTTCCCTCCGTTCTCCACATTTCAGTAGAACAGATGTCCCCCTGACATCCTTGTGTTCTGGATCCAACCAGCCTGCCTTTCCTTTATTTTCCTTCATTTCTTCTTCCGTATCTGCAGCTCCCTGTTTCTCCTGTCTGTTGTCAGCATTAAACATACTCAGGTCTCTCTCATCTTTGAAAAAAAAGAAAAGAAAAAGCACTGTCATGACTGCCCTTGGGCATTGCCTGCAACGACACCTTATCTCTCTGCCCCCTGCGGCCACACCTCCCCACCTCGCCTCCCGCGGACTGCTCGACTGCTCGCTGCTCATGTTCCCACCCCTCGTCCATGTGAACGTGAACGGCCTTTGCCGAACCATTCTTGCTGCCAAATCTGGTGGATGCTTGTCTTTCCTTA
This sequence comes from Camelus ferus, assembly GCF_009834535.1. Lineage (NCBI taxonomy): Eukaryota > Metazoa > Chordata > Mammalia > Artiodactyla > Camelidae > Camelus > Camelus ferus. The sequence continues at coordinate 7,759,023 of NC_045727.1, forward strand.
TCTTTCTTGATCACTTGGGTCATCCCCGCTCAGAACACTCTGTTCCTTTGACTCTGATCCCTGGTTCCCAGGCTCTTGCTGGCTCCTCTCTCTCTCCCTTACAGGCTCCACTCTGTGGGGTAGTTTCTAGATTTCTTTCTGCTCTGCACGTTCCCCTTGGTGATCTCACCTGGTCTCCTCACCTCAGTTACCGTCCGTAGGCGGACGGCTCGTGAATCCTTGTTCTCCTACAGGGACCCTAGGCTCCAGACCAGCATGTCTGGATGTCCACTGCACGTCTGCCCGTGGCTGTGTCTCCTAGGTTATCGCACAGCCTCCTATGCGGTCTCCTTCCTTCTCCTTAGATCCTTCGAGCCTGTTCTATCACTGTAGCCAGAGTAATCATGATAAAATGTCACTTGTGTCCCTTCACTGCTCTGAATGTTTCCCTCGGTGCCTTGAAGATCAGGCCCATACTCTTCACCGTGGCCTGCTAGCTTCTTGGTGGCCTGGCCCTGCCTGCCTGAGCTTCCCTGTCCACACTGTCCTGCCGCGGCCTCTGTTCATCTTTGTTCTCTGACTTCAAGCCGTCAGCCTAAGCTTTTGCCTCTGAGACCCTTTCCCTGCCCCCAGGTTCTCTGCTGCGCCAGCCCTCTGCTTGCCCTTCCACAAAACTTGTCCAGGGATATTACAGCTGCTTGCTTAATGAGCATTCTCCATGAGGCCGTGCTCTTTAAGGACAAGGACCACATCTGTTCTGTCCTTTACTGGGGCTGTTCCCCTTGCTCTCAGCACAATTCCTGCCATCCAGTAGGTGCTCACAAAATTTTTATTTAAAATGAGTGATTAAGGAATGACAGAACTTTGTTAGATACGTACGACGGAGGAGGCTCAAAGAGGGACACCCTGATTTCCGGGGTCAGAGACACCGCGCTCAGTTTGGGGTGTGTTGAGTGTGATTTGTATGCCTGGGGCCGCCATCCTGCAGCATCTGGAGGGGCTCCCAGCATCAGCATCTGGTAGCTGAAGCCCCGAGAGTAGAAGAGCCCACAGACAAGTGGACATCCCAAGGCTGGAGCCGAGAGCTACAGAGAGAACTCTGCGGGGGAACCTGCGGTTAGGAGGAGAGAGCAGGGCCTGCAAACTCCGGCCAGTGGGCCCAGAGCCGCCTGGCTTTGTAAGCACATTTTGTCAGCACACAGCCAAGTCCATTTGTCTGCCGACTGCCTGGCTGCTTTCCAGCGACAGTGGCAGAGGGGAGTAGTTGAGTCAGAGACCGAACGGCCTGGAAAGCCTGAAATATTTTCTCTCAGGCCCTTTGCAGAGCAGGTCGCCAGTCGTGGATGATAGACCCCCTGTTCCAAGATCTCTACTCTAAAAGTTGTGGGTTCTTGGGATTCTAGGCCCAGGCACAGGGCTGGAGCCGTCCTGGTGCCAGCTGTCAGCATGCCCTTCAGCAGCACACCCGGCCCAACCGTGTTTCTGCCCTCTCCCTCCTCCAAGTCCAGGGGCAGGACGGGGTAAATATCCCCGAACCTTCTCTGCTTCTCTGATACTCTTGAGTTCAAGACTTCCTTTGTGCTTTGAAGATTCCCAGTTACGTTTCTTTAACTTATCTGGTGGGGAGGGGCTGCCAGAAACAGAGGGGAGGCTGTGTCTGTAGAAACGAGCGCAGGAGTTGTCGGAAGTGACTCGTTGGAACTTCAGAGGGGGAACACAAGAAGCTGACTGTGAAATCTGATGCTTTTAGCTCCAAAGAACAGTGTTGTTAGTGTCCCCCGGATTTTAAGGCCGCTGCTAGAGGTGGGAAGTGGATGGAATTGGCTCCTAGCTGGTACCATGTGAAGCTGGGTTTGCTGCTTGGGGTAATAGCAGTCTGTCTTTTTTTTTTTGAAAAAAGGAGAAAATAGGAAAGGAGTTTATTACATTACGTTGCCATAGACAACAGTGGGCCACACAGATGAGAGGTGCCTGTGTGAGCCTGTCCATTTTTTTACATTTGAAAATTTTCAGAGCGGTTAATTAAGATACTCCTAGTCCTGCTTTGATGTGATGGCAACTGAGACCTGGGGCTGTGAGTCAGCCCTGGGTCCACGTCCTCACTCCAGTGTCTCCATAACCCTGTGAGCTCAGGCCAGTTACTTCACTAAGCCTGATTCCTCATCTGGAAATTGGCAGTGACTGGACTGCTGACCTTCAAGTTGGGAGGATTAAATGAAATTAAAAAAATGTGACAGGCTTGGCACAGTGACCAGTGGGGAGTAAGTATTCAGTAAATATTCAGATCCTGCAGGTCTCATTCTGGAAGACAAGGTGGGGTTTTAAAATAACGTCTTACACTGCATAAAATTAGTTTTCACCACCCTTCTACAGGTTCACAGTGTATCAGGAAATAGGGCAGTGTTCATCATTTGATGAGTAAATAAACTAATTCAGAGGTAGACAGCGAGTTTGACGGACCTGGGGCTGGAGTCCAGGCTGCTCTGTCTACTAAGCGTCAGTAAGTAGGAGGCGGTCCCATGTCCAGAGGAGAACCGCTGGGCGACAGCAGGTGCTTAGCAGCTAGCTGTCCCTGTGTGTTAGCTGTCTTTGAACTTGTATTTCTCTGTAGACAGCACTGGGTACAGTAGAGAGAACAGGACTTTGGGGTCAGACAGTTCTGCTTCTGCCAGCTAGTCATACAGATTCCACAAGGATGGGGTCTCCATGTGCACCTGAACCCTGAATTCCAGTGGGAGTTGGCGTAATTGAAATGACCAGTACGATTTCAGAGCCCTGATGCACAGGTCTTCCTTCTTCAAATACATCATCATAAATAAGCTGCCTGATCTGCGAGGTTCCAGTGGTTCCAGTGCCCTCTCTGTGACCCCTCCACTCTTGCAGCCCCGGGGCAGCTCTGCTGCCTGTCCTCTTGGTCTTTTTTTCCCTTTTGGTAGTGGGGAGGTAATTAGGTTTATTTATTTCCTTTCAGAGGAGGTAGTGGGGATTGAACCCAGGACCTCAGGCATGCTACGCATGCGCTCTGCCACTTGAGCTACACCCTCCCCTTCATCTTGGTCTTGATTGCAGCAGCTTAGGTTTCTTTTTCCTCTCAATTCATGAGTGGCAGGTTAAAGTTGTTTCCTTTTTGTGTATAAAAAAATTGAGTCCCTACACTCACTAAGAGTGTTAGAACCTTCTAGAAGGCACCTGGTCCAAAGGTACTCGTAGATGGCAGCCCCCTGCCCCCCACACTGACTCGAGTGACCCGTGCTTCTAAATAGCTCCTCCCGCCGCGCTGGTTGAAGTTGGACGCCGGGGCCAGTCCCTAGCCTGCGAAGCGAGTCTGTGGACTCTGGGTGCGCAGAGCGCTGACGGGGTGGGAGCTGGGGGAGAGGGTGGCACAGAGGTCATGGAGACTCGGACCGTCAGCCCAGCCCGCCTTGCCGTCCTTGTCAGGTTATGTAGGGCTAAATCCCGTGCCAGGAAAAAGAAAAGGCCTAAATGAAAATATTATCTCCTAGTCTTTCTGTCTTGTCTTGAAGGTGCTTGACATCCTCCAGCACATCCAAACCCTAGACCCCGGGCAGCACGGGGCGGTGGGCTATCTGGTGCAGCACACGCTCGAGCACATTGAGCGTAAGAAGGAGGAGGTGGGCGTGGAGGTGAAGCTCCGCTCCCACGAGAAGCACAGAGATGTCTGCTACTCCATTGGGCTCATTATGAAACACAAGAGGTGAGTGTCCCCACGTCCACCCCGCCTCTGGCTGCAGAGGACACAGTGCCGTGAGCCCCGCTTCTCAGGAGCAGCCAGGACATGCCTGAAGGGGACCCGACCCAATGCAGCAAGGACCCAGGGCCGAACCTCATCCTGACCCTCTTTGTTTTTTAAGAAGCAACTCACTCTCCTCTCAGGGAGGTCCTCTCGTGTTTTCAGTGACCTTTTCTGTGGGAGGATGGAAGCGCTCCTTTCTCCTCTCCTCTGTTCATCTTCCCTCATCTCTTCCTCTAGTTCCGCTCCCCCTGGATCTGAGTGTGGGTAGGGACTCGCTGGGCCATGAGGTATGGGCCTGGCCAACTGATGAGGGAGAATTTAACCGCCTCCAAAGCAGCTGTTCTGATTTACACCCCACCAGCAGGCCGGGAGCTGAGAGATTTGATTCTGGCCAACATGTGTTAGTGCCAGACCTTTAAAAGTGCACTTATGTAGTAAATGGCAAATGGCATTTCATTGTGGTTTTAATTTGCATTTCCCTGGTTACTACCCAGATTGAGGTTCTTTTCTTGTATTTACTGGCCATTCAAGTTTCCCTTGATTGAGCGCCGCTTCAATTATTTTGCTTATTTTTCAGTTGAGCTGTTAGTCTTTCTTACTGATTTGCAGTATCTTTATTATGTGTATTAGTCTCTATGAGCAGATAAGTTTTAGATATCTTATCTCAGTTTTTGGCTAGGGTTTTCCATTCTTTTATTGCATTCTTTTTTTTTTTAACTTTGTTGTGGAAATTTCAAGCATATGGGAATCGAGAGGAGGGCGGTGAACCAGACCACGTTCCCACATGCAGCTTCAACAGTTAGCATCGTGGGTCAGTCTTGGTTTCATCTCCACCCACACCCGCCCCCGGCCCCTCCCCCTCCTCCCTGGAGCAAATACCAGATGTCATTTCATGTGTAGCTATTTCAGTGTGTAACTCTAAAAGGTAAGGCTCGCTCCTTCTTAAAAATCGCGCTTACCGTTCTGTTGTCATACCTAAGAAAAATACACAGTTCCTTAACCTCGTCAAATATCTAGTCAGAGTCTGTGTTTCCCCAGTTTTTCTACTTTATTTATATATGCACGCCCGCACACGCACACCACACACACACACAGTGTATTCGAATCAGGATCCTTTAGTTTAATTTTAATGATGTCAAATTATTCGATCTTTTCCTTTATGGATTGTATTTTTATCCCTTGTTCAAGAAATCTTTCCCTTTCCTGAGTCATGAAGATGTTTTTAAAGTTCTGCATTTTACGCCAAAGTCTTTGTTCTACTAACTGATTTTGTGTATTACTGTCAGGCCCAAGTCCTGATATCATTTTCCATTTGGATAACCAGTTGTCCCATCTTTCTTGTTAAAAGTGTATTCTTTTCCAAATGAAGTGTTGTATTGATAAGAAGAGGGGTTTATTAAAAGGGCCCAGGGCGTCCTGAAGATTGATCCAGTGAGGAGTAAAAGCAGGTAAATCTGTAAGAAGGCGGGCTTAAGAGAAGCCAGGCCGCCGTCTGTACGTTTCACAGCTGCCGTGACCGGGTCCCAGGGGCTGACTTGCTGCTGCTCTCGTGTTGCTCAGGTACGGCTATAACTGTGTCATCTACGGCTGGGACCCCACCTGCATGATGGGACACGAGTGGATCCGAAACATGAATGTCCACAGCCTGCCCCACGGCCACCACCAGCCCTTCTACAACGTTCTGGTGGAGGACGGTTCTTGTAGATACGCAGCCCAAGGTAAGTAGTCAGTCCTGCGTGCACTTGTAAGCACACGTGTGAGCGCTCGGATGCTGCGGACGCAGGTCACCGGTTTATTCAGAGATGGCTGTCGTCCCACGGCTAACCTCATCAGGGCTGATGCTCAGTGCGGCTGTCCCACGGGTTAACCAGTTGCCACCTCAGGGCCTCTCCCTCAGCCACCACCACAGCAGGGACCTTCTGAGCTGCTGCCGACCTCTGTTCTGATTGGTCATTGCCCCTGCCAGTCAGATTCCCAGAAGTGCAGGCACTGCCGCTGGCTCCCTCCAGACAAGGAGGGCCGGCTTGTGCCCTGCTCACACCGCCTGCCTGAACCCGGGGCACTGATGAGGCACTTGGGGGAGCCACCCTAGCACCTAGCACCCTGGGACTGGCAGCTGGCTGTGCTCCCCTAGAGACGCCCTCGAGTGGCCACTGTGGGAACTGCAGTCCACAGCACTGGCTCTAAGAGCACCTGGGAGAGTCAGCAGGTGCTTGGTAAGTGTTTGGGGTCACTGCCAGCCCTGACAGGTCTCCTGAGGCAGAGAGGGATGGAGCCTGCGAAGGCAGGTTAGAGACAAATGCCTTCAGTGTCTGCCTCTTTGTCCCTCCATTTAATGGGATGAGTTTATTGCATGCCTGCCTGTCAGGGCATTCACTATGTTCATTGTGTTAATAAAAATGAACACAAATGTTAACATATGCTGCTCTGTGACAGGCAGCATTCTAGTGTCTATGAACTGTACTTGAGAACTATAATTACTGTCATCATCATACTCACTTGATACATGAGGAAACTGAGGCACACAGAGACGTTTAAATTCTAACTTACAGAGTGTCATCCAGGCAGCTTGGCAAAGAACCTTCCCCGTAACCGTCATCTGCATCTTTTTGTGTCTGACCCAAAACATCACATTTGACCTAACTCAGTATTATGTTCTGGTAAATCCAATAATAGAAATGGTAGTTTTATAAAAATCTCAGAAGTATCAAAAAGAATAGAAAAAGTTTTGTATTAATTATTGTTAATTCATCAGAAGCTGAGAGAGGATGATACACCAGAGAAATTCTCTGAATTGAGACTACAGATCACTTAACCTCCATCAGTACAGGGGAAGGTTACAGGAGGGGGTCGGTGTGCACCCCGAGTCAGACGAAGGCACGTCCAGTGATTTTATTTAACTCTTGAAGCTGTGTCAAGTTAAAAAAATATACTAACAAATTTTAAAAATCAACAGGTTATTTGGAAATTACTGAATGATCCGTGGACTGTTTGCACCCCCACTAACCGCTTGATAAGCATTTCATACTGCACGTTCTGGGCAAGTGTATCACAGGAACAGAGGGAACTGTCTTGTCATCACGGCAGGCCAGTGTCTGTCGCTTCCTCTTGTACCTTTGTTGCCCACGACATAGGGTTGATATCAAGACTTTCAGTATTTGATATTTGAGTTTCCAGAAATTATATTTAAAATGGGCTTTTGAGAGTAGGTAAAACTGGGTATTTGGTTTCACATGTTCTGAATTTGTCCGATGTCCACGCTGAAGGTTCCGGAATACCCCCTAATTGTGTCTTAAGTCACTGTGCGATGTAAGTTGTAGTCAGAATACTGTAATGACTTCATTAAAAACACTTTAATATGTGGTTGTCGGTTTCACACCCTCTGAAGTGGAGGTTGAACCAAGTGATCATGAGTAATGTCAGCAAATTGCCTTTTCTTAAGTTTAAATTCTGAAACTTGTAGAAAATTCTTAGAGCTGGACAGCGGGTGAGACGCTGTGATGACTCACTCTTTCTGCTGGCAGTTTCTGCACAGGGTCAGTGTCTTGTGGGCCTCTGTGTGCCCAGCAGGTGCTGGGCTCTGTCCTCGACACCCTGGGGCTCACACACCTGGGGCTCACCTTCGCTTCTCTGGCCTTGTTAACTGTTTACCTGCTGGTGACTCTCAAAGCCTTATTTCCATCCCCAGCTCTTCTGGGCCCAAGCCCGCCTCTCCAGCAGCCCCTGGGCATCAGCCCATGGAGGCACTTGGCCGTTCTTCCTGTATCTGAAGTGTTCTTAGCTGAACCCATGGTTCCCCTCCCGCGTCTGCACCCCAGCCTGCTCCTGCCAGTCTCCTCTCATGGCACCCTGCCTGGCCCCGGCTCCTTCTGTGCCTCCCCTCCCCTCCTCCAGCTAGTCAGCAAGCCACACTGATTCTGTGTCTGAATGTCTGTCTCACACGTTTCCATCCATGTCGCCCTGCCCCTCTGTGGGCCACAGATATCTCTTGCCTGTATTGTTTTAGGCTATCTAAATTATATAGAGATTTTAGTTTTTTGCTGAATGACTTGAAAGAATGTTGCAGACAACATGACCTACTTAATCTTGCATCTTCTGAGAGTAAGGCCATTTCTCTGCCTTACCACAGTTACATCATTACACCTAACAAATAAAAATTATGTCATAATATCTAATATTTAGTTGGTATTCAGATTTCCCAGTTGTCACGAGAATAACTTTGTAAGTGTGTGTTTATTCATTTTTAAGTCACGATGCAGCCAGCATTCGTGCACTGCCTTTGGTGATTATATCTCTTCAGTCTCTCTTGGTAAAGGACAGTTCCTCATTTCTCATCTTTTTTTCTTTCTCACAAGAGTTTGACTTTTTGAAGAGTCCAGGCTGATATCTTGTACATTGTCTGACATTCTGGATTTGTCTTACGGTTTCTTTATCTGTGTGTCGTTTGTAAACCAGAAGTTACGCCGGAGTCAGGTTAGTGTTTGGGGCCGAGTGCTTGCTCTCAAGGGCTGTGTGCCTCACTTGCAACAGCCAGAGGCTGTACGGGTCAACGTCCCACTACTAGTGAGGTGGCATGTGGTCACTTGGCTAAGATAGTGATCTTAGGGGACAGTGTCCCTCTGCAGTTAACAAGAAATCCATGGGATCAAACTGTGACATCCTGGGTATACCATGTTCCCCATTAACCTTTATCCTCATGTTTGTTTTAGCACCTATTGGCTCTTCTTGCCCAAATCATGACATGAGAATTTTAACTGGTGATTTTCTGCTCCTAGTTGACCCTCCCGCTCAAAACACGAGCTTTGTTCCCCTTCTTCCCTCCCCCTCTTCCTCCTCCTCCCCTCCCACCCTCCTCTCCCTCCTCCTCTCCCTCCTCCCCTTCCTTATTCCTCCCCTCCCCTCCCTCCCTCCTCCCTTCCCTCCTTTGCTCTCTCTCTCTCCCTTTCTTCTCCACCTCCCCCTCCCAGAGAATCCCAGGTTTTTTGCTTAGTGTGTTATAATCATTGGGAACAATGTTATGCTCAAATTAGCCTACATTTAGCCAGTGGGAGACCTTGAGAGGCTAAATTTTAAAAGCACGAATTTAACTCTGTTTTTGAACACTTCTTGGTTAATACATTTGCATTAAGTTATTTGGTTTTTAAACTTTTTCTTGATTTAAATTTTCAACCTTTGGCTCCAGTGATCCTAGGAACCTGGGTCAGGCCCATTAGTGAATGCTTTCTGTTTATTTGTTCTGCACAGAGTTGCAGAGTGAATTATAAACCATGCCCATGTGTGCCATCTTCAGACAGTTTTAGTGTGCACAATTAAGAGGAATATTCCCTCAATATGTTAACAGGCTATACAGCATTTTGTGTGTTTATAATTTTTGTTCCCACTAGGGGGCAGGCTTTAGTGTTTTCTTGGTACCAGGTCAGAGAGCAGCAACTCCTGTCTCAACTTCCCTGCCTACTTCTTAGATCCTTAGATACAGGCAGAAAATGGGTATCACTGATGCTCTGAACCTAAGCCAGCTGCCCGGATTGGAAGGGCAGGAATCCAGTTGTGACGTGAGAACCCCGTTCTTACACGTGTCTCGTGTATGATGAGAAAGCATCTGGTTGCCTGCATGGGCCGTGGGGTGCCTTCACCCAGTGTTAGCTTCCTTTTCCATAGTTTGTCTCCCATTTCCAAACTGAAGTTCCTGCCACACACATCCCCACACGCACGGTCCGTGGCAGTCGCACGTGCTGGCGCGCGTGGGAGGATTCCCTGCACCAGTGCTGAGGTGTACAGTTTCAGGCATGTTCACAGGGCAGCTCTGTTCTGTCTTCTAAATTGTCAGAGTCTCAGGTGCTCATTCTCTCTGACCCAGCAGCTCCCCTCCTCGGCTTCTCCTCGGTCCCTCCACTGGAGACACACTCACGCAGGAGGCCTGTGGTCCTTTTGTTATGACAGCAAAATGGTGTCATTCATAGGACTGTCTGGTAAATAGGGGCATATCCAAAACGTGGACACAAAGCTGCAACTGAATAAACCAGTTGCCGGTAAATGCTCCCTGTGTGGTTAGTATGAATAAACAGATATAAAACAACACAGTATTTTTTCTATGAATAAACACATTATCAACAACGCAGAGCCTTGGGTGCATGTAGTTAGCAGCATACATGTGTGTTCACAGACAAAGGACTAGAGAGAGGGACTCACACTGACAGTGGCTTCCTCTTGGGGGTTGTCAGGTGACCCCACAGGACCCTTGGGTACCGTTCCCAGGGTCCCACAGGAATGTGTTCATATATTTTGGGTTGCTGAAAATTTTAAATAAGCAGACACATTTCTCAGAAAATTTCCGGGGAATCAGAAAATCTTCTCAGGATTTTTCCAGGACTTTTAAGTAGTCCCTGTTTAATATTTCGCCCAGTTAAGGTTTTTAGCACTTAGATTTCTCACTCCTCTCCAAGCAAAACATTTTTTAAACCTTATTTAGTGGATTTGGAATCATTGTCCCCTCGCAAGATGATGTTGCCAACTTTAGTGTCTTACTTCAACCTTTAAACTTTTTCTCTTATTAATACATTTTTCCCATTTTGCCGGGAGCGCAGGCAGATAAACACACTGAATTCAGGCTTTGTTCCTCGTTAGCAGCCGGGAGCGGGGCCCTGAGCACCCTGCTGGCCTGTCACTACCCGTTTCCTGGTTTCTCTGACATTCCGTCCGTACTTTTCATGCCTCTTGTTTTGGGCCCACCTTCAGAATTCTGTGCCGCAGCTGCCCCGTGATGGTGTCCTTACAGGCGCGTGATCGCAGCCTGACTGCGACCTTTCTGCCCTCCTGGCAACACTCAGACGCCAAGGATTAGCCAACACAAAGCTGCTGCTTAACAATACAGAGAAGGGGAGAGAGATGGGGAGAGAGGCGGGACTGGAGCATGTCTGACTCTCTTCAGAGCAGGCGCTGGCCACATGTTGGTCTATGGTCTAGACAGCTCTTTGTTGAGGGTGTCCTGGGCACTGGTTTAGGGGCCGCCAGGTCTCTGCCCACGTGATACCAGTCCCCTGATTGTGACAACCAAAAATGTCTTCAGACATTGCAGGGCAGAACTGCTCCCAGTTGAGAGCCACAGGGACTTTTATCTCTTGGTGGTAATCCCAGATTCTCTGCCCTCCCTCCAATATCTTTATGAATATGTTTGTGAATATCTTGCGTGCCTCAGCAAGGCAAGAAAAGCTGCTGGTTAAGGCCCCAGGCCGCGGTTGTGGAACCCCTGAGCGTCCCCCAGGAAGGTATGTCTGTGACAGGTTGCTCACTGCGGGGGGTGGGGGCAGTGAGTGTGGGATTTTGTCAGCCAGTGGCATTTTGAAATACCCGAGGGTTTTTTGTTTTGTTTTTACACTTACTGATTTTTCCAATTAAAACATCAGAAAAATATAAAACATGAAGAAATGAAATCATCTCTGGAGCCCTAGTGAAACAGTAGAGAAAGAAATCAGAGTCAGCAGACCCTCAGTTTCCTTTTGAAAACCCCTGGATCATGTTTGCAGAGTGTGTGCCCTCCAGGCTGTCCCAGCCCCTCTTTCCTGCCCCTGCCCCTCCTGGCCGCGCCCGGTCAGGGTCTCTTCATCTGGACCTGGACTATCTGGGTTTGAGCGCTGGCTGGATCCTTGGGCAGGGTCCTCACTCTGTGCTGCCGTCTGCTCCGCTGCAGAAGGGCATCCTGACGGGAGCTTCTGATGGAGTGATGTGCGTGTACCGTGAGCTGAGCCCGTGTGGGGACCGCAGGGTCTGGCGCACCGGGCATGCCCAGTTTAAAAGAATCCGTTTAATGTGTGTAGGTGCGCTGTGCCATGTAGCACCGCAGATATGTGGCCTTCCGGGCTTTTTGTAAGTAGTGTATGTTTTTATCCCCACCTCCCTTGTGGCATCGTGAACACAGGTTGCTCATTATCCTGGCTGCCAAGTATTTTGCTGAATTAACATGCCATCATTTATTTACACAGTGACCTGTAGTTGGACATTTAGACTGTTAGGATTTTTTGCTGTCCTAAGCAATGTTCCTAAGCGATGCTAAGGTAATCTTTGAGCATTTGTCTTTGCACATGATTTGTGTGTGATTCCCTTAGCAGTATTTCTCAGACTGATAGATCCTCACCATACATAGTCTGAAGAAACAACTTAAAACCACTGTCAGCACAAAATTAGTTTCAGTCCTCCCATCTTGTGGTAGAGAAAGTTACAGATTGAATTACAGACTCCGTCTCCCGAAAGCCAAGCCTGTCAGTGCCTGAAAGGTGCTTGTGTTTATCCAGTGGGAGTTATACTCTGGGATGCAGGGCCTCCGGGTGGAGGGCACTGAATGTCTTGAATTTGCATTTCGAGATGTTTAATGAGCTAAGAGGTAACCTGCTGCCCGCTGGTGTTCTTTAGCCCGTTGGCTAGGCTTTTTTTTTTTCCTCACTTTTTTTTCCTTTTTTTTTTAACATATTTTTATTGAGTTATAGTCATTTTACAATGTTGTGTCAAATTTCCGTCGGCTAGGCTTGTGCAGAGACTCACTGAGTTGATTTTGGCAATCGGCTGTGCTCAGTGTGGCTTCACATTGCTCGAATCTAAGCATGCCCTGGGACGCAGTCAGAGCAGGGAGGGGCTGCCTGGCCAGCTCCTTTCTGGTCCAGGTCGTGGAGGATGAGGTTGGCTTATCCTGGGTGGAGGCCCACACCCGGTCTAGGACCAGGCCTCTGTGCCAGTTGAGGAAGGGCCCCCAAGACTCCGTCCTTCCATTGGACCCATGGAGGAGCTGTTTTTCAAATAGTTTTGCAGGGAAAATTCATCTTAAAGGATTTGGGCCTTTAAAATACATCGCATGTATTATCACCACTTTTTTTTTTTATCATTCCATTTTAAAGGAGTCTGATTTTCTCTTGCTTTCTCTAGTGGCAGAACAGAGAGCAGGGAGAAGGAGGTAGCGTGGTTTTCCTAAGAGGTGATCAAATGCCATAGCCTGTATCCGTGTGGGGTGTGGAGGTGCGAGCCACTTCTCCATTCTCCCGTGGGATCCCATGCAGCCCTGGGGAAGCAGCAGCCAGTACTGGGGGGCGTTTGAGGTGGGGTGGGGGGGCGGTGCACGTAGGTACGAGACTTGTGGCCGGGTGGTGTGGAGGTTTCGGAAGCTTACCCACTGGTGAGAACTGAGCAGGCTAGGACACTTGTCCCAAACACTTGGCTGTGTGTTAGATCGAGTCAGAGCAACACGCTGAGTCCCAAGTGTGCAGACCCCCTGAGGGGCAGTGGGTTTTGCTGGAGCCAAATGTCTTAGTCAGAGAGAAGGAAAACACTCGTGTTCCATGTGGAGCGCTTCCTCCCTCCGTCCCCCAGTGGTCACTCACTCGCCACCTTTTCCCGTTCCCTCCTCCGTCTTCCATCAACATCTGTCCTTCTTTTCCCCCACCTCAAAAATACACTCAAAAGGGGGTGACAGGAAATTCTCTGGGTGAAAGGTGCTGCAGAAACACCAGTTTTAATGAGAATGCCTGTGTGCCTCTCTGCCAACAGAGAACTTGGAGTATAACGTGGAGCCTCAGGAAATCTCGCACCCCGATGTCGGACGCTATTTCTCAGAGTTTACCGGCACGCACTACATCCCAAACGCAGAGCTGGAAATCCGGTACCCAGAGGATCTGGAGTCTGTCTATGAGACGGTGCAGAATATTTACAGTGCAAAGAAGGAGAACGTGGAGTAGAGGCTAGTGGGGACGCTGCACCTTTGCTGCTGCTGCTATTGTCCAGGAGAACAGGACCCCGGACGGAGACGTCCCCACGGGCCCCTCTGGATTCACACCACCGGGAAAGCCCCTTAACCAGTAGTGCTGGTTGCCTCCTACTACGTTCAACTCACGTGTGCTCTCCTCCAGCTGCAAAGACAATGTTGCTCTCCGCCTACACTAGTGATTCATTGAAAGGCACTGTGTGCAGTGGCATGGCTTGTATGCTCGTCCTGTGGTGACAGTTTGTGACATTCTGTCTTCATGACATCTCACAGTCGACACCCTTCTGATCACTCTTTTCCTCCCCTCTCCATTATGTCTGTCTGCATCGTCTCGGACGTTTTGTTTGCCAGACAGGTGGGCTTGTACGTCTGCATCATTTCTTTCTGATTTCTCTGTGGATCGTTTTCGCTCCCGAGTCAGGGTTGTCTGTCTTCTCGCCCTGAATTGAGTGCTTATTCAGAGGGGAGGCTGGAAGTGATCTCGGCAGCATCCTGGATCTGGAGTCATTAACAAATTAATGGTAATCAGAATCGTTTGAATTTCTTTCTTTCTAACTTTTGACACAGATTTCAGGCATTTTGTCTCTTTATTTGGATGGAGAGAATGACACCGTTTCCCTGTCTGGAGTCATCTCTTGGATTTGTGCTCAGATCTCCACGAATCATTAGTTTTCTATTTTATTACATAAAATTCTTGGAGAAAGTGCATAATAATAGCCTTTGTGAATGGGCTTTTCCACATTCATCTATTCCTCCCTTTAAAATAAGTGTATGTGTTTTTTTTTTAATTTTAAAAATCTACTCCAGTATCATAAATAGATCTTAAGTCAGCGGTGGGTTCTCTATAGTAGGAAGTACAATCTGATGTTAAAATATCTGCTTTTAGAAACCATACTCTGTGATCTCCAAAGACCTAAAAAAGAGGTTTCACATTTATAGTCAGAAAAAAAGAAGTAATGAACCTTAAAAATCTTTAAAAAGGGCAAGTTTCATGCCCCCTGTCCTTCCTTAGAATCACTTCAAGACCTTCTTGAACATGGCAGGGTAGAAATAAGTGAAATCTCTCCAATTTGAAGAATGTTTGAGCAGCGGGAAAGGAGACAAGCGTGTGCCTCGCTTTCTCCAGTCACCACGAAAGCATCAGGAGGAAGTCTGAGTCCCCCGGGGAGGTCCGGCTTCGTATCAGGTACCACTGGCGAGGGTGAAGGTACCGAGTCCTTGTGCGGCTCTGAGCTCCCACCGTTCTCAACCTGCCAGTTCTCCAGAGGGCTGGTCTCGTAGTTAACCAGTAGAAGCTAACTTGTGGAGTTAGGACCTAGTTATTTTACTCTCTAAGCTGAAAAGAGTCCAATGGCTCTAGTGAATGAGGCTTTTGGGGGCTGTGGTCCAGTCGTGCCTCGCTGCCTGTCTGTCCGTTTGCATGCAGTATTTTCACACCATGTTTGACGACTGCCTCTTGTTTACCCTTTGGAAACCCTGGGCTGACCGAGGTCTGGGGCGGCCACCTAAGACCACTTACTAGCTCGTGACAGCTGTTGAGCGGTTATTAGAAAGAGATGAGGATTTGGCTAGCCAGCTCCCTCCAGCCCGGATCAGCTGTGGTCCAGGGTCCGTGTTCCTGTCAGTCCAATCCAAAGTCAGATGATTTGGACTCAACATTTGAAATTGTGACCACTCATGACACCCAGCCTGCCTGTGGTTAGGGGGTTTTACACTACTCTCATTTAAAGGTGAAAATTAGATACTATGGCATTAATATTAATGAAATGCATTACTAGGAATCTGTGGAGCATGCTGAGAGTTATAATTGTTGGTTTTCTCGTTTGATTTCCTTTTTTCTTAGAGTAACATCAAAGCCAGGAAAGATGGTTTTACCTTTACTGACCCAATGTAAATATGTATCTAGACTGTTTTTAAATGTGTTTCTTCATGAAAGCTTCATTTGGCTCCAGGAAGCCTCTGTCACCTGTGTCAGTTGGTATTTGGGCACTTTATATTTTTCTAAAAACGTGTTTTGGATCCTGTACTCTAATAAATCATAAGTTTCTTTTTAAAAATTTTCCAAACATTTTCTCCATTTTAAAAAGCCCTGTTATAAAAGTAGAACTTTCACAATGTTGAAATATTAAATATTTGGATATAGTAACTTCTTTCCTCTTCAAATGAATGCCAAGATTTTTTTGTACAATGATTAATAAATGGAACTTATCCAGAGAAACCACACAAATGGCCTGCCGGATTTCGTTCCAGACAGAAAGCCCAGCCGTGACAAAGACAGAATCTCTGTCACTTCTCATTCTGATTGAAATACACAAAAATTTGCTCCCCTGAATTTTTCTTAACATTGATGAGTGAACAGGTTACCTTTCTTTATACTATGATTTCCCTGCCAAACAATTTTACGAGCTGGCTAGTGATCTTGAGAGTATCTGGTTTTAATAGTGTAAAGATTGCAGCTTTTTAATCGTGTGGAGGTACATGTTATAAAACATGCTGCAGATGCTCTGAGGGAACCTCAGGTTCCTGGTGTGTGTCAGTGCTGATGACCCCGCGGCCGCCTGACACACGGCTCGCCCAGAGCGTCCCGCAGAGCACTGTTTGTCCCCGCTGCCACACTTCCGATGCAGGAATAAAGGGTCGTGGCAAGTCACCTGTTTCCTGCACTGCAGTGCTTCTCAAAGCCTTTCATACAGTGTTGTACCTTGTGACCTCCCAAGAGGCGCGTGCAGGGTGGCGTCTTCCTAATAACTTCTCAGACTCTGGAACTTTCCTCCCCCAGCACACCCACACACGCACAGCATCCTCGAGGCCCGGTGTTCGCAGACGCGCTTTGGGAAACGCTGTTGCAGTGAGACGTCAGTTACGTCCAGCGCTAGTCCACCTTACCAGCAAACCAGTTTTGCCAAGAATCTCGTTTGGAAACATTACCCATCTAATCGGCTTTTGAAAGGCTGGCTTCGTGATGTCGCTGCCTGAGCCTCGTAATAGTTCCCCATTCTAAGTGTGTTTACGCTGCAAAATCGTGTCCCTGCGAAAACCAGCATTAATACTGTTGCTCAGTCAGTTTTATGTTTTCTGATTTCCACTTAAAGCCTTGTTCTGATTTTAAAACATCTCAGTCTTTCTTAACGTATTAAGCTGAGTCATGCTTTTATGTCCAAGGCTGTCGTCTGCTACCACCAGGTCCCTTTGCTATAAAGGGAAAATGCTTCTTTCCCTTAGTCCGTTTTCCAAGTGAGTGAAATTGGACTACCAGCAGCCTTTTCCTGGGAAACAATTGTGGCCGTAATCATCAAGCTATAGTTCTTCAAGTTTTTGTTTGTTTTTTCGAGGGAAGGAGAGGCTGTTTACCTAGAAGAAATGCAGAATTTGGCTCTGTGACAGTTTGGTTTTGGAGACATTAACAGCATTGCATGTATTACTCTGTATTGCGTGCTTACTTCAAGCCAGGCACCAGCCTAAACTGTTTCTAATGCTCACAGCAAACCCTTTAAGATGCGGACCAGGGCAGTGAATATTTCCATGGGCCCCACAAGGCCCCTGTCACATATTCTTCTTTGTTTTGAAAAACGTGAAAAACATTTTTAGCTCGAGGACTGCAGACACAGGCCGCAGGCTGGGTCAGGCCATGGGCTGAGGTCTGCTGCCCCCTGCTGAGGTGTCAGCTCGCCTAGCATTCTGTTGAGCAGATGGCTCGTAGGTGGGGAACCTGGCCGTGACCCCGGGGACCTGACCTCTGAGCTCCAGCTCCCCACAACCACACTGCCGAAAACCCCAGCAACTACCTCGCACATGTTTTTACCCTTTGCCTTGCTGCAGCCCCCTTAACTCCCAGCGTTTCGGTTCTGAAAATTGAGAGTCTTGAGAGAAAAGAACATTCCTTCGGTGAATAAAATTATGTGCAATTATAGAAGAAATGTATTATGGCCATTTAGCACTGATTGTATTAGGGTAATGCTAAATCTGTAATAAATAGACAAAAAACTTGTATGATGGCTCATCCACAGAAGAACTTTCTTGCTCACGTAGCAGCGGGCAGGGCGGCGGGTTGGCGCGCGGCCCTCACGCAGTCGCCGGAGACGGCGGCTCACCAGGTGTGGCCTCCCGGACCATGTGCCGTCCGGCCGGAAGTCCAGCCGGAAGCGCGTGAGCGTGGAGGTCACGTCCAGGAGGGCGGGGCGTAGGCTGGGAGCGGCGCTTACCACTTCCACTCTCCTTCCTGGAGGGAGGCTGGGATGGAGGAGCGGGAACGAAGGTGGCTCTGGGTGTCCTCTTCTCCTGCAGGGCATGCCCTGCCTCTGAAGCCAGGCCGGCCGAGCCACCAGACACCACAGCATCCGCGGCTCCTGCCACAGCAGGACCACCCGGCAGCGGGGTTCCTGCCGGCCGCGCTGCCATCTTAAGTCCACAGTCCCCGCACCAGACGGCCTGGGAGGAGGGAGCGGAGACCTCGCAGGGTGAGCCAGCACTCAAGTCACCGGCCCCCAGCCTAACTCCAGAGGAGGCTGGGTCGTGGCCTCCGGTGTGCCCAGGGTGGGGAAAGGGGGACAGTGAAAGGTTTGGGGGCTCCACCTTGTCTGCGCCTCTCACCCACTTCCCGCGTCCTGCCCAGAGCTCGGTCTCTGCGGGGCTGTGCCATCCTCTCCGCCAGCCCAGCCTGGCTCCTCAGGGACAGGCCCTGTGACCTGAAAGAAGTTATCTGACCTTCCCCCCGTGCCCCCCTCCCAAGTCCTATTCACTAGTCAAGTAGAAACAGGACAACTGCAGTAGAAACTCTCACCTGGAAAAAGAACGGGACACACAGCAGGCCCCGGCCACTGGCAGTGATGAAATATTTGCGGGGCAGGTGGGCATCGTGAAGACCCCTCCCCTGGGGGCGTGCGCGGAGGGTGACCACGCTCTCTGGGAGGAGCTCCCTGGTCCACTGCCCCCTGCATCCCGTCCTGCCTGCCCTCTGGGTCCCATCCTCTCCAGTTAGGGCACAGGTGGATGCTGGGGGTGTACCTGCCTACAAGCTGTGTCGCTTTCACAGCCCCGGTCCGAAACTTTCATTTGTTTTTACAACCTTTTGATCCCTCTGGCCAACAGTTCCCTCAGAAACTTAGCAGGCTACCAGCGCTAGTAATCGTGCCCAAAGTTATTTTCCAGAACTTCCAAGTTTGCTTTATTTCCTTGCTTCTCTGCCTGGTGCCTGTGCCTTCTTCCTGACCTAGTGGTGGCGGCCTTACTCTGATATTAGCCAAAGCTGAGTCTCTGTTTCACGGGCAAGCATTTCACGAGCATTCATTGCTCAAAGTGATTTCCATCCTCATCTCTTGTTCTGGGTGTCCAGGAGCAGTTGCCTTTCTCAACATAAGAGGCCTGGGATTTCTGACTGTTCTGTGTTAGTTATAAACCAGTCTGTTTTTGCCTGAGCATTCCCCCTTGCCCCCGCCTCATCATACCTTGCTATCAGCCGCAAAGTGCAACCAACACACTATATTCTGTGTCTCTAACAACTTCCCCTACACTCGTCACAGCAGCTCCACCTTACAAATTATAAGTGGCAATTAACCAAGTATAACCCACAGCACAGCCCTCCAGCCTCCCAGCCTGCCACCTGACTGCTAAGCTGACACTGTTAAAATAGTTTAGGTTTTCGGCACAGCTGTTCTTTCAAGTGGTTTTTTTGTTTTGTTTTGTTTCGAAGTTCAAAGTGGGCTAGTTTTTCCATAGGAAGCTCTATTTCCTGGTTGGCTATACAGAAAAACAAAACAAACAAAACAAAACCCTGAAGACAATGTCAAGTATTCTGGGGAACAGAAAGAGCTAAAGCCAGTTGCTTCATGAACTTAGGAAAAGAAGTACAGAATCAGGAAAAATTTGGAGGGGAGAACCAGTTCATTATAGAATCCTTGGGTGGTTAGATAGAATTTCCATCTACTTCTCTTAAGATGACAGAATTCTGAATGGAAATGTTCATATACATGCCAAATTGCGGGGTAAATTAGGACTTTGAATAAGAGTTGTGTTTCCTTTCTTCAGAAAACTATCTTCTCAAGGTTGTAAAAGTCTTTCATCTCAAGTTCACGATGTGGTGATGGTCTCAGGCATGGCTGTGACTGTGCAGAAGGCTTTTCCCACAGTATCTCTTACCATCAGTAATCCCCCCGCTCCAGGACGCTTTTGAGATAGTTTTTTCTTAATCGCTCTCACCCCATGAAATTGTTTTGACCTTTTCAAAATTGAGGTTTATCCATATAACATAAAATTAACCATGTTAAGCTGCACAAATCAGTGACAGCACATTCACAGTGTCGTGCAAGCCCCACCTTTTTGTGGAATGGAAACATTTGACGGCCCCCCAGTAAAACCCTCTTCCCTGAATCAGTCACTCCCCATTCCCCACCCCTCCCAGCCCGACGCAGCCCCAGTCTGCTTTCTATCTCTATGGATTTGTCTGTTCTGGGTATTTCATGGAAATGGAATCATACAACATATGGGTTTTTGTGACTGATTTCTTTGATGTGTAGCATCATGTTTTCAAGGGTCATCCACGTAGCATGAATCATACCTCAGTTCTTACTATGGCCAAATAATATTTATGGATAGACCACATTTTGTTTATCCATTCAGCTGTCGATGGACATTTGGTTGTTTCCAGCATTCAGCCCTTGTGAATAGAGCTGCTACAACCTGCCGTGAAATTTTCCTGCCACGCTGTATATCCACTTATATATCACATATATATATCTGTGCTTTATACATTAAAAGAGTGATCTTTTTTTTCACTCCCTCCAACAATTAGTTTTACGGTTTGGGGGCGGTACTGCCCCACTGAGAATTCAAGCCCCATGTGGGAGGAAGCCCTGGGAAGAGCTGCTGTCTGCCCCTTCCTGCTGGTTGACCACTGCTGACTCATCTCCGAGTGTCCTTTAACGTTCCCACTTTTGTGCCAGAAGCTGGAGTGAATCCAGAAGTACATTTCTTTCACCTACAACTGCTAAAAATGAATGTTCCAAAGCCCCTTTTTGATACGGATCGCATAGTCTTTGCTTAGTATATTGATGACCTCAATCTCCTAAAATCTGTTTCTTAAAAAAAAAAAAAAACCTGATTGGTTTGAGTTATTTGCCGCTTATAAAAGTGGAATTGTTAACAGGTGCGGTGATAAGACTTTCTGGGTTACCGGCTACCTTCATTCGAAACCATTTCCTAAATTGTTTCCATAGAGAATTTGAAAGCTAAAGGGCCCCTTAAGGATCAGGTGCTGGAGCACACGTTCCTGAAATTTTACAAAGAGAAATAATGAGGCCCATCGAGGTTAAAGTGACTTGATCTGGCGTGTGTCTCAGAGCAGAGACTGCAGCCTGGCCTTCAGACTTGATCTCAGAAAATATCTTGCTAATAATATCATCCCTCATTATCTGGGATTCGGAACTTTGTTATTTCTCCATCAACTACTGCGCTGTGGCAGCCTCCTGGCCACCGTCAGTCACCGTATTTCACTTACACTGACTTTGTTGGGGAAAATGAGGACGTGTTATCCCTCCCTCCCCATCCCAGCAACGTGTGCTCTTGAAGTTTGGGGAAACCCTATCCCAAGGCTGCAAAGACTTTTTAAAGGAAGTTGCTTCCCCCACCACACACCCAGCTTTATTGAGATGTAATTGATATACTAAACTGCACATCATTCATATGTACAATTTGATGAGTTTGGAGACATGCATACACTGTGTTACCATCACCACGATCCAGGCAGTAACAGATCCATCGTCTCCAAAAGTTCCCGTGGGTCCCTTTGAGGTTTTTGTTTGGTTGGTTGGTTTGGGTTTTGTGGTAAGAGCATTCAACATGAGAGCTAGCCTCTTAATTTGTAAGGGCAGAATACCTTACTGTTCACTGTAGGGACAGTGTTAAACAGCAGAGCTCCAGAACTTACTCATCTTTTATAACTCACTTGGAGTATTACTTCTTCTAAAGAAAGGGTTGGTAAACTTGTTCTAAAAATTGACAGACAGTAAATATTTTTGGCTTTTGGATTACTCACATCTGCCGTCGGAGCAGGAAAGCAGTCAGGGACAATACGAAAATGAGTGAGCTTGACTGTGTGCCAATAAAACTTTATTTACAGAAACAGGCTGCCGGCTGGGTTAGGGCCTTAGGCTGTATTTGCTAACCCCTCCTGTAAAGTCCACGTGAACGTTTTTCTTTTAACGGACATCTAAGCGCAAGTAACCAAAAAGCTGAGAGAATGGAAAAGTGTAATGGAAACTCCTATACCTTGCACCAGTGTTCAGCATGTTCTGTATTTTCTTCGTCTCCCTCTCAATGTATAGACCTTTTTTTCTGAACCATCTGGAAGGGTCTCAAGAAGCCTTAGACTTCTCCCTACGTGCTTCAGCATGTATCTCCTAAGAAGGGCACTTTCCTACTTAACCACAATTCCAGTCATACCTAAGCAAATTAATTCTAGTGAAGCAAAAAGCGCATCTTAAATTTGATGAAGTTGGCCGTTTCAGAACGACCAGCTTTATCATAAACTCTTAGACCTCTTCACTGTTCTCCAGCACACCCTGGCCCACAGCTTGGATCAATTTGGGTAGAAGCTGATAAAGAAAAACAGTTATAAATCACTCAACACAAAATCTACTTGCCCAAGGTGAACCCTGCAGTTGCCGAAGAACAGGATAACTGCTATTTCAGGTAAAGCTGAGCTTCTGAAATGTTTTTTTCCTGCAGGTGTAAAATTCAGTGGAAACAATTTTTTTTAAGCATTTGCTACCCTCAAAGGAATGAATTGCTCACTTTTTCTAATCAAAGTTTAGCGGGGCCCACAGAATTAGTACCATGTCCCGATCTCCCCAGAGCTGGTACACTGGGTCCCAGAGCCTCTGTCTTTACAAAGCGGTGCAGACCGGGGCTAGCAGGGTTCACTTACAAATTAGGCCCATGCACAGGGAATCTGTGGTTCCCTGATTTTTTAGTTACGTCTAAGATGTGAATTCAGTCTGCCGCATTGGCTAAGAAAACGCTTTGTGCTGAGATAGAAGATAAACCTAGATAAGATGGGTCTGGAGGCCGTGCTTTATTTCTGTGCGGGATAGGATGGTTCTCAGCAGCTCTGTTTGCATCTGCAGAGAGCCTCAGGGTCTCTCTTCTGAGCCTGCCCCGCCGTATGAACGAGCCAGTGACGTACTGATGCTCGTGCCCTGTGATCTCTCCTGTGCTTTAAGCTTCTACCTGTCTCATCCCACTCAGGATGCACCGCCAGTGGTACAGCTTCACCGACGGCTCTTTCCTTCTCTTCCAGCCAGTTTCACCTTCCATCATCCCCCGTCTTTACAGCTACTTCCCTCTTTAACGACTCTCCACTCCTCTACTTCCAGACTCACGGGGTATTTGTTTTTCCAAGCATGGGATAATAGAAATGTTCTCATGTACATGTCACTGTCCTCAAAGAGCATCCTGTTTGTAGAGACTTTAGAGCATGCCTCTGAGAAGCCCAGCCCAAAGTCCTGTAAGGACTGGAGATCCGGCAGCTGGGGCTCTGCCGGGTCTCTTGGCCTCGGCGGATACTGTTCCTGAAATCCTCAGCTTTGCTTGTGCGCGTGTGAATCAAGTTGGGCCACTTGTCTCTTAGCAGCTGGGGCCCAGGTTCTTCTCCGTCGTGGTGAGTCCTGGTGGACTGGGGGAAAAAAATACACAACCTAAAAGTTGAGAATTATGTTTTACTAGGCAGACTTCAAGCTCGAGAGGCAGCCTCTCAGGTAGCTCTGAGGTACTGCTCCAAAGAAGTAAGGGGGAAGCCAGGATATACAGGAGTTTTTGCAGCAGAGACCAGGCAGTTGGAACATCAAAAGGTTACCGTTAATTAAAGAAAACCGGGAATCACAAGTTAAGGAATTTAGCGCTTTTCTCTGTATGGGAAGATGCAAGAGTCTGGGCTCATTGAAATCACTCCTTTGATAGGCACCTGGCCATCCAGGGCCAGCTTCCTGTCCTTTCCCATCCTGAGTCCCCTCGGGGTGCCCCACTGAGGGTGGCTGCAGAGGCTGAGGGCTCGCAGTGGGCAGCCTCCTTGTCTCCATCCTGAGTTCCTGCCTTGGGGAGGGAGGAGGGTAGCGCAGCAGCTTGATGGCCACAGCATCCTTTGTTTGCTGATTTGGCAGGCAGCATTCTTCATTCACAGTCCGTTCACCCTCTGCCTTCAGGACCTGGACCTCATAATAGAAAATACAGTCAGTGGAGGCTTAGAACCAAACAGGACTCTCCTCTCAAGCCTGGGAGAACCCGGTTCCACGCATGGGTGATTGAGACCCGAGCAGGCCACAGGTGTAACGTCACTGGCGTGAGCAGGAGCACACACAGCCCCGGCGGGCCGGCGCCTTTCTTGTAGCCCTCACAAGGTCAGCGTTCACAGCTGCTCCTGTCTGTGACCACAGTGGCACAGAAGAGGCGGGCGAATGCATCTAGAATTTAGAGGAGGTCGCTTTACACTGCCCAAAAGCACAAACATTCCATCCTGTGTCACAGCTCACGTTCTTCTGCACCTTTATTCTGGGCCAACCCTGGGGGTACTTGGAATGTTGCCAGTTTTATACAGGAGGAAACTAAGGCTCAGAGAGGTTGAGTAACTTGCCCAAGATGACACAGCTACTAAGGAACAGACCCCGATCCCAGCCCAGCTCTGCCCGACTCCAAAACCTGAGCTGCTCTTTACAACTGCTATGGACTGAGTGTTTGTGTCCCCCCCACGGACATTCATATGTTGAAACCCAACCCCCAGGGTATTAGGAGGCAGGACCTTTGGGAGGTGATTAGGTCATGAGGGTGGAGCCCTCGTGAATGGGATTAGCGCCCTGATAAAAGGGACCCCTCAGCCCCTCCATCATGTGAGCAAGAAGCTGGCCACCTACGAACTGGGACACAAGCCCCTCGCCAGACACCAGGTCTGCCAGTGCCTTGATCCTGGCCTTCTCAGCCTCCAGGACCTTGAGAAAGAAGCAGCTGCTGTTTAAGCCGCCCAGTCTGTAGTGTTTTTGCCGTAGTCGCCCAGACTGACTAAGATAACAACTCCCCGTGAAGTTTAACTCCTTATCCTCCTGGAAACGGAATAAGGCAAACTCCGCCCTTTAAAGACGTGGACGGCTTTCAGTGCCCTTGTGTGTGACCAAGTGTCAGCGAGAGCAGGCTGGTGGAGTTAGTGGAAGACGGAAGGGTAGACGCGGGGCACCCACTTTATGATTCTCTGTCAAAGCATGATTTTCTTTGTTGCCCATCCTCGTGCCTGTGCAGGGATTAGCCGCTGCCAGCCAAAGGGGTCCGGAGGACCGCCTGTTGGTTGCTTGGTTTCTCAAGATGGTGACTCAGTCACACATCTATATGGGCGTGTTATTCATCAACAGCTCAGTTTGCTCCATGTGTGTTACATCTTCCACCTGCCTTTTCTCTTAATTAGAAATCGTCCAAGCACCGTTTATCACTTGTTGCTTATTCTAGTTTGGCTTTGCGTTCTGCTTGGAGCTGGGGGTGGGAGTTGGGGGGCAGAGGGCTGGTTCCGGGGCTGAGATGGGCACTTCTCATGTGTGGAGCTGCAGTGAGCCCCATAGGAGGGGAAGCAGAATTCTCCCTCCCAGCAGCACTGTGCGTGGAGTGATAGAGTCAAACAGATGGTTCTGGAGTTGGGGGGTGGGGAGCAAATTTTTGTAGTTTCCTCTGGGAGCGACACACTCTGCTAAGTGTCACTGTCTAGGCAAGGTCCATTCAGCCTGTCATCCCCGGTCAGACTGCACAGCTCCCCAAAGCAAACCGCATCACCAGCCTTAAAAGCTCGTTAAGCTCCAGCCCTCTGTGCTGTGCCAGGAGAAGGCTGCAGCCCGGGTGCCCTGAGAGCGCCAGGACGGAGTGGGCCGCCGTGCAAGATGGCCCAGGGATCCCGCCAGCTGGTCACACACCCCAGGCTCTGCTGTCCCCTCCAAGGAACTCATGTTCCCATTTGGGAAAAAGAGAGAGAGGGAGGGAGGGTGGTAATTTTCCATTTTCCTTCCCTGGATGACTCAGAAGAAAGCAAAATCTGTTCCCAGATTGTTTCACTACTTCTGTCGTTTGTCTTGCTGAGCTGCACAGATTGAAGGCTGGGGAGCTTTGTCCGCCCCCACTCCACCTCCTGATCGGAGTTCTTTTCGTGATCTGCTTCCCTCTCCACCTTAAGAAGCCCTGAGACACTGCCTCTCTGATGTCATTTATTTTAAATGGAAGTGCCCGTGCCCCTCGGGGTCCCAGGGACCTGTGGGGTTCAGAGGGCTCAGATGGGAGCTTTCAGTCACAACTCCCTGCCTTATGGAACGTGCCACAAATCCACCAGAACTGCAACAGGCTGGGAAAAGTCACAGGAGAGAGGCTGTGCCTCCCAAAATACTCTCTTTGGGGTAGTGTTTACCGAGCAGAGCTGGTCTTCCTTCGCTCCAGTGAGTGACTCAGAGAATGGTTCCTTCCCCCGCAGTCCCCACAGCCCAGGGCAGGCCGTGTCTCCCTTGGGTGTTGGGAACAACTTGCCACCTCCCCGTTGGGACTCACTGGGTAAATCAGAGGGAACCTAGGAGGGAAATCAGTTACGTGCCTCCCACCCTGTGCAGGGGAAGGCACGCAGGCCAGTGAGGCCCTCCCGTCTGCTGAATCGAGTGAGTTTACCACCTCTTTTACTCCGTGTGTTTCATCCGTCGCTGGGTCCTGCTGCGAGGAACATGCAGACCCAGGTATATCCCCGCCACCATCACCCTGCTTCGGTCCTTGGAAGTTCATCTGCTTCCGACCTAATCTTTCTAAAATATGCATCTCTTCCAGCGACTCCCTGGCTTGATGGGAGTTGCAGGGATAAAGCCCAGACTCCTGAGGGTGGCTTACCGCCTTCCAGAGCAAAGACTGCATCAGCCCAGAATTACAGGCTCCCTGACGTCACACGCGCCTACCTCCAGGTCACTGGGGAGCGGGGATCACCCTTCTTCTGACAGTGCAGCCCTGCCTTTGGTGGCTTCAACCTCTTTCTGCAGCCTGACCCTGCTCCCTTCGCATTTCCAGCTTAACCCTGTCAGAACACTTGCTGCTCTGAATTTTCATTGCTTACCTGTGTCCCCCGAAATGCTCTGAGCAGCTTCAGGGCAGACCTAGCTGCTAGATCACGGTGATATGTGTATTTCCTGCACCTAGCGTGGTACCTGGCATTTGCTAAACTCAATGGAGAATGCCTTCATGATGTTATGAAAGCAGCCAGCATTGGGTAGAAGAAATAATTTTAGAAGGAAAAGGGAAGTAGCCATCCATTTTAAGAGTTGCCCCCAAACTGTTCCAGACGTATAGACTCTAGCCATGGGGTGTGTCTATCATTTTCTCTTTTTGTGCATGTCATCTTCCCGGCCAGAGTATTGCCAATCTGAGGGCAGGCCCTCCTCTGTCTTTTAAATAGTGGGACTTACCACAGTAAGGCAGGGGTTGACAAGTTTTTTCTATGAAGAGCCAGATAGTAAATATTTTGGATTTTGCAGGCCAGAGTCTCTGTATTCAGAGTCTCTGAGTAGCTGAGCAGCTACTCAGAGGCTCTGAATACTATCAAGAGAGGAGTCATGCCTGGTGCTGCTGCAGCCACATTGCAGCCATGAGGGGAAGGCCCAAAGAATTACAGATATGCCGGCCCAAACCTCAACTTTGCTGAGCTTCTGTGCCAGACTTTGGAGTACCCACCTCCAGCTTCTTGATAAAGGGGAGCATGCCTGTCTGTGATGTTTACACCAAGCAGTCTTCCCTTGCAGTCCAACAGACCCTAAATCACCTAAATAAAGCCCCATTATTACATCATCATATGAATAAATGCTCAGTAGCACAAAAGAAGGCAGCTTAATCCATTTCCACCTGCCGTGGTGCCCCAAGCTTGAGTCTTTCCCTGTTCACTTTACAACCAAAAGTGCAGCGTCCCTCGAAGAGAAGTTTTGTGGTGCAAACCTAGACACGAGGGACCCGGGTACCTGGGGAGCATCACCTGTCTCCTCACCCTGGTCTTGGAGAGGCCCACGTGCCCCCTTCCACGTTGGGAGCTAGCTGGACAAAGTACGGCCCCAGGGAGGGACAGAACTTTCTCACACAAGAACAAGGAAGAAAACTCTAGTGTTCTCTTGGGGTGGTGCCCTCTGGCTGGCACACACACAGGGCCACGCCCACCCCGTCGGCCCCTCACGGCAGGCTGCCCTGTGCGGTGCGTCTGCCTCTCCCCCTGCCACAGCGGGGGCTCTGCTCTCAGCCCTTCATTGCCTTTCGCCTCACCCCACACTCAACAGAGAGCATCTCAGGTCCTACAAGCTGCAGCTGGGGGCACCAGCAGCCCCGTTCTCCCACCCTCATGGGGAAAGCCACGCCCGAGCCCCAGGTGCTTTCAGTGAGGCTGCCTGGAGCAGAAATGTAAGCATTGCCCCTTAGAGCCAACCTGTGATTGTCCGCAGTAAATGGGGAAGGGGCTGGGGAAAGGACCGTCAGCATCGTTGCCATCTGGATGTCTTGAGCACCTGCCCCGTGCACAGCCCTACGCTGGGTGGATGGAGGCACCCAGGCTGTGCCGCCATGTCAGGCAGTCAAACAGTCTAATACTATCACCTCTGCCAGATATCGTGAGCCCGTTGTATGCCGGCCCCGCACACACGTCTCTCTGACCCTCACCGCAATCCTGCAGGGCAGGTGTTGCCCTCTTGTTCTCGTGCTGGAGCCAGGGGCATTAAGGCCCAGAGGATGGCGGTAACTAGCTAAGGTCTCTCCACTGACGATGGTGACACCTGGCATCTCCGGGCATCATGCACATCCAGTGCAGCTGGTCCCAGAGTCCGGTCCTCAGACCCGCCGCATCACCATCCCTGGGAAGTTGTCAGAGGTGCATACTCACTGAATCAGGGGCTCTGGGGTGGAGCCTGTGGTCTGCAATGGAATAAGCCCCCCCGGCTTCTGCTGCCTGGGTGTTTGGATTTGGGGACCTCTGAGCCATAAGGTCTTTTACGTACAAATGGTGTGAAGGCTGGACAGCACTTACTTGTCAGCGAGGTGGTTTTTTTTTTTTTTTTTTTTTTTTTTTTTGTGCCTGAAAGGTTTTTGTGAAAGATTATTCAGGGAACTCTTGGTTGTTTTTTTTTTTTCCAATTAACTTTCCATTTATGACAAACACACATTTGAAACACTATTCCCTAAGAGGTTGTGTAGAATTTATGAATCTCACTCTTTTGCTTATAAACTGACTCTATTTTACAATCACATTTAAGGTTTTTTTTTTTTAGCCACTCAATTAAATTCCCTTAAGTACTTTAAGTGCACCAATGAATTTGAAATATTTGATGTCTTCTTAAGCACTTTTCAAAACCTTCCCAAGTATGCCATGAGTTCTTGAACGTCTATGAAAGTGAACTTTTACATGTGGCAACCTTAAGTGCTCCTTAGCGGTAGCCTACTGTTTGCAAACTCAGTAAAATCCTCTTACAACTCTCAAGGTAAAAATCTGTTCAATACAACAACCAGAATGCACTTAATAGTACCAAACGGTACATTTGAAAATGGTTAAGATGGTCAATTTCATGTTCTGTCTGTTTTACCACAACTGGAAAAATAATCTGGCAGGAATTGATGACCCAGTTCATGTCAAATTAGAATCACGAAGCCTTTCTCTTAGATGGTTCCAAATCCTTTTAAATGTTTCAGAGACTTAAAATACAAAATATAGACAGATTACTTTCTAGTGTAACACAGGATCAAAGCCGACAAACAAAAAACCATGACGTTGCTTCACTTCATTATCTCGGTGCTAAATACTAATTCCTTTGGGGTTAGTATCCATCCCAGCCCAGGCAAGTCCGCACTCCCCACCAGGTGCAGAATGCTGCAGATTGCTCTTTGGCCATGAAGGAGGAATTGATTTTTCCAGGGACCTCAGCTGAACCCTAATTATCATCACTCTGCCGCTAGGAGATTCCAGGTCCCCTTCACCCTCCACACGGGGCAGTGGTCTCAGCCTGGATTCCCTGGGTCCGACGACAGATAGTCTAATTCGTCCCCAGTTTGAATCTCCAGCCCCGCCGTACCTTCCAAGCTGCACCTGATCTGTGTCTGTCTGCACGGCTTCCTTCCAAGGCCGGATTCCTCCCACCTGCCAACACCAGGACTCTCCCAGAGAACTTTCAGGGCACGCCGCTGACTCCTCACTCCCTGCTCCCGTTACTCTTAACTCTGCAGCGTTCCAGAGAGGGAAGCAGGGGGCCTTGAGGACAGCGGAGGAGGATTTTCTGGAAAGGAAACTTCAGGACTGGTCTTTGGAGGATGCGCCAATGAGAGAAGGGAAAACTTGTGAGGTGAGGGGAATTCGTTCTAGTCCTATAAATAAAGTAGCTGCCTGTTTCCTCTCCCCGCTCCCACCCTCTGAGCAGGCTTCACCCCTTCTTGAGTGCATCACATTTGAGATGCTCTTCTTCCATCATTGGTAGAGAGTGTGGTAAGGCCAGACACGGAGTGCCCAGCCCCTTGATAACTGGGAACTGCCAGCTTTAGGGGCTGGGAAGAGGCTGTGCCCTCGGGGGGTCGTGTCATTGCCCTTTCTCTATCCTGACTCCCTCCTGGAGCTGGCAAGAGGCACGGGCCCTGCAATGACTTCAGCCAGGTGTGGTGTTCCCTTGCAGAATAAATGTGGGAAACTCCTGGATCACGTCCCCAGTTGGGGCTTCACCACGCTGGGTGGGTTACTCCGTAATGCCTGTGGGGCTGGAGGGGGGCGGGGGAGCAGGTGGAGACCAGCCTCCTTCCGATTGTCCTGGACACCTGCCCCCGACGGGGACATCAGCGGAGCTGCAGCATCTACCAAGGGAGACGTGTACACACACAGACAACCAGCACGTGTCCCCAGAGGACTCGTGCCAAGGATGACGTTCCGGGAGGTCTGCAGGCAGATCCAGGGAAGACGTGAGCGTTCCCAGCCTTGGCACGTCTTGGAGATCAGTTGGTCTTGGACGAGGGCTGCCTCATCCAGGAGGCTGCTCTGATGGGGCAGTAGGAGAAGCTGAGTGGGGGGTGGTGCCTTCAGAAAAGCCATGTCGTAATCCTCGTGCTACCCTGCAGAGTGGGTGCCGTTATTCTAAACCCACTTTGTAGATGAAGAAACTGAGGCTCAGCGAGGGGGCACTGAGTTGCTCAAGGTCTCAAGTGGGGAAGAAAAAGGATGGTGGAGGATGTCTCCCTAGGGGAATGGAGTGGGGCTGATTGTGGGCTGGTCACGGCTTCAGAGGGGCTGGGAGCCCCACAGGTCTCGATGGTGTCTGATCCCCCCCATGCCCTAGGGGGCAGCAGAGCTTCATAACTGTCCACACTTGGCAGTAGACAAGACTCAGGTTCAAGTGCGGCTTCTGTTACTGACCAGTGTGGGCTGGTTGTTTAACCTGGAGGCGGGGTCTCTGTTCCCCGTGGGTGGGAAGAGCTGAGGACCCCCCCAGAGAGGGCTTACTCATCACTGCGTCTGGAGCAGCACGACCCTGAGGGCTCGCCTGCGCTGCTCCGAGGCTGTGTTTAAGCTCTAGTCACCTTCACAGCAGCCCAGCGCCTTCGCATCTGTGGGCGTCCTGGGTACACGGAGGCCAAGACACACAAAGTGACTCCCCCACAGTCACACGAGCAGTCGGCAGCAGAGGCAGGACGTGAGCCCCGGTCTTCC
The DNA here is from genome assembly GCF_009834535.1 of Camelus ferus. Lineage (NCBI taxonomy): Eukaryota > Metazoa > Chordata > Mammalia > Artiodactyla > Camelidae > Camelus > Camelus ferus. The sequence goes on from NC_045727.1 coordinate 7,790,205, forward strand.
AGCTGCTCTGCAACCACCGCACGCCCGACCCTGGCATGCGAAGCCCACCCCGTGTTCACTGTTAGTACCGAAGGGCTGCAAGCAAGTTCAGTCGCCGGAAGCGATCGTTCCCCACAGTCTGACAGTTCCCTGTGAGGGTCCCGGGGGAGGGAGGGTGCGCCCACCACAGAGACGCTTCCAACACCTTGCCTACCAGAAAGAAGCACTTCACCAGCAGCCCTGCAGGCTCCAAGTTTCTCAGTGGTTTATAAAAAGCCTGCTGAAGTCTAGAGACTTCCAGCAGGCGGAGGTGTGTTCTCAAGACTCAGAATAGGTGCTGAGGCCCGAAGGAGCTGCTTCTGGTGACATCAGAGCAGGGCAGCCCCTCCTTCACAGGCAGGAGCGGCAGCAGCTGGAGGGCGGTGGCAGAGGGTGTGGGTTTTCTCCAGCTTGGTAACAGCTGCCGGTACAGCCTCACTGTCTTTCCCCCTGAGAAAGGCGGGGTTTGACAGAGGTGTAGGAACGGGGCCAGGTGACCCCCGAGGTAGGGTTTCTAATCTGTCCCATCTCCACCTCCTCCCCATCCCACTGTTCGCTGAACACCAGCCACCTGACCAGTAGGATGGGGACAAAGAGCAGAGGTCAGCAGGGGAGGAGACGGGGCAGGTCCCTGGCCAGCCTTTGGGTTTAGATGCGTCCCAGGCAGTGAGAGACCCAGGTGCCTCCATCCTGCTCCCCCTGCCTCACTGGCACCTGAGGGGCTTCCAACAAGCGCGACCCCGGGCCCCACCCCAGCCCACTGCACCAGGCGCCCTGGGGGTTATTATGCACACCCGAGTTAGGGACCTCGTGCCGTGCCGTCTGAGGGAAGGAGAAGCCCAGTCCCCAGCGTGCTCAGAGCCCCAGCAGGTGACCCGCTAACTTTTTCTGCAGTTAATAAATTCTGGGGAGAGTGTACAAAGATTAAGACACACCAAGGTTAAATTATGGTTCCCCGCCAGGAGCTGTGAGCTTTTACTGGAAGTACTAGAGGGGTTGGAGGAAGGGGAGGAGAAAGAAAAGGAAAAGGGAACAGTTTAAACAGGATCACTTAAAATACTCTTTACAGTTCCATCTTGCTGTACGCAGGCGCTCTTGCATGGTCTGTTGCTGGACGTTTGCATATATATATGTATATAAAATGCATATTTACTGCGCAGAGTTGTATGCATAAATCTGTAAGGACCATACTTTATGGTCAGTAGGGGGTTTTTGAGGGCTGTCGTGGCTGCACGTGATGTTGACCTTGTACCCTGGCTCTACGAAACTTAGCCCCCGCAGGGCTCAGATTCCCCCTGGCTGTGGTGTGGTTTTGACTTCTGACATCTAAGAGGGGCTGGAGAAATCATCTTTTAAAAACTCACTGCACCTGACTTTCAGACAGCCCGAAGCTTTCACACACACGCTTTGTCTTCAAGGAAGGACGAAGGGAGAGTCATCCTTTTTTTAAAAAAACAAGCAAAGGAGACACTAAAGCAGAGAGTGAGGTCACACTGCCATTCTCCCCGCATTCCTAATGCGTCCTTTACCAGGGTTGTCCCTGCAGAGAGTGGCTCTCCTCGTGAAGCCCCAGATGCTCCCTGAGTTAAAGAGGCGGAAGGGAGACTACAGGCAGCCTTGGAGGAACAGGAACGCAATGCCACCTGTGAGCCACCCCCAGGTGCGCTGGCATCACAGCCCTCAAGGCCAATGCGCCCCCTCTCGTCTTTGGGACACAGGGTTAATGAGCTGCATCTTCCCGCACAGCTGCCAAGCACCTGGTCTCAGCCCAAGGTCGCACTACCAGGACTCTCCAAGAAAAGTCTTGTATCACCTGTGTGCTGGTGATACCAGGTGGCAGAGGAATCACACTGTCACATCGATGTGATCTGTGAGATACTCCTTCCTGGAGGTGCCTTTTAAAAACACCAACACCTGGGCCCCCACCCCCCAGGGATTCTGATTCCGTGCTTAAGCTCCCCAGATGGGTCTAAGCTGCAGCTCAGATGGAGACAGTGGCCCTCAAACTTCATAGTGTGCTGGAATCATCTTGGGGATTAAAATTCCAGTATCTTCTGCCCCCCACTCTGCCTGATTTAATTGTGGTCCAGGGTGTGGCCTGAGCAATAGGGGTTTTAAACACTCCCCAGATGGTTCAGATGTGTGGCCAAGTTTGAGAACATTGCTCTGGTTCATTCTGCACTGGGACTCCCACCCGCACCCCCCCTCCCCTGCCACTCTGGTCCCGGGCAGACAGGCCGGCCTTGCAGTTTCCAAATCCTCCCCAAAGAGACGGTAGTCTCATGTTGCTGTTTCTAAATATATATCTATATCTAAATCTGTAACTATGCATCTCAGGGAAATTCTGCTCTTGACTTTGAATGTCAAGAAGGGACCCAAAGCCAGGAGTCTCCTGATTGCACCTTCCTGAATGAGAAGTAAACACTTGGCCTGCGTGGTGTGAGATGTCCCCTGTTCTGCCACACTTTGTGGACAGAGACTGAGGGGAGAGGGCCTCTGCTGTAATCCAACCCTCAGGCCTCACCACTCACCCCTGGAGGGTCCTGGCTACTCAGCCCTCAAGTGCACACGGCAGGGTCTGAGCCCAACCACCCCACCCTGGAGTCTCTCTAGCAGAGGGGACATTCCCTCCGCTTAAAGGGTCTTCAAAGAACTGCTGGGAAGCCTCCTGTCTCTCCTTCACATCCACATCTTTCTTCACAAAGCGAACAGCCAGATATGGTTCCCATCTCTGCTCTCTGCCGCCAGCCCTGGGAGGGTTTCAGGAGAGAGCTGAGGGTGGACATCTGGGAAGAGTGCCCAGTCAGCGGAGCGGGGCCTGGGCTCAGCTGAGTCAGCACGGCCTGGGGAGGGGTGGCTGCCAGGGCTCTCGGACCCACCTCTTACCTCCGTCCTCACCCTACCCCGCCCCGGCCTGCCTCTGCCCTCCATCTGCCCGAGCTGGCCTGGATGGTAGGTGCCTGCCGTGTCCTGTCCCAAATAAGCCCCAAATTATCGACTGCACTGACTCTGAACCCCACCATGTATTTATCTTCCTGCCTCCCAGGCTCTCAGCCGGGTCCAGCTTGTACTTGAAGCCATCCAGGGAGTGAAGGTGGGGATGGGGGTGGGAAGGGAGGGAGGAGAAGGCTGTGCCTTCCCCGCACCCACCCCCTGGCGGGGGCAATGAACCAGGTGGCAGGATCACAGCCAGTGGGACTACCCTAGCGGTCAGCTCATGGTCCCTGAGGTGGCCAGCTCAGCCTCCAAGCCCAGCCCTGTCCCCTCCTGGCGCACTGGAGGCCGGGGCCTGCCTGAAGGCCAGTAGCTGAGGGGAGAGTCTCTAATAGTGGAGAATGTGCTGGAAGCTAGTTTTCCTCAGGCACAGAGGTGGCCCTTTGGGAAGGGTCTCCCTCCTTGCACCCAAGTGTGGAATCTATTCCCACAGGTGCCCGGGGACAGTGAGGCTGGGAGATGCCTCGTCTCAGTCCAAAGGGCCTCTCAAGTCCCCCGCACAGTCCTGGACACCAGCCTGAACAGCTTCTGAGGAAGGACTTTGGGGAGCTGAGGAAGGGGTCTCTGGTGAGCACACCCGGCCCCTGTACCTGCCCCAGCCATTTCGGGTGGTATGCAGTTTCTTCATGTGTGGTGTTCAGATGACCTGCATCAGGAACAACCTGGGCTCTTCAAAATGCAGATTCCTAGGCCCCTGGGGCACAAAACCATTTGAGAACCGCATGTGGCACCCATGAGCCTGACTCCGGCATGACTCCTCTAAGCCCGGAGTTCCTTGTGCTTGTAGTGGGGGTGGGGGGATGAGATGGAGAATGCACGTCCCACGATGTTGTCTCAGGGCCTGGTGAGGTCACATAATACAGCAAGTGCTTCGCGTTCAGTGAAGGGCATCTCCTGGGTCATCCCTCGGTAACAGAGCGAGAGTGTGGCAAACCGATTCAGCCGATGGGAGAAGTGGGTTTTCCATTTTCTTCCCTTTTGCCAGCTGCGTAATCGTCAGTGGAGACAAACACCTATCACTGGCTGGTGGGTCAGGGACTTGGACCCATCAGGGCTCCGTCACCTCCAAACTGTGTTAGCTTGAGCAGGTGATTTGTACCCCTGTGAGCCTCAGTTTCCACATCTGCAAATGGGAACACTAAATTGCCACAACACCTCTCAGGTGGCTATGACAGCTAAATAAGGGACTTTAGGGAAAGCCACACACACCCACGTGTCCACTAATGGATAGGTGGAGAAACAAAATGCGCTCCACACATACAGCGCAATATTCTTTGGCAATTAAAAGGAATGAAGTACTGATTCTGCAACGTGGATGAACCTTGAAAACACGATGGGATGATGGAAAGGTTCTAAATTGATTGTAGTGATGATTGCACCATTCTGTGAAAATACTAAAAATACTAATACTAAAAACCATTGCATTGCACAGTCTACGTGCGAGAGTTGTATAGTATATGAATTATGGCTCAGTACAGCCATCAGCCAAAAAAAAAAATCTATATTAGAATCACGTGGAGTTCTCATTTCAAAAGCACTCCTGGACTTCCTGAGTCAGAACTCTGGAGAGGGGCCCAGGAATGTGAATTTAAATAAGACTCCCCCCCGACCCCCGCCACCCCAGGTGGTGTGCGTGCACACAGAACTTAAAGGACCGTCCCTCCAGGAAGACAGTCTGGTCAATGCTGTTTCCTTGGCACTGGGGTCTTGCAAGTACAAACCCAGTTCTGGGCTATTGTAACAAGTGCCCGCAAACCTGGTGGCTTAAAACAACATCAATGTGTTATCTTGCAGTTCTGGAAGGTCAGGAGTCCAAAATGGGTCTCACTGGGCTAAAACCAAGGTGTCAGCAAGACTGTGTTCCTTCCCGGAGACTCTAGGGAATAATCTGTTTCCTTGCATTTTCCCACTGACAGAGGCTGCCCGCATTCCTTGGCTGGTGGCCCCTTTCTCCAGTTCAAAGCCAGCAATGTCTAGTTAGGTCTTTCTCACATCGGGTCACATCACTCTTGACTCTGACCACCCCCCCCCCCACTTCCTCTTTCACATATAAGGACCTTTGTGATGACACTGGGCCCACCCAGATAATCCAAGGTAATCTCTCCATCTCCAGGGCAGCTGATTTACAGCCTTAATTTTCTCTTGCATGTAACTTAACGTTAGTTACAGGCTCCGGAGATTAGGATGTGGGCATCTTTGGGGTCTGTTATTCTGACTTCCATACAGTCCTACATTCAATGGTGTCAAATGCCTCTCCCCAAATTGCAGACACTGAGCAAAGCAAAGCAACCATCCCGGGCTTGCTGCGTTTGTGTCTAGAGAAGAGATCCTAGCAAACCCTCCCAAATTCTGATCACCGCTGCCTCCTTCCACGGCTCCCACCCTCTGCAAAGCCTGCCCCACCGCTCGATGGAAAGCGATGTGGCGAAGTCAAAATAGATTTTGGTCCACAGCCACCTCTTTCTGCTTCTCTGGTGAGTTTGTTTCTTGGACAACAAGGCAGAGTTTGAAGCCCATCCAGGGACAAGCTTCCATCTGCCCCCTGCAAGTTCCAGTAATAAGGCACTATTTAGAATTACATAAATAATAGAAAAACATGCTCAAGCTGCCCTCCCCCAAAGAGCTCCTATTTTTAGGCGGTCAGTGCTCCCTCCCGTGGAGCTGCATCCCTCTGTGGTCTGGGTTGAGGAGATGCTGGGGGCAGCCGCAGAAGTGCAGCCCCTGGGTTGAAGTGCTGCTCAAGCGGCTCCTCACTGGAAGCTGACGGATCTGGGGAAGTTGAACACTGAGAAGGACCCTTGTCCCTGACCATGGAGAGGTTATGATTTTCCCACTCAGGGTGGAATTTAAAGCTCTCAGAAAATGAAGAGCAGGAAACAACTCTTCTAAGACCCCCTTGCAGAGATCACTCTCCCAAGACCGGAAGTAGGGGGTGGAGTGGAGATGCCAGCCATTTCACATTTGCTGAGTCCTCTCTCCAAAGATGGGGTTGTGGACCCATTATACAGATGAGGACATTGAGGTTCAGAGTGGCAAAGGAACCAACCCAAGGCCACACAACCCAGGGAGTCATACAGCCAAGATGCAACTCAGATCTGAATCCATCTCCTACAGTGCACTGTTGCCCAAAGTTAGCTTCAAAGGTCAGGGTGCCTCGGGTGAGAAGGGATTGCTTAGAAGATTACCAAAAGGACAACTTTAAATTCAAAATGCAAATTGGGGCTGATTCTTCTCTGATTCCATGCACACTAAAACCAAGAAACCAAGACCTATGAGATCAGCAGAAGGACTTTGGATGAGCTTGAGGGAAAAACCACTTCACAGTCGAGACCCTGGTGTAGACGGTTCTGGGGTTTCCCTCCCTGGACATATTTTACTAGAGCACCACTAATCCTTACTTGTTTGAAATGATTAAGGTCTGGCGTTTCTAAGTCAAAGGCCAAGCAAGATGGCACTTGGAGTCCTGGTAACATTTTTTAGGGTCAGTGGCCCCCAAATTAAGAAAAGTGCCTTGTTACACCCAGAACATTGCCAAGCCTTGGGAGTCCCTCCAACCTAAGTGATTAAGAGGGACAGGAGAGCAGTACAGGTGAATTTTAGGAACCGCCATTTACACAACTTCCTATCGGCACTCGGATTCTGGTTTACCACCCATTCCGAATGCCTTGGTTTTCCCATTAATGAAACAGGCATGTATTGGGTGCCCCTTCTCCAGGCTCCTGCAGCAGCCGGTACCCACTAGTGTACCCATCAGTGATGGTGTGTTCCTATCTCTTTCCTCCCAGACTCTGAAGAGAGAGACTGACTTATCTCACTGTAGTGTGTGAATTTCTGGCACTCAGTAGTGAATGAATGAATTAATGAATGAACATATGAATAATAATAACAGTGTAACAGCGTATAACAGCGTGCTTTGTCTGAGACCAGCTTGCAAGAACAAACTGTCAAACATCCAGGAATTTTGCAAGCCCATTGTTCAGTTACTGGTAACTTGAAATTGACCATGGTGGGAATATTTACACCAGGGAAACAGGAAATCAGTAATGTCGCAGGGTAGAGCTTTCCTTCTGCTGTCTCGGAGACTGTTTATCTGCCGACCACAGGGTAGCACTTACTATCTCAGGCACTGTTTTAAGCACTTTACATATACGAATCCATGTTTAACCATCATAAGCATCATGAAGAAGTCAACATGATTATTCCCATTTTACAGATGGGAAACTGAGGCCTGAGGAGGTGAAGTCACTTGCCCAAGCACGATTCAGTAGCCTGCGTCCCTTCCACACGTGAAGACCATCCTCGCTGTCTCCAGGCTCAGCTGCCCTTTGTGGCCTCACAGGTATCAGCCATTCTCACTGCAGCCACTGTTTTTAATCAGCTCCTCGGGGAGAAGAAAGGCAGTTGCCTGGTGACTGAAGTGTTTCCTACCTCTCCTAAGGTCACGCTGCATGAGGGGGAGGATAAAGATCACCACACAGGGTGCCTCTTCTTCCAGGGCCCCAGACAACAGATCCAATCAGCCCAGCCAGACCCCACGCAACGCTCCAGACCTCCCTGTGCTCTGACGCCATCAGTAGGATTGAATTAAAGCTCTGGCGTCCTGGCACAGGCGGTAGCCGGCTCTGTGTGGCGAGAGCCCAGCTGTGGGCGTGCACCACCACTGGAGGGGGAGGCAAAGCCCAGGCAGGGGGTGGGTGACCACAGGGACCCCGAACCTCACAGATTGTCTCAGAACCACCCGGTATTTGCCTTTGGCATGTCCCTGCAGAACCATAGCTGGGGACGATCATGAACTCCCCAAAGCTTGGCTTAGGGGCTCACAGAGTGTCTCCAGGGGCCATTCTGGCTCGAACATTCCTGATGTCTGTGGGCCCTCATCCACCCTGCTGCACTGTCACCTCCTGTGTGTCTGTCTCCCACTCTTCCAGAACTTTCTTAAGAGTAGAAGTCTGGGTCCTGGTTATTCCTGGTTGTGGCTCCAGGACCCAGGCAGGCCCCTGGACCCAGCAGGCCCTGGATAAGTGTGCAGTAAATAAATGAATGAGCAAGCCAGCCTGCACACTGGGCCTTGCTGCTGCCCCAAGGAGCTCTAGATTATTCCTCCAAGTCCTGCCATCAGGAGGAAACTCCCCGTGGTCATCACACCCCAGCCTTCCAGCTTCCGCTGGCTGGCGAAGGTGGCTGGTTTGGCAGCAGATTCAGGAAAGTGAATGGGGGCCCTGAGAAGGGCTCTTCAAGGAGGTGATGTTTATCCTAAGATCTGAAGAGCCCGGGCCAAGGAAAGAGGAAGGGGAGGGCAGTGCCGAGCTGAAGGGACAAACACCAGGGCTTGTCTACGGGCTGACAGCGGCCAATGGGGCTTGAGATGAAGTTGACTGTGTAGAGAATTGATGGGGTAAAGACCACTTTCCTTCACCCCATACTCTGGGGTCTCTAAGTGATCACTGGGGGGAGGGGCAGGTAGAGTAAAGCCATGTGCTCCCTCACTGCCCCAGGGCACTGTCCTAGGGCTCCCCCTCCCCTGCAGACCCCGCCACCTGCACTGTACCAGCTCTGAGAGTAACCATGCCAAGAGGGAGGAAAGGCAGTCATTTTCTCCCTCTGCAGCAGAAAGCCCCATTGTTTAATCCTTGGATAATTTAATATAATAAAATTCCAGGAACAGATATTTTAAGTCAAAACAAGGTTGTGTCCAGCCATCGTAGGTAATTCCCAAGAGGCCCTGGGATCCCCTGTTCTGACCCAGAGGCCAGTCTGGTTTCTGGATTCCTTCTGACCCGAAATGCAGTCCCCCAGCCGGCTCTCCAGTTTGCTTGGAACAGCCAGTGCCCCACAGCCAACATTTCCCCAGCTTGGCTGGGTCTCAGCACTGCCCTAGCAAGCTCCGCAAATGCACATCCCAGGTGCTGCCCCGACAGAGGGTGAGGGGGAGCTGGGTTTTCAACCAGGAGGGGGGGCTGACTCTGCTGCTCTGGCACGTTTCAGGAGCCTCCTGGTGGCTCTGAATGGCACCCCAGCCCCTGGAAAGAGCTGTGACCCTCAGCCCAGGCCTGTGATCTGCAGCCTGTTTGGTTCTCAGCACCCCCTCCCCAGTACCCTATGAAGCAGATGTAGGTGGGCCCGCCCGAGTCTCCGTGGACACCAAAGCCCCCACCCAGCACTATTACAGAGCCTGGCACCCAGGACAGACCCTGAATGTATGCCAACCCTGGATGGCCACGTCACCAAGCACTGTGCAGCACAGTGGTCCGGGCTTGAGATATGGACAGTGTTGACTTTGAATTTCTGCCCTGGCTGTGTGACTTTTTTGAGAATCAGTTCCTCTCTTGTAAAGTAGACATGATTCCAGTGTCTTCTTGTGCTGTGTGCCAGGCCAGGCCCTTTTGATGGATATCTCATTATTATCCCCATTTTATGGAGAAGGAATCATGGTTAGACAGGTGGCAGGACTGGCCAGGGTCACACAGCCTGGCTACAGAACCCAACTCCTTCAGCCAGTTTAAGGCAAAACTCGGAGGAGAATTGCATTCTCTCTAGCAGTTTGAAATGCCGCCTTCTGGGTCCTGCTTGAATCAGAATCCCCAGAGGAGCTCTCTGAGCCTCAAATTTGAGACTGCACCCACTCTAAGCAACTAGGCTGTGCAGCTGGGATGGGCCAGTCTGGCACGTGGGGGTGTCCACTTCATCAGAGTTGGCTTTCCTGGAAGAAGCCAAGCAAAGTCCCCAGTGCGCATTCAAGTTAGATTATTATTATATTATCTTTATTGCTGTTCACCATAGAGCTAATTAATGCTCGCTGTCCTCCACTGTCGCCAGGGAATTTCCCTCCTGAGATCTGGGAGGATGTGAGGTGGAGCCAGGGTGGGCTGGGCATGGAACCTCCCTGGGGTCTCACCCCTCCTACCTACATCCCAGCTCTGCTCACACCTGCTTCTTCCCAGAACCAGTAGGGGTGCGGAAGGGGTGATGTACCCGGAGCACTACCGTAGCTGCGGGGGCTGGGGAACCTGGACGGTGGGCTCGGCATTCTCCTTCCCCTCCCCACCCACTCCCCGCGGTTTCCGGCCGGGGGCGGGGCGCTCCCCCTCCCCGCGGTGAGCGAAACCGGCGCGCGCTAGGACCGTGGCGCGCCGCCCTCCGCCGATATAAGAGGCCGAGCTCGCGCCCCACGCGGAACCCGCTGCTCAGGTCCTTCCCCGGCGTCCCGACTCGCGTTGGACCCGAGGCCGGACCGGCCGCTGCGCAGCCGACGCCAGCCCGGGGCCTGGGAGCGACGAGCGTCCCGGGGCGCCCGCCGCGGGCACCATGGGCGCTTCCCACTCCGCGTCCGAGGAGGTGCGGGAGCTCGTGGGCAAGACCGGGTGTGAGTATCCCGCGGGGCACTGGGACAGGGGTAGGGACTACCCACCGCTGGCGCTGGGGGCTCCCAGCCCACAGCCGCCCACTCGGCTTCGCGCCGCCGCGCTGTGTGACCTTGGGCTAGTAGCTGGCTCTCTCTGCTCCTCAGTCACCCCCTCCTTCAAATGGGTCCCCGCCAGCCACTTTGCAGGCTGCGGCGATGCTGAGTAAGTGCCGCGGTCGCTCAGCGCTCTCGGAGTTGGCTGGGAAGCCTGGGTCCTGGGGACTGGACGGGGGAGGGAGCAGGGTCCGGGCTTCCCTGCCCGGGGCGGAGCAGACGCCTGGGCCCGGGAGAAAGAGGGCTCAGGGATGCACAGCAGGTGTGCGCGCCCCGCACCTGAAAGTCGTTAGGATTCACGATGCGCAGGAGGAGGAAAGTTTTGAAGACGGGCGCGAGGTGGGAGCGCGGCTCTGGCGCTTCCCGGCGGGTGAGCAGATCTCTGCGCCTCCTTTCGTTCTCCCGTCTGTAAAATGGGTTCAAAAGGGTCCCCCTCCTCGGGTGGCTGGGAGTTTTAAGCGAGGCAGCGCCCGCAGAGCCCTTTGCCGGAGCCCGGCGACCTTCCTCGAGCTCACCCGGACTCCCGGGACCCGCAGAGTCTGCGCGCCCCGCAGGGAAGTAATGGCGGAAGCGCCTGTTCGCCCAAGCTCAGCGCGGCTGGGAACTTGACACTGGGCCCTGACCTCGGGGTGCCCGGTTCTTTTGCGGGCTGTAAAGGGGGATGTGGACTGAAGACCTCGAGAGTCCAGGGGAGTGGGCAAACTGACTGGCTATGGGAAGACCGGGTGTGAACTATGCCAGCTCCACTTCCTGGCTGTGTGACCTCGGATTAGTCACTTTACTTCTCTGAGGCTTGGTTTCCTTCTCTCTGGAATGGGATTTCTGCTAGTATCTGGTAGATAAATGCTCAAGAAATGGGATGCAGATGTTATTTCTAGGAAGGAGCTGGCTCCTGGTGCCTGCTTTGAGTTTAGTGCAGACAACCAGCATCCATAGTTGATCACCGGCAGGGGTTGGCCCAGCCATTTCTCCATGGGTTGAAAAACGACCCCTCCTTATCCTCAAACACCTCTTTCCAGGAGAGTCAGGTGAAAATTACAGAAAGCCCTTAATAACTGGTGTGTGTATACATGCATACACACACATATGTATGTAGACACCTTGTGTACAAATATGGAATTATCTGCAACTGGAGAAAATAAAGGTGTGGTGCAGTATGTATAATATGGAACCTTTTTTTTTTTTTTTAAGAGGGGGAATAAGTAACTTATTTGCATCAAGGAAGTAAGAATAATGAATACTTGTTGGGGGATTTGGTAGAAGGGATGAAGGGGGAGTGAGTTTTTCACTGTAAACTTTTTTATATTTTCACTTTGAACCATATGTGACTATTTTACTTCTTCAAAAGTTTTATAAAGTCTAGTTCAACCCCAAGGCTAATGTAAGAGAGGAGATAGAATTCCCTTCACCTGACTTTCTTGGGTTTTCCCTGTTTTGTTGTTTATCGAGTGCCCTCTGGCTGCCTTGAATCTGGATGGGTAGAAGTGGGGTTCTCTGTAGCTGGGATCTCTGCAGGAAAGGTGGGCTGGCCCCTGGCCACTGTTTTTCAGTCCCCACTTGGAGCAGTCTAGCGGAATTCCGTCTGGTTGTGGGTTTGACAGGTGACAGGGCTGCAGAGCATGCTGGGAATCTTGTCAGTTTCCAGGGTCCAGCCTCCCCCAGGAATGATGACTTTCACATCCCAAAGTGGGAGGGGAGACAGGAGGAGGTCAGGGAAGGGGTTCTGAGGTCAGACTAGTGTAGAAGATGAATGCTTTCTGTTGTCTGAGCTTTAAGTGGGTGGAAAGTTCCCCTAGTCGTGTGAAGGGGTTGGCGCAGTCTGAGCACTTTTACCGTTTCAGGCTCAGAGAGACACATGGTATAAATAAATCAACCCATAGGTGTCAAGCTCTGTGAACAAGATATAATCTGGTAACATGAAAGTTAGGAGAGGGGCAAGGAAACATTTCTTTAGGGGTAGACCAGGAGGGCTTCTTGGAGGAGGTGAGAATGGAACAGACCTAAATGAGGAGCCACGTGTGTGAAGACCTGTGGGAAGTGTATTTGGTGCAGAGAGAGGACACATCAAATGCAAAGGTCCTTTGGCAGGAACAAGTTGAGGACAGTGAAGGAGATTTATATGAGATGAGGACACAGGCATAGTCAGGGCTCAGCTTTGGGTGGAAGCCTGATTTAAAGGGTCTTGTTGGGCAAGTCACGTATAGGTCATACACGCCTCACTTGCATCCGTTCTGACCTGGGGCTAGAGGCGGCACCTTCCTCGGAGTTGTTGGGAAGAATTGAGTGAGTGAATACACATAAGGTGTTTAAAACAAGCATGAGTGTTTAGCATTACTGGCCATGCCCTAAATACATTTATGGGTCCTGGTCACTCTGAGCCACAGGTAAGAGTTAAGTCTTGGGACCACTTCTTCACAGCTGTATGACCTTAAGCAAGTCATTCTACCTCTTTGAGCGTTGGTGCCCCTGTCTGTATCCTGAGGTGGCAGTATAGATTCAACCAGATGATGTATGTATGTACCACAGTGTTTGACTTGGTATGGGAATGTCCACGCTCCCAGGATCCTGCAGGCTGAGTGGAGTGTTCGTATAAGAACCCCCAGGAAGCATCTCTGAGAAGGGGGAGGAACCTGTGACCAGGGCGCCGGAGAATCGGCTGTGCCCAAGATGGTCCCTGATGTGAATAATCAGCCTGGCCTCTTTGTATGCACTCCCATGGAATCCTCATCATAATCCTCCCGGGAAGGTGGTACGATGGCCATTTTACAAATAAGGAAACTGAGGCTCAGAGGGGTAAAGCAACTAGCCTGCCATCCCATGGCTCATGAGCAGCGGAGTCGGGGAGTCCCAGGATCCCCAAGTTCACTGTCCTGCTGCCACCACTATGCTTTCACTGTATTTTGTTGCCTCTTAGATTTCTAGGAACTCAGAAGGGGTAGGAAGAGCCTGCCCATGTATTTTTCTCACCTCCAGGCCTTTGCACAGTCTGTTCCCGTGCCTGGAGCACTCTTTCCATTTTACAAAGTTCGGTGGTTGCATAAGGCAAATACTTCGGTAACCTCCACCCAGTGTAAGATCACTAGCGTTTCCTCTTTGCCTTGTCTCTTTATGAAACCCATGCTCTTCATCGTTTAGGGCTCTGCTTAGCTGTCGTTCCCTTCCACACAGCCATCCCTAGCTACCCTCCCTGCAACCTTTTGTGGGTTAGATGCCCGTCCTCAGCCCTCCCACAGCCCCTGCCTTCCCTCCCATAATAGCAGGCATTACACCGCGTTATAATTGTCAGGTTTGTCATCTGCCACCCCCTCAAAGCTCAGAGCTCCCTGAGAGCGGGGAGGATATCTTGTTCAGCTTTATACTCAGCGTGTGCTGCTTGCTTGGCGCACAAGAGGTACACGTTGAAGGGGTGAAGGCCCTGTGGATTTTATCACCCAAGGAGTATTGCCTCAGAACGTGTGTCTGGTATAAAACCTAGTGCCACCCCACCAGCTGGCCACGCCAGCCCCAGCCAGCTCGCCCACGCAGGGCATCCTCAGGTCTGCACACCCACCTCTCCTCGCCTGTGAGAGCCTTCTTGATTGATTGAAAACATTAAACAAGTATTCTCAGACATCTCTTCTGCGCCCAGAAAGCTGACTGCTTAGATTGTTACAATTCCTATTAAGAACCCAATCGAAAGCATCCTGGCTGCTTGTTTGAGGGGTGAGCTGGCCTTCCTCCCTGGCGGGAATGGAGTCAAGCCTAGTGTGTGTCCCTAGGTGTGACCTGGGACCTGGACAGGAAGAGTGGCTCCTTAGGAGTCACTCACCAGAGTGCATTCCCCGTTGCCACCTTGAGCTGGCCTGGAGGGGGCCTCGCTTCCCGTCCCCCCGATTCCGTGTCTGCTCCTGGAGTTGGAAAGGAAATAAGAGGAGGATTCTGGGAAAGGTGGAGAGGTCTTTTTTTTTTCCTTCAGGCTCCAAAACAGCTCACAGGCATGTCTATGTTGTTGCCAAGAAGCAGCTAGAAGGAAGAAGAAAAAACAGTCTCCCAGATCGAGAGTTCAGGCCTCGTGATGGTGAGGGCTAATGTTAACGGGGCACCCGTCATCTGCCAGACCGTGGGCTGAGCTCTGTGGTTTCTCCGCAGTGCTCATGGAATCCTCCCAGGAACACGGTGGCTTTCCTATTCTCTAGACAAGGACATCGAGGCTCAAGAGATGGTATGATATGGCCCAAAGCCACAGGCTACCAATTCCTGGTCTAACCCCTGGAGCTCATCCTTTGTTGGGGGAACCAGAGATGGGGGAGGCCTGTGTGGCCCAGGCTGACTTGTGGGGGTGGCCCTGTGTTTGCCACTGGAATCTCTCCACTGGGCAGTACTCCTCGGTTATAGAGTCTTCAAGAGGCTCCAGACCACGGCCTCGGCCCCTTCACCATGTGCCACGTTCCCACTGTGCTCCAGGCCCTGGATACCCAGGTACACCAGACACCTCCCCTGCCATCCAGAAGCTCAGCCTTGAGGGGTAAGTGTCGGCCGGTACCAATGAACTCTGCCTGTTGTCACCAAGGCTTGTTAAGCTCAAGGGCCAACAAAACCTACCTGGCTCCCTTTCCAGTTCCTCTGGGGTGGACCACAGTTTTAACCTGGGGTCCTTGGGGAGTCTCTGAACCCCATAAAGTGGGGGTACAGAACTGTGTCCATGTGGCTCTGGGAGACATGGACTCCCAGCCTTTGTGAGGCTCTCAAAGCAGGGAAGGTGTATTCCATCGTATGTAAATCAGACCTCAATAAGAAAACGATAATAAAGGCACTTAAATTATTAGAAAAATGAATAATGGTGGCTTCCTACTAGGGGAGGGACGAACATGTCTCTGAGGCCCTGCAGGACCGAGTCCTCAGGGCAGGACAGTTGTTAAGGCCATGGGAGGGAGGCCCAAGTGTCCCCAGCCTCCGGAACATTTTCTGCCTTGTTCAGGTGGGGTGTCCAGACCCCTGCCCACCTCCCTGGGTGCTCACAGTGTGGAAATGTGCAGGAAAAGGCTGGGTAGCAGGTGAACCGAACTCCTGGGCTCCCAAAACCACCTCCTGCCCCAGCCCGCATGGACACTGTGTACTCTGTTCAGCTGGCCCGGTCATCCCACGTTAGCAGTAGCTGCAGAGCAAGGGCTGGAGGCTGGCGATCATCGGGCTTGCCCTGCGCGACCTCACTGAGACTCCTGGTCCAGGCCGTGGGCCTCTGCGCTGCTCGTCTGCCCCTTTGCAAGTGGGCTGGTTGACCAGATAGCCTTGGGCTGTGACTGAGGTGACAGCTGCTCTTTCTGACATCACTCATCTTCTAATCCTTGTAAGAGCCCCGTGGGACACTTGTTGACCACTTTACAGATGAGGAAACTGAGGCTTAGATGTGCAAGTGACCACTCAGGGTCACTGAGATGCTGTGTGTGGCCCCCAGATCCAAAACCAGGCCTTTTAATGGTTGCTGCTTTCTCGCGTGTAAAAAGCTGCCCCTCCCACGTGACTTAATACAGACCGAGACGGTAAGAGTCCCAGCGTCTGTTACCTGGGAGAGGCTGCCTGCTGCCTCACAGCCTCGTTAACAGTGTTCCACACGCGTGTGTGATCAGCTGGCAAGGGAAAAATCGGACCTCGAGGCAGATAGGATCGACTCTGGCAGATGTGGAAAGTTCTAGAACCGTGAGCTACCCCCTGCTGGGGCGGGCAGACTTGCTGGTGCGCAGCATGAGGGGCATGGGGAGTGCTAAGAAGAGGCAGGAATGTGACACCCCCCCTGCCACCCGTTTCCTGGGTCTTACTGCATGGCTTCTGTTTCAGAAGAATTTGTGTTTCCTCTGCATGAAAGCAATTGGCAATCCACTCCGAGACTTCCCAGCTCCCAGGATTAGGAGTAATTAGATCCCTTATGCATCTTTCTTTCTCACCTCTCCCACCCCCACCCTGACAGGGTATTTTTTTTGTGCAAGTTAATGGTCCCCGAATGCAGCGCGGAATTTAATCACTGCTCAGATAACGCCGTATGGCCCAGTCTTACAGGCATAATACCTCGTGTGTTGATAAGATGCTTCTCTACCTTTGCAAAGCACTTCAAAAGCCGTTATCTCAAGCCGGGGGAATAAGGTTTTTTTCAGCCTAGAAGCGCCCACGGCTTTGGAAAGATAAGGCAGGGCCTCCTTTTCCCAGGCTGGGGAGGCTGGACAAGGTGACAGGGAGGAGCCTGGCACCCTGTTCCTTCTGTTCATCCTGTTGCCGGCTCCAGCTTTGTTATTAATTCATAAAACCAGAAGGCCAAGTGGGTGATTTCCACCAGTGGTGGTGGCCACCACCTTCAGTGAGAGGACAAAAAGGTCCTTGGTTGTCCCAGCAGTGTGACCTTTGTGGACGGGCAGGCTGTCAGAGTGCGCCTTCTGTTCTCGGCACAGCTCCCTGGGAGATAAGAGGGAGCAGTCAGGTCCCAGGGCCCAGGTGCCTCTGGGAGGGAGGGCAGGTGGCCAGGCAGGAGACATCGACACGATTGGTGTGGCTGAGTCACAGAGTGATGGAAAGAAAAGGCGGGTTCCCTCCCGTCCTCGGAGCACCCATGCCAGAGTCCCAGGGATCAGAGAACCCCGGGTGAGCGCCCAGCACTTCCCAGGCCTCCCTCACCTGGTAGTTCTGGTGGCTTCCCTTGTCCTCACCTGCCTCTCTGAGACCTCAGAGTCCCCCTTGGGCACAGACTAGCTTCCCACCACCTCAGCTTTTACCAGCAGACAGATATGGGTTCGAATGACAGCACTGCCTGGTACTGTCTAAGCAAGAAACTTTGCCTCCCTGAGTCTCAGTTTTCCTCATCTGTGAAATGGGAATGTGTCCCTGGGCTGCTGTGAAGATTAAATGAGAATGTGAGTAAAGCTCTTTACACATCATAGGTATTCAGACATTGTTGGCAGGTGCTAATCATTTTGATCGTAAACCTTTCAGAAGCTGGCCACATACCTCCTTTTTAAGGCATTCTGTAACTTCCTTCAGTAATTCATACCATTTTTGACATATCTCAAGTTACCCATCATCTTGCCCTTGTGCAGTGATCAGGGACCTTAGCATGCTTTAATTAGTATCACTCCAGTATTTTTTGAAACCTACATATTGGTTTTATTATTGTTTTATGCAGACTCTATTAAATCTTACAACTGTTCTTTCTTATAGATTGAGTTTTCTTCTTATATAACACACTTTTCCAAAACTTTTTCTTCAACAAGTCTCTGCGAGTTGCCATCTTTGTCTGAAAATGCCTTTATTTTGCCAGCGTACAGGAGTGACCATTTGGCTAGGTATAAAATTTGAGGTTGCTGCTTGTTTTCTCTCAGCACTGTGTTTTTGGTCTCTTTTTGCTGTTGAAAATGTCAGCGCTTTTGTCTCGGTGATATTTCTTTGTAGAAATCTGCTTTTCCCCCTCTGTTTAAAAAATTTAGTTGGTGGTGGTTTTTGCCATGCTTTGTCTAGGTGTGGATTTGATTTATCTTGCCTGGGACTGTTTCATGCTGTTTCTTTCTAAAAATAACTCATGTCTTCCATCATGGAAATATTATCCCTCCCTTTCTCTTCTTCCTCGGTAATTCCTATTAGAAAAATGTTGGACCATGTCATTCTGTCCTGAGTGCCTCTTCACTTTCTTTCATATTTTCTTTCTTTCTGTTTCTCTGTGCTGTATTCTGAATCATTTCCTTAGGTCTGTCTTCTGGTTTACTAACTCTCTCTTTAGCGACTACAGCTTTGCTGCTTTAACCCACCTTAGTTTTTTAAATTCCAGTGACTTTTAAAAAACATTTTGTAAGTTCCATATGGTTTTAAATTCACTGCTTTTGTAATGGAGCATGATTCTTACTTTATTTGTAATAGTTTGAGCCTTACTGTATAATCTCTGCTGTCTTGCCTTCCTGGGATGCCATTCCATGTATTAATTGTGTCTACTGATTCTCCCACATGGCAGTTCATTTGCTTGTGCGGTTTCATTTTTGATTATGAGCTCATCTTCGACTGGACTATCTCCCCCTGGTTTTTCACATTCTTTGAACTATCTTCATCTCCAGATTCAGGCTGAAGCCAGACCAAGTGGAGATGGGCTTAGCTGAAGTACCTCCCCCATGACAGTGCCATGTGCCCTGGACCCAGGGTTATAGAAGTGCCTTGCACGGTGCTTTGCATTTATTGTTCTGGGTACCTTAGGGTTTTCTCTGGTCTAGAAACATTTTTTACATTAATTCCTCAATTTGGATTTCCTGTACCACCGAGGTTTGGGATTTTGACTCATGCATGGCACAGGTCTGGAGTTTTGATTCATCGTGAGTCCTACCCGTCTCCTCTGCTCCCTGCCCCTCTGCAGCAGAGTCAGTTTCCTTGTTGACTCTCTGGGCCAGTGGGGCCGGAGGTGGTTTTCTGTCCCACCTTATATGGAGGGGCAACCATTTATGCTCTGGCTTTTCACAGGAGCGTCTCACCCCTATGGACCCAAGGCCACTGCTGTCACTCAGTGGGCTAGAAGCCCCCCATTCTTAGCTGTTAGAGCCTGGAACCATCCTGGCAGCCCTGGGGGACCTCGCCTGCTGGGTCTGAGTCCCCTCCTTGCCTCTGGCACCTGGGGATTTCTCTTTCTAGCTTAGTGGTATCTTAAACGTTTTTCTAATTTGATCCAATGCTTTATGGGTTTGTAGTGGGATGGAGAGTCTGTGTTAGCTCCTAGTGGCAGGAACTGGAGTGCTTTACCTAAATGGCCTCCCATAACAAGCCCTCGTACTTTCTGTAAATCTAGAGCTTGAAGATACTTCTGGAAGGATGTGAAAACCAGTTCCTCAGAGGCTCTGAAAGGGTTCCCCTCTCCAAATCTCCACTGATTAGCTTGCTTTTTTCTCCTTGTCTTCAGCCTTTTTTTTTTTTTTATTAAAGTGGAGACATCTTTGTCTCTTTAGTGACATAAATGATGTGTATTCAGCATCCCAGCCACTTCTCCATTTTGGCAGACAGCATAGCAAACAGGCAGGAGAACACGGAGTCACAGACCCGGGGTTCAAATCCCAGGTCTGCTGCTCTTATCAGCAAGTGACTTCACCTCTCTGAGACTGTTTCCCTATCTGTAAAATGGGCATGATAACCACCCAGAGAGGCCAGCACTGGTATGAGGACTCAGCAAGACAAGTGTGTCAAACACCTGGCTTCCTCTGAGTAGGTGCTGACCCGTGGTGCTCCGAGGCAAATGGGAAGGAGCAGAGTGCAGCCGTCAGAACGTGAGTGTGGATGAGCAGGGACAGTCTGTGTGATTTTGAGAGTCATGCTCACCCACTCTGACAGCTGTCTGAGTTCTCTTTGCTCACAAGAGGAGAATCCCTAAAGTCGCATCACCTCGCTCTGTCCCTGCTTCATCTCTGGTCCTGAGAACTGGAGGATGCATTCTGTGCAGGAAAACCCCTGGACATCCTAATGAAATGCTCACTACCCACGTCCCCAGGCTGGCATGGGCCAGGGCCACCCCTCCCGGGAATTCCTTACTAAGCAGGTGAAAGTTTGCAAGTGTTTGAAGGTGCAGGTGGAACACAGGCAGTGAATCTTCTTGTTGCTGATTCTGCTTCTGAGAACAGAATTGGGTTCAGTAACTTCTTTCTCAAGGCCAAGTGCACCCCAGTGCATCTTCAGTTTAGGTGAGATTCCCAGCAGCCAGGCATGGTCTGTGATGTGTCCACGCTGAGCACGATGTGGCTTCTAAGGGGAAGGCAGGTGGAGGGGAGGAGCAGAGCGTCCAGCACTGTGAAGCATCTTGTGTGCCCCAGGCATGTGAGGCCGGTCCCTCTGCCCTCCCCGCCTCCCTCCTTGGGCTGGGATTAGTCATTGCTTTGGCTGGAGCCCCAGGTGGCACACAGCCAGTTCCCACTCCCCTGGGAGCCTGGAGCCGGCTGAAGAGCTGAGTAGGTACCATGAGATTATTGTTTGGGGGGGCGTGATAGTCACAATCATGACAGCTCTGATGTCTCCTGCTCCCCCTGCCAGGTCCAGTGCTGAATGTGTATGTGATTTTTTTTTTTCTACTGTTGCAAAATTCAAATCACAGAAACTTTACCACCTTAGCCATTTTAAAGCATACAGGTCAACGGTATTAAGTGCGTTCACAATGCAGTGCCAACATCCCCGGTCTATTCCAGAACATCTTCGTCACCCCAGAAACAGACTTCACGCCCGTCAGCAGTCACTTTAATCGTCCACCTTGCAGCCCCTGGCAACCAAACACTAATCTACTTTCTATCTCTGTGGATTTGCTTACTGTGGGTGCTTCATACAGTCGTGGCCTCCCGTGGCTGGCCTCCTTCACTTAACATCATGTTTTCAAGGTTCATCCAGGTTGTAGCAGATGTCAGTACTTCATTCCGTCTCAAGGTGGAATTTATTCGGTTGTGTGGAGATACCGCATTTTGCTCACCTGCGTTTGGGTGGACGTTTGGGTATTCCCACATTTCAGTGTTCTTGCAGTGTTGTGTATGTGATTTTGATTGTTTTTTGTGGTATGAACAGCCTCGCGTCGGCGGTGCTATTATTATAATACTCTGTATTACGGTGGAGGAAGTAACAGCCTCCTGGAGGCGGTTTAGGAGGCTGGGGGTTGAACCAACAGCTCTTGGCTGGATGTGGTCAGCTCACCTTTCTGTCTGGCCTGGTGCCCCTCTGTGGTCCAGGGCTTTGGCTGATGCCTGGACTGAGTCCTGGCCAGTCTGTTGGGATGCAGCAAGCAGGAGAGCTTTGGGCGGCCTCAGAAGCCACCAAGATCTCCCCAGTGATGCCAGTTGGTGTCTCAGTGCCTGCATCCAGGCTGGCACTGCTGGGGAAAATGGGGTGCAGGGAGGCATGGTGGCTCTGGGGCGCCCCTGGAGGAAGCAGCCAGCATGTTCTCAGCCGCCTTTATTTCTCCCAGCTGTGTTTTGGATGCCCTTCCCTACCTGGACCACTACATCTGCCAGCCTCTCAGTGGGTACCCAGGCCCACTGTCTGCATCCACCCTCCATGCTGTGCCAGGCACATGGGATCTTATTCCACGGCTTAGCATCCTCTGAAAACTCAGGGTGAAGTCTGAATTAGCCTGACATGTGTGCCCCGCCTGCACCCCTGTTCCTGGTCTGCCTTCCAGCTGTGCTGAAGGGCTTGGGGCTCCCTGAGTTCTACCAGCCCTGCCTCCCCCGTCTGGCCCCCAGCCTCTGGGATCCCACTGGGCATTGCCTCCCACCTGATCCCCGTGGACTGGAAGCCTCGCTCCCACCTTGGTGCTCCTTGGCAAGAGGACACCGCACTTAGGATCTTGGATCCCAGTGAGGTGAGGGCTCTGCAATTTGTGTCTGCATCTCTGGCATCTGGCAGGTGCCCAGCAAACCAGAGGCGCTCAGTCAATATCTCTTAATGTGCAGCAGGGGCACCGGTCAGGGGGCTAAGCTGACACAGGTGCACCACGAGGGAGTCTCTCAGGCCCCCAGGCCCCTGAGAGCAGCACAGAATCTGGAAGCAAGGAGCAACTCCTATTTCTTATGCCCCTCACCCCTAGACTTGGGTCCCGGGGAACACAGGCCCAGATAGTCCTGACCACCCCGCAGTGGGTGAGCACAGATGTTCCATTTCCTCCTGAGCCACGCGAGGGAGGCTGGACCTTGCAGGGGTTTGGGGGCCTGTATCTCTGCCCCTGGTCTCCTCCTGCCCTCCTTCCTGAGTGTCGTCTCTGACCGTCTAGTCTGTGCGACTCTCCTTCCCCCAGTGGCCCCTTGCTCCGCAGAGCAGGGCTGCACACTGGCCCCGTATCCATTAGCAGTCCCCCTCTCCCCCTACCCCAGCCCCCGGCAGCCGCTAGTCCACTTGCTATGTCTGCAGATTTGCCTCTTCTGGGCATTTCATGTAAAGGGAACCATACACGATGGGGCCTTTTGTGTCTGATTTCTTCCCCTCAACCAGTGTTCAAGGTTCCTCCACGTTGTGGCAGGTGTCAGTGTTTCACTATTTGTTACGGCCACATACTAGTCCATTGTACGGACAGAACACTTAATTTTTTAATCTATTTACCTGTCGATGGACATTGGGGTTGTTTGTGCCTTTTGGCTATTGTGGGTAGTGCTGCTGTGAACATTCACTTACAGGTGTCTGTGTGGACATATGTTTTCATTTATCTCAGGTATATACTTAGGAGGAGAATTTCTGGATCGTGTGTGGTAAATCTATGTTTAATTTATTGAGGAATCACCAAGCTGTTTTTCACATCGGCTGCACCATTTTGCATTCCCGCCAGCAGTCTGGGGCGGGGGGGCTCCAGTTTCTCCACAGTCTCACCAACACTTAGGCATTTTCTATTTGAGTTTTCATGAAGCCGTCAAGGTTAAAAGAAAAACTGAAATTTAAATAAGACTACACAAGTAATCCCTCTTAATTGCAGAAAAGTTAAAGGATGGATAAGCAAAAATAAAGAACTGGAGGAGAGAAATGTCCTGACGTTCTACCATCTGGAACGATTTACTGTTTGGTCATAACCCTTGCCTGATTTTTCCTGGGCACGCACATGCATATCCGTGTGAACTTTCATATAAACGAGACCTTTATTGCCTGTCGGTTTTTCCTTGTAATGATATTCCATGAACACGTTTTCTGTGTCCCACAATATTTAAAAAAAATTTTTTTTTTAAAGACTGTGGAGTATTCTGCCTTCGGGATGCAGCAGGATTTATTTGATCAGTTTCCCGTGGCTCACCATTCCCCCCCTCCTTTTTTTTTTTAACCATTTCAAACAGGCAACGATGTTTACTCTTACCTGTTCATCTTTGTACACTTGTCTTTGTTCCTCAGGAATCACTCCTAGGAATCAAGTTTCTGGTTCAGAGCACATATCCCAAGCACTGCCCAGTACAAATATATTGTGAGGTGGAACAATTCTAAATTTTCAACAAGCTATAGGTGTAATATAATTCTAGATTTTCTAGTAGCCACATTAAAAAAAAAAGTTAACAGGTGAAATCAATTTAAATAATATGTTGTATTTAACCCGTTATGTCTAAAATATTATTTCAGCACGTAATTAGTATCAAAATTTTTAAGACAGTCTGTATTTTTTTCATACTAAGTCTTTGAAGGCCTGTGTGCTTTTTACACTTCGGCACATCTTAGTAGCCACATGTGGCTGGTGGCTCTGTATTGGACCTGGCAGGCATATGTTTTTTTGCTTAAGCTTTTGATACAAAGTGACAGGTCACTCCCGCCCCCTCCAAAATTGGGCAGATTAAACTCTCACCAGCCCCGTGGAAGGGTGTACATTTCCCTCAGGTTGAAATCTAAAACCCAAAATAACGACATTGCAATGCCAGGCACCGAGTTGTCTCTGCCTCTTGTTCCCTTGGCAACTGTGACCTCACGGGGGCCTGGAGAGAGGGCTCAGAGTGAGGAGCAGGGAAACTGGGAAAGCTTCCATCTCGGGAACCCTTGAGGGGAGCAACAGACAGGGTCTTCCAGGGTGTGATACAGGCACACGTGTATCAGGTGCTCGAGGGACAGACCCTGTGGGGGGCCCGGGGAGTGGAGCTGCGGGTGCCTGGAGCTTAGCTAAGGGGCGAGCTCTTGGCTTTGGGGATTTGGGTGCCAAAAAGGGGACCAGAGTTGGGGCGGGTGTCCTCACTTTTCTGCTTTCAGTCAGGCAGGACAGAGAAGTGCACGTGTGTCGTGTATACATGCACTTGGGTTGCAGTTAGCTGGAGACTCTTCATTAGAGAAACCTGGTCTGCGATGGTTTATACACTTCGTCCTATCTGTGTGACCTTGGGCGAGTCTCAGTGTTCCCATGTCTAATGTCTTTATTGAGATACAACTCACAAACCCTGCATTTCACCCCTTTAAAGGGTACTCAGGTTTTAGTATAATCACAGGGTTGTGTAACAATCTAATCTTAGAACATTTTCTCCCCCCACCCCAATCACCCAAAGAAACTCCACAGCTATTAGCAGTGATTCCCTCTCTCCTTCACCAGCCCCAGGCAACCACTGGTCTACTTTCTGTCTCTGTGGGTTTGAATTTCTCGTAAATGGGATCTTACAATGCGTGGGCTTTGTGACTGGCCTCTTTCACTGAGCACAATGTGCTCATCTTTCATAGAGGGGGTTTAGGAGCACGTCTTTGGCTGCAATTTCTGATCAGTATTTCGCAGCAGATCAGTGTATTTTTTTTTTTTAATCTATCGATCAGAGCTGGGAACTCTTAACTGGCCAGTCTAATCTGATCACCCAGAGGGAGACAGTGTGGGGTGTCAGTTAAAAAACAAAACAAAACTAAACCGCCCACGTTCCTCCAGACAGTTCAAATCCTGGGTCTGCCTCTTTCAAGTTGAGTGACCTTAAGCGAGTTACCTGTCCCTCAGAGCCTCAGTGTGCTCTTCTGTAAAATGGGAATAGTCTGTCTGTCGGCTGTAGGGTCATGGAAAGGATAAAATAAGCACACATGTCCCCAGGACGTAGTGCTTGCCAGTGAATGATTCATCATTAACAATAGTTTTGCAGTCTCTCGGCTGTCCCATATGGGACTGTATTGTGTGCTTACAATATTCGTTACATGACTAATAAATACACATTGTATGTTAGAGAAGATTTGGAAAATATAGATGAATCAAAGCAAAACAAACATAGTCTCTAATCCCAGTATTGAGAGATAATTGCTATTATTTTGGGAAAGCAAGTTGACTTTCTTTCATTACTTATATACATTTGTGTATATTTAGATGTTTTCTTCCCAACATGGAGTCATGCTGTTTTCATAGCATGCTGTTTTCAGACAACGTTATGTCAGGAGTGTATGTTCACGTTAAATACACAACTGTCACTTTTAAAGGCAGCATTTTGCTTTTAATTGGCTAAATATCCCGTAATCTGCTTTTGGTGGGAACTTAGGTTGAGTTCAGTTTTTAAGCTATTAGGGAGAACACAACAGTGAACACACTTATGTATTCATCTTTCTGTACCTGTTGGATTTATTCTTTCAAGATAAATCCTTTCTAAGTAGAATTACTGAATGTCTTGGGTAAATGTTTTATCGTGAGATCACGTACAGAAAAATGCATCACTCATAAACATAGAGTTCCAAAAACTTTCTGAGAACACGTCTGTGTAACCTGCAGCTGGGTCAAGAAATAAAACATTCCCAGTGCCCAGAAGCCCCCTCATGCCCCGTTCAAATCACTACTGCATCAAGGGCAACTGCTATCCTGACTTTTTTAAAAAATTAAGACTATTATTCTGAGCTGTTTTAGGTTAACAGCAAAATTCAGGAAAGGTACCGAGATGACTCATGTACCCCTGTTCCCCACACACGCACAGCCTCCCCCAGTGTCAACAACCCTCCCCCCCAGATTGGGACATTTGTTACCGTTGATGGACCTGCACTGGCACATCATCACCCAGAACCTGTGGTTCACATTAGGGTTCTCTCCGGGTGTCCTACATTCTGTGAGTTTGGAGGAATGTGTAATGACATGTGTCCGTAATTACAGTATCACACGGAGCAGTTTCACTGCCCTAAAAATCCTCTGGGCGCCACCAGCTCATCCCTCAGCCCCCTCAACCCCTGGTAACCCCTGATCTTGTTAATGGTCTTCAGAATTTTGCTTTTCCAGAATGTCATGTTCATGGAATCCTGTAGTATGTATCCTTTCTCTCCTGACTTCCAGTACTATAGATGAGTTTTGCCCGTTTTATGTAAATGGAATCCTAACGTGTGTGCTCTTTCGTGCCTGGCTGCTTTTGCTTGTTGTTACGTTTTGAAACTCACCCAAGTTATTGTTCGTCTTGTTTGTTCATTTTCACTGCTGTATACTGTTCCCTTGTTGAGTCTACCACACACTTTACTATGCCATTGCAGGGCGTTTGGGGAATTTCCAGTTTAGGCTTCTTCAGATCTTCCTGCTGTGAAATCCTTCTTCACGTCCTCTGATGAGGACAGGTGTGCATTTCTGTTGGCTCCATGCCGAAGAGTGGAATGGCTAGACCACAGAGAACGTGCGTGTCCTTGCTAATGTACACGTGATGTAAATGGCTGTATTTTCCTCCCCAAAGGTGGTCATTGTCCCCAGGGATTACCTGACTTTTCTGAGTGTCAGTATCTACATCTGTAAAATGGGGATGCATTCTCCTCCCAGAGTGTCATGAGAAACAGATGAGCTAATGTGTGGAGACGGGCACCCGTCCCCCCGCAACACCAGCACAGGGCAAGCCTTCGGGACGGGTTGGTTGTCACAATGAGTATTTTCTAGCCAGCAACTGCATCTAGAGAGGCTTGAGAATTCTGAGTTGCAGATTCTTGAGGAGATCACAGCTTGAGCCTGAAGCTTTAAAAAAAAAGTAAGATGAAGTTGGTCCCAGAATTGAGCTGCCTGTGGAACAGGAAGAGAAAGATGCTTGAGGGATGGGAAATGCTGAGGGGATGGTGGTGGGGAGAGAGCCATTCCCCAACCCAGCCACTGTTTTGGAACATTTTCCCTGCGCTCTGTATAGTCCCCAGGCACAGGCCTGAGGGCCTTGAACACCAGGAAAACAGGGTGATCTGTGTAGCAGTTAAGGGTGAGCTTTTTGAGTGCGCAGACTTGGGGTCAGATCCCCGCTCTACCCGTTGTGTGATCATAGCACTCTCCACGCTGTGCTTTTCAAATGACAAAACACAGTAAGAAAGTATCCACTCACTTACAGGGTTATGAGAGGGAAGTGAGAAGGTCCCTGTAAGTGTTGAGTACTGTGCATGTCATAAAATCAGCACTGACGTGTGGGTGGAACCCACCAGGTCCAGGCTTAGTTGTGGGGGAGACATGGCCCACCTGCCCCAAATGGTAATTAAAAAACAAAACAAAACAAAACTGTACTTAGGTTTTCTAAAACAATTAGGGGTGGGAGGAGAGGGAATTGGATGAAGACGTTCAAAAGGTACAGTCGTCCAGTTATGTCAATACTGGGGATGTAACGTACAACATGATAAATAGAATTAATACTGCAGGATGTTGTATGTGAAAGTTGTTAAGAGAGTAAATCCTAACAGTGCTCGTCACTAGGAAAAAAATTTTTTTCTGTTTAATTTTGCATATGAGATGCGGGATGCTCACTAAACGTCCTGTGGTCACCATTTTATGCTCTGTGTGAGTCAAATCATGATGCGGTACACCTTAAATTGATACAGTCCTGTATGCCAGTTATACTTCAGTAAAACTGGAAGAAAAAAAAAATGAAACGATGGGGGAGTCTAAACACATGATCCACAGCAGCAGTGGTCAACATTCAGTTTCTTTTCCTTCCACTTCCCTTTCTTTACCAGGTTCTCTGTACACTTCTCACTATAAGTCTCCCAAATCACTTCCGGCGCCAGCCTGAACCCTTTGCTCCTCCTCTGTCTCTTCACATGTGACTACACGAAGCCCCTTTCTCCGTTGGGGGCGAGGGGAAATGCCTGTTTTCAGGAGTGGGAGGGGAGGAAGTCGGGCAAGCCAATGCGATCTCCTTAATGTGCTGAGGAAGGAGAAATGACCTGATTCGCGCGTGTCCTGTCCCTGGAGCTGCTGATGGTAGTAATTGTATCATAGCTAAGGGGGCAGGCTGATGACCCTGGCTGCGTTACCAGGAAGAGCGGCAGACCCCTTCTTGGCTTCTGCCTCCAGCTGTGCCTGGATGGGTGGGGATGGATGGAGCAGGAGGGTGGGGCTGAGGCTCCGGGCTGCCCCCTGTAGCTCTGAGTTCAGAGGTCAGTGATGCCTTTCTCACTTTTCTTTCTTTCTTTCTTTCCTGCTACTGCTCAAGTCTCCTCAGACCAGATCGAACAGCTCCACCGGAGGTTTAAGCAGCTGAGTGGAGACCAGCCCACCATTCGGTAAGAGGGGCAGCTGGGTGTGGGCACTGGGCAGGGCCGTGGCCCTGGGGGATGTCTCTTTCCATTTCTGTCTTCCCCTGAGCCCTGGCTGGCTGCTAGGCGTGTGGGATGCCCCGTCTCCTGGGGGCAAACCCGTAGTGGTTGCTATTCTGCTGATCCCTTCTAGACAAGGTGTTCTCATGTGGGAGGGCAAGAGCCACATCTCTGTTTGTACTGAGATCAGAACATTGTAAGTAAAGATGGGGGCGCGGATGAAGAGCTGGTTAGCCACCCCTCCCTGACCCTGACTTCTTTGGAACCCCAGACACGAATGTGGACCTGTTGAATGCCAGGATTGTGCTCAGTGCTGGGCACCTGGAGACAAACTGGTTGTGGTGCAGCTCAGTTCAGGGGCGTGGTTGTTGTCATGACAACATCTCTTGTCTCTGGTGGTTCCTCTGGTTGGTAGTTCCAGCCCCAGGCAAGATGGTGGTTGGCAGCCTCGGGTTTCTGTCAAGGAAAATCACCGCTTCTACATTGTGTATTTAACATGACTCTCTTAGAAGCTGGTTGGGTTACTTTTTTATAAGGAAGAATGCCTTACTGTGTACCTTCTTCTAGGAGAGTGTGTTTGGTCTTAGGTGGTACTTGTGTTATTTAGAACCAGGTGCGTGAGAGGTCCTAGTCAGTGAGCTGATCACAAAGTTGGTGAGGAATCTTTAAGTTGAACTATGGCAGGCAGTGTTTCCAACATCGGGTGAATATCATTCTGCCACAAACTTTCTAACAGATGTAGTTTCCTAAAATAAACATTCAGAGTCTCAAGGTTACAGTGTTGGAACTTTAAACCTTTTAATAGTCCAGGAAAATGTATTTTTTCTTAGTAAACAGACCTAAGTTTGACCTGAGTTTTTATAGAAACCAACATGTAAATACTATCCACTTTCTCTCGTCTGTCTAAACAAAGGCATGTTGTTAGTCCAGTGCGCCGTATTCTCAGAGCATCCATTTCCAGAGCTCAGAGTCTGGTGGTCTCTAGGTTCTGGTGGCCTCCTGTCTCAATCTGATTGTATTGAAGGCAGAAGTAAATGCAGTCAGGACTGACTTCTTGAATTGTACACATTTCATTGACTAAGCCCAGTGAAGGAGCCAGAACAGTGACCAGCAAAAGGTTCCCTGGCTTTTCATTGGCTCTGCTGGGAGTCACATGCCCAGGGCTGAGCCAATCACTGTGGCCCAGGGGCTGGAAATGCAAACTGTTTTTTCCCAGAGCTGTGAGGGGGCAGGGCTGGGTACCATCCGCCAAAGGCAGGCAGGGGTGGAGGGTGGAGTGGTTTCCCAGGGCAAGGTGGGCTTCCTGGGGTCACAGGCTGAGGAGTGAGGACAGGTGGGAACACCTGGATATTGGAACATGGAAGTATCAAGGGCACCCTTCATTCCTTTAGAAGTTGGTGGGTACGTGCTCTGTGCCAGGTGGCCAGTACCTGTGCTGGTGGCCAGGCCCACCACGCAGCTCGCAGTTATGGGTCTGGGGTCCATGGGTCTTGGCTTGGTGAGAGGCCTCAGGTTCAAATTACACGTGTTTACTTTTCAGACTTGGGGGAAGCAGAGGCGAAAACCCAGACTTGGGAAACAAACCATATTTGAATCATCTGTATCACTTGCTGGGGAACTTTGTATTAGTTGCTCTGTTTCTCTGAGCTTGTCTCCTCATCTGTAAAGTGAATGCGGATTTGATTTGAGCATTAAAGATGAGCAGATATGTACAGGACGCTTCTGCTCTGAGCTGGGTTCTTTGGCGTTTGGCAGATAGGACTGGTGTCATTCCACTGTTGGTGGGGTCCTGCGGACCTTTGCAAGGATGTGATGAAACGGTGAGCTCCACACTGGTTCTTTCCCAGCATGAGTGTGTGTGCAGATCACCCAGGAATCTTGCTAAAATGTGGTGCCTGGGACTCTGCATTTCTAACCAGCATGTACAGTCTTGGTCAGATTTGCCTCACTCAGCACCACGGATGGTATCCGGTATACCCTAGGCTTGATTGGGTGGAGGCTATACTCCACCCTAGGCTTGATTGGGTGGAGGCTGTACCCCCACAGGTCCTGAGGGGTCCACGTGCAGCCTCCTGCTTCCTACTCCTCTTGGGGCCAGGCTAGAGCTTGGGAAGGTGAGCCATTGGCTCTGCCTGCAACCTTGTATCCCGCTTACCTGTCTCCTGTGCACTGACCCCAAGGACCACCATGTGCATTGCCCTTCCCACCCCTGCCCTCAAGCAAGCCCTGTGTGCGTCTGCTTGGACCCAGTGAGGAGCCCCTGCTCCCCAGCCCTCGGGGGCTCCCCAGTGCCCTCAAGGTCACATCCATGCTCTAGCTGAAGAGGGTCCACCAAGGTCTTCAGCTTTTGCTTTGCTGAGCTCCCAGTGTGGCCACCACCTCTTCCAAGATACCCTCCTGCCTCCTGCACCCCCCCCAGCTTCCTCCTGGGGGTGCCTCATCCCAGCATTCACAGCACAGAATTGTAACTGCCCCCCTTCCAGCCACCTGCCCTAACAGACTGTCAGCCACTTGAACAGGAACTGGGTCTTTTCCCCCTGGCTCTAGTGCTGAGTCTGGGGCTTGTAATAGGGTAAATGCTCTGGGAGGAGTCGGTTGGTTGAATGAATGAATGAATGAATGAACAAATGAATGAGTGAATGAGAGAACAAAGAAGTGAGGAACCAGTAGGTGAGTACATTGACTAGAAGAGTTCTCTGTAATGTGTCAAGCACGGTATAGACAAGATCCATTGTTAGTAATAACATTTCCCTCACAGGGTTTACACATTCCTGGCGAAAGAATTTACCTGAGGGCCTGGCACACAGGGACTGTTCACAGACACAAGCTCAGTACTTCAGCACGGTTTGTGCTGCACAGCTGGGGCACATTACTTCTGTCTTGTACAGCCCCACGGGAAGTAGTGTTTGGAGCACCCCGTCTCCCCTCTTTGCATGTGGGAAAGTAAGGCTCAGAGAGGCCACGCGCCTGGCCCCTGGTCACACAGCTCATAAGCGGAGGAGCTGGGATTGGAACCCAGTGTGGAGATTCAGTCTCTAAGGAAGCCGGGGGTGTGGCTTTGGCTTGCGAGTGACAGGTGAGGACCTCAGTCTCCCTGCTCTGCTGTCTGAGGCCCTCTGGCCTTAGCATCCTGGGTGGGGTGTATAATTCCCAACACCACAGCGCCTGCTTTGGTGTCTTGCAGCCTCTGCTCAGCAGGTAGTGTCAGCTACACCGGGTGACAGCCCAGCCTGGCCTACAGGAAGGAGGTAACACAGCTGACCGCAGTGCTTATGCAAACGGCCTGCAGGAACAAGGGCCTCCTCCCAGCGCCCTGGAGCTGCTTTGCCTAATCCGAGTCCACACTCCAGGGCCTGGGGAAGGGTGATGGGGCGGCTTTGCTGGCCCCCTTGGGCTTTCCTGCACATCCTCCTTGGGCAGAAGGAGATGAGCGACTCTGGGCTGTAAGCTGGTCCCAACTCTGCCAAGGGTTTCCTGTGTGACCCCAGGCTGGACCTTCAACCTCTCTGATCCCTGGGCATGTCCAGGAGGCCCTGAGATGTTATGGAGTTTCAGTGCACAGAAAAGTGCTTTGTTTCTTTAGTATTAAGATTTGTAAAGTCGTGGACCGGAGTCCCCTGAGCAAGACCTCCAGCCCCCTAGTCTGGGAGGGTGTGGGAGGCAGCTCTCTCTCTCCCTCTCAGAGGGTGAAGCTGCCTGAGAGCTTGTCAGAGTCCCACTGGGACTTTTCAATACTTCTAGTGCAAAAGACCCCTTAAAAGTGATCATTCACCTGCAGACTTTATATACACAGCCTAGTAAGATTTGTAAGTTGCATTTAAAACTTCACAAAGAATTGGATTTTCAAACTGGTGCCCCTTTAATAAATACAATAAAGCTTTTAAAAAATCCCATGAGATAAAAGCTGCCAAAATTAATTTTAATTTTTAATCCACCACTTCCTACCCGTGTTTGGTCAGGTCCCCTCTCTTTCTGAAAATCGTGTAAGGACATCCAGGGGTGAGTTTACCCTGAGGCTTTCACAGCCAGTGTGTCAGGGCCCCACTCTGTGTGGGCTCCTTACAAGGCCCAGCACCTGGTTTAATAAACAAACAAAATCCTAATACTGCATTCTTTTCCTTTAAGACGGCCCC
Source organism: Camelus ferus (assembly GCF_009834535.1). Taxonomy (NCBI): domain Eukaryota; kingdom Metazoa; phylum Chordata; class Mammalia; order Artiodactyla; family Camelidae; genus Camelus; species Camelus ferus. The sequence continues at coordinate 7,822,713 of NC_045727.1, forward strand.
TCAAACCTGAATCCCCCCTGATCGCAAAGCACTGAGTTCCGAGGCCTCTTGGTGAAAAATGCTAGGATAGAAAATGTTCCTCTGACTCATTTATTGAGCACCTATGGTGTAGAGATTTCTGTCCTCCAAAGCTTTTTTTCTAGCAGGGAGGACCCTGCATAAATAAAAAGATGCTAATTGTAGACAGTGAGGAAAATACAGTAATGGCTTCTGTTCCTTTTACTTTCGTCCGTGGGACCCCTTCTGCAGTGAATGTTTTAAACAGCAACCTTTTTAAAAAATATATTTTATTTTATGTGGGGAGGCAATTAGGTTTTTAGAAGAGGTACTGGGGATTGAACTCAGGACCCTGTGTATGCCAAGCATGCGCTCTACCACTTAAGCGGTACCCTCCCCCCTAAATAGTAACTTTTACTTCCTGATAACAGTCTGGCGGGCTCACCAAGCCCCAGAAATAGATGTGATGGAATCCTTCAAACTGACTGGTGCAGGTCAGGGGGACGCCTGATTAGATAGAGCTGCGTTGCAGAAATATTTTTAGATTCACCGAGCCACCAGAGGTGGGGTGGCTCCTGGGATGAACGTGACCACAGACGTGTGCAGGGAAGAAAAAGGATGCGGCCGCTTGCTGTCAAGTGCCACCAGCAGCACGCCGAGCAGGATCTGATGGGCCAGACCCGGGGCATCAGCAGGAGTCCCACCCCCGGGGCCTGTCTTGCGTCCCACAGCAGAGCCTCCCGTTTACCCAGTGAGGGGTTAGCCAGGCTCAGGAGCCTACATGGGAGCCCAGCCCCCCTCCGCTGGGTGCTCACGTGTGCCAGGCTGGGCTGGACGCGCACCTATGTGGTCCCAAGGGTCTCGGGGGCTCTCTGAGGTTTCCCACCATCACCCCACTGTCCAGATGAAGAGGCTGAGGCTATGGCGGTCAAGGTCCCACCGCAGGGCTGGCTTTTGGAGTAGCTGGAGCCCTGAATCCCTGTGATCATCTCGCTTTTTGCCCAATTAAGCCACTTTTTAACCCAGTTGCTTTGCTTTTCATCTGTCAAGTAGCTAAATATTTACTTTTTTTTAAAATTAAACTTAATTTTTTTAAGTGGAGGTACTGGGAATTGAACCTAGGACCTCATGCATGCTAAGCACACCCTCTACCCGGAGCTATACCCTCCGCCCACTTTTTTTTTTTTTTTATTTGAAGAAGTGTTCACGACAGTGAAAGAGTTGAGGCCCTGCCTAGATCATGAGGCTGTTTTGCTGTCAGTATTTAATGCCCTCCAGGAGTTAACCAGACCTCCCTGTAAAACCTCAGCTGGGATGAGGCATGCTCACTTACAAAGAAAATCCCACAGTCACTTGTAAAACTGCCCAGGAAACGAGGGTGTGAGCAGCCCCAGGGCTCTCCCACCTGCTCAGGCGAGAGTGTGAAGTCAGAGGTGAGAAGGGGTGCCCTGAGACGTCAGCTTGGTGTGGAAGGGCGCCCAGGTGTCCCCCGGAGCAGGGAGACGCTTTCTCAATGGTTTTAAATTTACTAGCGGGGACTCAAATAAAAAAATTTTGAGAGACATCCCAAGATGGTTAATACTTGACTCAGTCCTTGCTTTACAAAAGTAGGCATTAGGCGGCCTTCCACAGAGGGTTATAGTTCCAAGGACATGAAATTAGAAGGGAGGCTCCCTCTGCTCCTCGTGGTGGCTTCTGTTCAGGTGGATGTGCATGTGTGTGTGAGAGAGAGAGAGAAAGAGACAGAGGTAACTGGCATACAAGCAAGTTCATTATCTACGGTGACAAAGGAAGGAAACGGGGCAGACAGGGGAATCCCCTGGGAGCACTGTGAGAAGGTGGACCTTGGGATAGGTGGTCGGTGAAGGCTCCTCGGAGGTGGCCGCGTTGGGGCTGAGAGCCGAATGGGGAGGAGGAGCCCGTGTGCAGAGGGAAGCGGGCAGGGTGCTCCGGGCAGAGGTGGGACCCAGCTCTGTCAGCCTGAGTGGTGAGAGGACGGAGTTGGGGGCAGATTACAGAGGTCCGTCTTGGCTGTAGCAAGGACTCCTCCCTGACTTGAAATACCACCTGGATGTTTACTCCCAAATTCCTATCTCTGGCCGGGACACCTCCTCTGAACTTGGCTCACGTAGCCACTGCCCATCCACTTGATGTCCCAAGGCCATCTCACACTTAACATGTCCCGAGTTGACCCTCTCGTCCTCCCAGATGTCCCTCCTCCGGACGATCCAGCAGCCTCCCCTGGACCTCCTCCTCCTGTTCTCACAGCGATGCACAGGGAGCCTACGAAAATGGCTCTTCCCTGCTCTATGCTCCATCTCACCAGGTAAAATGAAGTCACAGCCGCCTGGTCCATGCGTGTCCTGCACATCCCTGTGCGGTGGGTCTCACCACCCCTCTGACCTCCTGACCGTCTTCCTTTTACTCCTTCTGTTCCAGCCACGTGGACATTCTTGCTGTTCCAGCCTCAGGGCTGTAGCATGGGCCGTTCCTTCTTTCTAGAATGCTTTTCCCCAGGGTAGGGTTTCCACTGGCACTAGGTCATTCTTGTTGGGGCAGGGCTGGGGGGCGTCATCTATATTGTAGGATGCTGAGCACCGCCCCTGACCTCTACCCACTAGCCGCCAGTGGCACCTTTTCCTAATGTGACGACCAAAAATGTCTGCAGACGTCACCAAGCGTCCCCTGGGACTGAGAACTTGCCTCCTTCAGGTCTGTGCTCATGTCTCACCGTGAGGCCTTCCCTGAACATCCCACTGAGACTTTCACTGGCTCCCTGTGTCTCCTCCATCCCCAGGCTGCTTGGTTTGTCTTCGAAGTGCTTCTCTCTGCCTGAGATACCGTTTTCTGTCTGTATCATTTCCCCAGCTAGAACCCCAGGAGGCATCGTGTCTGTCCCATGGCTGCTGAAGCCAGCACCCGAACAGTGCCTGGGACGTGGAAGGTGCTGGAATGCAGGTCACTGTCCCTGTGATGAGGACATGACAGGTGTTGGGAGGCTGGCCGGGCCCAGGCATGGAGAAAGTGTGTACTGGGGAGGAATGGCTTTGCTGGTTGGTGCTGGCCCAGCTTTTGAAAGAGACATTTGCCTCGGGGCCGGGGGACCAGGGCTGTCCTGCCAGCATCTTTTGTGCAAAGGTATATGGCTGGGAGAACCGCCTGATGGGTGGTATAAGGAATCCTTGGAGCTTCTCAAACACGAACTTGCACAGGAATCCTGGGGATGCAGGTTCTGATTCAGCGGGTTTGGGCCAGCCAAGACTCTGCATCTCTCACAAGCTTCTGAGTGGTCCCGGTGCTGCTTGTTTGGGCTGCACCGTGAGTGGCTCGGCACTGCCTGGGAAGAGGAGTGCTGAATGAGACGTGCTCCCTCCTTCGCCAGCCCCTAGAGGGGAGCCCCAGTCCCCCCCCCCCCCCCCCCCCGCTGTTTAAACATCACAAGCTAAACCCTAAGCGCAAGGAGGGAGTTGGGAAGCGCAGGGCAAGCAGCCTGCGGAGGGGAGAGCCCAGTGGCCTTTCTTGATGTGGGAAGCCCTGGACCCCCAGAGAGCAGGGAGGCCCGAGTTCCAGGCTGAGAATCCTCCCCAGCTCGGAGGCCGGTAAGCCCTGGCAGTGGTTGGGGGCAGCCTGAGTCCCAAACCAGCAGAGAGAACTTTGCAGTTGAGCTGAGCCTCAAAGCCTCCGGAAACCAACCCACACCACGAGGCAGGAGGAAGCGCCCGGCCCACCCTCCTTCGTGGTTTTCAGTCATTCCTTCCGTTGTGGGCTGGACGCTTGTCTTGCCCACGTTCAGGGTTCCGGATGGGGCATCTCAGGGCTGGGTGCGAGCAGATGCCCCAAGAAGCTCTCTCTTGTTCTCTTTAAAGTAAAAACGAACAGCCCAAAGGAAGTAATAAGTGTGAGGACGTGCACGGGGTGGTAGAGCCGGATTCAAAGCTCCTCTGCTAGCTGTGTGTCTGTGGCTTAGTCCCTCCCCCTCTCTGGGCCTCATTTTCTTGCCTATAAAATGGGGGTCATTGACATCGTCCCTCATTGGGTGTGGGAGTGATTAAACGGGGCTGAGTTCACAAGAGCACTCAGCCTGGCTTGGGAAACTTGAGGGGGAAAGTTTAAAACCCAGAGAAGGGGGAGGATATAGCTCAGTGGTAGAGCACGTCGTGCGTAGCATGCACGAGGTCCTGGGTTCAATCCCCAGTACCTCCACTGAAATAAATAACTAAATAAAAAACCTAATTACCCCCTTCCCCATTAAAAAAAAGTAAATTAAAAAACCCCCATAGCAGGTGGACCGCCCTAGGGCCCTGGTGGGCAAACCCCTCCCCACTGGTCACTGAGGCAGCATCACTGGACCACTGGGTGCCGAGCATCAGCCCCGCCCCCAGTCCTGGGCTCAGGGTGAGGCAGAGCTGTTCCCACGGGTGGTGGGGGAGAGGCCTTCGGCTGAGCTGGTTTGACCAGCCCCGTGGGCACCTGGGGCAGGTGGGGAGGAAGGAAAATGAGACCGAAACCGGCCTTTATAGGACTATTGAAGCAGAACCTGCATTTTTACCACAATTCCTGGGATCCACATGCAAGTTCATGTTTGAGAAGGGCCAAGAATTCTGTACACCACCCATCAGGTGCTTCTCCTAGTCACGTGCCTTCACACAAAAGATTCTGGCAGGAAAGCCCCGGTCCCCAGGCAAACGCCTTAAACTGTGGTTAGCCTTTCCAGCCTCTGGTCTCAAGACCTGCACTCAACTTGTTGAAAAGGGAGGTTGGCAAATACCTGGGAACTGCTCCCCCGGGACCAGATAGCCAGGCAGAGCTCTTGGGAGAAGCTGCTCCCGGCCGGAGCTTCCATGTGCCACATCCATCGGGGGCATCGCTCTTAGCAGTGAGTTTCCTCATCTTTCAGGTATGCTCCTACCTTGCAGGATAGTAGCGTAAAGCTCTCGGAACAGTACCTGGCATCTTGGGAGTACATAGAAGGTCGGCTGCTACTGTCATCATCATCATTTCAAAATGAAGAGCTCACTGTGTGTCAGGCAGCACGCTAAGTTCCTTACGTGCGTTACTCATTTAGTCATCTCATTAACCCCATGGTGCTACCCAGATATTCCCCGATCCCCATTTTACAGATGACATGCAGTGTCTCACCTAAGGCCATGTGCCTGGTCAGGGGCCGAGCCCGGACTGGCCCCCAGGTGTGCTTGACTTCACATCCCCTTTGATATTGGAGGTGCTGGGTCTGGACCCAATTCACAGATTCAGAAACTGATGTTTGGAGAGTCGGTGAGGTGCCTGTGCTGAGGGAGAGAGGAGATTTGAGTGTGGTTCTAGCAGCTGCTTGTGGAGAAAGGGGGCTGGGGTTCAGAGACACCTGCACAGACCTGCCAGGGGCTGTGAGGTCAGGGCCCTGGGACGGTGTCCCCAGCTGGATTCCTAGCATCTGCCTCAGCTCCTCTGCTGTCAGTGGGAGGTCAGACCTCTTTTAAGCTGTTAATTATCTTCTCCAGACACACAGTCAGGCTCTTTGAGGTCTTTCTCCCTCTGTCCTCCTGGGCCACTGCTGTCTGCTCTCTTTCTCTTTCCCACATCAGCCCAGGGTCCCTCTGCCCCTTTGTGGGGACTCCTGGTGCCTGGTGGGGGGGATGCTGCTGGCGGGTCCCTTCGTGCCTTCACACGCGTAGGGGTGGGGTTTCCCCCAGGCCCCCAGAATCTGCAGTTTCCCTGTGTTTGGCCTCTGTCCTTCCTGGGGAATTAACCAGACCCACTTCCCAGCTGTGTCCCTGAACGTGATCCTTCCAGCAACCCTGGGGGACAGCTCCCCTGAGAGCCCCTTCCAGTGCTTAACAAGGCAGAGCCGGCTTGTGATGCTCTGCAAGGACCTGCAGATGGAGAGCTCCTGGGGGCGGTGGAAGGTGTGGACACCTGGGGAAGGAGCCAGCCTGGCGCAGGCCAGGTGCCCTGCCCGCCCCCACAGTCCCTTCCGCTCCGCTGTCTGTTCCGCACTGCCGTGTGTTGACCATGCAAGGCCCTGAGGATGCGGTGCTGCGGGAATGAGAGTCCCACCCCCATGGCCTGGGGTGCCCAGAAGCCTCTGTCCGTGGAGCCCTCACTCCTCTCCAGGCCCCGTGCTGAGTGCGTTCCAGACTTCCTCGCACGCAAGCACATGACAGCCTTGTGAGGCTCCTGTTTGCAGAGGAGCACACGGGGCCTCAGAGAGGCTAAGTCACTTGTCTCAGGTGGCAGAGCTGGTAGAACCCAGGTGTGATTCCAGAGGTGTGCCCACTTCACAGATGAGGAGACGGAGGCTCAGGAAGGGTTAAACAGTAGCCAGGACTGCTGAACAGTGAAAGCCAGAGAGGGCTTGGGGTCTCGAACAGTGAAAGCCAGAGAGGGCTTGGGGTCTCGTGCTGACGCCCACGTAGCAGCTGGTTGCTTCCTTTCCGTTCTCCCAAGCTCCCCACGGCCCCTTTGACCTGACCTGTTCCCATTCTGGGGGCTCTGCGTTTTCCATCTGTTTCCGCCTGCGGTTGCTTCCCACTGATGAGGAGGGAGGGAGGATGGGGTCCGTGCTCAGGCAGAGTGGACTGTGCCGTGCCAGTGAGACGATCTTTCACAGACGGAAACACCTGGGACCCCAAACCCAGCTCAAGAGCGGAACTTTCTCAGCCCCAAGAGCCCCCTCCTGCTCCCGCCTAGTCACCATCCCCGGAGATAGTTGACCATTAACTGGACTTTGAACCACAAGATTCGTGTCCTACACTTTGTTCTTTATATCATTGGAGCCGTAGAGCAGCGTTCTCTGCTTTTTTTGGTTTTTAAAAATATTTGGGGAGCATTTTAAAACAGCTCTATTGAGATATAATTCACATGTAGTACAATGTACCCATTTAAAGTCTGCAGTCAATTTTAGAACATTTTCATCAGCCCCAAAAGAAACCCTGTGCTGACTGAGTCCACTGTCCCCCTGCCCCAGGCATCCACCAGTCTGCTCTCTGTCTCTGTGGATGTAAATGGAATCGTATCATACGTGGCCTTTTGTGTCTGGCGTCTTTTACTGACTACTGCATCCCTTTCTCGGCCAAATAATATTCCGTTGGTGCAGGCCAGGTGCTCGAGCGTGTTGCCTCCTTCAGAACTGAGCCCCCAGGAATCTAAAGTGTTGGTGTCCACTGACGCTGGCTCCTGGGTTTGGCCAGTTGCTGAAAGCAAGCCAGGCTGGGAGTGTTACGGAAACGACAGGCCAGCCAAGAAACAAGCACCACTCGGAGGGCTGGAGCACTCAGATGTATTACGCCGGCGGGCTCAGAGGGGCTTCTGCTCCGAAGCTCTGAGCACCTCCAAGACGTGCGCGTGAGGTTTTATAGGGTAAAGTACAAGCTTGGGGTATTTGGCCAATAGGCATGGAACAGCTTTAGCAGCATCATTAACACAAAAGTGGAGGCGGGGAGGCAGCAAGCCAACATTCCAAAGCCAGATATGTATCTTTGAAAACCCAGCTGGCTAGCAAAAAAATATAAACAGCAAACCAACACTAATTAACTTAGATTTACAAGTTAGTCCAGCAGAACTCAGATCAGTATTCCAATACTTAGACTTGTGAGTTATCTTGTTAGCCCAGCCCAGCCTCTCCTTCACATTCCTAGACTTGTGAGTTATCTTGTTAGACCAGCCCGGTTTTTCCTTCACAGGAGCACTGGGGAGAGGGGCGGGCAGCCGCACCGAGATGGAGAAAACACAGGGGGCAGGTGGGAACGGAGCCCTGGGACTCGGTCCTGCTTTTCCTCTCTGAGCCTCAGCCTCCCCATCTGTAAGATGGGGCAGGACAAGGGCCAGCTGTGAGCTCAAAGAGCCTTCCAGCTCAGCTGGCACCTAATTCTCCACATGTGGCACTTCCTCCTTCCCGGCATGGGCTGTTTCTCGTTTTAAGTTCTGAATCTGAGGATCCCTGGACATTCTTGTTTTAAGTAGCTAAAATCCTCCCACCTCCCCACCCCCGCTCTGGGTCTGCCTCCTTGTTCTTGGGGATTACCGCTGGTGCCCGAGGGCCTTTCCAAGGCCCCTGCCCATTGTCCACAGAGCAGAAGACAAAGTAAGCAGGAAGCAGATTCTGAGAACAAAGAAGGGTCTCCTGTGGGCAGGTCAGGTTGCCTGCAAACCCGCAGCCTCCAGGACCCCGCGACACCTGTGGCCGGCAACAGAGCTGTCGGTCGGGTTTGAAATTCACCCTCTCCTGCAAACATCTCTTTTTTTTTTAACAGCTTTACTGAAACATAGTTCACATACCTTACACTCACCCACTAAATGTGCAATGCAATGGCTTCTGGTGTGTTTATATAGAGTTATGCATCCATCGCCATGATCAGTTTCACAGCATTTTCATCATCCCCCAAAGAATTTAGCCACCATTCTCCATCACTCCCAACCCCCAGCCTCTGGCAACCAGTAATCTCCTTTCAGTCTCTGTGAATTTACTTATCTCAAACATTTCATATAAATGAAATCATACATTGTGTGGCTTTTTGTGTCTGGCTTCTTTCACTTAGCATCTTTGTCCCCAAGGTCTGCCCGTGTTGTAGCATGCGTCCATAGTTCATTTCTTTTTACGGCTGAATAATACTCCATTGTATGAGTAGATCATGTTTCTTCAGTTACCTGTTGGTAGACACTTGAGATGGTTGTACTTTATGGCTGTTAGGAGGAATGCTGCTCTGAACATTCACGGACAAGTTTTTATGTGGATGGATGTTTCCATTTCTCTGGGGTGTATACCCAGGTATATACCTGGGAGTGGAGTCACTGGGTCACATGGTAACTCCACGTTTCACCCGTTGAGGACCTGCCAGACTGTCTTCCAGGTCTCCAAGCCAGCATCCTGCTGCTCCAATTCCAGAAGGCCCAATGTGGGGCTTCCCTACCTGGGGTCTGCGACGGGCCTTGGGGGGACCTCTGACACCTTGGAATGGGGTGCTGATCTTGTGTTGCTGTGTCTTCCTGGGTGGGGTGGGTGGATGTCCAGGACCTTTATCAGATGCGCAAAGACCCTCCCTGCTCCCACCAGCCCGAAGGTCAGACAAGGAGGCAGATCAACGCAGAACACTCCAGTCTTATCTCTCAACTCTGTTCTCATGGGACCTGCTCAGGATAAAAATCACAGTTGATAAGCGATGAACACGCCCTCTGACATCACTTTCTTTTCTCATTCTTTTCCCTGGTGCCTCTCCTCCTTGGAACAAAGCAAGGAGAATTTCAACAACGTCCCTGACCTGGAGCTCAACCCGATCCGATCCAAAATCATCCGTGCCTTCTTCGACAACAGGTGGGCCCTTCTGGCACCACTGATGGTGGGTGGCTTTGTTCTCGGCGGGGGCATTTTGCCTTGGTAAGTTCTAGCATTAATTGTGTGCTCAGAACAGCCCCTTAAGCTGACACAGAGAAGAGGGGGCTGTGTCAGGTAGGAGCTACAAGCACAGGTCCGGGGTCTGGCAGGCCTGGACTCGTAGCTGGGTGACTTGGGACAGCTCACTCAGTCTCTCTAGGCCTCTGTATTAGTTAGCTATAGCTGTGTAACAAATCACCCCCCAAACTTAGCAGTTTAAAACAATACATGTTTATTAGCCCACTATTTCTATGCATCAGGGATCTGGGTTCTTGGTCTCAGGGTGGGTCAGCTGGGGCTGCAGTCACTTGAAGGCTCCACTGGGGGAGGCTCTGCCTCCGAGCTCACTCACATGGCTGGAGGCGTCTCATGGACTGGTCCCTAGGGATACCACTTGTGGCAGCTGGCTTCCCCCAGTCAGATGTTCCAGTGAGAGAGAGGGAGAGAGATCGGGCATCTGGGATGGAAGACACCATCTTTTGGTAACTTAATCTTGCAAAACCTCCCATCACTTTTGCTATATTCTCTTCATCAGAAGTGAGTCACTAGGTCACCCCAAACTTGGAGGGGGCACTGTACAGGTGCATGCATACCAGGAGGCAGGGGTCACTGGGGGCTTCTTGGAGGCTGCTTCAGTTCCCTCATATACAGAATGGAGGTAATGATAGCACCTGACTCTCATGGTCGCTCTGAGGCTGCGCTGAGATGGTGCTTGTTGAAGATCTGGGGTAGCTGTCATTGGGCTCATCATTCTGGCTTATAGATGGAGAAACTGAGGCAGAGAAGGACAGCGTCCCAGAGCTGAGGCTGAGACCAGAGTTTATGGCCCCAGACGTCTAGTGTGGTCGGAGTTGAAATACTCACGTGATTGGATGGAGATCACATGTCTGAGGCTTGGTTGAGAGGTGGAAGGTGGGCACACCCTCCTCAGGCTGCAGCAGCCTGTGGACAAACACACCAGGGCCCCAGGCCTGACACCCTGTGTCCGCAGAGATCACTAAGAAACAGAGCACTGGCAGAAAGAGGAAAGAGGAAATAGGTAGGAGGGGATAGGACCTGCTGAGGCCATGTAATGGGTAGGGACTTCCCAGGAGAGGTTTCAAGTTGTGTGAGCCTGAACTGCCCAGCTCTGGTTCTGCCACAGCTGTGGGGCCCCAAGCAAGACTCTGAGCCTCATCTGTTCATGGGGTAGGGTTAGGGGTTCCTCAGGCTGCCCCAGAAAATGCAGAGGCCTTCCTCCAGGGCCCACAGGGCGAGCCCTGAGGAAAGAGTGCCCGAGAGTCAACTAGGCAAAGCAGAGAGAGAACAGAACTGCATGTGCAAAGGGCCTGTGGCACAGAGTATAGGACTGTGAGTGGCAGAGAGGAGGCCTGGCTGGAGCACAGAGAGGTGTCGGGTGGACAGGACTGCATTGTGCAGCTCTTAAATCAGCAAGAGGGGTCTTGACTTCAACCTCAGAGCAGCAGTGGGGTGCTGATGGGCTTTAAGGTGGGGTGCAGAGCATGAACCTGGTTTGCATCTTACAGATGGGGACTGAAGCCAGGGTCCGCCAGGCTGGAGCCAGGGCTCCTGAGTGGAGGGTTGCGGTAGGCAGCTTTGAGACACCTGAGAGGGGATAACAGGACAGAGGTAGGTCGGGTCTAGGGGTGGGGGTGAGAGAGTCTGTACCAGAGGAATCTTTACAGCAAATTGTCACATTTGCCAAAGGGGGAATCTTTGAAGTCACACAGTCAGTGACAGATCAGTGATGGGGTCCAGTGCCCCTCTCTCCTTGTTCATCCTGGTTCTGCCTTCGGAATCTCAGAGGGAGGCCTGGAGGGCAGGAGGCAGAGCAGAAGAGGTAGCGGAGCCGGGAGGTACCCGGGTGGGTGAGGACGTGGCTGTCTGGGCTGGAGGCCTCCCAGGAAGGCCGTGAAAAGTGACCAGAGCCTCGTGGGCACCTGGTGTGAGAAGAGGGTATATGTGCCTGCGTGTGTGTTTGTGTGTTCGTGTGCCGGCTCGTACGTGTCTACAAGGCTTGTTTCCAAAACACTGGATGCACACTTGGCCAGGTGTGACGTTGGCGGGGACCCAGCCTTCTGTGGGTGGAGCTGGAGGGACTGGTGTTTCCCAGGGTTCTGGGCGTGGAGAGGATGCCAGCCCTGGAGGTACTGGCGAACCCCGCTTCCCCCAGCCTGTGGAGCCCACCTGGGGCCAAGAGCCTGGCAGGCCTGGTCCTCCCGTCCTCGCTGCCACCCTAAGGAGGGAGCTTGGTCAGACTGGAGAGGGGCAAGGGGGGAGCCTCCGGTCTCCTAACTGGGGGCCAGGTTTCACAGGTGCACACGTTGGTCCAAACGTGAGATTTGTACCTTTCACTATATGTAATTATTTCTTAAAACAAATCTGCCCTCAGTGGTCACCTGTGGGAGCCGGCAACAGATCCAGGAGTTGTTTTTAGCTCTTAGGGTGGAATTCAGGTGTGGCCATGAGCGCAGCCTCTGCCGAGGGATCGGGGTGTGGGCAGGACCGGAGCTGAAACCTGAGTCCACAGTGCGCAGTCGGGGGCAGGAGAGACCTCTACTTGGAGCCTCTGAAGTTAGGATAGAGCTGTTGAGGGCAGGTGCAGGCGCAGAGCCCCCTGAGGGATGGGGGAAGAGGCCTTAGTCGATCAGGGATGTTGAGTGTCCAGAAGGTGGACATTGAAACAAGCCTCCGGGCCCCTGAGTGGGGGCTGGGCTGGGCTGGGCGGGTCCCTCCGAGAGCTGGAGGAACTTCCAAAGGGCATCGAGCGGGGGAGCCACAGAGTCTGATGTCCTTTTTGCAAAGCTCAGGAGTGAAACTGGTGACTGACTGGATGTGATGGGGAGGGAGCAAGGGCCTCCTGGTCTGCAGCACGGGCAGCTCGTGAGGCACCTGCTGTGGGGAGTTGCCATCGGAAGGTGATGCGGGAGGGAAGAGGGCATGGCCTCCCCCCGTAGGTCCTGGGACCTCAGCCTTGGGCAGCTGCTTAGAGACACAGTGAGGAGAAAGGGAGGCGCCAGGTGAGTCAGGCAGCCCAGAAGTCACCAAGGAGGGGCAAGTTAAGGAACGGCTTCCCGTCCAGACCCAGAACAGCTCAGAGCGCTCGCACCCTCCACATCTCGCCCTGTAAGTGCTGACAAGGAGGGGAGGGAGGGGCTGGAGATGAGATATTCCTTTCAAGAAATAGCAGTATCTGCCTTGCTTCCTAAGATGATTTGGGGACCGGACAGTGATCGGAAAAGCCAAAAAGCCAGTCCTAGAGGGCAGTTTGGGTGGGGTCCGCCCTACCTCCAAGAGCTCTGTTCCTTACTGGGTCATGGAGTTAAGGAAGCAAAAACACTGCTGTAAATCAATGCTCTCGTGCTGGGCTGCAGATTTGGATGTAGCCCCCATTCTTCCATCTGCCAACCCTGGCCTTGGGTGCCCTGTTTTGGAAATAGAGTGGAGAGCAGGTAGGTCTGGCTCCAGGTGCTATGTCTGGGTTTCCTCGGCCTCTGCACTCTCGTTGCCTTTAAAGCCCATGATGTGGGCCCGTGTGGACCGCTCCCCCCACCAGGGACACTAGGAGGGGAAGGGACCCCTCGCCCCTGAATCGGGTCCTGATGCTGAAGCAGCCTGGTCTCGACCTGCCCTGAAAAGGACACAGATGTGGCCTCCCTGCTCCTGGGCCTGTCATGTGTCCCCCCTGAGCTCATCTTCATCCCTCTCACTACAGTCTGAGCTCCTTGAGAAGGACGTGCAACCCAGCAGCAAAAAGTACCTCAGAGGAGTCTGGAAAATCCCAGGGCTATTTTTACTCCCTGTAAGTGTGGTCTGTGCCCCTAACAGCAAGAACTCAGATTATTGAACATCTGTCTGGAGGAGCAGTAGGGAAACCTTTGTAAGATAGAAGCTTTCAGGGAAGATGGAGAAAAACGTTCAAAGACTAGGTTTCCTCAGTCCAGGGACGATCTCACCTCATCTCTCTGATTTCTTGTTTCACAACCTGCCTTCCCTGTTCCAGGCTTGGTCGCCACCTCTTTATGGAAAATCAGATTGGGAGCAGTGAGATTTCTAAACTGTGAAGTGTGCTGCACACTTCAGGGGCGGTACTCGAAAAGGAGAAGGTGGACCCCTTACGAGAGACCCGCGAATGTGTGGTCCTGACCCCAGGTGGGGCCCAGGTGCATTTGAGAAGCACTAGCCCTTGACTGTGAGTCATCCCGGGCCAGCCGGGGGCTATCTCTTTGCGAGGATGCACAGTGAGGGCAGGGGGAGCCCTCAGCCGGTCAGCCCGCTGGCAGCCTGGCCCTGAGGGAGTCAGTCAGTGAAGGGGGTTTGACAGCGATGGGTCAGGAGCCCATGTTTGGTGCAAGTCGTCTCCAGGTTGTTTTCTCAAAACTCTTCTCCGCCAGGACCTGTGCCCGATGGCCTCTTGACGCACTCACACACTGGCTGAGTCCCCGCCGTGTGCTAGGCATGGGGCAGACCCAGCCTGCGGGGCGCTGCCCCTTCAGAAAAGCACCTGCATACAGACAACCTCAAACCTGCCCTGACATATTAGAAAACCTGCAGCCACAGGTGAACATTGCCTCTCTGGTAGGAAACAGATGATCTCAGAGCTGCCTGCAACTGATCACTGTGCTGGAGTTTCAGACAGCCAAGAGAGAGCAGGAATTGGCAAACTTTTTCTCTAAAAGGCCAGAGAGTAAATATTTTAGGCTTTGTGGGCCGCATGGTCTCCGTCACAACTGCTCAACTCTGTCTTCCTAGCTTGAACACAGCCACATATGTAAATGAATGGGCCTGGCTGTGTGCCAATAAAACTTTATTTATGGAGGCTGAAATTTGAATTTCATGTAGATTCCACTTGCCATGAGGTACGATTCTTTTTTTTTTTTTTAAATTCTTTTCAAACATTTTTTTCAACTGTATAAAAACGTAAAAACCTTTCTTAGCTCATGGGCCATAGGTGGCAGGTGGGATTTGGCCCCCAGGCTGCAGGCTGCTGGCCCCTGATCTAAAGGAAAGAGTCTAGAGGTATACCTTGGTGAATTACTGCCTCGGTGTCCCATGTGTGAGGGCTTGGCTCTGTGCATTGAAGCACACCTGGGCAGCCCTCCTTCCCAGCTTCCCAGTAGCAGTTGACTGTGTACCCCCTGTCCCAGCCCCCCAGCCAGTGAGTTCTTGGGAGAGGGCAGCGCGGGGTGGGACTAAACCCTCTGGGGGCCCCGGTTTTTCCCTGAGCAGGTTGCTGGGAAACAGAACCCAAGGCTGGGACAGCCATCGTAGGCGGTGCATGTGCCCGGAAGGGCTGGGTTCTTGAGAGCTGTTGGCAGCCAAAGGACAAGAGTCCGTTCTTAATGTGTCTCTGACACCCCCTCGTTGTTCCCGCAGGAACCTGCGCAAGGGACCCAGCGGCCTGGCCGATGAGATCAACTTCGAGGACTTCCTGACCATCATGTCCTACTTCCGGCCCATCGACATCGCCATGGACGAGGAGCAGGTGCAGCTCTGCCGGAAAGAGAAGCTGCGATGTGGGTGTCCTGGGTCCCCTCCCCAGGGCACACTTGACCCAGCAGCTGGTGGTTTTCTGGGACTAGAAGGGGTGTGTGGGTGATGGGAAAAGAGCCATCAGTCCTGGTCCCAACACTAAGCAGCCGGGTGACCTCGGACCTGGTGGTGGGGATGAGAGCTGTGGACACGGGTGGTTCTGAGGCTGGATGAGATCACCCAGGCAGTCAGGGATGCTGGAGAAGTTCCTTTCTCCGCCTCCCTGGCCCATCCCCCACCACCCTACGCAGCTTCACTGGGCGGCCTCCGTGGGGACCGTCTGTCCCAGAGGAGCCTCCGCTGGCCCTGGGCTTCTGAGCAAGTTTAGTCACGGACCAGGGTGGCCTCCATCCCACCTCCTCCTGCCCCGCCGCCATGCACTTTCCCATGACTCCTTCACCCGTCCCAAGGCGGCCACGTCTGCAGGGAATGTAAACACAGGGCTGGGCTATACTTAGCTCGGGTTGTGTAGTGAGCTGTTGGGGGCAGGGGGGTGGTGCCTGGTGTCTACCCAGCTTCCAGATTGTTCCAAGGGACAGGTCAGGGGTCATTCATGGGGGCTGTGGAATGGGACAGACTCCGGTTCAAATCTCTGCCCCTCCCTTAATGGGGAGGCTGTGGGCAGACGCCTTACCTCCTGTGAGCGGGGCTCACGGGGTCGTGTGAGGATGAAGGGAGGTGTTCGCGCAGTGCGGGGCTGGATAAATGCCAGGGCCAAGGACCTCGTGAGCTGGAGGCTCCTGGAGGCTCAGCCGGGGGTGGAGAGGTCACCTCCCCGTCAGCTCGTAGCTCTGCTGGGCTGCGGGATGCTGAGCAATGTCAGTAGAGGAACCATGTGATGTCACTAAGCGTGAAATAACCAGAGGAGGCGCCAGTGCCCCTCGTGCCATCAGGGGCCGGCCCAGATCAGCCATGAGCCGGGTTGTAGGCAGCGGGGTCCACGACCTGCCACGGGCCTGTGGTGACAGCCGCCCTCTTGGGTCTGTAGGGAATGACACTTTGAAGTAACACTGATATGGCTTCACGTTATGAGACTGTCACGTCGTCTGCACGCACAGTGTCCCGTGCTCCAGCCTCGCTCACCTTGCAGCACCATGCAGTAGACATGTCGTTACCCCATCTTACAGATGGGGACACCGAGGCTCAGAGAAGTTAGGCCGCTTGCCCAAGGTCACCACTGAAGAAGCGATCAGTCTGGCCACATGGCTCCTGCCCTTAGCCACTATGGTTTTGGCACTGAGGTTGCATTACTAGGGTCTTTTGCTCAGTTGGAGGTGGGGGAAGGTTGGGGGGCGGGGGACCCAGGGCTCCCCTCAACCTCTCCTGACTCAGCCCCTCTTCCACCCCAGTTCTGTTCCACATGTATGACTCGGACAGCGACGGCCGCATCACCCTGGAAGAGTACCGAAATGTAAAGTGTGCTCCCGCGCCCGCCAGGGCCCCGGTGCCTCCCTGCCCTGCGGCCTGGACGGAGGCCCGAGGTCACGGTCTCTCTGCCCCGCCCGGCAGGTGGTGGAGGAGCTGCTCTCAGGAAACCCCCACATCGAGAAGGAGTCAGCGCGCTCCATCGCCGACGGGGCCATGATGGAGGCAGCCAGCGTCTGTGTGGGCCAGATGGTGAGGGCTCCTAGGGCCGCGACCCCCAGATCCCCACCTCCCTCTGCTGACCTGGCCTGCCATGGGTGCCCTGGTTACAGTCTGTGTTTCTGGAAGGCCCTGGAGGGCAGAGACCAACAGGCCTGGCACAAAGCAGTGCTCAGAGGCCTCTCACTGTTTTCCTGTTCCCCCAGGAGACCCACTGGAGGTCCCACCCCCAGAGGGCCATGCCAGGCAGGGGCGGCTGGGCTTTGGGGGCCGTAGACCCAGCTGTGTAACCTGCCCAGGCCCATGGGTAGCCCCTGGCATAGCTCCAGGCCGGGTGGGTGGACAGCAGGGTCTCCCCTCTCATTGATTTGTCTAGTAATGAGGGGCTTTGTGACCTGGAGGTCAGGCTTAGCAGGGAGCTCTGGGGTCCAGTGAGGAGCTGGGAGCCGTGGGGTGTGGATGAACCAGAGGGTAGGACTCGGCCATCGGGGCTTGTGCCTTGAGGAGGGTAGGAGGCCCGGCTGGGCCCCAGAGGAGAGGAGAGGATCTGGCCGAGACAGGAGGAGGGAGGCACTTTTGAGGCTGCCACTGTGGCCCAGGTTGGGGCCTGCACTTGAGCCATGATGGGGGTGGAAGGTAGGCAGGACCGTGTGAGCATGAGCTGGACCACTGCCAGACACGTCTGAGGCTTGTCACGGTCCCACGGGTGTAAAAGTGGCCGGGTGGTTTCTCAGAGCCATGCTGTCAGGCCTGGGGTGAAGTCAGGTGAGTGAGCGTGGGTGTCTCCCCCGGCACTGTTGACATGTGAGGCCGTCCTGGGGACGTTGGGGTGTTGAGCAGTGTTCCTGGCCTCTATCCTCTAGATGCCAGTCACACACACCTTCTAGTGACAACCAGAAATGTCTCCAGAGATGGCCTAATGTCCCTCATGGTGGAGTGGGGGCAGAGTCACCCCCAGGGCAGAGCCGTTGAAGCAGAGGGTGCGGTAATGAATGGCCAGGGAAGGGGTATAACGGATTTGTATGAGCTCAGATGGTGCTATTGTCGGGTGGGGGCCCTGGGAGGTACCGCCCCAGCAGGCTCCAGGCAGCCAGGCACCCCCCAAAACTCCTCCCCTGTCGGGTGACCACAGAGCATGTGCAGGCACCATGCTGGGAGCCTCACGTGCATCCTTCATAGAGTTGTAGCCTTGTTTTACTGGTGGGGAGACCAAGGCTCAGGGACTTAAAGAATTTTCTGGAGTTCGGGGGCAGTGACCTTGGCTGCATTCAGTAGACTCTTGTAGGGCCCAGTGCAGCCCAGCCAGCCCCCGACATGGGGCTCTGAGCCCCTAGGGGCCAGGCAGGCGACCCGTGACCATCTCCTTGGACTCTGTCCCCTGATGTTTTGGGTGACCCCCTCAGGCATCCCCTTCGCGCTTCTATGTCGTTACAGTGGCTGTGGGGTTGCCCCAGCCCCCGGTGAGGGGGTGTTCTCGTGCTGGAACCTGCTGATTGTGCCCAGCCCTGTCATCAGGAGACGGCAGGCCCCTGTGGGCAGGGGCTGTGGCTACTTCATTGGCCTGTATTTTACCTGTGGGCTTCAGGGGCCCGGGGGAGACTTCGGTGTTGGTGAAACCACCCCACTCAGCAAATTAACTGCCGCAGAAAGGGCTGGTGACATGGGCGGCGGGGAGCGCAGGGATCCCTGCCGGGTTACCCGAGCCAGACTCCCATTTGATTAAATTGCTCTCTCCTTCTTTGAGTTGCTCCCTGTCCCACTCCAGTGTCGAGTGGCGACAGTTTTCTTAATTTGCTGTAGTAAATTGGGTGGCAGCTGGCGGCCGCTGAGCTGCATAAAACCTGCACAACCTCAGAAGCAGAGGCATTTCAAGAGCTCGTGCCAGCGTCCTGGGTGTGTGACCCGCTCACTGTGTGTGCCTCTGTTTACGTACGGAGCCTCTGTGTGCTCTTAAAACATGTCACCTTGGCCAGATGGACACGGACGAGCTGTGTGCGCGCAGAGACGCAGGGCGAGGGGTGGCCATGTCTGTTCGGTACTGTCCGGCCTCGGAGGACACAGCATCCTGCTGCCGACGCCCTCGGAAGACGCACAATTCATCACCACGCGTTAATGGACTTGCAGGCTATTGACTGGAGCAGTGATCTCTTTCCAGCGCCTTCTCTGGAAAGCCTTCTTGTGACTTGAGGGTGGGACGGCTTTGCTGGGGTTTTGGCCTGGGGTGCTTCCCCTCTGCCCAGCCCTTCCATCCGCCATCCTTCTACTGGGTGCCCACCCTCGGGCCAGGGGGTTCTTGTCTGTAATTAGCTCTCCTCGGCCGCCCTGGGAACTGGGGGCTGCCGGCAGACAGGGGGCTGCCAATTCCATCTCTGCCCGTGGGCAGGAAGAGTAGGGAGCCCTAGGGACAGGGCTGGCCCAGGCCTTCCGAGAATTAGTATTTTTCACAAAATTAAGAAGCATATCCAAAACGGGATTCAGAACAGAACCCAGCTCTGGGGGCCGCTGTGAGGTTTGCCTCGGTAGGTGTTAGTAGTAACATTTGTAAAGCGCACGTAGCAAACACTCGGCGGGTGCCCGCCGGTGCTCCCTCACATGCACGTGGGAGCGGGTTTCAGAGGTGCAGAAACAACGGCATCTCTCACTGCCCTCCTGCCATCCGCCCTCGTCCTTCTCCCTGAAGAGAACTGCCCTCCATCGGGCTTTTCCTGACATATACCAACGTGTACATGTGTGTCTCTGAGTTTAGGTTCATATAAAATGGAATTGAACTGCTGCGGCTTCTGCTGCCCCACGCTGACGCCTCACATCCACCTCGCAGGTGGTGGCGTCTGGTTAGTGGTGTAGGGAAGAATCTGCAGACGCGTTTCCACTCCTCATTTGTTTCTTTCCACTGCGTTATGTGTCCTGGGGCCTTTCCGTATCGGCACACCTACATCGACCCCTTCTTCGTGGTGCGTGGGAATCCATAGCCCAGATGACCATGATTTATTTGGCTGGGCTTGTATCGACGGGCAATGGGGTGTCAGCTCAGGTTTCTCTGTCACAAAGGGCATGCAGGCAAGGGGTGAGGGTTTTGGGGACTCAGTCGTGAGAGTCACAGCGTGAGGAGCAGGAGCCCCACTTACGTCATGCGCCCCTGTGTGCAGGGACTGGCACTGCCAGGGACTCGGCAGGTGAGGGGCTCTGGGGCGAGATGTCATCACGGCGAGCGCACGGGCCAGACCTTTATTCCCTTGGCCCTCTCCCCAGCGGTCTGGAACGCAGATTAGCCTAGAGCTGGTCTTGGTAAGACTGGTTTGATGAGACAGGACCAAGGAATGGTAGGAGGTGTCTGTTGGTGGCTGTGCTTCTGGGAAGTGGACTGGAGGTGGCGGTGCCGGTGCCGGGAGGAGGGACCTGCCTCTGTGCCCGTCCCCCTTCCCTTTCCACCCTCCTCCACCCTGTCCTCCCTGAGGGCATGGGTGGAGCCCTGCTGAGCCCGAAAAGCTCTCCATCCCACCATCAAGCCAGAGCAGGGAACGTTGGAGTTCAGGGTGAGTGGACTCAAGCTGGAGGTGAACAGTGCAGAACGTTTTCCGTGTTCTCCTAATTCTGCTAACCAGCCCCAACCTTCTGTACTGGGGCGGGGAGGAGGTCGGGGGAGGGATGGAGTCTCTGGGCAGAAGCCACTCACGGCCTCTGTGCTCTGTCCCCAGGAGCCTGATCAGGTGTACGAGGGGATCACCTTTGATGACTTCCTGAAGGTGGGTACCCAGCGGTGGGGGTGGGCACGTGGGCTGCACTGCGGGTGTGAGGGGGACCCTGCTGGTCAAGAGACGGGCATCTCTTAGAAAGAGGTCAAGCCTGGGTGTGGCCTTTAAAACAATTTAAACTGGTTTTAATCATTTCCATTGAAAGGGTGATGATAGTCACAGACGGTCAAAACAACTTAGCAAGTACAAAAGGGCCTACTAGGACAACTCCACCTGTCTCCTCTGTGAGTCCCTGGTCCCTCTTCTCAGAAGCATCTCTGCTGACGGTCGGAACCGGGGTTCTGGAATGTTCTATGCCTACACGAGACTAGCTCTTCTCAGAAGCACACACTGGTGCTGACCGCGTGCGGTTCTGCCCCTGCTGTGCCCTTAACTGGGGCTGGTAGACAGTGCTGTCTGTCCAGCTGCCCCCACCCCCACCCCGGCTAGTGGATTTCCGGCTTCGCCCAGCCTTCACTGCTACAGACATGCCTCTCCGCTGGGAACTGGGGCCTCTCGCTGCCCTGATAGGCAGGTCCCCGTGGCAGGAAGTGGAGCCCCCATGCCCTGCCCACACTTCGGCGCAGAGCGTCCCAACAGCAGTGTCCCCTAGCCCTTTCCAGGAGGTGAGGAAGATGGGAAGTCATGGGAACGACACCCAGGGGCTCCTGGTCCAGCTGCCAACCCCCACCTCCTGGGTGGCCCTGAGGGAGACAGGCCTGTGTCTGGGGCAGGGCCGGGGACTCAGGTGGCCCCAGCCCCAGGGAGCCATGGTGCAGCTCCACTGGGCACTCCCCCAAAGTCTGCACCACCACCATGGCCAGTCATAGCAAGAGGAAGGGGCCAGGCGCACAGGCCCAGGCCCGAGGGGAAGACTGGAGGGACTGCTGGGCCCAGGGTGGGCAGGCTCCCTCCTCCCTCAGATGCGCCCTACCCCAGGGCTGGGCAGGGCGGGCAGAGCAGGTGAAGCCAGAATTGACGTTTGTGCCGCAGGTCACCTTGGCTTGTGTCGAGGCTGCTCTCCGGGAATGTGATACACTCTAGCAGGAACCAGGATAAGGAGTCGGGAGGCCAGGGAGGCCAGGGAGGCCAGGGAGGAGGGGTTGCTGCTTTAAGCCAGAAGACAGGATGAATTCCTTTTTTGGCCTGAGAAACCAAGCTTCCTCCCCAGGAGGCTGGCCCCCGCCCCTGGCCATGCCTCTA
Source organism: Camelus ferus (assembly GCF_009834535.1). Lineage (NCBI taxonomy): Eukaryota > Metazoa > Chordata > Mammalia > Artiodactyla > Camelidae > Camelus > Camelus ferus. Next base: position 7,844,127 of record NC_045727.1, read on the forward strand.
GTGCTCCCAAGTCCATGACCTTGGAGGCTTTTCCTGACTAGCCGGCCCCTCCCATTCTCTGCACTCCACTGTCATCCTCTTGCCACCTGGCACTTGGCAGAAACCCCCCCAGACATCAGGTATCTTTTTCTGGGAATGTCTTGTCCATCTAACAGGGAAAGCACTGGGGGACCTGGGACCCTGGGCATGTGACTGTGGCAACAAATGTGCTGAGTCCTCCTTGTGGCTTGGGTGGCCAGAGGGCTCTGCTTTTCCCTGGCCTTGTGGCTATCCCTGGAGATGTTGAGGGTGATAGCTCGAGCCTGAAGTTGCTACATAAGCGGGGAGACAGTGACAAGTCACCACCCTCTACATCCCTCTACTCCTCTTCTCATCCTTCCCTCCATCTCTCCACCCATGGTCCTCCTGGGCTCTGAGCGGGCGAGCACAGTCCTGGGCGCGCTAGGGCTTCCTGGTGTGGCGGGCAGGGTCTGGGAGCCTGAATGCCCAGGGCCCTGGCCAGGATGGGCCATGACGGCAGTGCTAGTAACCAGGTATGTGGCGACGGACGTGGTCTTTGGCAGAAATTCCCTTGTCTGGGCATGAGCTTGTCCGTCTAGAACACGGTGACCTATCCCGTCCCTGGGAGGTTCTAAAGACCTATATAGGTTGTCACCTTTTAATTAATGCTGATGGCTTAGTGAAACCTGACAACTGCATGGCCCCTAATAGTTCAGAGACTGCTTCTGTGGGTGACTCCACTGGAGCCCCCACAACATCCTGTGCGTGGGCGGCAGGGGTGGTGGTCTCAACATTTTACTGGTGCAAAGGAGGTTTAACGGGGTTGAGGAATCTGCATGAAAATCAGAACCTGAAGTGGTGGGTGGGATTCAAATGACTTCAGCTAAGAGCTTGGATTCAGTACTTAATAATAACTTGCCGTGACAATCCAGAAAGAATCCAAATGTCAGAGCACAAAAAGGCAGATAGAAGTTTCTCTTCCACACGTTGCTCACAGTCTTGAAACAGTGCTCCGCTGTCACCCGTGGGAGCATCTCAGTCGGTGGCGGAAGAGGGTGGTGGGGGGACGGCCGCTCACGCTGCTCCGTCCTTTCCAGATCTGGCAGGGGATAGACATCGAGACCAAGATGCACGTCCGCTTCCTTAACATGGAAACCATCGCCCTGTGCCACTGAGCGCCCCGCCCCACGCAGAACCCGCACCGGGACCGGGGCCCCGACCGGGGCTGCGGGCTGCGGGGCTCGCGGGGCCCCTCTGCTCCAGCTCTTGTAAATAGTCAACACTCCTCACTCCTCGTTTTCTCACAGGGTATACGGTATGTGGGACTTCGCTGTTTTTATTTCTAATAAAAAAGAAAAAGGGTTTGTTACAGAACGTGGCTCCTGTCTGTTGCTCACGTCTGTGCACGAGGCCTGGCCCTCTGGGGGCCCGAGGCTGACAAGGAGCAAGCAGCGGCTGGTTGGTTTTCAAAGGCTGATTTGAAAGGGGATTTTTTTCCCCTCCCTTTTTGGTTTATTTTGGGTGAAACGTTTGCTGTTTTTCCTGCGTAAGTGCCGGGAATTTATCTGCCTTCTCAACCCTAGGCAGTAAATTAAGGAAGAGCCACTCCTCGCCCTGCGGGGGCCGGGACTTGGGTGGTGGGGCTTCCTCAGTGGCATGACCAGATATTCAGACCCAAGGAGAAGACGCGTGGAGCCCTGAGCCTGGGCCAGGTGCCTGCGGAGACCACCCAGCTCGCCCCACAGTGCTGGGGATGCTGGCGGTCGGAGCCTGGCGCACTGGCTCCCGACAATCAGGCTGGGTGTGCCCTGTGGCCCTTGGTCAGGACGGGACTGGCTACACAGCCCCACTGCTCTGCAGTCCTCGGTGAGGTGGCAGTGGGAAAGTGACAGCCCCAGGTAAGCATCTCCCACAGCTCCTTCTGATGTTGGGGGGAAGGGAACAAAGGTCGTTCATCTCGGTTGGTGGCCGCAGCCCGTGAGTTGGCAGCGGGCTGGCATTCAGCGGTGCCCAGGCGACCTGCTGACTCAGGGCAGCGCTGCCATCACCACGATGGCTGGTCACCGCTGATGTTCCGGGCCTCCTCCTGGTAGCTCCTTTCACCGACTCGCTGGGAGGCGAGTTCCTGGCCTTCCAAGGCTCCCTGATAATTGGCTACTTGCTATTAACCAAGTTGCAGTCTTGAATTTTTAATCCACGGGTTTGCTATTAAGTGTGCTTTATCCATCTTATACCCACATGCTGGGGTTCAGAATGTAAAAGGCACACCCTGGAGCCTCCATCCTAGTCCGGGCCCCTTTCCCTGAGGCAGGCGTGTCAGCCCTTCCTCTGGCACCCCCAGCGCTGTGTCCTGCACACACAGGCAGATTTGTTGTTTAGGATGAGGTTGATGTCTGTATTTAAATTAAAAGCAAAAACAGAGCAGTGAGGAGAGTTAAGGGAAGTGTGAGCACATAGCCCAGAGGACAGTGTGGAAGAGCAGACGTCCCGAGGGTGGCAGTCAGTGAGAGCTGACCCTGACACGGGCATCCTGTCCCTAGGGCACCTGGCAGGACTGGACCAGCCTCCCACCCCAGCTCAGCCTGAGGAAGGCCAGCCTCCAGGGACCCGATGCGCAGATGGGCTGTGAGAGGCAGTGCGGCCCCACCTCTGGTAAGTACAGAGCTGTCTTTGGTCCTGTCCAGAGCTCTGCTTTTCGTTCCTAGACTAGCACTTAATTCCACAAAAATTTTGACGTTTTCAAGCAGTAGGTCGGGGGAAGGCGGAGGCCCCAGCTTCCTACCCTCCAGGCACCAGCAGTTGGTGGGAAAGTGGGATGTGACCTCCCCCCACTCCACCCTGCGGCTGGGATCAGTTGCTGACACCCTGGGGTTCCTGGCTGCCAGCAGGAGGAATCGAAGAAGGCCTGGTATCACAGATCTGGTCCTCTTTAGGTGCCGCAACCTTGCACGTGCAAGTGCAGCCCCCACTCCTCCCACCTCGTGTGCCTTCCCTGCCCTCCACGGACAGCCAGGGGCCCAGGGAGTCACTGGGCAGCAGGACTGTGGGCATGGCCTCCAGAGGCTTGGATGTTCAGGGAGTCCCCCAGTTTGCTTCCATTTTGGCTTTCAACAAAGGCAGTTCATTAATGTAAAGTGTTTTATAAATAATAGATCTCCCATTGGCCCTCCTGCCGAGTCTTCGTTTAGGCAGTGCGGCTACTGCAGGCACTGGGCAAGCATTTGCACTGGTTCAGACCTCCGAGGGCCGGCCTAATGTCTTTGAAGCTTTGGGCCCTGGCTTACCTAAACTGCTAATTAAAATGAGATTTATTCACCATGAGCCCAGTCCATGCTGCTCAAAAGAAAGCTGACTTGTTCCCAGTCACTGAGGGTGTCCTCTGATCGGCAGGGTTGGGGCTCCTCTCCGCCAGAGCGAGGGTGGCAGAGTCCACCTGGGGCTCTCCTCCCGGCTCCCAGGGCACCGTGTGCTCGAGGTGGTGTTTCCACTCATTCGGTCATTCAGGAAGTGATCAGGGTTAACTGTTGGTTGGTGCAGAGCTGTTCCTAGGAAGGGTGGGTGTTCCCCAGGGTGCTGACCTCTGATTAGAAAGACCGACTCATTGCTCTGGGCTCGGGGATCGGGACAGCCGTCTGGGCAGCACGGTCTGCTCAGGACCAAGGCAGGTGGCTCAGAAAGGGCTCCTGTTCCCTGCTGGACTGGCGGGCGTGCCCACGAAGGGCTTTCTAGCTGCAGAGACCCTAACAGCAGAGCAAGAGCAGCAGCATCCTCACCCCGGACAGGACACCTCATCGGAAACAGCCCACAGGTGGTGTTTTAGAATTTGTTCTAAAATACGCAAATTGATACGTCGAGTGCACTTGTTTTACAGCTTTCCTTCTATCAGGAATTATATCCGTGACTAGAAGAGGCAGCAGTCAGTGCTAAGTCAAATATTTGAAGTCAGTGCTTTGAGGGCCTCCGGCTGTGGGTGGAGGAGACGGAGCAGGGACAGTGTCCGCAGCCTGTGGGATGAAGGGTGAGGTCACCTCTCCCCACGTGCTCCACCCATTTCCCAGGAATCAGGTCGAAAGTGGGATCTAGTCCTCTGTTGCCCTGTTACCCTGCGGAAAAGCTACCAGAACTCAGCTTTTGGCTGTTAAAGGAATGCGGCAATTTGACACAAACATGACAGTTGGGTAGGTTTACGAAAGGGCTATGTAATGGAAATCTGATACGAGACGCTCAGGGGAAACCTTCTGCAGGCACGTTAAACATGAATTATGGATAAGGGAACGGAGTAAGATGACAACAGCTTCCAATTTTGGCCAAGCACCCTCTCAGGAAATGAATTATTGCTAGACTTTAGCAAAACAATTCCATTATTTTCTGATCCAAGGGACTGGAAAGTTCTTTGTGTGCTTTGCTAATGGGAACAGGTCGTGTGTGGATCCGATCCTTGTCACTGAGCAGTTGAACCTGTCCCCACTGCCTGCTGTTCACCAGGCTCCGCTGCACTGCAGACGGCGCAGCCACTTACGTAGGCTGATGGAGAGTTAAAAATACAAGTTGCCGTGGCAAGGCTCCTGCAAACACCTGCTTTGCAAGCTGTCCTCCCACACAGTGACCTTGGGAAGGCCTTGGAGAGTTGAGTGGGTGGAGCCAGGGTGTTAGTGCTGCTTTTGTTCCTGGGCTCTTCTAGAATCAGTGGCCAAGTGCCAGCAGGGTTTCAGTGGTGGATGAACTTGGCCCCAGGAGGACTCAGGACTCTGACGGGCGCAAGGGGGCTGCTCATCCTTCTAATCCACTGGTTGACCAGATCAGCGAGGGACTAGGTTCATCTTTGCCCGAGGAGTGGTTCACGGGGCAGCAGTAGGGTCGGAGGATGTGCCGAGAGGCAGTTTGCTGCCACCTCCATCTTAGAGAATTGATGAGGCAGCACTGGTCCCAGCCCTGGGCAAGGGGAGAGAGGATCCGCCTTGACAGGCTCAGCTCAGGAGAAGCAGGGTAAGAGAGTCTTCCCTCCCCTCGTCGGGGAAGGTCCCTGCGCAGAGCTCTCAAAAGCCTCTGCTTGGAAGCCCCTGCTCAACACGAGAGGCCAAGAGCCGGCTGGAGCGCACATGGCACCTGCCGGAGCCCAGCGAGAGGGGCTCTGCCACCGTGCGTCACAGGCAGCTGCCGTCCAAATCGCCGCAGGCCGCGCCGCAGCAGCCAGGTCGCCATCTGGCCCGGCCACGTGGGGTGAGGCGGGCAGGCCTTTGTGGCTCTCGGCACCGGGAGCGCCCGGCTGCCGCAGCTGCTGCCTAAAGCCCACGTCGAGGGCCAGGCAGCCCCTGGCTCCTGGCTGGGCCACTGCTGGGGAGCTGCTTTCAGGACAGCCGCCGCCGGCTTCAGCAGGAGGCTGTGCCCTCACCGGGAAGCGGTTTCTCTTCGAGGAAGAGCAGAGTTGGTTTGCAGTGGCCGGTGTTTGTCATTTAAATGCAGAGTGGGATGCGCGAGCTGCTCAACTAGGGGGCCTCTGGCTCTCAGGAGGGGTACGGAGGACGTTCCCCTGGCTGTCATCAGCTCTCCTGCACAGAAAGGACCACATGCCACTCTTAGGGACATTCCAGTTTTCCTTGAATCAGCTGAACACAGTTGGCCAGGGCAAGATGCCTCCTTGGTAGAGGAAGGTGACGCCAGCCCTAGGATGGCTCTTAAAGTGAACTACTGCCCGGGCAGTGGTGGCACATGGCTGGGAATGCAGAGCACAGTCTAGTGGCACAAATGAAATTCTCAGAGGGCTGTGGTCCCCTTCGAGAATCTCACAGAGAGCCATACTTCCTCCCAGAAACACAACTATGCACAATTTCACAGAGTTGGGAGGGTTTCCTGGGTCCTGGGCTAGGAACCCCTCTTTTAGGAGTTCTGGGGAAAGCTGTGCAACAAGCCAGGTGAGATTTCCGGTGGGGGGGGGGTAGCTGGTAAAGTGGTATATGCCAGGGGACTGTCACCACACACCTTGCCAGGGTGCAAGTAACTGCAGCAATAAATAAATCTGAAAACAATTTAATACTAGAACTAACATGGACATAATGTTATAAAGTAGAACGCAAAAGGCGTACAACATTTTAAGATAAGACAAAGATCTCTGGAGGCTGGTCCTCTGGCTCCCCGAGCGGCATATCTGAGTCTCTTCTGTCTTTAGGGGGACGTTGAGGTGGAGGTCAGACAGCGGAAGAGCTTCAGAAGGAAAGCTGGCGATACGTCGGCAAAGAACTCAGAGCTTGTGAAGAAGGTCCCACAAAACAGCCGATGGGGACAGAGGTAAGGTGGGATGAGCAGAAGGGGGTGGACATGGGCCACTGGTGAATACTGGCTCATAAGGAACCTTGCTCCTCTCCCTGTCAGGGTGATTTCTTCCAGGAGGTAAGGTTTACAGTAGAAAACGCTGACTCAGCTTGGCGTGTTTGGAGATGATAGTTCGGGTCCAGTGAACTTTTCCTTCACATAACCCAGCTGGTTTTCATGAATGGGTGATGTTATAAACAGACTGGGAAGAAAAACCCAGCGCTTATAACATCTTACACTGGACCAGCAGTTGGCAGGGAATAAAAACAGTTTAAAGCTCTTTTTACTTTCAGTAAACTTTTCTGATCTAATTTCTTTTGAATTCTTCCCTTATCCTTCATTCCTGCAAAGCTAGGGAGGGAGAATGTACCTGTAAAATCAGACTGGAAGGGGCTGCTGCTTATAAGAAAAAAATTATACTTGACCCAGTGGTCCAGCTGCATAAAGAACATGCGAGATCGCTTGGGGGTCGGAGCGCCACACGGCAGGGAGCGTAAATAAAATACAGCCTTCCCTTGCTAACTGCAGCCTGGCTGCGTTTACGAAGTAATTGGGTTTTCTGAAAGGAAGCAGAGAACTGTCCTGACAAAGCTGCCTCCCAGGAAAGCAGCCTCTCTGGACTGAGAGGTGATGGTTCCCAGTTGCGGCTTTTTACTTGGCTTTGTCGTCCTGTCCAGTTGGACCGAGTATCTTAAACAGCCTGAAAGACCTTTCAGAACCTTCACGACTCCAAAGTTCTAGGTCTCTGAGTCATAGTGCATTTCCCAGCCTTATCTGCTCATGGACAGTACAGAAGCTTCATTTTCTTGGATTAGTGTGGGCACGCTGTCTCCACACTGAAAATACTTGTTCTGTGTCCCTACTTCTGTTTCTGATAGACCCTTTTGCCTCCCCACCCCTTTATCAAGAGTTGTATATTTTGTCTTAGGGAAAAAAGCCCAAAGCAGTTTTTTTGTTATCTGGGTCTCTATTTCATTAATGTATGTTTTTAATCCTTACTTAACTCCTTTCTTCTACTTTGGGATCACTGTTACCTTTAAGCTTTCTGAGGTGACAGCTCAGTTCCCTGACTTTTGGTCTTACTTTCCGTCATGAAATCCAGGAGCACCTTTTGTTTCATTCAGCTGTTTGAGTTCTAACTGTATTGAATTGGGCGTGTCAGGAACTACTCTTCGTGGCCTTCACACATGGTCATTTTTTGTCCATGGTCTATGGGTATTTGAAAAGGTACAAAATTCTATCTACATCTACTGGGTCAAGCTTGTAAATTAAGTAAATCTTCCAAATCCTTAAATATTTTGACTGATGTGATCTGATCACCCACCATGAGCGTGGATTGTTGCTTCCCTTTGTAGTTCTATCAGGGTTTTTGCTTTGATATTTTGAAGGGATATTAGCTGCTGCTGAGAACACTCTAAATTAAGAGTAACGCCACGGTCTGCCCTCTTAATCCTTTGGAAATGGAAGCTGTTTATCAAACTGAGTTTGTGACAGGCGCTGCCCTGTCTTAGTGGCTTCACACCCTGCTTCCTCAGATGTCTCTTCCTCTTCTCACTCATTCTCTCCTCCAGAACCAATCATCTTCCATCCCACATCAAGGATGGTGGTTTATTCAATGAATAATGTAGAAAATGTCCACTTCATAGCACATGTTGTAGACACAAAAGTAAGCAAAAGTTATTAATGAAATAATTGTATAAATATATAATTATAAACCGTGGTAAAAGCTATGAGGAGAAAGTACCGCTCTCCCAGGTTCATGTCAGGGGTGGAGTCAGAGAAGACGATCCAGAGTGAACAGCTACCTCAGATCCAAGGGCCAGGTGAGTGCTGCAGCCTTCTGGCTCAGAGACCAGCATATCCAAAGGCCCCCAAAGCAGAAAGGGTTAGGAGATGGGAAGAGGGCCAGCGGGCTGGGGCAGAAGGGCCTCATCTGAGCTGTAGCAGGGGCCTGTGTAGTGTACAGAACCATGGGGTTGGGCCGGGGTGACACTCCGGGGATGGGGAGAGGAGGGAATAATAAGTGGGCGTCATCAGTGTGCGGAACTGAGAGACAGGGACAGTAACTGGCCAGGGACACACGTGGGCAGCTGAGGGCTGTATGCTCACACACGTGCGCCCGGGGGCTGCTTTCATCCCCCAGCACTTAAACCCAGTGCGGTGCTCCCCTGTAGTTCTAAAACTCACAGAATTGGTTCTTCCCACGTTTCTCCCTGCTCCCAAATGAGGCAACACCCTAAATACTGTCATAGGGAAAAGCAAGGGCAAGGTCATAGTTGCAGCCCACCGTGGTGTCATAGGACGAACGGCAGATGGGAACGGTGCTCTGGAAGGCCAGCTGGTCCACTGCAAACTCATAGGCCTGGATCAGCCCCCGGTGTCTAGAGAAAGCAGAGGTGGTGATGGGGTCAGTCCTGGGTTCCTGGCCCTCACCTCCCATAGCTTGTCTTTGTAGCCAGCATTTGCTTGAGACAGGACAGCAAATCACTAACAAACATCTCCTTCTGGCCCACAGTGTATCGACACTCTGGAGCCCAGGACTAGAGAGAAGCAGGTAAGCCACAAGTTTGATAGAGGCAACTGAGGTGAGTACTGGGAGGCAGCAAGGGTCAGCCTCAGGGAAGGCCTTGCAAAGAGGCCACTTGTCAGCCAGGGCACCAGTCTAATGAGAAAGGGCCCCTGAGCCTCCTGTGTGGGCCTCTCTCCCGTCTGGTAGCTGCCACCCAGCACACTGAGCATAAGGGCACACCTCCAAATCCTAGTGACATAGGCAAAGCCTGGGCCTCTAACACAGCAGGTCCCTAAGCCTTCTGTCTTGGGCTCAGACAGCAGCCCTCCGACTGTGTCCCTCCCCCATGTAGAGTCTTGCTGAAGCGCTGAACACAGGCACTCAGCACCTGTTATTGGCTGATGCCACTCTGCTGCAGCCACACGTGTGTTCCCAACTCTGGAAAGAACGGCCACGCCTGGGCACATCCTGCAGGGAGTGGTGTGGCCCCGGGGTGTTCTATTTATAAAATCAAGCGAAGATGGTTTCTCCTGAACACCTCTAAATCCAGCCCAACCTAGCCCGGACACTGACCTCCTGTGCGTGGTGAAGCGGTCCAGGTCGGCATTGCACACCACTCTCTCGTAGGGCACATTGGCTGTGATGAGGCTGTGGCTGTTGAAGGAGATGTGCCGCACGGGGTGCCTGGAACACATGGGAGAGGAGGCTTGTCACGGTAAGTCCCATGGAACCTGAGCACATCCTACCTTTGCTACGTGGTCTCGGAGGTTTGGAGCTGCCAGAAACTCTGAACCCTCTAAGCCAGGCTCCTCCTTAACAGAGTAGGAAACTGGGACCCCAGAGGGGCGATGTCTCGCCTCAGTTTCCAGTTTCCCAAAACTAGCTAGGCCTCCTCCGCAGACAAGTCTGAATGCCCCTTGTGCACTCTGCCTGACTGCCCCCCAAACTTGGTGTGGTTTTGGACATAAAGGACAAACTCAGCTTGAAACAATTCAGACGCACGTGGTGGTGAACAGCCCCATTTCTACGCCCGCCCGCTGGCTGGCCTTGGGTGAGTCACTCGAGCTCTCTGAGCCAGGTCCCCCACCTGTGGGGCATAGCTGGTGGTCACCTACAAAGGCCCACTACTCCTAAAGTCAGAGGGCTACAAACAAGTGACATGTGTACTCGAGGTTGTGAAAGCACAAAATTTTTGAACAAAATTGCTTGAAATCTAAGCAGCAAAGGCTTTTGTTCATTGTAAGAAGTTCTACCCAGTGGAGAACTGAGCCAGGAGACAGGATAAAAAAGACGTCTAATGCAAGCAGATGCCTGTCATCAGAGACTCCCAACTGTGAAGCAGGTGAGATACATTCCCACAAAAGATAGCCAGTGTTTCTGGAGCACAAGAGATGTTGTAAGCCACAAGATGGGACACAGAATTCAGCACTTGGGAGGAGGAACAGGAGACGTCACCACAGGCTGAAAAGGTCAGCCAGGCCCTCTCAGAAGGGCAGAGAGTGGCAGGAGTGGGTGAGTGGGGTCCCTACAGGCCGAGTTGGGGCTGCTTTGCAGGTGGCTGGGGGCAGGGACAGAGGATTCTCTCCAGAGCAATCAAAGTTAAGGGGAAGCCCAAGGCAGGAGGGATGGATGGAAAGAAAAAGGTGAGGTGAGGAGGAGGGGGAAGAGAAGAGTCCAGGCTCAGGCCCAGGCTTGCAGCTGCCTGACTGATGGTACCAGCGCCAGAAAGGGGAGGACAGGGGAGAGCTGGCTGAGGAGGGGCGGGAGGACTAGAGGAGTTTGGCCGACGAGGCTGGAGCAGGCAGGGTGGCAGTGTGAGCGCGCCACAGCGGGACCAGAGCTTGAGTGGGAATTGGGGTCGGCAGTGCGCACTGGCCTGGAGGACTTGAGTGAGTAGAATTCTGGGCAGGAGACGGGGGAGGCACCAGCTTTTCTTTGGTAGAAACAGGGACTTCCTTCTGGGACAAGCCACTAACCAGTGGTGAGAACTGGACGTGCATTTACAAACAAGTCAGGAAGGCTGGGACAGGACAATTCTGGGCATGACCTTACTTACCCTGGCTTCACCTGAATGACCCATCCGAGGGAGTGCAGCTTTTCAGGGAGAGAAAAATGACATCTGCTGGAGTACGGGCCTAGTGAACTAAACAGAGCTGCTGCTGACAGTCCCTGGGGGCCTCAACTGCAGTGGGAGCTGTCCTAGAGGCCAGATTGAGCCAGTTCTTTAAAACAAATAGGGTTTCCTTAAAGGCAGATAGCTCTGGGATTCCAAAGTGTGGGAGTTTTCACTGCCTTCTGGCACCACCTGGTGGCAACTAAGCGCATCACTGAGAAATCAGAAAAAGGGCCGTTGGGTTTGCTGAGGGGGGCAGCACAGATGGCATCCTGGGGTCTCGTCTGAAGGCCACTGCCCTCCAAGGAGGAAACCAATTCCTCGCTTGAGCTCGCACTTACACTAGACTGTGAGCAGTCTTCACGTCACCTTGCTTTGCAGGTCGTGGGGGCCTGCCTCGCGCGCATCTTTGGATGCTCTCCCTCATCACACCCACGGGCCCCCTGCCCCAGAACACGTCGGCACAGCGGTGCTGAGGGACAGCGGGGAGAGGCTTGGTGTCCGTCTCCCACAGGCACGTGGGGCTGGATGGATGTGGGCGAGGGGATGGCCTCAGGTCAGCTCCAGCTGAGCGCTGCTCCAAGAGAGACTGCCTCTGCTTTAAAGGTTAGGAGCAAGCTCACCATATTTAAGGGGTTAGGCCCCCTGAGTAGCCATGTATCTATATCTGTGAAGCCATCAGCCTGTGCCTGGGAGCCTATCTTGTCTCTTGAATTTTTTAAAGCTAAAGGTTAAAGTTACAAATTCCTCCTTAGTTGGGGCTGGGGCCCGGGCAGCCGGCAGTGGCCCTACATGCTGTCTGGCCGGTCCTGCCGTGGTCTCTACCTGAACTGATGGGGGTCAAGGCAGTTTGAACACTGTAGCGATGACCAGCTCCATCTGTGAGCCCCTTTCCTCATCTGAAAATGGAGGTGACGGCAGCTGGCTGACGGTTACAGTGAGGGTGACATGGTATCATGTGGATAGCTCCCGGTGCTGCGCCGGCTCCAAGGCCGACGCAGATCATTCCTGCTGCTGGGCTTACTAACAGCGCCTGAGGCGCCTCACCTGGAGTGCACCTCCCACAGCTTCTGGTTCATCCGGTAATCCCACACGGAGACCAGGCCTTCTTCGCCTCCACTGACGATTTTCCAGTCGTCCATCTGGACAGCAGAGACTCCGAGTTGGTGGGCAGAGACGGACAGGGCGATCGTGTCAGTGCGGAGGTCATGGAGCCTCACCCTGGAGGGCCCAAGGTGAGCACAGAGATCAGCGTTAAAGCCCGCAATGACAAATTCCTCCTCAGTTGTGCTGGGCTGTGCACAACAACCCTATGAAAACGAAGAACACGAAACCCCTTCAGTTACAAACATCGAAATACTGATACCAGACCTCTGTCTCCTTGTTAGTGTGTCCTCGTAGGCGGCCCAGAGGCCCTAGGAATGAACTAGCTTAGAGCACCCATAGCTAGTCAAGGCACAGAACGAGGACTCAGAACGAACAAACCGGCTGCCCTGTCACTCACTTTGTGCTCCACAGGGGGGACACCTGCCCTGGGCGCAGGCCACGGAGAGGGAAGCTGAGCCTTGCCTAGCATCATGCCTCCATGGGAGTGCCGGCCCGAGAAGCCTGGGCAGAGGGTAAGTGTACGGCCCCACGTGGCCACTGCTCTGTTCATATAAAACTCTGTTAAGGGCAAAATGTAAAACAGGTACATTTGTCTGCAACCCAAGCCCATACCCACTTCACAGGTATTTAACTTAACTTTGTAAGTTCACTACCATCTTGTTGAAATCCGGCCAGAGAACGCATCGTAATTGACAAAGCATGACAAACAGAATTGTGATACGAGTATGTGGACACTTGGCAGTCACTAAAGCCTTGAGATAAGTACCTGCCTTGTAATAAACTGAATTTCTTTAAGAATGTCTTTAAAAACTACTTTTTATACAAGTATATGCCAAATTTCCACATAAGGGCAAATTAGACCATGAGACAAATCTCTTATCCACTAAAAACACCAACACAGTTGCTGATATAAGCCACAAGAGCTAACGTTCAGTGTGGTGATATTTCAGTACAGGTAAATTTAACAGCCCCTCTGCTCCAGGTCACAAAAGACAACTGCTACCCTGAAAAGACCTCGCCAGCGAGCAGGAAGCTGAGCAAACGTAATGCTGATATGCTAAACGTGGTTGAGAACATGTCTGACACAAAAAAACGTGGGGAGAAGGGATGACCTGAAACAGGTGCTAGGCCCTAAACGCTGATAGTTACATGAGTGTGCACACACGTATTTTCAGAGTTCTGAGGGGAAATTATTTGAATCAAAAATTCTATACCAGCTTACCTACCAAGTTTGAGGGCATAATGAAGTGTTTTGTTTTTTTTTTTAAACAGAAAAAGATTCAAAGTGAACTACCTGTGGACACTCTCTGAAAAAAAGTGATGGAGCAAAATATCAGAAGGCCCGTGAGGAGCCAACACACAGGAGGGAGTGATGTATAAAACAAACGCAAAACAGAGCAGACAGCTCAGAAGGACCCAACGTGTCAGCCTGGTGGACAGACGCACACAGGATAAATCCACCTCCTAACAGGAAGAGCTTCAAATGGGTCCCACAGCAACACTCAGTACATGCTACATGTGAAAGGCACATTTGCATGTGACAAGGACGAGGGGTGACAATTTTAATACCTGAAAAGGTAGATTTCAGAGGAAAAAACATTAGAAGAGAGTACTTCATTAAGGATGAGAAGGGTACATACAGTTTCCTAAAATGTTTGGTAAAACTTGCCGGGAAAATATTAAAAAAAAAAAAAAAAAGCAAAATTATAAATCAACTATACTTCAGTTAAAGAACCCCACATGGACCTAATCTCTTTTGTAGGTAGGTTTCCCCCCCACTTTTTAAAGTAATTCAGTTTCTCTATTTCTTGAGTTAATTTTTTAAATCTCCAAATTTGAAGACCTAGGTGAATAAATGACTTTCTTGACCCCCAGGAGACAGAAAATCCATATAGAGCAAGGAATGAAGAGCAAGCTGGAAGGAACAGCCACCCCAGTGCACTGTCCACAGCACAGCAGAGGGAGGGAGGGAGGGAGGGAGAGCGGGAGAGCTTCCCAGCTCTCCCCAGGGAGCCAGCATCTTATCACCCAAAACCTGCCACCAGGAGCACGGCAGAAGACAACTGGAGATCTCCATCTGTGCAAAGACCCAAATAGGGTACAACAGACTTCACAGCAATGTGCTACAGACAAGTGGACTCCATCTAGGCTCTCTTAACACGCTCATTGCCCACTGTGGATGGGGTGCCCCTTAGGAACCACAACTGTTACCCAGATTTGGGTGATGTGGCGATCAAGGTGTTAATATAGCCTACCATATGACTATAAAAAGCAGTTAAAACCATAGGATCATTCCCATTGATGCTGAAAAGAAATCTGATGAAATGTTACACTTATTCCTAATGAAAAGTCTTTAAAAAATAGTGGTATACTTTTACCAACATTATTTAACATTGTTTTAAAAAATTAAATACAATTAGATAAAAGAAGAAAATGAGAAGTGGATAAATTTATCATTAGGGATGACAATCCAAGAGAATTCAGTAATAATTCAGAATCAAATTTTAATATGTCAATCAACAGCTACCTTTTGTACAACTTCTAGTTTTATAAATGTAATTGAAGATCCCACTTAGGGTATTAAAGGCAAAATACCCTATTAACAGCTTTCTTAACTTGGAGCTCTACCATATATACCACACCAAAATTAACTATAGAGGGCTCAGAGTTACACAATTAAAAATATTCAGGATAGGAAGGTCTTTCTACACATAAAAAACCCCCAGAAGTCAAGAAAAATACTGACAACTGCACATAAAAGTACTTACGATTTTTCTTCTACCACGTGGGAAAAACAAAGTCAAGGCAAATGGTAAACTGGGAAAAATGTCTGCACCAGAGAGGACTGGCTAATTTCTTGTAAAAAAAAAAAAAAAAAAAATCCTTCAAATTGATAGTGAAGACTAGATCTGAAAAGTACCTAGAATGGAGCACAAACATGAACAATGTGAATGAAGGGTTAAGAGACAGGAAGGATGGAAGGGGACGATGGTTCTGCTTGTCTCCGAAAGAAATTCCAAAAGGAGAAAAGAGACTGTATGGCAAAGAAGTAATATTCAGAGTTAAATGGCTGGTATTTCTCCAGAATGAAAGGCGTGCGTACTCACAGTGAGCACGAATCAGAGTAAGTTAAAGGAAGCACATATCAAAGAGTATCATCATAAAGTAGGAACTGGCAAAAGACAGAAGAGCCCTTACCAGCAGCCTGCGACAGAAAGACATTACAATAAGCAGGCCAACAGGAAAAGTGAGAAACAACATTTACATTGTCACGAAGCTGAGTGACTCAGTGGGGACGGCACGAAGGCCCAGCTCCATCAGCGGAGCTCGGAAAGGCCACGCTGGGACATCCACACAGGGGGCCCTGCGTGGTCTTTAGAGAATGAGGCAGAGCTGCACACAGGCACAGGCAGCCGTCACCAAACCACCACTCCACACCAGAAGCATGGGCCCGGCCGCATGACAGGTGCGGGGGACACACACCTGCGCTGAGCGTGTGCACATGGCCTCTGGAGAATGCTACCTGTTAGGCAGCCTTGGCTGAGGACAGAGAAGCTCCCAGAAGACAACGTCTCCCTATATTTATAGTTTCTTGTGCTTTTCAGTTTTGAAGATATAGGTTACCTGTTTAAGTAAAACTGAAAAATTTTAAAGATAAAAATTCTGGAGGACATTCTCACATTGGGAACAGCAGCTACCCTGGGGAAGAGTGTGAGTGGAAGAATGAGGGGAATAAAGGCGGCTTACTCTTTATTCTTGACACTGCCATGTTGTTTAAGAAACAAGAACTCATTCGTGGCTGGGAGGGGCACCCAGAGGCCTTCATAAGTCCTGCTCACGGTCTTAAGTCAGGTGATGGATGTCCAGGTATTCATTACTCTTTAAATTGTACACAACATACCTTGTATACACTCCCATATGGATGCTTTATTTCAAATAAAACAGGGTTTTGGAAATCTGTAGTCTTAGGACACACAGAGAGATCCATTACTTCTTTCAGGCTGGGACGTGTAACCAACGAGGGGGCGCGGGTTACAGAAGGGCCACGCCATTCAGGGCCCCACTTACCAGTGAGCGCCCAGGACCAGAGGTGCGGAGGGAGCATGCAATAACACTTTGAAAATAAAGAGCCCCTCTGTCAGCACTTCAAGACACTTATCTGTAGGCATTTGTGGGTAAGAGGAGAGAGGAAAGGTAGAGATGCTGTGAAAGGACTCTGCTGGAGGCTACAGCTGCTCTGCCTACTGATGCGAACGTGAAAAGGGGGGCGGGCGATTTTAGCCCAAGTCCTTTTCAGTGCATATTTGGTTAATAAGGGTCTATTTTGCTCTGGTGATTTTCATAAAGAGCTCCTCTGTTGAATATTTATACTCCATAATTTACAGTTTGGCTGTTAAGGAGACAAAGGCAAACACAAATTTGGTCCAGAAGTTCAAAGTTTGCCATCTGTTTTCCTATTGTATTTAGATACCAGCATGGATGGCTCCAAACAAAATACACAGACACACCGAAAGATACAGCATTAGTGTATTTTATCTCACTAAGGAAAACAGAAGTGGGCCAAAACAGATTCGAACCTCTCCCCACAGAGAAAAGGGAAAAGCACTTACAAGACATCTCTTTAGGCATCACTCTGGTCTCTGGCTGACGGACAGAGACAGCAGGCAGCACGGGGTGCGGAGTCCACATGAACCGCTCGAGTTCACGTGGAGAGATGCATGTCTGCCTCGCACACCTGACAGCACGGCCCCAACCCGAGCCGCAGCGCACCTTGGCAGAGCCAGGGCCCTCAGCGCTCAAATCAAACACCCGACGCAGGGAAGCAGGTAGCACGGCAAACGGGCACGAATGTGCCAAGACAACTGATTCCAGGGACAAAAAGAAGCCAATGACAGATATTGTGAATCCCTATCTCATGAGTGTTTCATCAACTTTGCCTGTTGAAAAGAAAAAAAAAAATTGGTCTGAAAGCTGTAATTGTATTATGTTTAATATTCATGGTTGGGTTTGGAGGGCTGTTCCAACACTCCCTCTCCAGCCCCTCTCTAATGAAAATCACACCATAGGAGTCGGCTCTAGCCCGCCAATTAAAACAAAAGACACCAGAACCTTCCAAAGACTCCAACAGAGGAGCATCCATCTGATGGGCAGGAAAACGTGCTGGAACTGAGAGGGAGGCACGCTCTGGTTGGTCCTGTGCTAAGAGCTTTGAATAACTTATTATAACACTTGCAGATGGAGCACATATAACATTTACGCCCCACTCACTCTCTCTCTAACAGCAGGCGGCGGCACCAGAAGCACACCACAACTTTGTATTTGTCAGGGCAAGAAGTGAGCTCTGAGACTCTTTAATTGGGGGTCACAACTCAGGGCTTGCTTCCTCTTGGTTTGGATTAAATAGTCCCATAATAATAACAAGGCAAACTGTATTTGATGGCAAAGATGAAGCCTATTCAGACTCTGGCTCGGCAGTTTCATTAAGAAGGACCTGACCTTCAGCTATATTTCTATCCAGAAAATAAAGGGAACAAGCAAGATGGCATTAAAACGTAGGCTTTAAAAAAAAATGACCAAATTAATCATGAAAACTGGGTTTTTTTTTAAAAAAAAAGAAATCAATAACATGATTCTGTGTTGTCTCATCAAACCTGGGCTATTAAAGAGGATTTTAAATATAACCTTGTATGTCCAAATCAATAGCTGTATCTATATAGAGAGCATCAATGATGGCCTTTTCTGGCAAATAACTCATTTTAAATAGCAACTAGAAAAACATGTATGTTTAGGTGGACCTGCCCAGTTTAATCCACCGAGGCTATGCTTAGAGCTCTCTATATTGTAAAGCTGTGCCTCTGAAGTTTAGAGTTCTTTGTATATTGCCCATAAAGAGTAATAAGTCCCTCGGACTGATCACTCAACCTTTCTGGACCTGTTTCCTTAGCTGGGCCTACACTGGATGATCTTGAACTCTGCTAGATGGAACACTATGCAGTCCTTACAGGCCAGCCCAGGATACCACCTGCGGACAATGAGTATGAGTATCATACAGTCATACGAGTACACCTAGAATAGTCCCTCCATTTTGTGGTCAACTGGTTTTCCAGAGGAGCTAAGACAACTCAGTGGGGAAAGAGCAGTCTTTTCAACAGATGATGCCAGAACAGCTGGTATCCACATGCAAAAAAGAATGAGGTTGGACTGCCACTTCACACCATAAACAGACATTAACTCCAAGTGCATCGCAGACCTTAACAGTAGGAGCCAAAACCATAAAAATTCTTTTAAGTAGACATAGGAGTAAATCTCTGTGACTTGGGGCTGGGAGATGGCTTCTTCAGTATGACACCAACAGCACTAATGACAAAGAAAACATGGATACATCGAACTTCATCAAAATTAAAACCTTGTGCTTCAAAAGGCATCATCAAGACAGTGAAAAGACAACCCACAGAATGGGAAAAAGTATTTACAAATCGTATCCAATAAGGGATTGGTACCTGGACTACGTATTATAAAGAACTCTTGTGACCAATAAAAAGACAACCTAATCTAAAAATGGGCAAAGGATAGGAATAGACATTTATTCAAAGAGGCCAAAAAGCACATGAAAGGATATTCAACATCACACCACTTCTCATCCTTTAGGACAGCGATAATCAGAGACAATGGCAAGTACTGGTGAGGGTATGGAGAAACTGGAACCCTCAAACACTGCTGGTAGGAATGGAAGATGTACAGCCACTTTGGAAAAGAGTCTGGCAGTTCCCCAAATAGTTCAATAGAGTTATTATATAAGCCAGCAATTCCACTCCTAAGTATGTACCTAAGAGAATGGAAAACATACGTCTATACAAAAATTTATAGTTGAATGGTAACAGCAACATTATTCATAATAGCCCCAAAGTGGAAATAAGCTGCTGAATGTATAAGCAAATGTGGTATACTCATACAATGGCATATTATTTGGCCATAAAAAGGAATGAAGTAGTGATTCAAGCAACAACACAGGTTTATCTTGGAAACATGATGCTAAGTGAAGAAGCCAGTCCCTAAAAGGTCTCATGTTATATGTCTCCATTTATAGGAAACATCCAAAACAGACAGATGCATAGAGGCAGGAAGCGATCCGTGGTTGCCTAGAGCTGGAGAGGCTGGGGGGACATGGAGAGTGACTGCTAATGGGTATAAGGTTTCTATTTGAGGTGATGAAAATGTTCTAAATCTGACTTGGTGATGGTTGCACAACCTTATGAACTCTACATTAAATTGTACAATTTAAATTGGTGAATTATAGGTAAGTGAGCTCTATCTCAATAAAGCTAAAATGAAAAAAAATCAACTTAAGATTACAGCAGGGAAAGCAGTGGGATTTGTTGGTTTACTGAGTGTTGCCTTGGCAACCCACTTAACAACCTGACATATGCCCTTACCAGCAACTCTTACTTTGATTCTCCCCAGCAGAGCACAGAAAAGCTTCTCTAGTCTGTATGCCTGACTTCAGTCACTGGAGAGGAATGAGCAGATCCCAGATGAGAAGACTGAGGGCAACAGAACAGACTCCATTTCATACAGCCCTCCACTGCCAACTATAGAGTTTATTTAGATAATTTAAAGAAAGTTATTTAGAGTTCTGATTCTGGCCGAGACTGACTAAGCCCACTACCACCTCTGTCTTCTGCTGACTACAACCAAAACCTCTAGACAATACACATAAAGCAACACCTGAGGACTCTGGACAGTTAACTCAGTGCAGTGGACTGTGGAGGAAGCGGCTTGTATGAGGAAAGGATTTCCTATTCTTCCCCTCTTTTCTCTCAGAGCCTTGCCCCAAATATGAGCTCCAGTAGCAGAGCTGGGTGGCGGTGCCGGAGCTAAAATTTCAATAGAAATGCCCTTTTTGAAGAACCAAGGAAAGAGGCCCCTGAGGTCCAAAAGAACGTGGGTATGGGGTCTTTGGGGGGCTCTTCTCCCTCTCTTGCCTCTGTGGCTTTGCCCAAAGGTAGTGTCTAATCACAGAGCCACATGGTGGCCATGATGCCGGCTGGTAAAACTTTGAGAGAAACCCCACCTTCTGATCAAAGGCCCAGTGGGGAAGGGGCCCCTGAAACCTACAAAAGCTTAGGGATGAAGAGAGGCGGAAACTGGAGACGGGGAGCCCCTAATCCTGTGTGTGACCCCGCACACGTTCCAGGCACTGCTCTGAGCTGTGCAGGACAGATCCAAAGCAGCACAGCAAAGGCTCAACTGAGATTTACATGACTGCCACCCCAGATGAACCCCTGCGTGGCACAGGTGCAGGACGGAGCCAGAGAAGAGCCACAGAGGCTCTGGAAACTGACATTGGAATCACCACCCACAGGAGGCAAAACACAGCTTGCAGCCTGAACTAACCGGGGGGGACTGCCTGCTTAAAACAAAAACAGAAACAAAAACTCAGCATTCTCCAGAGGATTATGTAACAGGATGCAAAGTGGACACTTTGCATCCAGGATACACCCCAAATTACTTGACATACCATTTCCCTCTCCAAAAAAAAAAAAAAAAAACAAAAAAAACAAAAACCCCGGGGAAAATGTGACCCATTATCAAAGGAAAAAAAACAATGAACAGATGTCAACCCTAACGTAACCCAGATTTTAGGAATCATCAATGACTTTAAAGCAGCTACTGTAACTACATTCCAAGAGGTAAAAGGTAAAATAATAAGAAATAATGACATTCTGAGCAGATAAATAGAAATAATGAAAAAGAACTAAATGGAAATTTTGAACCAAAAAGTATAAAATCTGAAATAAAAAATTCACTGGATGGGCTCAATTGGAGAATGGAGGTGACAGAGGAAAGAGTTAGTGAACCCAACATTAAATCAACAGATAGCTGTAATCTGAGGAATACAGAGTTTAGGAAAGAAACTGAACAGAGCTTCAGGGACCTGTGGGATAACATCAAATGGTCCGGCCTTCACATCACTGGAGTCCCAGAAGGAGAGGGGAAAGGAATCAGTGTGGAAAAAAAAATTTTAAGAAATAATGATCAAAGATTTCCCAAATTTGGTGGAAGACATAAATTTATAGTTCAGTGATTAAATGTTCAGTAAACCCTAGACAAAGGTTAAACTAAACAAACAAAAAACTAAAAACCACAGTGGTCTATTCCTGAAGACTTTATCTTGGTAACCCATTCAAGTTTCTCATAAATGTTCTAATTTTCTAAGCTATGGGTTATTTTTGCCTTCATTAAATAAATATATACTTTCTTACATTTGATGGAAACACCATCAAATGTAAGAAGCACCATTACTTTATGTAACATTTTTAAATGCTGCCAATTATTCTTAAGATGTTGTTGTAAAAGACAACTTGATTTCATACATGTGAAAATGTAAAAAAGGAAAAAGTACATCTCAGAATAAATACAAAACAGGCAGAGGTAAGCCCTCTCTAAGCACTAGACATCCCGTGGTAAGACACAGGCATCTAGTCCTAACAGCTGGCACACACACCACTCCTCTAACGTTACTTATTACTCTTCTTGGTTTAGCAGGAAAAGGCAAAATATGCATTTAAAAAAAACCCTCACTGATCTATAGTGTTGAAACTCTTATGCAGAGAGCTCCACCTCTATAACCCCACTTTATAACCCTTCCCTCCCAGCAAGGGAAAATTACAATCCAACAATAACTCAGTTCCCTCCCTAGTCATTCTCTTAATCTTTATCAGACTCTACTTAACCTCTAGTGACAGGCTAGGTGAGCTATTTTTTCATGTTTAATTTCAGCCGACACCACCTCCCCCACCCCACCAAAAAAAACCCTCTTTGTAAAATTCCACCCATGTTTCTTAACTAACACAAGCTGATTTCCTTGCTTTAATGAAACATTATTTTCATCCTAATCTTGAATAGTTTTATGTATCTTTAGAGTCTATTTTATTCTCAAGTTATTTATAAAGTATTAAGAGAATGCAATAGAAATTCAGGTTTTTAAATTAAAAGAAAAAAAAGAGGTTCCAGGGTTTTCAAATTGCATCAGCCATTAAATGAGAGCCAAGGACATAGCTCTCTTCACGGTATCTGTCCCCTTACTCCCACTTTTGAAAGAAAACACAAGCTGCATGGGCGTGCATCTCTAACAAAGTCCGTCCACTCATAGCTATTATGTCTTTGGAAAACCCCCACAAGACATGCTTCTACCACACGAAGAAGTTAGAGTCCTTATTCCTCCCTTTTTCTAGATGTATAAATTTTTAACCCCTGTGTCATATTGCTAACACTGTTAATCTGATTCACAAAGAACCATCTTATGTATAATGGACAGACTCTGAGAGACCAGCAGTGGTCAAACAGCTGGCACACAGATCTAGAACTGGCCCTGAAGAAATGCCTCTTTGAACAGCCCCTCCCTAACTCCAAGTCCTGAGTCTATTCTTTTCATCCATAAAGACAAAGGTTTAAAAAAATATGTAACATTGGCTGACTAATAAAACGGACTCATCATGGTCAGATTTGGCCTTCAGAATGAACAGAGAGCCCTTTGACACTGAGCAGGCAGCTTCTCTTCTGGCAACGGGTACATCAGCAGGCAGCCCCACTCCAGGCGAAAACGCCAGCCTTGCTGGGTCTGTACAGGTCTCCTAACTGACAGCAGGATGTACAGCTGACAGTGGTCCCGACAGTCTGGCTTTAGCTGTTCTTCTAGAGCTAATGAGGCTAGGTTTTGCAGAAAGCAGAGGTCTCTTCTCTGGAACACCAGTCTGGTTTCCTGTGGCCTAGCTGTGGTTGAACACCTGAATGCTCATGCTGTCAACTCTGAAGGATAACCTATAATCCCAAACCCTTGGATCTGGCTGTCCCCCAGAGCTCTCTGCACTTGCTCTCCTGAAAAGCGAGGAGCTGCTAGGTCCCCATGGGGAGATCCTAGCAGATAAACTTGGAGCCTTTGTGTGGCTCAGGCTGGGAACGAAAACGGGAGAGTAAAACTACAAACTGACTTGTTTTGTTTGCTGTGCCACGAGTGGGGCCACTAATCAAGCCTAATTTTTTTTTTCCAAAGAGAAAAACTGCCTGGATACACACTGATTCTCAAGCATGAAAAGTAGCTGCTGTTTTAAGTGGCCTTGAGAAAAGAGATCGTGTTTTCTTTCAATGAAGCACACTCACATTATCTTTTTGCTCTATTGGGAGGGTGATAGGAGTATGAAGGTCAGAAGTTGGAAATATTATTTGACAAAATGATCATTTTTTACAAGCTGCTGCACAAGTACGACAGAGGACTGGGGTTCTGCACAAAGCGGTACCCACCTCTCAATCTGATACCCCAACCCAGAGGCCCGCCACCTGCAGCCCAGGGCGGCCAGGGCGGGGTGCTGGCCAAACCTGGCTTCCAGCCATGCTACCTCTCTCCAGGGCACTGGATCAGACATGGCAGATAATCAGCCAGGAAAAAAAAAAAGGAAGAAGAAAGAAAAAGAAAAAACAAGGGGGAGAGGAGGCACAAAGGAAAAAAACCTAAAATTTGGACTCAGAGAGTCTTTTCAAACACTTTAATCCTTTTGTGCTGATGGGTCCTGGAGCGGCCGGAGCTGGCACTGGACCCTGTACCGGGAAAATCCGACTCCCTAAGCCAATATGTTAAAGGGAAGACTGCTAATCAGCTAAATAGAAATTGGAATCTGTTCACATGCAGTCTCTTTTTTCCCTCATCACCAGAGGGACACCATAGTGTTCTGAAATACACTCTTGACATCATTTGGCAGGCAACCCTATTTTGCTGAACATGATTCATCCCTTAGGTTATTGTTTTTAATATTAGAAAGTGAGCTTTCAAATGCCAAACAAATTTTACAGCAGGGGGACAAAAGATATTCCAAGGGGTCTCACTAGACCTTCCACCAACTGCATCCACCAAATGGCTAAAAGACAACCTTCCCATGGCGTTTCAGAAACACAGACACAGACGCAGCTCCATCCAGCTATTACCTAATACCAGACTTTGTTCTCCAGGTTCACAGGGATAGTATTTATGGGATCAGGGCTGAACTCAGGTGGGCAGAGCTGCGAGAGAGAAGTGAGAAGGGTGAGCCGAGTCGGAAATCAGCGAGTTCAGTGGAGGCGGAGCAGCCAGGCCTCAGCAGAAGCTGCTACAAAACGCAGCTCTTTATTCAGACTTACCTCCTGTCCATGTTGCCACTGACCATGAGATTGGGAGGGCTGTCGCGGAGGTTGACGCAGGTGAAGTCACCAAGCGCATTACCCAGCTTTGAGACGCAGCGTTCCGCTTCCAGGCTGTACACCAGGATCTGCAGGAGAAGGGAGAACACGTGGGTGTGCAGTCACGTGCAGCAGACCTACACACACACCTTCTGCCCAGCATCGCCCAGGGCACCATCACCACCTCCCAGCCCGTTAGACAAGATGCTCTGCCACTTAATTTCCTGCCCCTTTCCAGGTAACGACAGCACAGGGATGTGGCTGTCAGAGAGACAAAAGGAAATGCAGAAGAAAAGAAAACCCAAAGAATTCCCCAGGCCAAGGTGCAAAAAAACTCACAGGACGCACAAAAAAATGCCAAATGGGAAAATTACATATCCCAACTTCCTAACGCAGAAAAAGCCTGGAAACTAAGGGTCCCTGACTGCTTCTGACCTGGAGTTAATGGGGAAGGCTAACAAGAGGTCAGGGCGCCTGCCCATGAGCCAGCGTGAGTTCTTTCTCCCCCTCAGTATTTATACCACAGAGGGTCAAAGAACAAACAGTACAAGCATCCAGGAAGATGAAGCTTGCACAATTAACCACTAGATGATTCCTTTAAACTACAAACCAAAACTCTTATTCCCAAACATTAAAAAAACTTTTTTAATTGAGGTATAATTGATATTCCAAACATTTCTCTCTTCAGTCACTCTCCGCTCAATGATCACCAGAAGCTCTGTTCCATAAGGTATGGAGGCAAATAAGAAAGTACCCTTGATCTCTAGACGATGCATTCATCATATCTGAATGCTGCCCCCTCTCTCGCAAAAAGAAAAAAAAGGATAATTCATATGGAATCTTTCTGAAGATTAAGTCTTTTACTAAAAAACTTGGTAATTCAATTAATTAACATTAAGTGGTTGCAGTAACTGTTCTAAGTACTGAAGACACAGTCCTTGCCCCAAAATTCACTGTTAGCTTCCTCATTCACACCCACACCCACCTGTGAGCATACATTTTATTCTGTTGATCATGTGGTTAAAATGAATCACTGAACTCAAAAGTTTTAAATGTTAATACTTTGAAGAGAGAGATTCTCCTCTCAGCCAGCACACACATGAAAATGATGTGCTATATTTTTCTACACATCTCTCAGTTATCAGTATACAGATTCTTATTTTAGTATTGAGAGGTTAATAAATTGACCCCACCTTGAAAATCACTGATCTCACTGTCAACATACATTTCTACCAAGAGAATCTCTGGAAACTCCTAACAGTCAAAACAACACTGTAATATTAATTCACTATTGCTAACAGCATCTGAAAGGAAAGAGGGCAATAACAAAACATAAACTGCCTTCTTGATGCATAAAGACTGTAGAGAGCAAGCTGAATTTTATTTTTATTTTCATGCAGTTGAAAACAAAAGTTTCTGAGAAAATTTCAACTTCTGTAAAATATCCAAAATAAGATTATTCTTCCAAGTAGGAACACAGAAATAAATTAAATCTTCTATCCACAATGAATACACTAAAAGTGCATTAAAATCAGTTCCTGGAGGGAGGAAAAATAAAACCAGCAATCCCACGGTATACCCTAAAAGTAACATTCTGCACTTAGGTATCATTATGGAGCTTTCAGTATGGTTCCTGCACTCAGTCTCTTCTTGCTTTTAAAACACTTCAACATCTCTAGCAGGAAGAAATGTCCATGGTAGATACAAGAATGAAAATTGGACACTGAATCTGTTCGTACGTCTTTACTTTCTCTAGAAGTCCTTTTTTGACAAGAGGATGGATCATTTCTAAATGATATAGTGGAATCTAATCCCTCTCTAAAAAGACTACAAATTCATCATCAAGACGTCTACTTTAGTTTAGTCAAACATTTTAAAAAAAAAAGTTTAATAATCCAATGAATCAGGATGATCCAAAGAGTACCTTGACCATTACGTTTAGTTAAAGACCGTGGGGATCAGAAAACCCATTACCCGGCGCAGAGCCGGTTCTTGCCACGTTACGAGTCCCTTAACCACCTTTACCGGCTCTCTCCTGCCCGCGCTCTCTCTCTTTTAATAAGGTTGAGCAAATGGGACTTCATTTTATCTGATTGCCACAGACTAGTGAGATTAATTATTCATGCTCACACTCTCCTCCTTGTTAAGACCATGCATTAGACTAATTTTTCTCTTTATTGCCCTAGTTGGGTGAGTCTCAACCCATGGCCACTTGACTCGCTCTCAGAGGTGTATGGATAGAAAGGAAAAAAACGACCCGTAGCTAAAATCTTGATGAAAACGTTCTGCGCTAATGTGACTGCCAAATCAAGAGATGTTGCTGTTTTTTTTTTTTAAAGTACCAAGTGTATATTACACAAAGGCTTAAATAGTGATTACAGAGCAAATTTTTATAGGAGTTAGATGTTTAAGAATTACCTAGAATGACTGAACCATGTTATATATTTTGTAAAGATAACTGCAGGAGATGCAGTGTGCGGACTTGGGACACAGCGGGGTCTTCTTTCTCTTTGGCTTCCAGATCTAGAGAGGGCGCCTGGTGGACGTAAGCACTGTTTAAAAAGAACTGTTTTTCCTTCTTAGAGATCTTGAAGTATTTTCACAAATCCTAGTCACAGAATCCTAACTTTCAATTTTGTCAATTATTCAGATTTCTCTGAAATTTCTAAAAAGAACTTTGTCTTTTTTCTGATTTCAAACATAATATATCATGTAACAAGTTCTAACATAAGAATTACATAACAAAAAGTTGTAACCTTCTATATAACCATCTCTCAGAAATAATCAGTGTATACAGCTGTCCCTCGGTATCCATGGGACCCCATAAATACAAAAATCTACCGATGCTCAAGTTCCTTATATAAATGCTGTAGTATTGGCATATAACCTACATCCTCCTGTACACTTTAAATCATCTCTAGATTACTTACAATACCTAATACAATGTAAATGTTACGTAAAGAGTCACTGGTGCTCAGCAAATTCAAGTTTTGCTTTTTGGAACTTTCTAGAATTTTTTTTTCCAACTATTTTCTATCTGAGGTTGGTTGAATCCCTGATTTGGGAACCTGTGGACATGGAGGTCCAACTGTGTGATGTTAAAGAGTTTTTCTATACATTTGGCTGTCTTGTCTGTTTCTCTCCTTCTCTGAGTGTGTATAAAATTGTTCTTTTCTCTGAATGGGACTATTGTTCTGTAACTTGTGTTTCCTACTAAATAACATGAGAGTTGTCTCCTTATCAGTACCTACAGACAGACCTTGTTCTGCATCGAATTTGTCTATGGATATATAATTCCATATTGATGGACATTTGGGTTGTTTCTAATTTTTTTAAACAAAATAAATAATGCCGTAATCCCTTCAACAGCCAGTCAGCATGGGAAGGAACGGGGACGGTGGAAGACGTGCAGAAGCCTCAGCTGGCTGCAGCTGAAACAGTCCACATCTTCACCAGCCACTGCTCGGCCACCAACCGTCCTGCTCCTCCGTTTGCAGGACTTGCCGCCCTGAGGCGACCCACCTCACAGCCCTGCCCTCGCAGGTGGTGGTATGACTAGGGGCACCTCAGGAAGGAGGTGGCAGCCACACGCCCAACATCTGGGAAACATCAGCAACTGCCCTGGTGCAGGCAGGCCCTGCCCCTTCCAGGCACAACCTGGACCCCTTAGTGTGCCTTGGACAGGCCTTCCAACCAAACTATGAAGGGAGGGGCTGAGAAGTGGCTATTGTCCCTGCAGTGGGGTGAGCTCAAGGCCGGTCAACTTCCTCCTTCACTGGTCAAGAACTGGATTTAGCACTGCGAACATTTCCTAAATCTGGGGCTGCTATTACCCTCCTAATTAAAGAGGAACCACTTGCATACAGAAACAGCTATGCAGAGATGACAGAGCCTCTCAGTCCCAGACTTTTGCTCATGTGACTGAAGACAGGAACTCCATTTGTGTTTTCTTTGATTAAGCTTACCAAAATAGTGAGTCTTCCTCACACTTCTATTGTTGTTGGAGGGGCTTCAAGATGATGGAATAGAAGCAGCTCACTGTCTCCCACAAACACATCCAAAATACATCCAACTGTGGAACAATTCTCACAGAATACTCCTATATGTTATCTGCCAAAGGCATTACACCAACAACGTCAACCTGAGCAGTGGGCTTACCTACTCGGGACCCCAGGCACTGCCTTTCCGAAACTGTAAGAAGTGGTCAGGCGGCTTCCTCACAAGACTGTGACTTTTAAAAAGGCTTTGTGAACTCAAGATAGTTTGCCTGCCACCATTTTGAAAAAGGGAAGTGACAAAGAGAACAAAAGGTTAGGCGATGCTGTACTGGACTGAAGCAAAGTAAAAGAAGGCATGCGGAGGAAGATCTGACAAATTCTTGGAGATGACGAAGTCAATCTACTTTCTTTTCTGATCCTTAACAAGCCCTCTCTGTCACTACCACATATATTTTGCTCTTCTGAGGGGGTAAAGTCATGATAAGAAGCCAAATTCTAGAGAGTAAAGAAAATAATCTTCATGCTCTCTCCTCTTCCATCCCAATTAAGCTTATTCTGTGCTCTCTTTGTGCCCCTCACAGAGTTTACCCCTCTTGTTGGTGCTGAGGGATTTACTGTCTGGACACCCCACTGGGTGTCCCCCAGGTGCCATCTTGAACTGTGCAATTACTCCTCTGACCTTTCCCGTGACCTGTGGTTCTCAAGCACTAGAGGGTGGGAAGGTCACCAAGGAGACTGATTTTAGCGCGCCAGCTGAGGCTCTGTTATCAAGCGCCACGCCACGTGCTATAAAACATTGTCCTAGCCTTAGACTGTAAATTCCTTGGGGCAGAAATCCTATCACTCATTCCCTGCAGCACTGACTAAGGGCTCAGCAGGTGCCAGGTACTCAGTAAGTGCTTGCAGATTAACTGATTGGTACACGACTATCAGGCAAACCAAAGGCTTCCCACCGTCTGGTACACAATAAACACTTAGACAATCCTTTTTTGGCTCAACACATCCTGCTGTCCCCCCCCAAACACACATACCCGCCATTTCTGGGTGTCTAATCTTGCTGTGAGCTTGTACAAAGGAACCCCTTCATCATTCTCAGAATAGAAGATTCCACAGATCGCTCTCCACAATAGCCAGATTCTAGAACTCTCGAAATGCATCCCAGCCCAAGGTCCCACCTCTGATGACACGGCACACTAGACTCTCTATGGAAACCACCCTGTGTGACACACTGAAGATGGCTAGTTAGCATTCAGTCTATTTTTGTTCCGTTTTGTTCTGTCTTACGATGGGGAGGTAACTAGGCTTATTTATTTATATTTGTAACAGGTCCTGGGGATTGAACCCAGGACCTTGTGCGTGGTAAGCACGCACTCTACCATTTGAGCTATACCCTCCCCCCAAGATTCAGTCTATTAAACATTCCTGCAAACATTCTGTTTAACTCTTAAGAAATCAGAGAAATTCCAAGGAGCCAACAATGAAGAGAAGACTAAAACCAGAAATGGAAGTAGCACTCATGTCAGGGGCAGCTCTGAGGACATCTGCCAGGGTTAGGAGCCCAGAAAACTGGGGGAATAGGAGGGAAAGCTTCCAGCCAGTACTAAGTGGAACCAGAACTGAGATGTCTGCCTAAAGCTGGGGCCCTTGTTCTCAGTAAAAAGCAAGCTAGGAACAAAGATCTATCCATTGGTGAAGAAAACTTGGAAACTTGTCTATCTCAGGTTCAGCTCAGGATGGAAAATGTTTGCCCGAGGGCCTGCAACCACACATATGCCCTCATGCTGGTTAAGAGTTTGAATTTATACTACCTGCAAGGCCAAAAAAACCCCAGGCCTAGTAATTATTTTCATGTTGGTAACATGCTTCCTCGTACCTGGCAAAATCTTCTCAGGAGGGAGACCCTCTCAACCCAGGCCCCACAGGAGATCTACAAATCAAGATCAGCCAAATATGAGCTCACAATTTAAAAAAAATTTTTTTCCAAAGACAAACAACTCATCTTAAGTGAGCGATAGAAAACAGAAGAATTAGTCTTCCAAGGATATCAGCTGTTTATCACATAAAGAAAACTGTGCATGCTGGAAATATTTACAGAAATCAGAGTGTGAGGGGTCAAAAGCAGCAAAACTGATTAAGCAGCTTTGAAAAACAAAACAAAGAGAATTTCTAGAAATTAAAAATCAATGGATGAGTTAAACAGATAATTAGCATCCAAGAGAGAATCTGTGAACTGGAAGACAGAGGTGAAGAAATTATTCAGGGTGCATCCCAGAGTGACGGGGACGGAGAATATGAGTGAGTGGGTGAGAGCAGACAAGGGAGATCAGGCTGGGCTAACACACACTGAATGAACCTAAACTCTAGACAGAAAGGAGAGAGAGAACGAGGGAGGGGAAATTTCAACAAGACAGCGGCTGAGAACTTTCTACAACTGAAAGGAAAGAAGACAAGAAATCCCAACAGGAAAAATAAGCTAAATCCACGCCTAGAGACAACAGAGTGAAACTACAGAAAATTAAAGACAAGGAAAAAGATCTTAAAAGTAGCCAAAAGAAGAGAAAGAGTCCTCAAAGGGGATGAAAACTAGACAGCTTTCCCAAGTAGCATCAACAGAAGTCAAAACCATCATCTCTTCAGTGGGCTGAGGGAAAATATCTATCCACCTAGAAATGATAAAACACTAATAAAACCACCATTCAAAAATGAGCATGAAATAAAGGTGTTTTGGGATAAAAATACAGAGAGCACCTGTGGCCAAGAGACCCTCACTGAAGAATATGCTTTTTGAAGATTTGGGAAATTATTCCAGAAAAAGAGGTCTGAAATGCTAGAAAGAACAGTGAACAAAGATTCAGGTAAATGTGCATGAAAGTACATAAATGTTCACTATACACAACAACAGTGCTGATTTGGGGTTAAATAAATAGAACAAACTGTATCTAGTCCTTACTGTTCCAAACAGTCAAGTCCACGGATCAGGGCAACTTACCAGGAACACAGAGGTGCCAGGTGCACAGGGGACCTCCAGCATTACGGTCTGGAGTGAACACTTACTTTCCTGGATACCTGTGCCATGTTTGTTTGACACACGGGACAGACCTGGTATATATCTGATGGAAGAATGAGTAATTGATTACAGGCGAATGATACACCAGCCTTACATTAAAGATATGCTCCACGCATACAAATGAACACATTAAATCAATTTGCTTTCCACCAACAGCGACATATTTAGCTGGTTCATAAGTGGGAGGTACAGTTTCATTTGATACAGATCTTGAAGTACAAGACTAGTAATGCTCACTTAAAAAAAAAAAAAGATACAAAAAAGAAAAAGACCTCTTAGTATCTGGGGTAGAATTTACTCCTGTAAATGACCCAAGTTGCTTTTTTGACCCAACATAAATATGATCCCCAAAACGTGCTAAAAAATTTTACTACAAAAAATGCAGGGTGTGCATATTGATGTTCACATACAAAGCTAAGTGAACGGCCTCCATAAATTCACAGATGAGCTAAGATCTAAAAAAACGATGAGAAAGACAGACAATTGGGGAGGGAGGGCGAGCTAGCGAGAAAAGAGTAAATCATACACAAACAGCCAATAAAAAAATAAAAAAGCAGTTAATATACATGAATAATGGATGTCTGATTTAAAAGCAGTTTACTCCAATATGATGTAATTTTTGACAATCAGCCAGAGAGACTATTTTGTAAGTCCTCGCCAGAGATAAGTCAGAGCACGAGGCTTGGTAACTCGGTGTCTCTGTGTACATGTGGAAATGACTTTCACCAACGTCCCAGAGGTGACTTTCTGTTGGCAAACAAAAACTTGCCTCTCAGGTGCTCTTAGCAACAGCAGCCAGTAAGATGCAAGGCTTGACGAAATGGACCCCTGACACGAGCACAGATCCCTGAAACATAGCAGCCCCTTGACAGTTTTCATGACGTGCTGCTGGCACAGTCCACACTCAAATGCAGCACAAAGAAAGAAGCAGCCTGGTCTGCTTTCATGTTTAAGTTTTAATTAGAGTGACAAGCCCATGAGGCCAAGATATTTCAGGGATGGAACGGTGTTGCTGAGAGTCGCCAGGCGCTGGGTAGGCAAGGCCCGCGTTCGCTCCCCACCACCACGTGCCAGTGCACCTGCAACCCCCACGGTTCCAGGACTGGACTCTGCCTGGGAAGGCACTGCCAATCCTCGCAGACCGTGCCAGACGTGGGGGCTTTGTGATGTGGGCAGATGTCTACAAAGGACCAGAGTGAGGCCAAGACACCTATTGTGACCTAAGCCTGAAAAGAACCCAGAGTGCAAGAGTGCGCTCGGGTGAAAATGCAGGCCAGCATCATCCCAATCTCGCTCCCCTACAGCCACAAGTGCTGGAAATAATAAAGGAAGGCAAGTGTACTTTGTGGGGCGAGCAGAATATGGCTCTCTGCTTTGCTTCGGGAATCTCTATAGACAGTCTCTGTCCTAGTGCTAGAATAAGGATAAGAGGTATGACTACAAAAAACTGACTAATGCAGGACATAAAATGAACAGGAAATGTTCACTGTCAGAGCACTGAGTGCGAAGAAGAAACTATAATTATTATGCAAATGTTTAACTGAATGCTGAAAATCCTCACAATCTCCTTTCATGTTCCCAACAGGCCTCATGGACAGTTTCAAAGCACTTCACAAATATTAACTACATGTAACTAATCACAGTTCTCATGAGAAAGAAAGTTATTATTAAATCTGTGTTATACAGGGAGGAAAACTGAGTCTGCAAACCACAAAGTGAGCTCTTTGAAATTAAAGACAATCTGGACATTACTTTTTAAATGGGAAGACTACAAGTGAGATGCTAGTAACACGAGGACACTTGTGAGCCCACAAACCTAACACTGTGCAGCTCAGGATATTACGTGGCTGGGGCTTTTCTTCTCACTAGCCTGGCAACTTCTCGTCTGACCCCAAGTTAGCCTGGACAAGGGCCTAGAAGTGGGTAGACAGGCAGAATGTGGCTACAATCAGATCCCCTGAGACCAATGACAGCTGATGGAGCAGCGTGAAAAACCGCAGTGAACAATCAGGGCCTTTGGTGTGTGCAGGGCAAGGAGTCCACCCCGTGGGCTCCCCTGCATGCCCCGGAGGGCACGACAACCTTTCCCGACACTGTATGGTTCACGGCTGTCAGCACAGACAGCCCAGCAGCACCTTGCACATAAAAAAACACTATAAATGTTAGCTATTAATAATAATCATGATACTCCTTTCACACAAAGCCTTTCAAAATATCATTTCATTCGACTTACACAACCATCAAAGGAAGACAAATACTACTGTCCACATTTTATGCATAAAGAAACTGAGGCTTAAAATAAGTTTAAATAACTTGCCCCATTTACTCAGGTTAACAGCAGCAGCTGAGGACGCACTAGGCAGAGCCCCAGTCATCTTATTCCTAAGTTGCCGGCTGCCACCGCAGCACAAGCCTTTTCCTGAGTCCTGGCAAAAATGGTTATTAATAATGGCTAATATTTCTAGTGTTCTCTCATGCGCCAAACACTGTGATGATGCGTCCTCTCACCAGATCCCCACAATTCCACAGGGTGGGTGTCATGCTTTTACACAGTTTATGTATGAGGAGGTGGAGGTGTAGAGAGGTCAAATCACTTACACGGTAGTGAAGTTTTCGAACCAGAATTCAAACCCGGGTGGGTGGGCTCCCAAGCCATGTTCTTTCAACCTCTGACCCAGAGCCCAAAGTGTGGCCCCTGGACCGGCAGCATCAGCAGCACTGGGCACTCGTTAGACATGCAGCTCCTCAGGCCCCACCCAGACTCACCTGAATCAGAAGCCTTGAGGGTGGAGTCCCAAGATCTGTATTTTTCTGACACCCTCTGGCGTGTGAGAACCCCTGCACTGTAGAACCTACACTGAGGTGCACTACACTTGGAGAACCTACACTGTCTTCCAAGCCAAAAAGCCGATTTCAAACATTAATGAAGTGTTCCTCAGCTCTAAATGCTCACTTCCTGCCTCCCAGCCGATGGCAATCTGGTTAAGAATATTTGCTGGGCAGGACAACACGGTAATGTGAGGTGCAGACCTGGTGACTGTAAGAGGCAGGGAAGGGAGATGTGCACTGAGGGCTGGAACGGCTGGCGAGGCTTCTTCTAGAAAGTGGGACCCAGGATGGACCTTTCCTGAGGGGACACAGAGAAACAGGAGGGAAGAGGGAATGGTACTGCCAGTCAGGAGTAAACATGGCATATTCTGGACTGTGCCTGCCTGCCTGGAGGAAGGGAGCTTGATTTGCAGGTGCTGCTGAGCCTGAATCCCCAGGGTCTTGAAGGTCAGGCAGCAGGTGAGCACCAGGGCCTCACCCACAGTCCTTGGTACACAGCTCTGCTCTGACAAAACCTGAAAGGGACCATGAGGGGCACCAACAGGCAGCACAAGAGCCTATAGGTGGGGAAAGGGGGGCGGGTAGGGAAGACTTATTCTCATGTCATTTTCAACATGTATTTTAAAACTTATTGTGAGCATGAGATAAGAGCTCACACCTTAAGGAAACGTCACAGTGCAGAGAGGCCACCAGGGGAACAGACGAAGCCTGGGCCAGAGGTACTAGCCTAGAAAGATCCAAAGAAATTGAGGTACTGAATTCAGTCCAGGTCCAGTCAGTCGGTCCCACATCAGTGGACCGCTCACAGCAGGACAGGTGAGCCAAGGCTGGAAGCCGGGGCACGACACAGCTGCTGTCTGTGTGTGGCACAGTTCAGACGATTCTTGGCCTCATTCTCACACACTGAAAACCTCCCAAGTCCCTTAATTTAGAATGTGATTGTTCAAATGGGGACTGAGCTGTAGTTATCCTTTGCCTCTCTGCAAAACCCGGTGTACCCTGTAAATTAATAACACACTGAGAGAATGCTCAAAAGAGTAACTTTGCGTCCATTAGAAGAACTCATCTGCAACTCAATAACTGATAATTATAAACCCTCTAACACAGTGCCTTATAGAAGGCTGAAGTGCTGGGCGAATTAATAAATCATATTCACCTACATACTGAATAAAAAGAAAAAGTCCTCTACTTTGTAATATTTTTATTAGTCTAGTTTAAGCTGCTATGTACATTTGAAAATAGTAAAAATGTCTTAAATATTCTGAAATTCAAACTCACACAGGCCATTTCCGGTGTGCCCTGATCTCCTACCCACTACCAAACCAAACCAACAGCATCTGTCCCAACTGTCTGGACCCACATGTATGGAAAGCCTGCAGCCTGCTCTACAGTGTCACCGTTACTTGTCGCAGAGCAAAGGCAAACATTTCCAGTTGGCCTCCTTAATCTTCATTAACTGTAAAACAAGCTGATTTTTAACCGTAACAAACCCAGGTGCCACTTGGGCCGTATTTACTCTGAGACTCATCTGGCACAAAGAAACCAAAGCCATACGTATTCAAAAAGTGAAATAAATGTGAAGATCAGCTTCAAGTTCACACTCTCCCGTGGGTATGGAGCCGTAAACCAGGATGGAAATTCCACATAAATAATCAGGAAAGCCACTAGAAAAATTAGGCCCTAAATAAAATTCTAAGCTTAATTCAAAAGACAAATGAGAAAAAAAGGCAATGATCATCATATATTCCAATGTAATGGGCTTATAAACTTGCTCAGAGCCTCAAGAATGCTGATGGATGTTTTTAGAAATTAGAAAACGACAGGAGTGTCATTGATATACAAAAACTATGCAAATGTGAGTGCAGAGAAATGATGATCGAGACAGTGCCAGCCCTCTCCAACAAAGCTTCGCATCTCTCAGTGACTGTACACAAAGTGACTCAGCATTCACATTAACTCTCTGCATACGTTGTGCAAGAAGCCAAATTCACCTGCCCCTTCCTATTCTAAATGTGTTCCTTCAAAATAACTCAGGAAAATGAATCTTGTGAAGAACACACTTCTCACTGCAAGCATGGCTTGAGCACAGCTCCCACACCAGCCCACTGTCCCTGTGCTCCAGCCCGCCCTGGAAACTCCCTCCTCCAGGCCTGGTACCTCTGCCCAGACTGCCCCCTTGCCCAGCTCTCCAACTCTGACCTGACCCTAAAACTGGTGGGGATGGGGAGGTGAAGCCTAACAAGTCCTGAGCACCAGCCATAAGCACATTACCTACTTTTTCCAGGTGCTACCCCATTTCCAGATGGGAAACCTGAGGCATGTAGGCAACTTGCCTAAGGTTTATCGGACTCTAAAACCTTTGTTCAGTCCCCACTGGTTGTACCACTACCTGACTTAGCTGAAAATACTTCTCCTTATATTTACTTTCTGTAACTTCATCACTCCCTCCCAGGGGTGGTTCAGGGTCACAAAAGATCCTAAAGCACTCTTAGCTTCTACAAGCAGCAGCAGCCTTCCAAGAATACTTTCTGCAGAATCACCCTTCATGGTTGTAGTGAAAACCAGAAGTGGCCGGGTCCTCCAAGGTCTCTAAGTCAGAGATTTGTCTTGAGAAACCCTAGGGCTCTTTGGAGGTGCTTCAGGGTTTCCACAACATGTGAGGAGAATTTCATTTATTATTATCCACTATTAAAAATATACTACCAATTATATAAATTTTGGATACTATTTTAATACTAAAACAGGTACAAATGCATATGAATATTCCATCCTGATCTGCATACTTACTTGTATCAATTTTTCATTACTCTGGAATTCAGCAAATTCACTGTGAAGGTCTCCCAATGACCTCACGTCCATCTCCACATGGAGAAAACCACCTCTGCATTGCTAAGCTGTGTTAAAGACCATAAGGCGGTTATCCCCGAGGCAGACGTCATGTGTGTGTCATCTCTATTTCCAGGGCCTATCAGAAATCTAGCATATAGGATGTGTTCAGTAAGCAGTCATTAACAATGCCAGCAACCTCAGAAAAAAAAAAAATGGACCCTTATGGTAATCAACATCACTCAGTAACCTAGAAAATCGGTCTCCAAGAGCTATTTTCTTAAACTTCTCCAGGAAGGAAGTAAATAAATATGAAAAATGTCAAAGGTTTAAGGTGAAAGTGAAAAGGAAATGAGACATTTATTTGCTTTGTGAACTTTCAATTTTAAATTATTCATCCAGCTTGTAGAACACTAACTTTTTAGCTGTCCTCCGGAATGGAACCTTGAACAACAGGAAAGACGGATTTCATATTCTCGTGTAGGTAAGGGAGAATGGGGCCAGAAACCACGAGCACTGCGTTTGATTCCAAAGTCTCTCCCAGACAGGTATTTCAACTCGTGACGAGTGCAAGTAACCAATCCAGAGTCTTTTCACGTCCGTGTATAGGGAATGATTATCATAAGAGACGTTAGCAATTATTTTCCAGCGTGATGTAAGCTGAGGCAGCAGCGCCAAGCAAGCGTCCTTGTCAAACACACGCCAGCCTTCTGAATTACTTCACTCACGTTCCCCTGATTAGGATGCGCGCTGCGTGCTGCTTAATACGATCTGCCACCGAATGCCAAGTACTTCAGAACTAAATTAGGAAATATGTCCAAATATATAGAATGATGCTAAGAGCTGTAAGTGGTTCTCTCTCTTCCTTTATGAGGTATGAGACTCATCGCCAACATAATGCTCTTAAATGAGGCAATTCTATCTTCTAACCCTCCACCTCTGAGAGCAAAATTTAATTGAGGCAGCAAAAGAATTAATAAAGATGATATGGTATCATAAAAACGTTTTCATGGATGGAAGTATTTTTGACAGATTCAGGAAATATGAAACAAAGACATTTTAAAGGGACATTTGGGCACAGAGGGCCACATTAACAGAGTTGACACTGATCTTTTTGCTCTGCGGCATGATGAAGAGGTGAGGCCACAGTAATTGCTATTACATTTGTTTTCTTCTGCAATTGTATGCTGCTTAGCAATGACTACTTGTAAGATCATTTATGCCACAGAAGTCTGAGAACCCAAGATGCAATGTCAAAACTTAAGAATCCATTTTCATCTAAAAGCAAAAGAACTTCAAAAACAGCCCTTCTCACCAGCAAGACACAAGAGCTGATGAAGGAGTACTAAACAAGTTCCAGCCCAATCATTCCTGCCAGCAGTAGGTATGGCCCTTGGGAGATGCCATCAGAGAAGCAACAGTAGAGCAATGGATGCCTCAACCCGTTTCAGAAGTCCTCTGCTACGGGTCTGCCTCCAGTGGTAGGTCAGCTCAACACGACTCCACGGGGAAAGGAGAAAGTTTAAACCACCTAATCACTTAAAGAATCAAGGAAGTGTGGGTGCTGGACAGTCACATGTCCAACCCTCCTCATTTTACAGAAAAGAGGCAGATCAGACGACTCTCTTAAAAGAACCACAGGCTTTCCCTCAAGTGGTACAACACAAAGTGAGAAGGGGCCCCTAGCGGTGCGGGTTGTATGTAGCTCTTTCCACCCTAACAGCGGTCTGATAGGGCTCTCAGGTTCTTTCCCATCAAGTATCACAATGTTTATTGATAGATAAACCATATAAAATCAGGGCAGGAACACGACTTGATAAATTAGGGGGACAATTTCCACACTATAATAAGAGGGACCAATTCAAATTCTCACCATTTGCTTCACACTCACAGAAACCATTTCAAGGGCATTTGTAGTCTCTCAGAACTGATCAGTTTTGTGCAAGTAAACCATGTTTCTTTTAAAAAAAGACTTGTGCACTTGCCCAGGCACTGATTCTAGGTGAAGCCCTGTGATGCTAGATGAGGTCATTCATCCTCAAAGCAGAGAACTACAAAATAATTAAATGAAGGTCAGGGCCAGACAGATCTGTTTATTCCTTCTGGCCTCATTTTGCTGTGATCTTTCTGTAAAGTCCGTGAGAGGAAAGATGGTAAGGAACCTGCTGGGAAAATGGGATGCACTGCCATCTACCACTTTCCAAGAAACGCCCTATAGAGGGCCGTGTCTATAAAAATGATGAAGGCACAGACCCCTCTGACCCAGCAAGTGTCCTTGGAGGAACTAATTCTACAAACATATTCATGTGGACCAAGTATTATTCCCAACAGCAAAACACTGGGAGCAACCTAACACCCATCAGTAGGGGGATAGCCGAATTACTTAAGGTACGTGCACAAGGTGCAACATCACAAAATTGCAAAACAAACAAACAAAAAACCATCAGGAAGTTCTTTATTTTGTCATAAGAAACGATGAAATGATCTCCAAGAGATTTTGTTGCAGGAAAAAGCAACATGGAGAACAATAATATAGTATTTTACCATTTATATTTTTTGCAAAGAGGGGATTGAGGGCATGTATGGATACTCTGCTTACATAGCATAAGGATGCATGAGAAACCGGCAACACTGATTTGGCTCCAGGCAGAGAAACCGGGTGGCAGGTTGAAAAGAGTAGCAGGAGTCATTCCACTGCACACCCTCCCTTTCCCATCTTTTGACTTCTGAATTAGGTGAATGCATTACCCAGTCAAAAAATTACCTTTAAAAAAAGATGTTTAAACATCTGATCTTTTAAAAAAAGAGTGAAAATTGATAATAGCCATTTCTTTCTATGACTTTATTTGGCCAAAGAAGATGCTGGCAAACCCAAGGGTGGCCCCTAATTCTGGCCTCTAAATTCCAAAAGTCTGGGGAATCCCTGCACCACAGGCAAACCAAAATGTACCACAGCACTAACTCTTTCTCTGATTCTTACTACCTAAGCTGGAAATGAGTGAATCAGCTGTATTCAGAAGCCTTTCCTTAAGATTAAATAGACAAATGGTCGCTAAAGGTAAGTTACTTGGTTCATTTCCTTATAAAACTCTGTTTATTAACAGAGCTAGGTTACTTGACAAGTACCAGTTTGCTGAATCTGTGCATAATGCTGTTTGTTTGTTTGTTTGTTTTGTTTTGTTTTGTTTTTTTGAGGGGGAGGTATTAAGGTTTATTTATTCATTTACATTTAGAAGAGGTAGAAGAGGTACTGGGGATTGAACCTAGGACCTCGTGCATGCTAAGCATGTGCTCTACCACTTGAGCTATACCTTCCCCTCATAATGCTGTTTTAAGGCTCCAATGCCAGAACACAACTGGCGGTCTGTAACTACCCATGACAAACACATGACAGGCTGGCTAGTAGATATATGAATAGATGAATGTGAACCATTATTACTGATGCTCATTCAGCTGTGGTGCCTATAAAATGCTAATGTGATCATCATATGGTGCAAGGATATTCTCCAACTAAACAAAAACAGAACGTCTGGAATACGTCTACTGGTCACGGAAATTTCAGTTCCTGACTAAAATTCTGCATCAACATTTGGATTTCAGTGTCTGATTTTATCACAGTTAATCACTACTGGACTAGAGCTAACCCCCAGTTCTGTATCAGGCACAAACGAAGATAACCCCAACCTGTGTTCTCATAAAGCCTTTATCTGAATCCTAGACATACAGGCCAGAGGCACAGACACAAACCCCCATGGGTACATAGCTTCAGGCAAATTCTACTGCTAATAGGCTCACACTGAGCTAATAAAATGTGCTGGAACACAAGCTGCCAGGCCGGAGACAGACAGACCCAAAGTGCGGTACTCATAAGCAAAGTGACACTGAGCCTGCACATGAGGCTTTGAGAATTATGACAGTACATTATGGGGTGGCAGGATGCTACCAAAATCTCACAGAGCCACCCATGACACAGTTTAATTCACACAGAAATGTTGGCTTTTCTGAGGAAAGCAGGAAATCCACTAAACATAATCAGATGGGAAGTCTCACCTCTGTAAAAATAAGGAAAGTTTCATAGCTAAAGCTTGGCTTCCCTCACGTTCGAGTGGGTGGCGTTCATGTTGGTGAAACATGTCAATGCAGAGTTATCACCGGCACTAGTAACAACAACCCATCCACCCACACGAGTGTTTGAAGGTTTGGGGTGTACTCACAAAATATCTGGATGACTAAACGCTACTGTCAGATTTCAAAAAGATATTTAAACACATTCTTGTAGCAAATTTACTTCCACTCTTAATTTTAAAACATCAGTGAAAAATATCTGTTAACAAGCTGTTGGAGAGACTATAACTTTTTACAAAGGAGTTTTCATCAAATTAATGTATGAATCAGCTGATTCTTATAATTAATGCTTTTTTAATTAGGTTGGAAATTTTGAGAGGCATCCAAAAAAGTGCCTACTTATATCTGTAGCTAAAGGATGCTCCCAGTCGAATTTTGTGCTGAGCAATCCCTTTAACTGGTTTCTCAAATATGTCCACTCCAATTGTATCACAATAGAAACAGATGCAGATAAGTCAAAAGAAATAGGAACTGCCAGATGAAAAATGTATTAAAAATATGAAAAATTTAAACCAGGCTAGTATTAAATACAACCATCATCTTGCTACACTGAGAACTTGAGAAATAAATGAGATAACTGAAACTTGGAAGTACGATGGATGAAAAATTAGAAAGCAGTCTCTCTTCTCTCAACAACTGAGCTCACCGAGGATTGGAAAAGTGTTTTCAAAGACTGAGAAAGGAAACTGCCTTAGGAAACCAAATACTGTCCCCTTCCCCCACTCCCTGGGAAGACAAAACATAGGACTTATATCATCATAGACTTTCCAGCTAAGATATGCTGTACACGCTCCAGCAAAGCAGGCCAACTTGAGCACAAAGGGAGTCCCTTCTCACAATGAGATTATAATAAGCCACATGTGTCTTCTATGGTTTTATCTATCTTCCTAGATGAAGAATACACAATTGGAACCCAGGTTGCAAAACCCATGAACACCTAGATTTGGCCTTACAGGTGTCTATACATAGGGGAAACAAGATGTAAAAATCACAACCAGAGGCCAGACTCAAACTGTGAGTGGTGGAAAGAACAGGGAGCTCACAGTGATGGTTTTTAACACCCTAGAGCCAGGCACTACACTTAAAGCTTCACACATTTGTTCTCACTTAATTCTACAATTTTATGAAGTAGATACTGTTAGGAACTCCCTTTTACAAATGAGGAAACTGAGGCACAAAGAAGGTTAAACACAACCTGTTTAAGGTCACATTGGGCAGTAGGTGGTAGGGTTGCAGCTGGAATGCTGGCAGTGTGCGTCCAGAGCCTGGCTCTCTTCCGTTTCACAACACTGCTATGTGGACAAGGGTTCCTTCCTTAGAAGGAGGATGTCATCAGAGGAGCCGCTGGCTCAGAGGAGTTCCTTCCCAGGGATTACACCCACTGCCAGCAGGGTCAAGAGCTGGCAAATTGGAGGAAAATCAAAACAAAACAAAACTTTATCCCT
This sequence comes from Camelus ferus, assembly GCF_009834535.1. NCBI lineage: Eukaryota > Metazoa > Chordata > Mammalia > Artiodactyla > Camelidae > Camelus > Camelus ferus. The sequence goes on from NC_045727.1 coordinate 7,886,665, forward strand.
CTCTCCTCTGATTCCACTGGAAGAGAAAGAGTTCTGTAAGTCAGCTTTAAGACTAAGTACTTGGCCTACAGTCAGGATAGTAAAACACTAAGTCGTGATAAAATTGAGTCATCACGCAAAGAATTTCAATTAAAAACTTGTCTCCTTGTTTCTGGCTCAAGGAGTACTGGAGGCAATTTTACACACTGTGGATGAAAATGTAAATTTTGATGCAACCTTTTTAGAGGGCAGTTTGGCAATGTCCATCAACCCTCCTACCAAGCAACATAATTGTTAGGAATCTATCCTAGAGATACACTACATAAGGACTTTTTCAAGGTGCAACATGCTTTGCAGCACTGTCTATAACAGCTCAAACAGCGAAAGCAACCTAAATGCCCACCGGTGAGGGGGCTGGTTAAACAGACTGGGTTGTATGCACTGTTGGAATCCTAGGGAAAGGGAGCTGACATAAAATGCTCTCCGAGGTACACTGCTGAAAAAAAACGATGGGCACAAAACAGATGTATACCTCTCATTTCTACAAAGATACATTTTTAGGGTATAAATATACCTATACATATGCATTAAAAATTTCCAGTTTGGATACCAAAAAACTGTTAATAGTTTCTTCTGTGGAGTAGGGCTGGAGGAAGGGAAGAGAAAGAAAACAATTACTTTTCATTTTATATGATTTTGAAGTACCCGATTTTTTTTTTTTACCATGCTGATATATTGCCTGAACACAACTTTTAAAATATATTATCACAGAGATTTAATTTTTAAACTGCCTTCTAAAAAATAAAATTCATGTTCTTTTCTGTTAATTGTGCATCTTGCTATTTTTGTACCTTGTTTCCTTCATACACCCATCCCAGACTCTTCACACCGAAAGCAGCCTGGCTGGCTGAGACATCTAGACATGTGACAGGCTGGCCGTAGACATAATGGAGGGTTCTGGCAGAGTCCTCGGCTTTTAGCAGGTATACCAGATCTCCAGCAGTGGCTACCGCCACAGGGTACCTTCCAGTATCTGGAACTATTTCAAGGTAGTCAACCTGTTAAAGAATAAGAGTTGTTTAGTCCTTCACATCTCGCCTACAATTCATCCTGACTTGGTCAAAAATTCTTCCTACACATCCATGAGAAGACCAGCAACCCAACAGAAAAAATGGACCAAGGGTCAGTTCACAGGAAGTGAAACACAGTTCTTACACATACGAAAAGATGCTCGTCATAAAAGAAACACAATACACTCCTAAAGGGAGAACTACAAAGTGAAAATTCACCAAGATGCCATTTTCATCTGTCATATCAGTAAAGATTAATCAGTCTGATGAGATACTGGGCTGGAAGTGGAGGGGGGACAAACAACCACATTTATGGATCCCACTTGCAGTTGGTGAGATGTAATCTGGTCTGACTTCTACAGAGGAAAATCTGGCAACATTTATCACAATGTCAAATGCACATATGCTCTGACCCAGCAAGCCACTTTTGGGAATTTATTTACAAATAAACTCACATTTATGCAAAACAGTTGCATACAAAGTTATTTCCTGTAGCACTATTTGGTCATACCTAAAAACTGAGAAACCCTAAACATGCATTACTAAGGGACTAATTAAATAACTTACAGTATCTCTACGTTTTCTATACCACGTGGCTATAGAAAAAAGCCTGAAGACATTCTTTATAAACTCATACATACAGGATCCTCTCTAAGACAAATTTGGGGGAAAAAAGAAAACAAGGTAACAGGATTCACAGTGTGCTACTGTGTGCAAAGGTGGGGCAGAGGAAGCCTGTGATAACCTTGGCTGGAACGTGCACAAATCTAACAATGACTGCCTTTGGGGAGGGAAACAGGTTGTGGGGTGGAGTGGAAGGAGGATTTCGCCCTGTAAACCTTATTGTGCCTTTTAAATTCTGAACCATGAAGCTGTAGTAACTATTCAAAAATAAAAGTTAGTTTTACTTTTTTTCACAAGAAACAGAATAAATAAAGTTCACTCAGTTCCAAATGACAAAAAATCACATTTTAACACTTGTACAGAAGCCAAAAATGTGTTGCTAAAAGGTCAGAACTATCTATGTTATCTGCTTTCTCCTGGTTTCAGTGTCATCCGAGGGTAGGGAGGCCACTGCGAGCATTTTTGTGCCACCACAGTCCTCCCAGCTGCATCACTGCTAACACGTTCTCTCATCCGCACAGGTGTGAGGAGCTCCCTTTAGGAATAACTTGCTTTTCTGTATTCCTAAGTGACACGCTTCCCCCCGAGCGCAGGGTCCGCCTCGCGGAGTAAATTCTGAGAGTACAAGAGCAGAGGGGAGTCGCCCACACGATTATGAAAATCCACAGTGTAAAAGGACAGCACTGCCCTGACCAGAAGCCAAACGAGTTCAAAGGCCTGAATCCTGAGAACCGTCCAGAGGCGCCTGAGAGAGAGTAAACATCTGGGTGACTGCGCTAATCCTCAGGCCCGACAGCGTGAGCAGCGGCCCCACGGCCCCAGGTCCCCAGCCCGGGGCCCATCACAAAGGACGGCTGTTCTAGGCCAGCATTACAAACCTGGGAACGCTGCCACTGTGGTTCAGGGAGCCTATCTGGGGAAGACAAAGATGGCCCAGCAGTCTGGGAAGGGGCGCCTTCTCCAGAGAGTGTGTTCTGTGGCAAGCCCTCATCCAGGGTGAGAAAACATAAATAGAAAGTATCACAACACATGCCTAGAGCACCAGCTGGTGTGTCCTCTCCCTCGTGCTAAAAACCATCTCTTACTTTCCTAAAATCAGCCTGATCAGTCTAGCCATTTAATTTCACCTTCTGCTGGATTTCTGACAGACCAAGAGGCTCAGACTGACTGTGGCTGTGCCATTTACTGGGAACTGAAAACGCTTCCTGCCTGTGCCAGGATACCACCTTACTGCCAAGGCCGGATTTGCACTTTCTGGAGGGACTCAGATCTTAACTGAGTTCAGATAGTTATTATTGACCTACAGTATTCTCTAGTTGGAGACCAAATAACAAGCACTAGGTAGTTTTGAGAACAAACAGAAATATGGTATTTTCACATTTTTTCTAATAAAACCCCAGGAGGAGATGACAGCATCAGGCCGTTTGGGGGGAACACCACACCCGAACTGCAGAGACTGGTCACTAAAAGGGAAAGCAGCTTATGGCAGGTGAAGCAGTGACGCCATGGCTTTTTGGTTATTCATGTCTAACAAGACTTTCCACTAGGGGACAAGGGAGACGAACAGGATTTGTTCCAGGTCAGGCCATCAATTTACTATTCAGCATTGGCTTTTCTGTTCACTCTCATTCTAGGGCCAAAACCAAGGTTGCTTTAAATTAAATCCAAATTCAGCATGGACAGATTTAAGCCTTTCCTTCTTACTAACAAATCACTCCCCCAGCCCAATACAAATGTAGAGGCTCAGATACCACTGAACTCGGGAATATGCTCTATGTAAAGAACTCTTAAGGCTGACTTAGCTTCACACAGGATGTTGTGGAACACGGCTCCCAAGGTGACACTGATTTAAATCTACTTTCACTCAAGAGTTACTCTTAATGCCAGCTGAGACAATCTTGGAATGCAGACAGTGTAGAATGGAAAGCTTCTTTTCCACATGGGCTGGGATGGTACCACTGAACTCATTTTCACTTATATATCTCAGATTTCCAGCAGTGAATGTCCTGTTAATGTGAAGGAGACTGAGGACGACAGTGATGAGAAACTCTAGCTCTGAAGTCAGCCCTAAGGTTGAAATCACAACTTCTTACCTGGGGCAAGCAACTCACTGATCTAAGCCTCTACTGGCTTCTTGGTAAGTGGGGAAAATAAAACCACCTATTTCGAAAGGCTGAGATTTATGGACATGAGGCCCACAGGAGCCCTGGTGAATGGGTGCTTCCAACATCATTACTATTTGTTTGTATCAGACCCAGAGATTCTAAGAATGAAAAATAAAATGACCAGACTAAAATTTTGCTCACCAGTTTCTGAACTTCAAATTCTGCAGTTATTTGCCAATATCCCTCCTCATTGGGGCATAACATTACGACATCAAAAGCAGAAGCTGTAGCAACAGTTGCATCTTCCTGGCTGAGAGCTAGTGCTTGTATTCTCGCATCATGCTCAAAACGATGAATAGGATACTTTCCAGTCCTTAGATCCCAAATATTAAGAAATCCTATGTAGAAAAAAATAATTCAGGTAACAATTAAAAATTCACTTAATATGCACAATTACAAACTAATCTTGAAATATAAAGAAAGTTTAAAAGATAAATAATAAATTGGTAAAAAATATATTTGCATCACATATAACAAAGGGCCGATTTCCTTACTATATAAAGAGCTTCTAAGATTCAATAAGAAAAGGCAATTGAAAAGTGAACAAAGGACATAAGAATGCTGTTCACAGAAAAACAAATGCAACTGACACATAAACATCTGACAAATGTAAAAAGTCACAATCTGAAAAATACAAATAAAAACTATAATAAGGTACTACTTTTCATCAAATTGACAAAGGCAAAAAATTTCATAGAACATTTTGTTGTTGAGGATGTGGAGAAATAAGTTCTCTCTTAAATTTTTGGTAAGAATGTAAACTATTTCACCCAACTCTGGAGGCAATACAACAACTTTTATCAAATTACAAACATACACAGGAGAGTCACTATAATGTTTTAAATTATGTCAGAAGATCAGAAGTTAGCTAAATGTCCACCAACAGAGAACTACTTTTTTCAAAAGTCATTGAAAAAAATTGTGTACAGATAAGTCTATGGTTGTTTAAGTTCAAATCCAGCTCCACTGCTTGCTAGCCGAAGGCCTTGGGCAAGTTGCTCATTGCTGAGAGCCTGTTTTCTCATCTGCAGAACTGAAGATAACATTACCTACTACACAGGACTGTTGGGCAGACTAAAGGTGATAAATGATACAAAACGCTGGAGAGAGACGTTATTTTATATATTTTATAGTGCCTGCTATGTTATAGAGCATATTTAATCTATCAATAATGCTATCGCCCACCCGTAAGTCCAGTCCTATTTCCTATAACTTCCTATTATCTAAAGCAGATCAAGTTTCACTTTTCTTCTCTTTGCAACCCCTCTTCCTATCTTTCTTTCCTTGTCCTTTGTCTTTAAACAGTAAATGCTTCGAACTTAGATTTTACTATAAGGCGTCATTCAGCACTAAATAGAGCGAGTCAGAAGAAAATAATACATTTGGGCTGCTTTGCAAGGCTTTCAAACTGTCAGTAGGCTAAGGAGGTGACTACAAACAAAAGAAGAGCTTTCCTCAAGTTAAATGTTGCTTCAGATGTAAAACACAGTGTACTCTTCTAAGAATTATGATAAACTGGGGGGACAAGCAGATTGCAAAAGGCTCCACAACACGTTCCTCTGGCAAATATTTTGGCAAATTCTTTCCATTCTGACACAGAAGAAACAGATATGCTGCAGAAAATGCAATGGCTCTACACATTAGAGAGGAGCCAGGCACATTCCAAGATGTGCCTCTTCCTAATATTCCTGCATTGCATTTGTTTACAGGCATCACAATACAACAGCAAAGCAACTGCTACTACATAAAGCTTCTGGCTCCTCTGTCTCCCCTCCTACAGTGCTGACTTCCATCCTGGGGGATCAGCATTATTTTCGTTTGACAAAAAAGAAGCAGAAACTCCATGAGGTTCAGTAACTGGTCCAAAGCCACTTGGTATGTGATGAGGCTGGGCTAGAGTTTAGCTAGAAAGTGCAGGATGAGCGGCTGCATTTACAAGTGCATAAAATAACTATGAGCTCAATGAGTAATCGCCATAAACTCAACCTGTGTTCTGCCAAGTGTGGAAGTTATTCAACCACAGCTCACTCGAAGCACACATGGAGTTTATCTATAAACACATTTTTCATTATTAATCAAGTATTGGTTTTGTTGGCATCATTTCCCCAACAGAACTGTATGCAATAAAATACTCTACACTGCAAGGTTGCAGAGCTATTCTACAAAGGGGCTTTTTAGAAAATATATTTAGGGTGCCAACCATTTAAGGAGCACACCCTTCTCTTCTGGGTGCCTGTTATGTCATGATCTTCGTCAATTTTCTCTACTTCAACTATTAAGTGTACAACTCAGTCAGATCATCAGTGCCCCTATCATTTGCACAGCCCTCCAAGGTCACTTTTAGGTGCATTAACAGTTAGGATTGTCATGTCTGCTTGATGCACTGACCCTGTATTATACGCAATGTCCCTCAATCCCTGGTTATGCTCTTTGCTCTGAAATCTACTTTGTCTGATATTGCTACAGCCACTCCAGCTTGCCTTCAGTTAGTGTTAGTATGCATGCCTTCACCTTGCCTCCTGTCTTTATACCTGACATGGGTTTCTTGTAGACAGCATATAATTGGTCTTGCTTTTAATTGGGGTGTTTATAGACTATTTATCTTTAATGTGATTATTGGTAAAGGTGGGTTTAATCCACCATTTTGCTGCTTGTTTTTTATTTGTCCTGTTTGTTCTTTGCTCCCCTTTCCCCTCTTTTTCTGCCTTCTTCCGGACTAAATATGTGGATTAATTATGCATTTACTTCATTTTAATTCCTCCATTGGTTTACTAGCCAAAACTCTTATTTTAGTGGTTGCTTTAGGAGTTTAACATACATCTGTGACTTACCAGCCTACCTTCAAGCGATAACACACAACATCACGTAGAGTGTAAGAACTTTACAGCAGCAAACTTCCATGTCCTCCCTCCCAGCCAGCCTCTCTGCTATTGTTGCCACACTTTTTATCTCTACATATGTTGTAAACCCCACATAACATTGTTATTTCTACATAGGCAGGCAATTATCTTTTAAAGAGAAAAAATTTAAAAGCCATTTGTATTTACCCATGTAATTACCACTTCCACTGCTCTTCCCGTATCACTTGTAACATTATTAAATCCTGCAGCTTTTGCAAGATTTGTGGTTACACTTTGCAACTGTATTGTTGGGTATCTAACCCCAAAATACCTGGGCAAGGTGAGGAGGAACAAACACAGCAGCTAACAGGAGGGCTGTCTGACTGAAAGGTAATTTTATAAAAGGTCATTTTATTAGTTAATAGAGTTGTTATCATGGCTACTTTTATAACCTCAAAACTGCAGGGGCCTGAACAGTAAATACCTGAATTATAAGAATGTTTCGTAATATTGTAGTGATTATCCACGTCAATCAATATTTAGCCAAAAAGGAGTCAGTGCAACAACACAACTCAGTAAGTATTTTTTGAGCCTCTGCTCTGGACCAGCCACTGTTCTAGGCACTGGGGAAACCGCAGTGAACAACACAAAATAAACAAAAAAGTCCCTGACTGCGTGGAGTTTACATAGTAGTGGCATCACCAAGCATCTCTTTTGGGGGCATTCAGGAGGGATATGATCCCAGTGCTCACAAAATTCACATTGGAGAGAGACAAGGTAGAGTCACAAAAATATAACAGATATACACACGAAGTGCAGTGGGAAAATGGATAAGTTTAACTTTTTGTCCTGTTGTCACACTATTTAAAGACCCCCCCCCCAAAGGAGCAGCTAACTTTTGCAGACATTTCAAGCTGAACTGCATTACATGATATTAAAGAAGTAGTAGCCAATGCCTGTCAGAGCCAAATAAATTCCCTTCTTAAGCAGGTGATGATTTTAAAAATATGATGTAAATTCATTTGAAAGGCCAAGTTTTATCATATTGTAGATGCAGCAATAATACGGATTTGACACTTGGTATTGGGTGGACTTCTGGAGCGGAAGAATTCTGTCCTTTCCCTGCTATATCTCCTATGGAGTGAATTCAGCTGAACATCAATCATGGTTTACTGAATGCCTGTCTTATGTTTTAGCAAGGGAACATTTGGTTGTAAGAAATAAATCAACTGGCTTAAATACATAAGGAAACAGACTGAAGAGGAGGACTATTTCATGGAACCCAAGGGCAGGAAGTATAGCTGGACATTAAAAAGGATCAGCTCAGACCATGAACTAGGAAAACACTTGGCCCCAAGGCAGTGTACGTACCTTGCCCCTGCTTCTCTCTGCAGCTCCGGGCATCCCTCTCTCTCTCCTCCTCAAAACAAAGCAGCTTTCTCTCTTCCCCACTTCACAAGGTCTTCTGTTCCAAGCACACAACTGAGACAAAGTCTGAAGCCCAAGTGGCTCAGCCCAGACCGTGAATCAGCTGCCCTTAGGCCTGGGGCCCGTATCCTTATCTATTCAACTGAGGCCAAAAGGCCAGCTCAAATTCTATGAATCTGCCTACCTCTAAAGGGACTGGGGAGGGCCTTTAGAGAAAGGAGACTCTTCAAAAGGTGTCTACTACCCGCATCCCGCGTGCTAGGCCCAGGTGAAGCCAGAGAAAACTTCTTAGCAAATGTGGAGGGAGCTTCCGTGTGGTTCCTTGGTACTGACTTAACAGATAGGTCATCGCCATCACTCCCTGAACCAGGCACAGCGCTGAGAGCCAGAGCTAACGGCCCGTCTGCCCCCATACCAGGAAAGCTGGAAGGAGAGCAGGTGTCTGTCTCTCTCCCTGACAAAACCTCAATCGCCAGATAAAAGATGTTTAATCCTGAGCTAGTTCCATTCATGAGAAATATGAAAAGGAAGCAGACAAAAGAAAAACGAAGGGTCTCTTGAAAAACCTGGAAGACCACAATGAGTGAGGGACACTGGCCCAATAAAGTAGATAGGAGTAGGGCTTGGCAGTCCCACCTGCTCTCTGGGCCCTGGACCCTCCACCTTGACGAGCGGCAGCAGGGCTGCAGGAACTCTGAGTTCACAGCAGCCCAGGAACAGTCATTAATGGTGACATGAGTAACGATGGCCAGTCTTTTGAGGAGACATAAAGCCTGCTCAGCAGCTGTGGATGGGCACCCATGCCAGTTTGCAGCATACCCCTCCCACCTCCCAAAGGAGGCCAGCCAGAGTGTGGTAATGAAACTGCACATAGTGGAAATGGGATCTAAATGAGTTTAAACTGATTTATGTTAGCTTTTGTAAAGATTACTCGATATCAGGAAAGTGCTACCACTGTGAAATAATGTCGACAATCCTTAAGACCTCTGCCTAATGGTACTTGCACAGAATATTTATATTCCTCGTCATGGGAACAAGGACCATAATGGATACCATTTTTGTTTTATTAGGGATGCATATTTAAATTAATCTGCTATTTGCCTAAACAATTAGCTGCTTCTGTTTGCACGCACAAAGCCAAAATTGCAATTAGGCTTCCATCAAAAAGATAAGTCCCAACTAAAACTGTCCCGGTGGAGTCATAAGAGCTCAAGGCAGAACTTTCCAAAATTACTTTTTAGCATAATGGTAATTATGTTAATTGCTTGAAAGGTAAATAACTGCTGAACTGGTTTTGGAAAAAGACAATTGGTATTAACCCTCCCCATTGATCTTTTTCATGCACCATAAAATTTAAAATAAGTTAATGGTTTAGAAAGCCATAGACTGGTCACTACTTGAATTGCAGAGTATCTCCTGTGGTCTTCAGTGCTTTCTTGATCAGAACTTATTTTAAGCCATGAGCTCCTGTTCGCTTAAGCTCGTACAATAAACACCTGAGGCTTGGTCTCAGCTTTGTAATAGTTAAGTAGACAGGATCAATTAACTGCAGTTCAGAGACACAGAATGAAGCTGCTATTTATAAAGACAGCTGGCAATCTCAATTTCCACCATGTAAATAAACATTTGCCTATAAGATATTAAGCGGGAGTCAAAGGAAATTTTGCAACAAGCATTTTAACAGAAATTTTAAATACACCCATAGCACTCACTAAACGTGTGCCTCTTCACTCATTAAGTTTACACAATATCACTGTGAAATGTAGGCCAGGGATGTCAAGGTGGCATAAATTTTGAGAGGACAAAACAAGTTCTGCTTCCACAGAAGAGGTGGTCAGTTGGATGTTAAAAGCAGTGCAAACAAGAGTCTTTATGAAGGGCCAAATAATGGAGGGTTCTGAAAAAGAAAAAAGCTGAATGAAATTGATTCTTCACTTGGATGCTGCCTCCACTGTGCATGTCATCCTTGACATCCCAGGTGAACATAGCTCTAAAGTTGAACTCCATGGCTTACAGCAGAAAAACAGTACATCTGGAGTGCTCTGGAAGCTGCATTCCAGACTGACAAGTAAGGCGATCTGAATGGGCCTGTGGTCCAATGAAGTGACTGGTCAGGACATAAGCGAGACACGAGGTCACCAAAGCAGAAACTGAGTCAAGAAGGAGGAAACATGAATATATTTGGTAGTCTCAAGTCCAAAGCAAAAGGAAAGGACATTCTGAAAAGGAGAATCAAAAATGAAGAGACAGTAAACTGAAAAAGAGGCAAATGATGTAGTGTAAGAATATGACAATGAGACTAAATGGAAGAATTTAAAGTCAAAGGAAACACAGGTTGACGTGGAAGATATCGGACCAGCTCTTCTACAAGGGAAAGTGCGAGGAGGCAGACGGTGTGAAAGAGACATCACTGTGCACACAGCCACTAACTCCAGCCAGTTCTTTCCCACAAAGTAACTGAGTGATGTGAACATAACATAGAATCTATCTGGAAGAGTGTGTCAGATGCTGGGAGTGGTCAATGCCTCCAGAGAAGAGAAGAGGTGACTTGGGGAATCAAAGGACTCAGTGGTGATAGGGAGAGAAAGAAAACTTTTTACTATACGTATATCCTTTGGTGCTAATTGAGTTTTTTCTACATCAATTTGTTATACTTTGTATATATATCTTTATAAATACTTATCAGTGATGGGATGTTTTTATTGTTTTTTTCCAATCATAATCTTCGTGATTTTATAATCAATACTTAATTTGGATACAAAAAATTTAATTAAAAACTCAAATTCTACCTCCAACCCATTGATGGGTTAAAGTGAATTAAACTGCAAAGGAATCCACAGCATCACCACTTCCCCTAAATCAGCCGGCACGGGGCCTGGGCAAGGACCGGCATTCAGTAAGTGTTAGCCTCCTTGTTCTTTCTCTTCTTTTGAAAACTACTGTCTATTGATAACAGGAAAATGTCTATCTTCAAAATAGTTCCACTGATATGTTGAGTGATAATGACTATATAATATTTAGAAACCTGTGTAATTTAAAAACAACGCTGGTACCTACTGAGGTTGAGTGATAGGTATGTGGGGGTTCATCATATTATTCTCTCCACTTCTATGTATTTTGAGTTTTCAGCAATAAAAGGGTTTTAAGAAACAATTTGAAGGGCTATCACTAACAAAACTAAAAACAAATATTAACTCATGTTTTATAAATATTTTCAGTAGCTACACTGCAAACTGACTTCTCAATTAGAACAGATTTACAATGAAAATTCTAGTGATGACATTTTACAGCTTCTAGAAATCCCATTCCAAATCCTCAAAAGATCTTGAAACTATAATATCAATTTCCTTTCAATCAAAGTGTAAATAAATGGCTCAAACAAAACGCAGAAAAAAACCCTCAAAGCTGCAGTCAGTTTTGAGTTAACACCAAATGAGAACAAGTAAATGGAAACAGAGAAACTTACACATGCAAATCTCCTCAGCTCATAGACAGGTTTTGCCACGAGGACCCTGAACATTTGGCCGGGGCTCCTCCATGTCGCTCCGTGTTCCTCAGAGGAGGATCACAACAGCCCAATACAGATTTCTCCCCTGAACTCCAGACCCACCGATCTACCTGGCTTTGAAACCTGTCATCTTTAGACTTTTTTGTTTACCTCCTAAAATAATTTTGAAAAACTAGGTCTCCCTTTCACATTTTCTATATAGAATCAAAAAAAATTATTTATCATAAGTTTTCAGTAGTGGCAAAAAAGTAACTTCTGGCATATTTCTAAACATTGACATTTTAAAATAAAATAGCTAACATCATTCTTTAGAGAGCATTTTTTGGAAACAAAACACCATAGATTATAGATACTCACCATCATGCATTTAAAAAAAAAAAAAAAAAAGAGGAGGGAGGAAATAGCCCAAAGACAAATAAGCAAGATACAAAAAGTGTGTTGAGAATCCCTAATTGTACAACCATCACCGGAAGAACACACGGGTTCGAATCTCTTCTAACCTCAGGCCCCCAATCCAGCCAGACAAGAGAAAAGGGACAGGTATATTCTCATCTGAGGAATCATCTAACTATAAAAGAATCAAGTTATGAGAAAAAAACCTAATCCTTAGTTAATCTAACTTTTTTTTCATTTTGAAATATTTCAACTTACAAAAAGGTTGCAAAAATTATACAGTCACAGTACACACTTTACCTGGCTTCCCCAAATGTTAACATATTACAAACCATAGCAGCATGATCAAAGCCAAGAACTTAACATTGACTTTATTTGAATTTCACCAACTCTCCCACCCACATCCTTTTTCTGGTCCAGGATCCAATTCAGGATTCCACATTGCTTTTAACTGTCATGTCTCCTCCTTCTATTCCACTCTGAGACATATGCTTCATGCCCTTGACACTTGGACAGCACTGACCACTTATCATGCAAAAGGTCTATCAGTTGTCTGATGCTCAGTCATGTTTAAATCAGGCTGTGCATTTTGTAGCAGAAGTAGCACAGAACTGTTGTTCCTTTTCAACACACAGTATCAGAAGGAACGTGCTGTCAGTTCCTCATGACTAGCAATGGTAACCTTCATCACCTGGTTAAGGTGGTATCCGTCAGGTTTCTCCACTGTAAAGTCACTATTTTTCTCTTGTGGAGAGAGAATTTGAAATCTTGCAAATATCCTGTTTCTCATATTAATTTCAGCATCCATTGGTGATTCTTGCCTGCAACAGTTATTGTGGTACTTGCCAAATATTCGTTTTCTATTTTCACCATCTCTTCTCCGTGTATTAATTGAAATGCTACCGTAAGGAAGAGCTGCCCCATCTCCCTAACTTATTCAACTATTTACGTCAGTAAGGACTCATGGATATTTACCTTATTCTCTAGGTTATAATCCATTACTGCCATCATAGTTTGTTGCTCAAACTGTCCGTGATTTGGCCTCTTGAAGCTCCAATTTGGTTCCATTGTCCTATAAATACAAACTTTTCCTCCTTTATCGTTTTTTGAAAAGGTAGGGTAAGTCCTCCAGCTTTGTACTTGTTTTTCAAGGTCGTTCTTGGCTATTCTTAGCTTCACGTATTCTTTTAGATCTAAAATTTTAGAATCAGCTTATCAATTTCTACCTAAAAAGCCTATAGAGATTTTGATTGGATGGAATCCCTAGGTCAATTAAGGCAGAGCTGACATCTTAAAAGCTTCCAATCTGCCAATCCATGAATAACTCTCCATTCATTTGGGCTTTCCTTAAATTTTTTTCAGCAATATTTTATAGTTTTCAGTATACAGGTCTTAAACATATTTTGCTCAATTAATCCCCAACTATGCTACATTTTTGATGCAATATTAATTTCTAATTGTTTGTTGCTAACTTGAATACAGCAGATTTTTGCATGTTAACCTCATATTATTCTAGTAACACTCTTATTGGTTGCTTAGGATTGTATCCATAGACAACTCACCCATAGATAACTTTACTTCCTCCCTATCTGGATGCCTTTTCTTTCTTTTTCTTGCCTTACTGCCCTAAGTAGGACCTCCAGTACAATGCTGAACAATAGTAGTGAAAGTGGACACTCTTGCCTTGTTTCTGATTTTAAAGGGAAACCATTACCTGTTATCATTAAGTACAAAGTTAGCTCCAGGTTTTTCACAGTTTTTAAGTATTTGGAGATTTCCCCTGGAGTCAGCCATTATTCCAAGCAGCCCTGGGTCCTTTTAGTGAAGAGCGGTATTTTCAACATCTGAGCACTAGGTATACTTATTGCTACTAGACTGTTGCTCCTTCTATACCTTCTCAGCAAACAAAGCCAGGACACACGTGAATATATATGCATACAAACATATACATTTCTACTTACTTCTCTATCTATAGTGAAAACATGAATTCCACACCAACACTTCCTATTCCAGTCCAGCCTCACAGAGTTCACTCTGGCTACCCTGTTTCGATACCTGTATCTTCCCTTCACCAATAATGAAAAAACTGGCTCCCATTGTTCTCAATATACTTACCTGTTCAATTTCCCTGTATGTTGCGAACCTTCCAAACCCTCCAGGCTACTGCTCTACTCAGACTCCCTGCTCCACCTGTCGCTGGCCGCACTGGGCTGCCTTCCTACTCCATGGGTCTGCATAATGGCTTTTTGGCTGAAAATACTAAGTACACTCCACAAATGCATTTATTTTTGCTTTAATAGAGCCTAGGGTTTAGAATGGAGTAAACATTACAACTTAAATTAAAAGTATTAAAGAGGAAATTAAATTCTGACTTAACATTCAATTTATATTCTCCCCCCCCCCCCAAATTTATGCTTGGTTTTCATTAGGTACATTTAAGAACTTAGATAATTTATGTCTCTAGTCTCAACTTTCTCCCCAAAGCCACCCTGTGCTATTTATTGCTCCTCTCCATTTTTAACCTCAACTATACTAAGACAGGACAGCTACTATGAATTTATGCATCATACTGTATCTTATTAAAAATCAGTGTTCAGTAAACCACTCCCAATAATCCAAAGGATTAACACCAAATCTTGTATCATAAATGCAATGTGCCACTGTTTTTCCACATGAGAAAAAAGTATTTCAAGTTATTTTCACTAGTAAGTTAAAAAATTTGTAGTTATCCTAGAAACTGATCATCTGCTAAATCTGTGCCTAAAGCATAAGAATTTCCCTCTCTAGTGTTCCATACAGACCTCTAAGAATTCACCTATGGACCTGTCAGTGTCAAAACCAAAGCATTACATGGCATGTAGGCGATCACCTGGTGCCTACAGTCTGTGACTACAAGATGCAAATTCAAATAATGAGATCCCACAGAATGGTTCAGTGATAAGGCCAAAACATCCAGATTCTTTTTAAAAATTAAAAATATACAAATTAAAAAAAATTTCCTAGAGATCTCACAACTCCCATCCATGATTTTATCTGTGGACTACCACTTGAGGAACACTGAACTATTATGTAGTTACAATGCATATTGAGTCTGAAGCACATGTAAGTATAAAACATTGTAATTTCAAACTCCCCTCACTGAAGAATAGAAAAACCTTTAAAAAAAAAAAAAGGGCATTTTTATTCAGCAGCTTTCTGTATAACATAAATACAGTTTCTATGGCTTGTCTATGAAACCAAATCTAACATCCTAGACCAGTCTAGATGTCAGGCAGCTTTAAAGTTAATGGCCTAGTTAAATACTTCCTCAACACTGAAAGAACCCCCTCAGTTCAGAACTCTGCATTTCAATTTTTTAATTCCACTCTGAATATCTTTAAAATGTGAATATTCCTACTGTTAAGAAAACTGTTTAAATTTATCCTATCTTTGAAAAGGACCACACGTGGTATTTTTGGTTTTTATCAGAAAGTTGTTTCTCATTTTTTTTTTGGTCTGCCGAGTATCTGAATAAGATCCCTAAGACCTAAGAGTAGGCAAAGGTTTCAGGCACGAATTACTTATTGAAACTTTAAAGAGAAAAATGATCAGAAAAGGCAGGTCTTGAAAAAACCCAAAGTTCTCCACCATCCACAGCCAGCAGTCCTAGCCATCTCCCAATCAACGTGTTAGTATGTTAATAATCCACTTCTGAAACCTCACTTTTGAACAGGGGAGGGGAGTAGACTCAATAGTGCATTCAAAGGTGGCATCATTACATTCAAATGTCATCATCAACATACAAACGAGAGACATAAGCAAAATTACTAAAGAACTGATTTTTTTTAATTAAACATAAATTTATAAATAAAACTTTAGAAGCACCTGGTCTCTGTAGCTATCTAACTACAAACATGGTCCTACTATTCACTGGTAAAAAGAAGCCTAGAGAGAAACACTCCCATCCATTGTATACACATCAGTAAGTGAGAAATCAGTCACTTGGGCCCAGGGCAGGCACACTCCCAGACAATGGAGCATGTGTGTGTGCAGACAATTGCACTGGGAGTGCTGCAGACATGGATAAGCCACTTTGCCCTGTTCGATGGCACCATATAAACATGACTGTTGGCAGTCCCATCTAGGTTTCCACACGCTAATATGCACTGGGGTCTTGTCTCTCCTCTCTCCACTTAGAGGGACAAATAATAACTTCTTTGCACCTAAGAAGTGTGTCATCTCATTTCTCACCAAAGAGTGAGTTTTCGAGACCAACTCTGTGAACAGGGAGCGGGTTCCGAGTACACTGCCATCCCCTAATGCTGTGGCTTGAGGCCAAAGGCAGGCAAGCATGGAGCAGATGGAGTCCTGGCAAGGTCTGCACTGTCCCTGCATTAGCAGCATCTGCTCATTACTCAGAACCTTCGCCTGCTTTATCTGATGCTCCAGGAAAAGCATTTTGATTTGATTCATTTCGGTACGGTAACGTGCAACACAATTAGTGGTAAAATCAAACTGGAGGATGGCCAGTGCTGACAATCGGAAACAAGGCAGAAGAAATATGAGGCCAGTGGGTTGGAATTCAAAAAATCACAACTGTGGATCACCTTGCCAAATCTCAGCACCGCAGGTGGGTGTCCAGTGTTCCGGCAGGGCAAGGAGGCTAAAAAGGATATAGGGACGACTTACTTTCTCCCAAAGCAGTTCTCATCTCCCTCTCTGGACCTGACTCCTGTGGAGAAGACGTGCGCAGACCATCAAGGGGGTCTGGATGGCTTCAGAGCTTCCCGTTGGCACAACTAGGGGGCTGAAGTTCATTAACTCATTTTATTATCTTATTCTTTTCTGTGGGGCACAGTCACAAATTTCACACAGCAGACCCCACGAGGCAAATTTCCTTTGTGCGATGGCACTGCCTATGAAGTGCCTGTTCGCTGCTGCTAGAAAGGAGTGATACAAAAATGTGTGTTTGACTATTTCAGTATGTGTTTGCCCAAAAGTAGCTACTCATGAATATGTTGGTATAAATATCACAGAGTCAATCTGTTCAACTGAAGTGAGACCAAAGACATTGCCACCTGAGGTCTGGGGGGGAAATGATAAGTTACTGTTTATCTCAGAAAGTAACAATCCCAATCAGTCTGTAAAACAAATGCAGAGAGAAGAGCAGAAAAACACAAGAGCTCTTATAAAAGAAATAATCCTAATATAAAAAGGAGTTTGAGACAAATCAAAGATTTCAATGTCAATGATGCCACCACAGAAGTACTACAGAGCTCCCCTACAGAAGGGAAAATCCCCCAGAGCATGACCTGAGACTCAGAAGGACAAGACTGATACACGTGATGATGTAAATGTAAACGACCAGACAGACCACCTGGCCAGAAGGTACTCTCCAGAAATAGACTGAAACACTAAAAGAATTTCATATGTAAAAACTTGTAAATGCAGCACCTCAAACCACTGAGGTAAAGATGGGCTTTTTCATGAGAGATGCTGGAACAAAGGTATAATCAGATTCGTATCTTATACAATTCCAGGATGAACTCTGTACTGGCCAAGATTTAAATATAAAAAATCAGACATAACAGGAAAAGGAGAAAAAGAAAAACAAATAGCAGGTACACATGTGAAAAAAATTCAGCTTCTTTCACACTAACAGAAATGTAAATTGAACCTACATTTGCATACAATTTCTATCTATCAAAGCGACAAATATCTAACAGTTTGAAACATACTTTGGTGATGAAACTGTGAAGAAAAGGGCACACTTTCATACCTTGCTGTTAAAAGTGTAAAAAAATATAACCGTATTTACATTTACCCATTGACCCAGAAATTTTATAGGAAACTATCCTTCCTGCACTCACATGAAATGTCGTATGTTGAGGTTTTTTACTTTAACACTGTAATAGCAAAAGATCAGAAAAACCACAACTGCTTCTCAGTAAGAGTTGTGTAAATAACCCATTACGTGCACACAATGGAATACTATGCAGGTGTGAAAAAGAAGCACCTTCTCTATACCCTGACATGGACAATCTTTCAAAATATGTCATTAATGAGATGTAAGCATTTCCAGGTTGATAACAGCATTATTCACAATACCCAAAATAAGGACACAACCCAAATGCCCATCAATGGATGAAAGGATAAAAAAGATGTGGTATAAATGCACAATAAAACATTATCTGGCCATGAGAAAGAAGATTCTGCTATTTGCAACAACATCAATGGACCTTGAGCCTATTATGCTAAATGAAGTAAGTCAGAAAAAGACAAGTACTGTATGAGATTACCTACATGTGGAATCTAAAAAAAAATTAAACCTGTTTAAAAGAAAAACAGAGTGAAATGTTGGTTACCAGAGGGTAAGGAGGGGACAAGATTTACAGTGTTTAAAGGTACAAACTTATAACAAACAGTAAATAAGCCAAAGAGTTCTACTGCACAGTATAATGAATATAGACAATAATATCATACTATAATTATGAAATGTGACAAACATTGCTAAATGGCAATCATATTACAATATACAAATGTATCAAAGTAATGCACTGTACACCTAAAAACTTTCATGTTACATGTCAAATTTATTCAATTAAAAAAAAGGATATGCTGTTAAATGAAAAAAAAAGCCAAGGTGTGCAACAACATAAAGTAGCATGTTATCTCTTGTTTAAAAACAGGTGGAAGAGAATAAGAATAGAAATTCATATTTGCTTTTATTTGAGATATAGAAATACTGAATGGATAGACAAGAAACCAAAACATCTGGCTGCTTTAGAATGAAGTGGACAAAAATGAGTAGCAGCAAGACTTCGCAATGCATAACTATGTATATTGGTTTGACCTTACATCCCTTAAAATGTTTTAGTCAAACATACTAAATTACAAAATAAAACCTACTCATTTAGAGGTTAAAAAATTAAAATCACACACACATAACCACCATCTAGAAAAATAAACAAAGTCCACTGGAGAATAAATGGCAAATTGAAAAATATTTGAAATCGACATGACAAGGGTTATTTCCTTAGCGCCTTCTTTTCCATCAGAAAACAACCCAAAGAAAAATGAGGAAAGACAGGAACAAATAATTTGCAGAGAAAAAAATACAAACACCTAATAACACAATGAAAAGATGTTTACATACACACTTATAAAGAAAGGCAAATAAAAACACCAGTGAAATACCATTTCCACTTATCAGACAAGCATGAGGAAGCAGTCACTCTCACACAGTTTGGTGAGACTATAAACTGGTAAAATCTTTTTGAAGGGCAGTTTGGCAATAGTTATCAAAATGTAAAGTATCTGTAAGGCTCCAACCCAGTAATTGCTAGTAATTTACCTCATGGATACATCTGTGTAAGTCCATCATGATATTTGTTCAAGGATATTGCTAGTCGCGCTGTTTTTAGTAACAACAACAACAAAAAAACCCAAATGTGCATCACTAAGGGCCCTAATAAATTATAGTACAGCCGCATAATGCAATACTGCACAGGCTGAAAAAGTAAAGGGTTTACTTGTAAGCACTAATACAGAAAGATACCAGGATGTGCCATTAGGTCAAAAAGCAACGTGCAAAAGTGGAGAGCAGGACCCACGTGTAAAATGTGGAGGAACTAGAGGTAGGGGAACAGGGAGCAACACTTCACTTCTTTTTGGATACATTTTCTCTTGCATTTTATACTTTTGTGCTCTGAATTTTAACCATAAAAAAATTGTTTTAAAAACTAAGCATTTAAAATATACTACAGCAATTATTTGCCAAATGTTTACTGAAGAAAGGACTTTTTCTGTCATACCTACATGGTTCCCCAATATTTCTGTGCAAACGGCAGGGATGAAGGTGACAAAGACAATCCTAAACAACAACATAAAACCAGCAGCACACTTGCGCATCACCACAGGCTGTTCTGTCGAGCTCGCAAGATACGGGATGTGGGGGATGTAAATAAATCGGCTGCACCTTTCTACAAGCGTGTCTGTTGGGTATTACTACATAAGTAGTACTACAACCCCAGCACGGACTAGGAGACACGAGCACTCTTCTGGATTCATTACTGATGAATGATTCAACCTCAAAGAAATCACTTGGCCTCTCTGGACTTGTTACCCCATCTCAAGAAAAATATGTGTGTAGCAGGGAGAGGCAAATGGATGGTTCTAAAACTGTGATCCTAACTTAAAAGTACTGCAACCTTTGCGTAGTTGTTTGGAAAAAATCTTAGATAATTTGGAAAGTAGGAAACACACTCAAGCTGCTCTTATGTTATCTATCAGGATCTCAATAAACATACATGACCTATGACATACCCCAGAGACAGCTTAGCTGAATTTCTAGAGGCTGAAAGGAAAATCCATCAATGGTGTTGGCTAATGTCAAATCAAAAATATCAGTTCAGTTGTTAGAGTAATAAAATGAAAATATTTAAGATTTTAGCCCTAATTTTTACTTTTAAATGGTATACGGATATTAAATTCCTCATTAACGACTTAACTATAGTTTTGTTCCTCTGAGTCAATAGATAGTTACACTATCTCTGAAGGTGTAGTGAATGCTAACATTCTGAAATATTTTGTGGCTCAACTTGCAGGCAAGTGAGGAGACAAAGCTTCTGAAGATTCAAACTTTGCAACGTAATGAAAGTTAGGACCATGAGAGGTAGTTTAGGATACCAGGGCAATCAAAAACTATTACTCCTATTAGCTGTAAGCTCTCATTAATTAGTTGACACCAATTTTAGACTATCCTTACCTAGTTTTATAAATCCACAGTTGTTCATACACAAAGAATTCTATCAGTCCCAGAGAGACAACCATAAATTATCTTGCCTGGTATATAAGTGCCAGGAAAAGGGAAGCCCTGACTTTTATTTTTCTATTTCCATATATGTCAATAGATTATCTATGTCTCTCCTCTTTTCACTGTTCCCTTTGGATCAAGCGGAGACTAAAGGAAAAGTAAGCCAAATATATTTAATATTTTACACCAAACAAGTTATTTGCTTAAGATGGCTTGGCCAGCCTTGAGTCTGGCACTAAAACCCAGCCTGACAGTTCCAGTAGGAATTAAACACCAGTTTTAATGGGTGCTGTGTTCCAATACCTCCTAATGCAGTGAGGGTTACTGGCCAACTTCTTCACATAAAGGCAAGAATGAGTGTATATGTGAGTGAACATGTGTGTGACCACGTGTATGTATGGAGGGATCACAGGGGGGAGCCGGCCACAGCTGCTTAATTTTTGCAAAGCTTTTTTTTTCTTCTTAGTAGGGAGGAGGGTGGCGGTTACTTACCATCCTCATAAGCCGCTACCGCCAGCGAGCTGTTTATCCTCACAAAGGAGACATATGGCTGCATTCCAGGCTCGTCCTCCTCATACTCTGATTCCAGGAAGGGGGCTATGTAGTCCCAGGTGCGGGTGTCCCACACTCTCACGTCCCCTGATGTATATCTGGAAAAGAAGGACACACTTGGTTCCAAGTGGGGACTGAAGAGCAGGGCCACGGTGGAGAGAATGGGGGAGCTTTAAAATGACAGAGTGGCATGTGGTGGGTGTGGAAGCACTCCTGCAGCACTGCTTACAGGAGTCACTCCAAGGGGAGAACATGGCAAGTAGGTAACACAAAGACCATTTCATGTTCCCACGCACAATGGTGACAATTTCCAAATAGAACACTGTAATAAAAAATTGGGTAGCAAGATCTCCCTGGGTTTCCTTTAGACTATTATAACCAATCTGCCACCTTGAGTTCTCCCAGGAAAGGGATCACTAGCAGAAATTCATAGAAGCCACACTATTTACACAGACGCGCACACACGAAAGACAGAGGGAACTGCTGAGGACTAATGGTCTCACAGGCACAAGCTTTCTAATACCTCATCCATGCATCAGATTTGACTGATTAAAGTCCCTAAAGACTAATTGATTTGCTGAAACAATTAAATCTTGCCTTTAGCTGCCAGACAATGCTGCCTTCTCATGAAAAGCTCTTGCTAAAATGCATGACACTCCTCGGTTTTGCCCACTTAGAAAATAGGAGCACTCACTCTCTCCTATTACTCCTGCCACTCCGACAAATGACTCTCTCCATCAAAGCCGAGGCAGGGCCAGAACCTGCTCAGACTCCAGGCCCCCCGGATAATGGAATGGCCGGCTGATGAGGTGGTGCGCTGCCTGCCACTGAGGTATTTACACTGACTTCCTCACGTCTGCTACAGAGGGTTTGATTCAACACGTAAAGCAACTGTGGGGAGGCGTGTTAGAAAGGGGGTGAGTCTCAGGATGTACTCACGCAAACACAGGAGACATCTGTAAGGGGGTTCAGTCTTCCTGAGGCCAAGCCTAGCTCCTTCAGGGTTTCTTTGATCCCACATTATGAGTAGAGAATTGAACAAGATAACTCTGGGGTTTATTTAATTACTAAAGTCTGTGACATGATACACCTATGAAGTAATTACCGATCAACTTCTCATCTGAGGTCTCTTAATAAAAAACTGAGAATACTCTGACCCAGGAATGCTTCATGTACTAAATGAGGCAGTATTTCCCCCAAATTATTAATTGATGGCAAATATATACATTGTGCAATTCCAAGGCCACTCTGTCACACATATTCTCTAGGTTGGAACACCGGGTCCTCTCCCATAGGATGGCTCCTAGAGAGAGTGTGTGTGTGTGTGTGCGCGCGCACACACACGTGTGTGTAAAGAAGCAAAAAGGAGAGACGTTCTTTCTAAAATTGGACTGCTGGGCCTTTGACCACTGACCCTCCAGTAAACAGAAACGCTCACCCTGTGAGTGTCATTAAGCCTCAAGATGCACAAGCAAAGGCAGATACTGGTATCACCACAGCCAGAGCATGGCCGCTGGCTCCCAGGCCCTCCAGGCAGCGCTCCCTATCACCCTTAACGAGGAACCCTCCACTAGAACACCCCCCAGCCCCGGCTGCACCAAAACTACCAGGCTCACCCTGACACCTCGAAAATGACTTGGGCATTCCCTGCAGTAAGGTCACTTGCTTAGCTACAGAGACACTTCAGAGATAACATGTTTGAATATCTAAACTGTGTATGATTAGATTCTTCAGGTTAAATTCTATGTGGAAGGAAATGGCCAATCAGAAAATAAGGGTAAGAAGGATGGCGACGTCTTTCAAAAACTCAGAGAAGGTCAGTGAAAGAAGGACAGAGAGAGGGAGCTCAGGAGGTCAGAAGACTAAGGAACTTTTGAAAGAAAGTGCACAAACCAGGAAAGTACTTCCTTTCCATCAGCCTCGGCCATCCTGTTTTTATGACCTGTGTATGGGACCACACCAGCCGCTTCACATGGTTCTCTATGGTGCCCCCTCAGGGGTAGAGAGGAGAGGATTTGGGGGGCCTGAGCCCCATCACCCACAAGCTCCCTTAACACGAGTTCCAAGGAAAGGCAACCACCACCAACCCCAAACTTGAAAAACTGCTGAACCACACAACCGCAGCCTATGAGATACAATGTGTTGGTCTCTCTCGCCTGGGGGAAGGGGGGGGGCAGAGATCCCACAGAGAAGAGCACTCTATTCACACTGAAGGCTCCTGACCAGCATTTTCTGGGAGGCTGTTCCCCCCAGGCTGCAACTCCAGTCACAAAAAATTAAATACATGCTCTCTTCAAAATGCCTCAGCTCAGCACCAAACTGCCTGCTGCGAGTCTGAGTTCCTGATTTTGTCAGTGACAGCACCAGTCCCAGGTCACCGGTGCGAAACCAAGGGTCTCCTTGACGCCTCCTCTGCCCGCTGCCTGCACCACTGTACATGCGGTCACCCCACCGTTCCTGCCCTGCCACCTGGTCCAACTCCCTCATCACCTCTTAGCCAACCACGGTACCATCCCTCCTCCTGAGCCTCTCCCACCTTCAGCCAACCCTGCAGAAGCCAAGCCCTCAAGCCTACTTGACTACACAGGTCACTCTCCGTTACCCTCCACACTAGGCCACGGGTCTCACCATGACAGCAGCCTGACGTTTCTCTCGTGGCAACTGTGTTTGGGTTGGGGTGGGTCATCTGACTGTTCACCTACCCTATGGATCCGCAAGCTTCTCAGGTCAGGGGTTGGTTCCTGCTCCCCACTGTCAATCCAGTGACCAGACCAGTTGGACCAGAATAGCACTTGACACGTAGGAAGCCCGCTGTAAGTACTTAGGCCTTAACACCGCACTGCATGAAGCTGTAACTACCAGCAGGGCACTGAGAACCCTCCACAAGTTGGCCTCCACCTCTCTCCCCAGCCTCATTGCCTCCTCTTCCTTAGCATGAGCTGGCCTCCAGCCAGGCCTGCCACTCACTGGCTTCCAAGCTCTGGCTCCCATTACCCACCTTTCCAGAGTGCCCTCCCTCATGACCCAGCCGGTGGGTCTCAACCTTGGCTACAAATTAGAATTACCTAGGATGCTTTTAAAACTCCCAGTACCCAAGAGCACACCAGAGCAATGAAACCTGACTCTGGGGGTGGAACCAGACAACAGTGTTTCCAGCGTGCCACAGAGAATGAGAACCACCCACCTGGCTCAAGCCTACCAATATCTCAAGGTCTAGCCCAGGCCTTCCTCCTGCGTGAAGCCTTCTCTGACTCAACTCCTATGCCCCTGGATGTGAAGAGTGGCACTCAGTGCTTCATTCCATGTCTCCTCAACTGGACTGTGAAGACCCTACCTTGATGACAGCCTCCATTATGTGCCTTATACACAGCTGATAATAAATGGCAACTGAAAGGGGGGCGGGAGCCCAGGTAATAACCTGACCGTTTGAGCGGCACCTCCTTTTACTTCTACTGCCCACCTTCCAGTATAACAATCAGTGAAATACCCAGAATGCACACATCAAGATGCATCAGACTTCTTGCATTTACTTCCAAATGGATTAAAATCTCTCTATAAAATATAGGATAAGCTAAATTTCAGTAAACATAAAATTTCCCATAGACATCCATTTAAATCAACTCCGTTCTTCACGGCCAAAGAGCATGTTAATAGCATAAATGTTTTGCTGCAAAATGACTCAGGAGGCAAACATAAAAGACTCCTTGCCTCCTTTATGACGGGAACAGGGAAGATCCTATTTCAGCAGGTACTGCGTGATGACTAGGCAATAGGCTGTCAAATCGGACACGTGGAAGCAGCCACAGTGCTGGCGTTTAGACTCTGCATTAATGAACTTGTGCTAAAGAAACAGACATTTACATGAGGGTGAAACATTGCTTAGGGCAGAGGGACCTGGACCAAACCCTAAATGTGATCTAAAAGCGCTTAACAACATTGGCCAAGAGAAGCAAGAATAGATACAGAAGGGAGGTAGGGAAAAAGGCTGATTTTTCTCCAGGGCTCCAGATGTCTTTATCACTGCCTAATGACAATTACACTCAACCAATTAAGACCCCACTATGACAGTTGCATTGTCAGTGAGCCTTTGGACCCCAATGTTGATGGCTCTCTAATTAGTGTCTGTGCAAAGTACAACTGCAACTAATATATTAGCTGATGTAAGAACACGAAAGAAAAACTGAGGAAGAAAGAAGCCTTTTCCAAACGAGTAAGGATGTCCCAGCCCACGGCACGGACCAGTGAAGCTGTATGCTTTCCTCGTCTTTTTTACGCTTGGCAAGGCTGTGTTTACCTCCAAATAAATAGGTCAGAGACCACAGCTGATTTTTTGTTGAAAGAATGGGAAGAGAGCCTCTCTCAAGCTCGGCACGCCAGAGCAACTGCCAATTTAAAATGATTTGCCACCGAAGAGCTTTCATTAACTAGTAAGTTTCCAATAAGCAGACTACCAATTTGGATTGAGGGACCCAAAGAAAAAGGAAGAAATGTTTACAGCTAAAAACAACCTTTAACCTTTCTTCTTGTCTAAACAGCCAAAAGGGCAGGGGGGTGGCTCCACTGTGCTTCCAGGTGCCAACATTTAATTACTGAAAAGAATTTTTTTCAAGGCTCTTCATAACAACCTGGGGGGTTGTTCTGATTCAAGAATGTGGAAGTAAGGTTGAGTGACTTACCTAAGGTCACAAGAAACATCTTACCGGCACAGCTGGGATCAAACCACGTCCCTAGGCTTTTCTCCAACTGCTGCTTTAGCCAACAAGCCACTCTGCCTCCCCCAGTGACAGTGTCTTTAAACAAATACAGCTTTTAAGAACCATCCCTACTTAAGTGCAATATAAGGAATTTATTGTTTTCAGTGCTGTGAGTCAGGCTTGTGGGACACAGCCCTTGACCGTAACTCATCAATTCTACCATGATGGCTCAAGTGGACAGCAAGGAGCCAACAAAAAAAAAAGCTCAGTATGTAACAAGGAGTTTGGGACCGAGCAGATGCAAAGGTGTCTCCTACACGTGCCTCACAGGTGACGTGGGAGCACATACAGGATGGCTGGTAAAACTTCACCGTCTACAGGGCCACACTTACACAGCCGCCCCCAAACAAAGCCACAAGACTATGCTGATCAGGGGCTCAGAGCAGCCAAAAGGAGCCTTGTTATGAGGCCTCAGGCCATGGAACAACAAATGGTTTCATTTGTGTGTCAAATCCAATAAACCGGTAGTGGCTGCCTATGGCCCTGTGTTGAGAAGGGTTCTGAAGCTGTCCTCCATCCAGCACACCAGAAAAATAAATCCTATAATGGATTTTCATGCCCATCGTCGGTTTAGGAGTGAGGAGTGGCAGCACGTGTGCAAGTTATTTGCATCCCCAGTCCATACAAAACTGTGCCTGGCCAACTCCCAGTCATCCCTTCCAGACTGAACTGAGAAGTCACTCCTGAGGAGAAACCACGCCTGACTCAGAGCCCACACGAGGTGCCTCTCCCCAGTGTGTCCTGGTGCCCTGATCTTCCCTACCCTGACATCCCTGACATCTCTCACACTGTGCTGTAACCCCCTGCCTGCAACTGGATCCCTTCAGCCTGTGAGCAAGGATGTGTCTGTAGTATTCATCTGCGCTTAGTAAATGTTGAATGAATGAATCTACTGACTTAAACTTAGAAGATGGAAGTGGTTTAAGGCCTACAAAGCAATTAGGCAGACGCCCCTAAAAGTGCGGTGGCCACATTTCAAGAAACATTTATACCCTTAACATGCAGAGGTTTTAGAAACTAGTCACATGCTGCAGACTTTCTTTAGTAATACCAAAGATTACAAATCAATGAGAGCAAGAGTATTTACTGTTTTCTATGAAACATGACTGTGTTGTATTATGCAATTAACAAAATGAACTCAATCCCACAGTGCAGTCTTTCTGTGGAAATGCACTACTACAAACATCAAGTGCAGCTTAAGATGCATCAATTGAAAAATAATGAACATCTTAATGGACCTTACGAGATCCATGCGCTACACACTTAAAACTGTTTTCCATACATCTTGGTTAATCACAATCAATAGAGTCAGAGTCAATGATGATTATGCAGAGTTATTGGAGCTGTGGCCCTTCCCATTATTCCTTGGAGAACCAGAGATGGATAAATGCAGCCATGAGTTCACCAGTATTTATTAAGGATATTCTGGAGCTCCTTCATTAAGGGTATAATAAATGTAAAGCTCTCCTCTGGTCTCTTATCAATATCTTACCTCAGACTTATTTACCAGAAGAGCATGTATACCTCACAGCAGAAAATAAATAAATAAAAGTATTTTTTAAAACAGGTCGCTAACGGGTAATGCTCGCATTTCTTATGGGAAACAGTCCAATGTCATAAGCAGCAATACAAAATCTATGGAACACAAGGTTGAAAGGAAAACTGTCAAGAGAAAGAGTTTTTCAAAGAGGAGAAAGAGAGAGAGCAGATCCTTAGTGAGTATAAATAAGAGGTGATATTTATCTAATGCCATTTTTATTCCCAATCTGTGTTTACAAAGCATCTGTTATCTTAAGAGCCTCAAAATAATCATAGGTATTATCCATTTTTTTATACATTGAAACGAAGCTAGCAGAGTATTGCAAACACCCTCCTTGAGTTCTTCAGCTCCCAAAGAAAAAGTATTTTAAAATTCAGGGCAAATATACACTATTTCAGATCAAAGCCATATTCTGGCATGGTACATAGTCAACACAAAGGCATATTTTTAATTACTGGGAAAAGTGGAGGAAAAACTTGCTAAAAGCCAGATGGTGGGTCAAGTTACCTTAGAGACATGCCTATGTTTTAACTATTATTTTCCAATAGTTCTTAATTATAAACAACGATAACATTCCAATGAAAATGTCAATAGGCAAAGTGAACCACCCAGAGAGTCGGACACCAAATGTCACATATATAAACTGGAAGCTCAAAATTTTGCTTCATGTTTCCAGAAGACTGGCAACTCTCTTGACGCTGACTGTCCAGGCTGTGTGGACAGACAGAGATTTAACGATGATAAGAGCTGGAACCACAGCCAGTGGCCACATGGCTGCTACAGACACATGGACAGTTTTGCTCTGTGTCTATGAGGGCATGCTGGCCTCCGAGGGAAGGAGATGGAGGAAATGCAGGAGACAAATGGGACAACTGAATAATTTTTAGGAAAAGAAGACCGCTAACACTCTGTGACACCAAATGATACAGTCTTCCCTCCAACCGCCCTTGGCAGAGAAAAAAATATGGATATAGTCACTGTTTCTTCCAGTAAAGGCAGGAACTGTACCCTAAAAAGGCAGATCACACCAGCAGAAAATGGGGGGGGGACATTTAGGAGTGTTAAGGAAAACCCTGACACAAAGAGGGTGCTTGTTTTTTTTTTTTTAAACCAAAAGGGGTGGGAGGGAATGGTCCTCTAATGTGAACAGAAAAGTGTGTTTTTTTATGCAAACTGAAACACTTCTGACTTACGACTCTTAACAGTGAGGAGGGAGTTTATTGCAAAACACCACCATACTCCTGGGCATCTGATAAAAGCTTCTGGTGAGCTAATAGCTTAATGGTTAGCAGAGCTGGCACGAGGCCTCCTACAAGCCTCCGGCTTGGCTTTCTCCTGCAAGTTGTACCTGAGACACTCTCTTTCACTAGGTGGCAGTAAAGCAAATGTATTTCTGGCGAATCATACCTAGACCTACATCTCAGGCTTGATAATTTGACCTTTCTGAACTCATGATGTCATCTGTTTTCAACACTCTTAACTTCCAGAGTGCAAGTGTAGAGAAAGAACAGTCCAGGCATCACAAAACAGGGCGGGATGCCGTCACATCCCCGTCTTGTCTAAGTCTTTTTTCCTCAATGATAAACATAATTTGAGAGACATTTAAAAATTCTCACAGCACTCATCAACAAAAGCCAAAACCAAACAAACAAAAATCATGCTTTCTAGTCATTTATCAGCCAACTTTCTAGATAACATCTCTTCTAAATATAAAGAAGGCACACACTAAACCCCACTCCATTTCAGAAATGCTATCAAATCACTGAGAAAATGCAGACAGAGGCCAAATTCTGAGAGAAAGCGAACACTGGCTTATTGTAGAGAAACTGGTGGCTTCTGAGTGCAAATTCTTCTCAACTTAAAAAAGTGGAAAATTTTCGCTGGAAAATCAAAGTAAAGATTGTGTTTGAATCACATACTTAGTCACAGCTGAAGGAACTTGCACCTACCTGACCAAAGAAAACAGATGTTTCCATTATTTTCCGAAATGCTGCCTGTCACTGCTAAGTGGTTGAATGCCACCAGCGAGGCAAGAGGAAGGGCCAGAGTAGGAGCTTAGTAAGTCAAAGATGCAGCAAGGAGGCTCAGAGAGAGTGCAGGGTCTCAGAAGTGTGAGGAATTTTCATTCTATACCCACTTTCCCCCAAGTTTCCTGGGTGCTGGGACAGGTGTTAGGCTCTGAGGGTACAAAGATGCTAAATACGTGGTCCCCACCATTTTCAGAGGGGTACCGTCAACGAGATCAAACTCTCTTGTTATTTACAGCGCTGACGAAAAGAAGGAAGGTGCACTCTGGAAAGCGGGCTTGAGGGATGGTTCAGAAACCTCAAGGCAAAAAGTTACACTGGAAAGAAGCTGAAGATTAAGAGAGTATTTGTAAAATGTCTTCATAATCTGGAAAATATAAAAATGTATCCCCATGAATCAATTAAAGTATGTATTTTTAAAAAGACTGAAAAATAAACAGTAAACACCAAAAACCGTAACGGGAGTTATGTTAGCATGCTGGCTTTCTCTTCTCCACTTTCTAACAGTTTTGCAAAAACAACACGGTTTTACTACTGCTTTCATTTTTAGCAGAAAAGAAAGGTACATGCCACAAAAGAAACCAAAATGACACTACGCTAGATGGGCCGTCAGAGCAGCAAGTGAGGGCTGGAGAAGCAGCACCAAGGCCAGCTCTAAACGCACGTCCCAGAAGCACAGCCGGCCAGGTAGTGCAGGGCACGCATGCCAGTCCCACTCACCGGACCTCACTGAGCCTCTGCTCCTTCACACAAAGTCAGTGTTTCGGAACAGAATCTCTAACGTTCCTTCTAGGTTTAAAACTGTATGATTCTAAGTTGAAAAAACTAAGTAATCAGAGAACAGGTAAAAGAAATTAGGAATTTCTCCAGTTCCCCATGTAACATGTAGTGTACAGGTGAGGAGAAGGGAGTCTATTAAATGGTAATGCTTATTTCAGATAAAAAAAAATGTATAAGCACTACAGGGCATTTAATGAAATATTACATACCACCTCTAGCTTTAAACGATGCTTACAAATTAACTGGGAAGAAAATACATGGCTGTAAAGTTAAAAAAGTAAAACAACAACATAAAACAAAAATGTTTAGGTGAAGCCTCAAGGCCACATGGTTAGCTGCCCTACAAGCTCAGATGATCACTTCCGCAGGAGTTCTAACAAGGGGAGATGCTGGGGTGGGGACTACAATGCTATGGACACCTGTGGCAGGAGGCAAGACTTGAGTTGTACCTTAAAGAATGGGGACTGGGTTTCTTTTTAGGGTGATGAAAATGTTCTAGAATTAGATAATGGTGGACAGTTACACAATCTTGTGAATATACTAAACATTGCTGACTCACACAATTTAAAAAGGGGAATTTTGTGATATGTAAACTGCATCTCAATTTAAAACAAGACGTGGTCAGGGGGAACTAGAACAGTGTGGCGAAAAAAAAAAAACTAAAGGTACCCTGAGAAGAGTAATGAGGAGAAAAGGAGGTTGGAAACAAATTTCAAAGGGCTCCGAACATCACGAAAAGGTAAGTGGAAATTATCATCCATGAGACAGTAAGGGAAGCAGACACTCGTGGACAAGAGTGAAAGATCAAAAGCCTTGAGAATCATGTCTGTTTTCTCTGCTGGAAAAAGAAGCCTCAGGTAGGAGGCATCCAGGTCTTGTTTACTTGACAGAGACTCGAATGCCTCAGAGTTGATGAATGAAAGAGCATTCGAAGGTTACCCGGTTCTGTGTGCAAAGAGTAAGGCAGAACCAAGACCGGGTCAACTGTAATACAAGCTAGTCGAAGCCTAAGCAATGCGATTCCAAACCAGGAGCATTTACACAGAGGACTGAAAAGTAGGAAGAAGCTGGGAAAAGATTCTGCAACAGAATCTTCATCAATTACATAAACATATTTTAATAGGTTTAAATGCAAAAATGTTACATGGGTTAGCTGCAGCTATATCAAAACCAAGCCTCTGAACAGATTCTACTTGTGTAAAACATAAGAGAAAAAGGGAAGAAAGAATAAATATTGGAGCAATGCAAGAGAAGTAGAAGAGGAAGAAATGGTGAGGTGGCCACTGTCTCTTTAAGAAGCTCCTTGGAGATACATGACTGTCGAAAGCCTGGTGAATACAGCATTGATTGGGAATGAGGTAACCACAAACACCGCTGTCTCAAATGAAAAGGGATTCAAGATCTGACCCAGAAAACAAGCTTCGTAACCACCAGATAAAATTTTAATGATAAACACAAGATGCTCTACATACAAGCAAGACTGAAGTATCTGATGCTAGGCCATAAACGCAAGGTTCTCTTAGAAAGAGGGGCCGTGAGGAGCCTCTCTGACCCGCAGATCACGTTTCATCTTATCGATCCACAAAACTCTGCCATGGCTTCGCTTCGTGCTGGCATAATCTATAATGCTGAGCAGGCCTTAAGGGAACGGAGAGGCAGGAAAAGAAGGACTGGCATCTGGACTCATGGCCATTCTGCCTTTTGTGAGGTCTGTGTCCAGATAAGAAATTCGTAACTGGCTTTCAAGATTAAAGCCTCTTTTATTTCTAATTCCTTTCTGACTCTTTCAGCCCAGTCTCAACATTCTGCCCTCAAAGGTCTTCTGACACACGAGAGGACCCCTTTAAGCTAGAGTGGCTCAAGTTCCTTTGGGAGTTACCGAGGAATCTCAGAATTTGCAGGTGGAAAGGATCTTACCCTGCATGAACTCTCAGGCCCACACTTGAGCAACGAGGGGCAGAAGCCCAGAGCCACACTGATAACTGGATGGAGGGAATTCTAGATTTCTGGCCCGTTAACCTTCCTGCAGGTAAGTAACAGTTCTACAACACTCCCAAGAAGGGCATTAACCCCTAAATCATGGCCAGTAAAACAACAGCTAAAGGAAAGTGTTTCTCTTAAGGCATATCTTGTTTGAAGCAAAATACTTTTTCATAAGTATCACAAACCACAAAATATTAAAATAATCTGACTCTTTGAAATTCCAATTCAAATGGTACTCTTTAAGGGAACATTTCTTAAGGCAAGAGTTTAAAGAAAAAGACTCCCTTACGACTGAACTGTTAAGTCCAAGGCTTGTTTTTGTTTCTTCCTCCAATTAGAACCCCTCCTGGAGGGCTCACTCCAAAGCCAATCCAGACTCAGAAGTTTGAGTGTCCTGGTCTCTACTGTATGGCATTAAGTACACAACGTGAAACTCTAGCTCAGCCTCTTGTTAATCTAAAAAGAAAGTTACCTTCTTCTTATACATTAAAGAAACACATAAAAACATCTCTGCAATAAAATATGAAGGATTCACGAAAGTGGTTTTTGAAACAGAAGCCAAAGGAATTTGCAGAAGCTAAAATTAAATTTTCTCAGCCACGGAGACAAATAAAAAGCCTATTTCAGGAAAAGTTAACTGCAAATACGAACTGTGTGGTGGGGAAGGAAGATTATCTGTGGCCACAGCCCTTCCTCATAATAAAGACTTCAGAACAAGAGAGCGTGAACAGGACCTGTTTGTGCCAACACTTATTATTCTTGCTTGACTTTTTTATGTCTTCATAAAATACAAACTGCTTGCCCTAATGAAAATCTAGCATAACATGCCACAGAGTGATTTAAAAGCTGGAAAGATACATTGAGACAAATAGGTTCCAGAGTCACTCCGCCCCATCGCTTCTCACCGCTAACTTCAGAGCTCTCTGGACCGGAGGACGGAGGCGTGGAGACGTCCATCTCCAACAAGGGCTGGAAGTGGGAGGGGAGGATGAGGTCGCTGGACTCAGGCGGCGGTCCATGAAAAGTGAAAGACCTTAAGATGAAGAGTATTAAGTGAAAAATTGCTTCTGCTTACCCAGCAATGACGACGCCATCGTGAGAATGCACGTCACATAAAACCGCAGTCAGGAATGTGTTCCAGCTCACTCACGGCGCCTTTGCGATTCTGCGTAAGAAAAGGGGGTGCAGTTTATACTAGTCTCTGGATGGCTGAGAGACAAAGCATTCCACTCTCACCTACGTTCCACAGCAGTTCTTTACAGCATGGACTGTGTTCACAGTCACCAAGACATTCAAAAGGACAAAGGTGACAACGAGCATGTTAAGCTATTAGTATTTACGAGTTAGCACACACATTGAACAGAACCAGTGGGCCTGGGATGTGCAAGACATTGCCCGGTCCTCAAGGGGATTACAGGCTGGAAACCACTGCACTCCACAGGAGGCTGCTGGTGCAAGGATCTGAAGAAACGTATAAAGTATGCTAAAACATTCAGTTTAGACGAGAGAAAGTATTTAATGATATTTTACCTATTAACAGCCCTTATAGAAGCTCTCAGAATAAAATGTAAAAGTATATACAACAAGATAAAAATCAGGATGGGAAAATGAAGAAGAGAAGACATTATTTCTGATTGAGAGGTCAGAGGTTCATGGAAATGGTATTTAAAGGAAACCTTAAAACCATAACAGTTGCTCCTGAGGAGGGAGCTAGGTAGTAGGCGGAGAGAGGCAAGAGGGAGATGTATTTTCCACTATATGCCTGTTTGTGACTTTTGATTTATTGTATCATAATTGTTTTTTATTGATTCCATATATATCTCACATATATATATATTTTCAAAATAAAAATTAAGGGAATCTGGAGGGATATAAAGTATTCACACATGGGATGCTGGGAAGAGTGAGATAGCTAAGCCAAAAAGCAAGCATGAATAAAGGTATTCAAAAATACCAAGTCATCCAGAATTTCAGCTTTGCTGTACCAGCACAAGGATTAGAAATGTGTGCGTAAGTGCCAAGCACACTTCTCAGCACAAGCATGTGATCAATAAGTGGTAGTTACTATTACTATTATCTATGTTATTAGGAGGCAGATGATGACATCCATTCCTTCAATGCCAGTATTTCTGAAGTATCTGTATTCCAGGCTCCAGGCAAGATGATCTGCATGATGCTCTCACTTAATTCCAGGACCATGTCCCAGGCTGAGAGATAAAACTGGATAAATCCAAGTGGAGCTGTCCCGCTAGTGGAGGCATAGGGATGGAAGGGAAGGACTTCAGAGCAGCTGCGTGAGGACCACAGCCAAAATGATCAGAATAGCAAAGCTCTTTTGAGGGCCAAGGTGCTGAAAGAAAAGGAGAGGGCCCATGTGCTTATGGCATCCAGTAATTTCTGTCATGTGGCTCCCCCGTCATGGGCTCCACTGGTATTCCTGTCTTAGAGAGATCCTAGAATGCCACAGTGAAAAGAATGTATGCAAACAACAGGAAAAGGAATACTGCAGCCACCACAACCAGCTTATCAAACCATTTCCACGCTGGCTCTGAATGCAGGTCCACATCAAGTTCATGCCTTTACAGGGCATCCCCTATGTGGAAGTACCTGAGAACACCCGAGTCCCTTCTCAGGCTCCCCAGACACTGACCTAGGATATAACAAACCAAGTCAGCGGCCCAGCCCGTACCGAGGCTGACCTCAAGCAGCACCACCCACAGCACCTGTGTGCACAGGCCAGCACTCACTGAGCAGCAGACTTGGGCCGCGCTCCACAGGAGGAACATTAGATGTATCATTAGATAGTCATCCTCACCATGGCACTATGAGCAGGTCTACCCTCAGCCCACTTTAGAGATGAGAAAACAAAGGTACACAAAGGGAAAGCAACTTGCTCTAACACTATTTTTATGTTTTCATAGGGTGCCTTTCATTCTAGAATCACAACAAGCATCCCATTACCACAGCTATAACACGAGAGTCATCATCTGACATTTCACTCATGTAGTCCTGATTGGTAACGTGTCAGGAACTGGGCCCAAGGCACTCCAAAGAGAAGCCTCCCTCCAGTCTGCCTGCAGTTTGATTCCAGTTCATTTAATCAACAGCCACTTACTGAGCACTTACTAAACATATGGCTTTGTGCTTGTTAGAGAAAAACAAGAAACAAGACTTTCAGTTAAATTGTATGTAACCCATATACGGGTATCAAGTACCAGATACTAAGAGATGGGTCTTCAAACACCTTCACTTCTGCCACCTCCAGCCTGGATGAGGAGGACGTACCTGCTTCCTTCCCTCGACTCCTCTATTACCAAAAAGGAAACAAAGATCTCAGCTGCTGCCTTCTCTCTCTCTCTCAGGGTCTGACATTTATGAATTCGAGCCAGGGTACACTGAGTATCTCCAGCTCTCATGTTTACAAATCTCAGAAGTGTCCCTCCTTTCTGGACAAAAAGACCCAAGGAAATGCCTAACTCTCAAGCTTTCTTAAATGACAGCCCCTCCTGCCAGGGTTAGACCCTTTGCATGCCGGCCCCAGCCTGTCTGGGCAGCTTCAACAAACTCACTGCTGGCTCTCACTTCTGTCTCTCACACAGACCTGATCAAGCATACGAGCCAGAGGGCAAGGGGGGCGAGGGGGGCAAGTTTATTACTTGGGGAGGATGCAAACCCTGGGGCCAGTGAGATTTTACTTAGTGGAGATGTCTTAATGGCCTAAGGATGGCTATGCTAATTCTCTTTAGAAGGTAGTTCTCAATCAAGGGCGATTTTGCCCCCAGGGGACATTTGACAATATCTGAAGATATTTTTGGTTGCCAGGACTGGGGGTAGGAAGAGACTGCTACTGGCATCTAGCAGGTTAAAGGCTAGAGACTGCCTGTAGAACATCCTGCAATGAAGGCCCAGGACAGCCCTCACTCACCAAAAAGTCTCTGGCCCCAAATGTCGCTAGTGCCAGGGTTAAGAATTCCTGAGTTAGAGAAAACCTGCTCTTATTAACTTTGCTGGAAACTGTGACATTGCCCAGATCAAGAGTATCGGTCACTAATCAGGTTATGAGGTGACTTGGGACAGACATGCACACAGGCAATATGTCACCATCAGTAATGAGCAAAAGCTTGTTAATCTCAAAGTCTATTAGGATTGACCTTTACAGGAGAGGAAAGAGAATAAGGTAGGAAGAAACGGCCAGCACGCTGCTGTCCCGTCATGCCTCAAACAGCTTTATGTAACGCTGCTCCTGACAGTTATTTCCTACAGAAACACTTCACTGTGCAAATTCATAGCTGTGATCTAATATTTCTGTAGAGATTTTGAAGTGATAAATGTTATGGAAGCAAGCCAATAGGTTATGTGAGGGAAGAGAAGACAGTATTTGGAGACATTTGATAATCTCTCTCTTGCATTTACTGGAAACAGCACTTCCAGCTCCTCTTTTGTATTCAGGTAGTGCTTCTGATTTCTTGATCCATCCAGGGAGACGGTGACAGTGAAAGGGGGCTGCATTGAGCACTACTCCAAAGACCCTAACCACCGGAGGCGAGGTGACCAGCACCTCAGACCCACCCTTCCTCTCCTGGAGGACAACAGGATACTCCCAAACTGTGTGGTTGAAAACAGGGGCAGATACTCTAATGGTAAACAAAATGGGCAACAAACGACCAACAGCTGAAGGGACGCTCGCCATACTCCTCTCTCTGTTTTTGGCAGTTAACCTCAGGCTGTAATTGGAGGGACTCGGTGTTTAATTCCTGAGCTTGGATTCCTGAGTCCTTGTAGGTTATTCTCCTACAGGTAATGATATTGGCCACTGCCTACCTTCCAGTTGGTTCTTAACATGTGTTCTTTGGCTCGGCACTCTTGGAAGATGAGCTTCCAGCAAGAATAATCGGAGATGCTGCTCTCGGGCAGGTGCCCTTCCTGCTGGCACAGCCTGTACCAGAGCACTTCATCTTCTGCAATCACCTTCCACATCTTGCTCACCTAAAACAGCAGAAGAGACACAAATGTCAAATTCTGCAATTAGAGAAGCCTCTTGTCATCCAAAAATCAATCAACACCTTTATTACTGCCCTGGGTTTATGGCAGTATAAAATGTCTCATTAACAAAACACTCAGAGGTGAAAAAAAATACAAGCAAATGTTTCTAGTTTTATCTTTCAAGATTTCGAAATTGTTGTACTACCATCTAATATCACATTTTAGACTACTTAATTTTATACATATATATGTGTAAAATATAAGAGAAAAATACATAAAAGACAAAAAATACTGTAACATGTTAATAGATACAAAATCATATACAGCTTTTCAGAACAGAATCTTTTACTTTTTACCAATAGGCACTTGTATTTCCATCTTATAGAGCTGGAGACTGATGGCCTCCAGAAATAGAGAGCTGTAATAAAATAAATATCCACAACACAAAGCTTCTGGTTGTATGAGAAATTCAAATTTATGTTATGTGGGAAAACTTAGATTTTAAATGTGTAGATTAAAAAAAATAGTTAACAGAAAAGTCAAGCTGATAGCCAGGATGGTAAGACCTGATATAGAGAAATTAATGGTATGTCTGGACTGAATTTCAAATCCCAACAGTATCCAGAGGAAAAGGCCATCTTAGCTATTGGTGCTTTGTCTTCCAACCCTAACTTTGGGGAGCGTGGGTTTACTTCATCATGGGATAATGTACAAATTTGGGCAGACTGCAGAAGATGGACTCTGCTGGCAAAATGAGAAACCGATCCGGCAGATCAGCATGATCTTGGGTCTGCAACACGTTCTGCTTGTTGCCCATCCAAAGGCCGAGATTCACTTCTAATAAAGTAAGACATCATGACCAGTGGTACACAGTAACCTGTGCTCCTTAACACTCCCTTGGGCCACTTCAAGACATCAAATACTCAGCTAAGAAGAGAGAACATGAGACACAGGAAGAGAGAGCACACAGCATGTGCGTGGCAGACTCTTATTACACAAGGGCGCCTCACTTGATGAAGTACTGATAGGGAGTTAACTTTCAGGACTACAAAGTATAAAGATCTCCGAAAATCTGCTCCTCCATAGAAGCAACAAGAATACTGTCAAAATTTGTCAAAATCAACTTTTTCAGAATTCTGGAAATTAACTAAAGACTTGCAACATTCTGAGGAGCATTTATTCAAGAAAAACAGCTGAGTCTTGGTAAGAATAGCAACCTTTGTGTTGCTGTAACTTGCATTAATCCCATCCTCATCCTCCAGCTCCGTGGCAGCCTGGAAAACTAATAGCATCCAACTACAGTAGCTGTAAAAACCAGCAGCTTAGCAACTACTGGAGAACCTAAACGGGCTTACAGCTCCCCAAAAGTACCATCCCTGGACAACTGTTACTATTTGGCCTATCTGCCAACTTGCTGGAAAGCTCTGTTCTCACGGTTTGTCTTGTCTGACTTAGATCAGATATAACAAGACAGATTAGGAAAACCAGGGGAATGGGATGTCCATAGTGGGTGCTAAAAGGCTCCAGTATATTTCTGGGACTCAAGAATGCCGTGGGCATGTGTAAGACTATGGGTATGAGGAAAGACCTGAAAAGGCCCTGATCTCTCAACTCTGGCTAATCTTGAGGCTCTACACAAGCAGGAAGCAAAGGCTAAGGCGTAGCTGTAAATTGCTGGCACACTGAAGGCACATTCTCAACATACAGACAGCACCTCAGCAAGGACTGGGAGACTTCCTGGTTCGATGTATTTAAGGAAGTCTCTGTCTAATCACTAGCTAACCACTAAGCTAACTCAGCAGAGACTTCAGTGGTCATACATGACAATATAAACTAGAGAATTAGTCCAAGAAAGTCACTAAACAAACAAACAACAACAAACCCTCCAGAGGGAAGAGAATCTGATTTCCAGAGTTGCCAGATTACAGCTGACCCTGAACAATGTTGGGGTTAAGGACGCCAATCCTCCACACTGTTGAAAATCCGTATGTAACGTTACAGTTGTCTCTCCATATCCAAGGTTCCACTTCTGTGGATTCACCCTGCTGAGCCTGTAGTACTGCAGTATGTATTTAGTGAAAATGATCTGTGTGTAAGTGGACCCATGTTGTTCAAACCTGTGTTGTTCAAAGGCCAACGGTATACTATTTTTAAAGTCCAGTTTTTTAACAGAGAAATATGAGACATGCAAAGAAACAGGAAGGTATGATTCATATACAGGAAGAAAAAACAGTCAATAGAAACTGTCCCAAAGAAATCTAGACAATATATTTACTAAACAAAGACTTTAAATCATCCATTATAAATATGTTCAAAACACTAAAGTAAAGCATGTCTAAAGAAATAAATTTATGAGCACAATGTCTAACAAAGTAGGAAATACTAATAAAAAGATTAAAATTATGTTTTAAAAGAACCAAAAAGGAGTTTTAGAGTTGAAAAGTACAACTGCAACAAAAAAATTCATAGGAGGGGCTTAACAGATTTGAACTAGCAGAAGAGTCAGCAAACTTAAGGTCAATTAAGATTATACAGACTGAGAAAGAAACAGAACCAAGAAAAAAACCAGAAAAATGAACAAAATTAACAGAGCCTCAGAGATCCATGTGACACTATCCAAGTGGGCCAACACAGGCATTATGGGAGTCCCAGAAAGGAAGGGGTAAGAGAAGAAGGTAGAAAGACTATCTGAAGAAATAACAGCCAAAAACTCCCCCAATGTAATGAAAAACATTAATCTGCATATGAAAGAAGCTCAACAAATTGCATGAAGAATAAACTCAGAGACCCACACCTAGACACATCATGGTCAAACTGCTGAAAGCCAAAGATAGAATCTTGAAAGCATCAAGAGAAAAAGACTCAGGCACAAGGGATTCTGTACTTCTCATCAGAAATCATGAGGTCAGAGAGCAGTGGAATAGCATATTCAAACCACCAAAAGAGAGTTGCCAACCAATAAATCTATATCCAGCAAAACCATATTCTTCAAAAATAGAGAAACTAAGATATTCCTAGATAGACAAAAAATAAGAGACTCCATCACTAGCAGATCAGATTTGCCTACAAGAAATACTAAAGGCAGTCTTTTAGGCTGAAATGAGAAGACACTAGACAGTAACTCAATACACATGAGGAAATAAAGTACACCAAGTAAAGGTCACTCCATAGGTAAATATAAAAGACAGTATAAATGTATTTTTACTTACATCTCTTTTCTTCTGTCTGATTAAAAAGGCATTGCCTGTAACTGTGTTGATGGGCTCATAGAATTTGTATGGAAATAATAGAACAAAGAAAGGAGAGGGAACAGTTATACTGGAGCAGTTTTGGTATACTATTGAAATTAGGTTGGTATTAATCAAAACTAGATTGTTTTATGATGTTCATTGTAATCCCCAAGGCAACCATTATGAAAATAACTCCAAAAATATGGTAGAAGAAACAAGGGAATTAAAATGGTATGCTACAAAAATATTTAACATCAAAGAAGATAGTATTATAGGAAAAGAGAATTAAAAAAGACATGATATACTGAAAACAAACAGCAAGATGTTAGACATAAATGCTTCCTTATCAGTAATTATATTAAATGTAAATGGACTAAATATTCCAATCAAAAGACAGATAGGCAGAATAAAAAAAAATGACCTACATGCTGTTTACAAGAGACATATTTAGATTCAAACACACAGATAGGTTGAAAGTAAAAGGAGGGAACAAGATATACTATGCAAACAATATGCAAAGGAGAGCTGGAATTTGTACACTAATACCACATAAAATAAACTTTAAGTCAAAAATTGTCACTGGAGACAGGATATTTTTATAACGAGGATCAATCCATCATGAAGATATAACTATTATAAGCATATGCATGTAACAGAGCCCCAAAATACATGAAGCAAAAACTGATAAAACTGAAGAATAACTGGACATTTCAACAATACTTGAAGACTTCAACATTCCACTTTTAATAATGGATAGAATAACTAAGCAGAATATCAAGAAAATATAACAACTGAATACTACAAATCAACTAGACAAAGAGATATTCATAGAACACTCTACCAAACAACAGAGTGCATATTTTCCTCAAGTGCAATGGAACATTCTCCAGGACAGACCAGATGCTGGACCATAAAACAAATCTCAGTAAATTTAAAAGGACTGAAATCATACAAAATATGTTCTCTGACCATAATGGAATGAAATCAGAAATCAAGCACATAAGAAAATCTGCAAAATAAACATGTGGAAATTAAACAATGGACTCCTAAATAACCAATAGGTCAAATAAGAAATTGCAAGAGAAACTATAAAATATTTGAGATAACTGACAACAAAAATGGAACATACAAAACTTACGGGACACAGTGAAAGCAGTGCTTTGAGGGAAAGTTATACCCCAAAACTCCTAAGCTGAAAAAGATCTCAGGTCAATACTCTCCACTTCCACCTTAAACTAGAAAAAGAAAACTAAGCAGAACAAAGAAAATAATAAAGATTACAACAGAGATAAGTGAAATAGAGGGGGGAAAAATCAACGAAATAAAAGTTGGTTCTTTTTAAAAGATCAACAAAATTGGCAAACCTTTAGTCAGACTGACTGGGTGGGGAGGATTCAAATTACTCAAATCAAAAATGAAAGAGAGGCCATCACTATCCACTACTAAAATGAAAAGGACTGTATACTATGAACAATTATATGCCAACAAATTAGATAACCCAATACATTCCTAGAAAGGCACAAAATACTAAAACCGACTCAAGAAGGAACAGAAAATCTGAATAGAACTATAACAAACAAGTAAAGAGGTTGAATGAGCAGTTTAAAGACTTTACACAAAGAAAAGTCCAAGCCTAAATGGCTTCACTGGTGAATTCTATCAAATGTTTAGAAGGGAATTAACACCAATCATTCACAAACTGTTGCAAAAAACAGAAGAAAGAACACATCCCAACTCATCCTAGGAGGCCAGTATTACCCTGATACCAAAACCAGACAAAGACTTCATAATATTCCTTATGGATATATACAAAAATCTTCAACAAAACACTAGCAAACTGAATCCAGCAATATGTAAAAAGGATTATATATTACAATCAAATGCAATTTATCCCAGGAATGCAAGGTTGGTTACTTTTTTTTTTTAATCAATGTAATATATTACTAGAATAAAGGACAAAAACCAGAAGTTCTCATTTAAAAACTTATCATTAAAAATAGTGAGGGAGTTCTTTATATTTAAAAAAAAATCTACACTGTACAAAAGAAAAAATCATGGCAAAGTTCCTTTACATAGTAATTTCTCCAGAGAGACCTAAAGTGATAGGAATGTATATATATTTTAGGAACATGTCTTTATGATCACCTCCATTATTCAAGAAGCAGTGTGATGTAATAGAAAACCAGTTACAGTTGTAGAAAAAACTCAATCTAGTGCCAGGTCTTTCAGTAACAAGCTAGGTTACTATGGGAAAGCCACTAAGCTTCTCTGCACCTCTTTCCTCCTCTGTGAAATGAGGGATGGGACAGAGGAGTCAGACGCCAAAATGTCCCTTAAAACACTATATTCTATGACCCTCTGGCCCTAGTTTCCTTATCTTTAAAGTGTGAGCAACATACCCCACCAACCAACAGAACAGTTGTGTATCTAAAGGAGCTCATAGAAAAGTACTTTACAAATGTAATTCTCTCCATATATGGCACATACTCCTACAGATCACTACTGATAGTACCACAGGATACACAAATTCCTTACTATGAAATTATGCTGTTCCAAATATTACTTTAAATAAGGAAGCCATTAGCTTCTTAGATTTTTAATAAAGAACTTTCATTAAATCTTTAATGGCTTTCTGCCTGCTCCATGGCAACAGAAAGAGTCTAGAACTTAAAGTAAAAATGAGTCAGAATCTAAGAACTCAGGTCACTTCAGTCTCAAATTTCCCGATTTCCCATCTCAAACTATACTAAAAATAATCATTATTTCAATGCCTTACTCAACCAAAAGTAGGTCAAGGCAATACTGACCAACAGAACACTCTGATGGCACATTTAAGTTCTAAATACTACCTGTTTCCTTCAACAAACTGTCACAGGACTAGCTCCCATATCCATTATCTCTAAAGTGGGCCCGAATATTTATGCATCCACACTGTCCCTCTTCAAATTTGGTACTTGGGACTAAACAATACCCCAAATACAGACTTTCAAGTGCCATGAAAAGAAGGATTTTATCACATACTAATTTGTTACTTCACTTGAAGATACATCATCATGGCTACTAAATGAATGGTCCAAGCTTCCAGAGTCTATTTTATTAAATATTTAAGGCAAACAAAAAGGTATAAAGAATATCACAAACATGCATGGACTTGCCACTCTGCTTTAAGAAATACCACTGATAAACTTAAAACTCCTGTGCATCTCTCAGCATCAACATCCTTTTCCCCAAGGGTAATCTCAATTTGGTATTTACCAATTTCCAGTCTTTTTAAACACAAACTGCAATTAAAGAAAAAAAAAGTCCTTATTTCTTACTCTCACACTAGTATGTTTTACACTTAAATTCTTAACTTTCTAAACTTTCTATCAATTCTAAATTCAGCTCATGGCACAAACCCACCCTCAGCATTTTATATCATCTTTGTATCTCAATTCTGTCATCCCTTGCATTAGCTACTTCTCCCTAGCATAAGTCATCTGCAAAATACAGTCTGTGGACCTTCGTGTCTTAATTATTTTAAAAAATTAACCAGGATGGGGCTGAGGATAGAGCCATGGCAAACCACTAGAGCCCTCCCCTTAGGCTGACATGGATCCATTAAGTAGCCCACCCTGGGCATGGCCACAGCATAAGTTACAAATCCACTTAACCACACTGTCATCCCACACTTCTCCATCTTAGCCATAAGGGCACCAGGGAAACAAACCCTCATCTGATCACAAGTGGTCAGGTAATAAAGAACAGGATAATGACACAATAACACTGGAGTTCCAGTTCTGACTAGACAGAACACCATGGTTTTATTTTTGGCATGTTTGGTCCACAGCTGAGCCTGTCCATGACACTGGGTGGTGTCTGTCCATCTGTCTGTGCCAAAGTGAGTCTCAGCACTAGGCAATCATGAAGCACAGATCAGGATCGACCAACATCAGCCGTGATGGAGCCAGGCTACAACCCAAATAGCTCCAGAGCAGAGTACTTCTCCCGCAGGCCCCTGGAATTCAGGGTTAAATAAATTATGAGATAAGGGCGAACACACAGACGCCCTCATGGGTTCTCAAAGGCACACAGTGCTAACTAAACACATGCGAGTTTACTCTGATCCTTGGGATATATGAGCCTTTTTTGTAAAAATTATAAAATGTAAAATTTTGTAGAAATTATGAAATGTAACTACTGGATGAAAGACTCAGAGTAGCTAAGAGATCATATAAATGTAAGTCATTATTTCATTACACAGACCAGCACTTCCCTAAGCACGTTCAGTGGAACAGCAGTTCCTCAGGGCGTTAATAAGTTACTTTAGAAAAGGA
This sequence comes from Camelus ferus, assembly GCF_009834535.1. Lineage (NCBI taxonomy): Eukaryota > Metazoa > Chordata > Mammalia > Artiodactyla > Camelidae > Camelus > Camelus ferus. The sequence continues at coordinate 7,931,631 of NC_045727.1, forward strand.
TTCCATGGTCACATGAGTTCGCAGAACACTGGTTTAAACTAAACTAAGCAAGACTCTTCACTGCAGAACGTCTGAGCTTTAAATAGGCTAATCTGTGTTGCCTAGCTCTAAGAAGGAGATAATAGAAGCTGCATTTCTCAAACCTGTCTTGGCTCCTGCTTCTTGCAAGAAGTGTCTCAAAAGCCTAGTGCCCTCCAGAAGACACCTCACACAACAGTGATATGGGTTATTACCAGTCAGTCGATTTAAGGTGTGTGCTGGGCACTAACTGCAGGCTGGGCACTAGGGCCAGTCATTCTCATCCATTTTCCACCTTAACCTGCCAACCCGATATCCTCTGCAGATGAGCAACATCCCATGGATGTGCTCAGATCGGGGGGCTGCCTCCCCATGGCTCAGGGAGCTAAAGGGAGAAGTTTTGGTCTCTGCCCTTGCAGTCAGGTTGGATCACAGGACTGACCCTAAACACGGGGCTATCTTTTCAATCCTGTAATCCCAAAATTAGCTACAAGGCTGCACTTCGTTAGATGGAGCCAGTGAAGCATCGGTGTTTCAAGAGAATCGAAATTCAATGCTCAGTGATTACAAACCAGAAAATCCCAATTAAATATTCTGGATGAGTCTTCATGAGAACTAAACTGTACAAATTTCAGCTACTTTAAAACAGATAAACTTTTCGGGGACTTTAAGAGGTCTCAAATATGTCAGACCTTAAAAACCCTAGAAGCTGAAAACATTTTTATATCAGCTTCAAAGAAAATGCCAAGTCATTTTAAATAGCACAATCTGAAATTTGTACAACAGGGTTATGGGATGAAAACCTGAGAACAAAAAGCTGATGTTTCAATGTGCCCTCCCCAGTGCTAACTGCTAACCCCTAAACCAAGGGCTTCTTCTGTAGAAAATATTTGGGATAAAGTTTAAATCTTGGGTAACAAACAATAAAGCTCTTTGAGGGATTTATAAAAGCTAGAGATGAGAATTATTTCCAAAAAGGGATCAGGATCATACCTACAATTCAGTATTAAACACAGAAATGTGCCAACAATTTCTTTAGTAAACTATAAAGGAAGGGTTGCCTTTTAACTCTTCTTTTAAAGGAGAACAAAAATGACAGGTTCTAAGAATTTCTTTTAATACTGAAGAAAAAAAAAAAAAACACACAAGAAAAAGACCTAGTTAAACTTTCACAAGTAAATTTTAAAGAGTCTCACCAAAAGGAAATCTGATTATTTTGATTTCTTAAGTTACATTAAATCTAGAAGGTTTATAAGCCTGAATTTTCCAAAGGCCTAATGGTCTTTCTTTCACACACCAGGATTGAAAGGGCCCTGCCCAGTAAAAGCCCCACTGAGTGAGCCTCAGCTGCAAGAATTTGCTCATAAAAGTGTCTCCAGCATTTTGCTTTATAGCACCACTATGAATTGCAGCATTTAAAAAAAAAAAAAAAAAAAAAAAAGCCCTTGGCTCAAAAACTAGCTTTATTAACTCTACTTGGATTAGGGTTACCAGTGAGGCCCATAACAGGGGAAAAAGTGTCATTGTTCAACTCCAGCACTGATACACCATATCTACTTGGAGGGGACACACCGTGTACAGACAGCTGTATGTAGACTCATTATCTCAATTTCCTTCCTTCTCATTTGCTTTGGGCCTCCCTCACTTTTGTCCCCACCACGCCTCTTGCCTCCAACTGGTAAATCCAACAGCCATTTCTCAGTCCTCTTACCTGACTGACAGCAGCACTTACCACCTGTGATCACCTTCACCTCCTTGAAGACTTCTATTCCTTGATTCAGGGGACTCTGTAGTCTGGGTTTTCTTCCCGTCTCACAGGTCTCCCTTTCTCAGTCTCCTCATCTCCTCATCTCCTCTAATCACTGTGCTGTGCCAGGGCTCAATCCCCGAATTCCCTCCTTCGTCTACACTTGCTTCCCTGATGATCTCGTTAAGTTTCCTGGCTTTAAATACCATCCATGTGCTGAGAGCTTCTAAATGTACCTTTTCAGCCCTCAATTCAACTCGGATCTCATCTCCAGCCTCACCTCCAACTACTAATCTCTCCCAGACTTGCTCATCCCACCGTTTTCCTCTCGTCAGTAACAGCAGTCTCATCCATCTGGTTGCTCAGGCCAAACACCCTAGGGTCCTGCTGACCCTTCTCTCCCCACACCCAACCCATCAGCAATCCTGACTCTGCCCACTTCTACCAGCACAGTCTAGTCCAAACCACTGTGTGCTCCTGGCACCCTAACTGGTCTCCTTGCTGCCGTCCTTGACCCCTGAGAGCCTATTCTTCACATAGCACCCAAAGTGTCCCTTTTTGTCGTCGTTGTTGTTTTTGAGGGGGGAGGCAATTAAGTTTATCAATTTATTCATTTTTAGAGGAGGTACTGGGGATTGAACCCAGGACCTCATGTCTACCACTGAGCTATAACCTCCTCCCCAAAGTGATCCCTTTTAAAACCTAAGTCAGACCTTGTCACTCGTCTGCTTAAAACACTTCAATGGTTTCCCATCTCATTCAGGATAAAAGTTCAGTTTCTGTTAACAGATTAAGTGCCTTTCGAATTCGGACCATCTCTCCGTCTCTTATCCCTACCTGCTCACTACACCCCTTTATTAATTTTCTCCCGATACTCTAACTTATCACAAACTTCCAGCTTAAAATAATACACAATTATTCTCTTACAGCTCTGGAAACCAGAAGTCTAAAATCAAGGTGTTGGGGACAGGGCTGCATTCCTTCTGGAGGCTTCAGAGGACAATCTGCTTCCTTTCCTGTTCCAGCTTTGAGAGGCCATGTAGATTCCATGGCTTGTGGCCTCTTCCTCCATTTTCAAAGCTGGCAATCTAGCATCTCCTCTCCTCTCTGACCTCCTACCACCCTCTAAGGAGCTTTGTAATTATTTTGAATCCACCTGGATAATCCAAGATAATCACCGTCTCAAGATCCTCAACTTACATCTGCAAACGTCCTTTTACCATAACAGGTAACACAGTCACAGGTTCTGAGGATCAGGACAGGAACATCTTTGGGGAGGCCATTACTCGGCTATCACAATCAGCCACTGTGACCTTCCTGCTGTTCCTCAAACACAGCAGGTGCGCTCACTTCACGGCCCTGGCACTTGCTATTCGCCACTGCCCGAGACTTGCACAGCTTCCTTCTTCCCTCCTTCAGGCCTCTCATCAAAGGTCACCTTCTCTGTGAGGCCGTCCCTGGCCACTTAAAAGTGCAACCCCAACATCATCTCTGCTGTCTTTTTTTTCAGCACAGCACTTACCTTCATTTGACACGTTCTATATTTAACAACGTATTTACTGCATATGATGTAAAGCTTTCTGTAAGGCAGGGGTTTTTATGTTTTGCTCCCTGCTGTATTTACTGTCTAGAATGGCACACGGCACACAGTAGGCCCTCTGTAAATAACTGCATGAGAAGAGTAAGTCCAACTGTTCCTAAGTTCGATGCTTAAAAAAAAAAAAACAAAAAACAGATTGCTTTTATTTTCAAAGGTCAACTCCTGGCACATGCTGCCCTCGGGAGGCTCTGACTTTCTTATTCAAATACAATCTCTGGCTTTTCTAATTTTTTTCTCTTTTAAATTTTAATATGTATTAACTAATATATATAAAATAGGTAAACAGCAGGTTTATATTGTATAGCGCAGGGAACCATATTCAGTATCTTGTAGTAACCTATGGTGAAGAAGAATACGAGAACGAATGTATGTATGTTCCCATGTGACTGAAGCATGGTGCTGTACACCAGAAATTGACACAACATTGTAAACTGACTGTACCTCAATAAAAATATATTTAAAAAATTTAATATGGAAAATTTTAACCACACAAAAGTAAAGCAAACTGTATAAAAAACTCCCAAGTCCTCACCACTCTGTTCAAGGGGTTAGCACTACTCTGCCATTCTGGTTTCATCCAACTCCCCGTCTTTTCTTCTGGAGTTGCTTTGCTTTTCCCTAACCCTTTTCAGAGGAGGCAGCCATTGCAACCTGGTGAATTAAAAGAAAACTCCTGTGGGTCCTTGGGTCTTGGGCATGCCCTGAGAGTAGTCTGGGGGCAAAGGCAGAAGTTAAGAACTAAGGGAACCCCACCAGCAACTACAGGTCCTCAGAATCATTTCTGCTATGCGAATTAACCCAGTTACACTTGGCTCTGGATTCTCGACTTTTAAAGACATCATTAAGATCTTTAGCTAGAAAAACTCGGATTTTAGTTTCTCCTATTTGGACATCTGGGAAGATCATAAGATCACATTTTCCCTGAATCTTGAAATATCATAATCTAATAGACTGGGCTTTCGTTCCAGAATTACTTATTTATTTTGGTAACACCTCCTTCTTGCGTGCCAATTTTATCATAAATCTTAAGTTTTTAACCTCTCCATCTACCTCTTTTTCTTTATTACATTCTTTAAGCACATTTTTCTACCTTTTACTTGAAAAACATGGCCTTGTTGTTTATGCAGCTAAATTTCTAAAATCACACATTAGGAAGTACATATAACTAAAATATATGTTAAGGATGAAAATTAAAAAACAAAATTACAGAGTTATGAGACGGAGAACAAATTAGCAGCTGTCAGAAGTCAGCGATGGGGAAGGGTGTGGCTATAGAAGGGTAGCAGGAAAGATTCTTGTGATGGAAGTTCTGTATCTTGACTGTGTGGTCACACACAAATAAGTGCATGTTAAACTGGTAAAACCTGAATAAGTTTCATGGACTTTATAAATGTCAGTTCCTGGTTTTGATACTGTTCTATAGTTCTGCAAGGCATTACCAACAGAGGAAATGGAGAAGAGTACTTAGAACTTCTCTGTACTATTTTTTTTTTTAACAGCTGGGAATTTATAATTATTTTTAAAGTTTCTTCAATGAACATTGGTGAATACTTAAAAACCTTTACTCCTTAGAATTACTCATGTTGTAATACAACAGCGCACTTACTTTTCTCATAAAAACCAAACAATTTTGCAATCAACAGTTTTGTCATTGTTATCCATTTCAAAACATTATCCTTTAAAGTGCCAGGAAATCCTATAGGCGTACACACAAAAAATGAACATAAAGTTACAAACATCCAAATGATAAACTGCTCAGTGAACTGCCCCATGTATAACTGCTTACTAAAAACCACACTGAGACATTTCAGCATGAAACTCCCACAGAGGTACTAAATCCCTCGAGAGGCAGCTACGGGTAGCAAGGAGCTAGAGAGATTAGCATCCAGAGTACACAACAATCACAAACTAACATAGTAGCACTTCAGTTTTGAAGCATAAAGCCTAACAAAACAGAAAAAGGGGGGATGCAGAAAGGAGACAAAGTCAGAGCCAAATCAGTTCTCCAGCATAGTTTGTGGCATAAGGAAAGCTCAGAAGTCCTCCCCAATCAGGGTTCCTTACTGTTAGTCAGTTACCAATTTGGCATAAAGATCTAAGCAAACAGGTTTTCTCCAAGGGCACACAGATAGTTCATGGTGCCAATTCCACATAACTGGTCCAACCAATTTCACTGAAATCCCAAGGCAGCTAGATTAAAAGAGAACCAGAGAGACAAAGAATGAGACAGAGAGCAAACCCCCTGTAAAATAAAATCATAAAGCAGCAGGACGTTTCAGTCAACAGAAGGCTCTTTTCCCTGTTTCAAAAATAAAAACACCGTGAGAAACAAATGAAAATGATACTTATTTTTATTACTCTGCGGTTTCATTTTAATGTTTGGAAAAACAAAGCCAATTCTACAAATGACTGGACATCCATTGTCACTTTCCTGCAAAAGCTCTATGAAAAAAATCCTGGCTTTGAGGATCAGAACCACCTCAGGGGTTCTCTTTAAGGATACTTTCTATTCTTATACGTGTGCTCTACAAATTAAGTTTAACAACAACAACAAAAACCCAAATCCAACTGGCCCAGGAGGGAAGAATTCTGGTGGACAATTGAACTACTGTGTTGCAAATTAGACTGTTCACACCTGCAGAATAATCTCACCAGCATAACCAATCCACCCTGGAATGCAGCCCCGTTGTACCAAAAGGGGGATCTCTTCTTCCACTAGATCCTATCTTTCACTGATAAACTCTTTGGAAGAGAAAACCAGCAGCAGATGTGAAAGCCACATGGCCCTCTACAAAGCAGGAGAGCAAAAAGCAACGTTAAAGAAATGATTCCTTAAACAGCAGCTCCCTATCAAGAATGAAGATTTTATCATCTAATGCTGACTTTGTAGAAAGCTAGCTATTAGACCCTGTTCCAAGACTTCGGCTAACAGCATCAGGCTGAAATCCAGGAGCTGGACTCATTTAGCTACACCCTTGTTTTCAACTCTTGGGAACAGGGCCAACATGTAAAGTTAGAATGTAACAAATCCAATTTCCAAGGGAAAGAAGAAGACAATATAGGTACTCTTACTTAACGCAATCAATAGGCTCCGAGCATGGTTTACACTTCAAACATTTTTATTTTGTGAATTTTGGCCTTTGAATAATTTCTTCCATCATTTCCTAAAGATTTCTACACTCTGCATCAAAAAATGTTTGCCAACACCCTCCCCCCTCTGGTGATACTGTAGCAATCAACAACACTGAAAGCTTTTACAAATTCGTATTTAAGTAGAAAAATAATTTTGCTTAAGCAAAATGCTTCAAAATAGGGAAACAGGGTAAAATCACAATAGGGCAATAGAGTAAAACCAGAAACTCTCTAAACTGTTCTGTATTTTGTGTGATTTCACTGAACTGCCATAGAGTTAGCAAGCTCTAGAGTCTAAGTTTGGTTACAGTTTTCACCACTCTCAAACTGCCTTAGTGTTTTTAATTCACATTCATGATGGTGCTTTGGATTTTTGGCGTATAGTTCTCCTACCACTTGATTACACTAAACCCTTTCTCCTGAAGGCCCAGAAACTTGTGTCAAATGCATTCTAGAATCCATGGATGGGAAATGGTAACTACTAAACAAATTAATTATTTGGTGCTTATGGGCAATGGATACTCCAGCGTCTTCAGGGGAACACAGCTGTCCACGAAAAGCCAAATGGTCAGCAATCATATACACATTTAACTTATGAGAAATTAAATACTCTTCACCAAAAAGTAGAGAATAAAAGACCAATTTTAATGGCATAAGGACTTGCCTCTCAAAGCAAAGCCAAAGCAACACTGGCATCAGCTGGTAGTAATGCAGGCTATCAGGCCCCATCCCAGAACTCTTGAATCTGAATTTGCATTTTATCAAGATCCCCCGTGATTCGTGCACACAGTGAAGTATGGCCTAGGTCAGCTCTCCCAGCATTCCACTCCAGTGGCATGTGTCCCAGAGCAGGCACAAGATGGGTGACACTGGTCCATGGTTCTGTCGGTGGGGGAGGGTCTCAGTTCTCAGATGCCTCGAACCTGAGTGGGATTCCAGTGTTTAAAGGGTAATTTGGATGATACGTCTGAAACATGACTTCACTATTTTGTCCCCAGGCTGACCCTCAGCTCCCAACCTAATGACTAGCTTAATTTAACCGAGACCTCACATCTTTGCATTAAAAACCGGCGAGGACATTAACAGCTCTGGCTAGCTCAGTAAAGGCCGAGCACAGAGTTGTCAGCCTCAAGCATGTGGCCGCAGGGCAGCCATGGCAGGGAGACTCAGACTGCAGGGAGAATATGACTCTTGGGCCACGGTCACAAGAAGATAAATACCACGTGATGATGTGGAACACAACTGTTTCACTTCAAGGTGACTTTCCTTCAAGTAAAGCTGCTACCCAACTCACTACTTCTCTGTCATTCTGCGAAGTACATTTCTGTCATGGAAGCGTTTCCTACTTGAACTACGCATGTAGGTGAATCCTGACCATCTGTTACGACAGCTTACCTGCGCACACCTTCCTAGCTCCTTCCTGTCCAGATACTGAAATATATTGATTGCCAACTCGTAAGGCAGCTGGATATCAAAGAAGGGCACGTCATCCATTTCATTCTGAGGAAAAAGAAAAGAAATAAGCGTACAATCCTGAGATATGAAAATGCTCATATGTACAGGCTCTTTAAATTACCAATAACATTCTTTGGTGGTGACAGGAGGGACAATGCTGATTCCCAGGGGGATCCGAGCATGCTCACTGCTCTGTGGAGCACAGGCACAGAACTCATTCAGAACTTGACGGCCACTCTCAATTCTCCAACCCCCACAAGCCTACCCACCTCACGTTCACTTACAAAATCCACAAGACTATTCCTGTAATGCTTCAGAAAGGAGAAGCAAGGGTGCCATCTCACAACCTGGGGTACGCTGCCAGCATCACTGCAAAGGTTTGTGGAAAGCCTCTTGGCGTCAAGGGAAAGGTGAGTGGCAGGTGGCCAAGAAAGTGAGCCTTAAAATCAGGGAGGCCACTGGTCCTCCCAGGACAACTGCCACTACCCCCCAACTTGAAGGGGAGTGAGTACCCACAGCGGTGCAATACTGACCTAGGTCACTCAAGTGTTTTCATCAGGAAGAGGGGAATAGGGCTGTGAACGTGAGCAAAAAGTAAATAAATGAAGTGCTGCTCTTGAGTAAGGTGAGCACACCTCCCCCGGCCACAGGCGAAGCACAAGGTTTCCTAATGCACTTGGGGGCGTAAGCTGGTGAACCTGAGTGAGCCAGTGCAAACAAAGCTGTTCTTCTTCGGTGTCATTTACTAATGTGGAGAAATTAGAGCTTGCCTGCCTTTGGATAAGCAATTAGGGATGAGGTAACAGGCTTTATTTGAGAGATAAGGCTGTCATGACGATCCTCGTAGCACAAAGAAATATGAGTGTGAAAGAAAAAAAGGCCAAGTGTGCATATGTATCCCATGGCTTGTTCCCGAACCCACCTGCCAAAGCTCACTTCGGTGTGTGCTTCTGTAAAGCTGGGGAAAGCAGCGCTTTTTGTCCCAACAGAACTTGCTTAATAAAATTCATTTTTAATAAGCTTTGGCTGACATCAGTGACTTACTGGTTGCAAGCAAATTATTAATTCACCACCCAGATACGACAGTTGTATATTACAAGGCTGCATGAAAAGAGCCTCAGCATTTTTAAGGGACTGTGAGCACTGACTTAGACCCTACCAAGATTCAGGGTAAAGATTTTTCTGGGATCATGTTTCTATTCATCTAGGAGTCTCAGAGCTAAAAGATTATCCAGGGCATAAGGAGGAAATGTATTCAACTGTAAAGACAGTGCAAGGCTAAGCATGAAGGCCAAAAAAGGATCTCTAGAGGGAAAAAGAGGAAGAGTTGACAGTTCTCCATGGGTAAAGAAGGAACAGAATGTTAAATCAGGACAGAAGTGTTGGCTGTACAGAAAACAACAGGAAAAAATCTGCAAGTGTAATTGGAAGACAAAGGCGTCCTTGCCTAAAAAAATAATGGAAAGTTGTTGGTCTAATGTCAGGCTAGGTCCCCTCCCACAGCTAATTGGATTTACTCATCAAAAAAAAAAAAAAAAAAAAGAGGCCTTACTTTCTCTCTCCGCCCAGATACAACTTGAGACTCCTTATCATAACCCCCCGGGGAGTGGAGGAGAGCTGTACACAGTCCGACACCATCATTCACAGCCCTGGACTTCCTTCTGCGGTCTCTTGGATTACTGGACTACAGTGAGGTGAAGTCTACCTTACCACTCGGTAAAGAAACAAGAGAAAACTGTTTCTTGTTCTCATACAAGCAGAATAAAGGCAAAGAAAAGTCTGTACTCATGCAAAGTGAACTCATATTTAACTTTTTCCCCCAACTGTTAGAGATGCACCAGGCATTACTTCCTTCAGTTGGTCCCTTTGGGACTCACTATAAACTGGCTTCTGGACTCGACACTACTACACTATGATGAAGTGTGAGAAATCATGTTTTTAGTTTTGCTCGTGCAGAAAAGTCACACTTACAGTGGCAGGAGCCTTCTCCCTTTTGCTTATTCAGTTGGCCAATTCTCTATTCTTATCCTAGAAAATAACACCTCTCCCCTGGCACACTCCAGACTGCTGCCATCCTCCCTGATCCTGACCCCCACGATCTCTGGGTGCAGCACAGGCTCACACTGACCATCCTGGTTCTGCCATCGGACTAGCCATGAGACCAGGCTAAACACATCTGAGCCTCAGCTTCCTTATCTGTAAAACAGATATCAACATACCTATTCACAGCGCAGTTATAAGAATAAAATGACATAATACATGGAAAGGACTTGGCACAAGTATCAGGCTAAGCATGCAATTAACTGACTGTTAATATTACTGTTTTCTTTCCTTGAGCAGCATTCCAGGTCCCCCCCTTTTTTCCTTCAACAACTATTCGTTGATTAAGTCCAAATTCCATGTTACCCCCCACACCAGCTTGCTGTTTACACAGAAAGTTGTCTCCCCTTGTCATACGACAGGTGGATGATAGTTGACGACAGTGGAAAGGGGATGGGACAGCAAAGCCTGTCCCTCAGGAGTCTGAACATTGAAAGTGGCCATACAACAAGGTCTTTTCCAACAGGGCTTTCAAAAAAGAACCATCAATTTTAAAAGGTTATACCACAGTAATAACTAAAGAAGGATCCGCCATAGTGCACAGTGGATGAAAAGGCAGCAGCCACCATGGTGTGAATGACCAGGCACTCCCACACCAATGGACAATCAAGAGATGCCATGCTGGCTTCACTGTTAATGTGCCACTTGTGATGGTTCTTGGTCACTTATAAGTTCTAGAGGGCAACAACTGCTTCAAAGCACTGAATTATAACTATGTAAACACCAACATTACAAAGCCAAACTTTTTTTTTATCGCTATGCTCTTAGAATGACACCTAAACTCCAGAATGATGGTCAATTTCAAACAGATCAAGCCCCAGACTCTTATGCAAATGACCTTCCCTGTTACCACCACTGGTTGGGAATGGCAGAGGGAAAAAAAGAAAAATATACTAAAGAAAGGTCCATATCTCCACATTTTAAGGAATATGTAGGCCCACAAGGTCAGGAGACCACATGCTGAAGTTTAATGCTGCACACTTAGAATCTTTTTGGCAAGACAGTCTATCATTGGCTCTTGGAATGGATGCTGTGGTGGGTCACTCAGATCCCCCTGTGGGTCTATGACACTTACTCCCCAGGATGCCCAGAACGCTGCCTGCCATTGGCTCAGGTGGAGTCCTGCCCAGGAACTGCCCTTGGCCAAACAAGCTACCTCATCCCAGGTCACACCCCCTCCTCAAGGGCAGTGTGCATCCAATGACTGCTCCATAGCTGGGTATGAAGGCCTCAATTTGGGACCCCTCAGAGAGGCCAAGCCACGAAACGACCTTCGAGCAAATCTCCACCTCAGAGTCTGTATCACACAAAATCCACCCTTTATTTCCAAAGCAACAGACATGATCCGTGATAGTCCTCTGTTCAGCACATTCCCAAAGGTTCTCACATACCACTCCAGACATTAGTCTAGGTAACCTACTTTCCTTTCCACTCAAGAGGCAAAAATGGAACGCACATAAGTTAGAGTGATGTTATTATACCAGAGAACAAACAAAACACCCAGACTAGCTTCAAGGTTAAGTAAATCATTCATAAACTTCACTTTGTTATTATTAGTAACATATCACTTGGGAAATACCTTACAGAAGACAAGGTTGTGAGCACGTTTGACCATGTGGTTGAAATTGCAATTCCTTTCTCAGCATGCATGATTTGACAAGGATAAGGAGCCACATCCTGGACAGAGGCCACAGCCCAGTAACCACATATACCTTAACAGCAGCAGCAAGAAGGTCTTAGCACTCTCCTCTGGTACTTCCCACCGTTCATAAATGTAAGTTAAAAAAAATTCTACTTGCTACTAGTGTGCAGAGAAACATTTTGCCATCTGAAAGGTGCTATTAGACTTCCATCCAAGCTATTTTGAAGCACACAGCCACCCAAAAAGTCATGGGCTACATTAACCAACTCTGTATCTTCACTGACTTAAACAAGGAAACGGACAAGTTGGCATTTCAGAAACTAAGATATTCCAAGAAGAAAGAAAAGAGATTAAAGACACTGGAAATATTACAGGGAAACTTGGTCACACTATAAAAATGTCAGTATGACTACAATGTTTAGAGAATAATTTAGAATGGCCAAATTTATGCTACAGAAAACCAATAAATTTAAAGTATTAACATTCCTTCAAATTTAAGGAAAAACATCTTTTTGACAACATACAACCCTGGTGTTTTTTTTTTTTAATGGTTCAGATATTGATTCTCTACCCACTATTAGTGATTCTTGTCCTGTATTATACATCAAAATCATCTGCAGAGTTGTGTGTGGGTGTGTCTGTTTTAAACCAAATGCCCAGGATCTCACTCAGACCTACTGCCCCAAATTCCCAGGGGTGGGGCTCAAGCATCTCTTCCTCAGGGATCCTCATGCAAACCGAAAGTTGAGAACCACAACCCTAAATTACAGACAGATATTAAAAAATAAATAAATAAATCCTTTCCCAATCAAGCCAAAAAAAAAAAAGAAAAGAAAGAAAAGAAAACCACCACAAAAGGGTCATGTTACTTTGTTAATTCAAAGTCAGTGAATACTAGATTTTCCCAAAGTCTACTGGACTTACTCCAAAAATGCTAAGAGAAATTGCAAATAGACCCATCCCCAGGGAGGCTGATTTGTACTCTTACGCGCTAATGTAAGACTAATTCTGTAAATGGATTGGTTTTGTGCCTTACTGTTAGAAATTTAATCTGTCTTCTCTTGTTTAGTAGAAGAAGGGATAATTACTAAGAGCCAAATCAGTAAAAAGTGAAGAAACTGACTTGAGATTTGTTCCCAATGTGCATCTCCAGGGCAAACAGAACACAAAAGATCTCTCTAGATGGTGTTTTAAGAAACTGAGAAAATCACCTCGAATTCAAAAGATAGATATACAACAACATTTCTGCTAAATCTGCGGCAGAAAGGAGATAGTTTTCTACAGAAATTTATCTCAACTTCCCACATACCACTCAACAGTAGACTCTCACAATCTCAGTCAGAAGGAATCGATGAATTCCAGTTCAACCTGCACTGTCTTTAAGAAAAGTAAAATTGGTTGATTAGGGGGAAAAAAGGTCTGAAACACTGTCAAGATAAACAGGCATTCATTTACATTCCCAAATGTGTCTTGAAACATAAGTTCTTATTTATATAAAGGGGGAAAAAAAACGACTTAAGTCCACCTAAATGTAGTGAGTAGTTAACATTACGAGAGGTTTTTGTCCTTCTAGTCTTCTGAATTTCCTCAGTATTTTTGAAATGATATTTTCATATAGAAAAGCAATACATTTTAAAAATAAGGTGTTTTATGTTCAAAACACTATCTGAATTCAGGGCCATGCCAGGTGCTGGGGGTAGGGGAGGTGCTGTTAGCAAATGGGTAAGAAATGATGTCAACACTCAAAGAGCTAAGATCTTTTACAGAGATAAGTCATCCTCACGTAAAATGGAATAAAAATTGGAGTCTACAAAAGGCAGTAGAGATAGTCCCCCAAGGTATTCTCAAGTTCATTAGTAAGGCTGCTGTTTAGAACTTGGAAATCATTTCTCCAAAGCAACAGTGCTATAAAGAGTGGTTAAGCTCCCAAGCAGTCCACAAAAAGCCAATTTATCTTTTAACATTTAACCTAATCCCCCTGCCTCACTATGAGAAAGAGCAAAAGGGATTCCATACATTTTTTTGAGAGCATGCATGGATGACAGAACTGAACTAATAACACTACAATATCTAAGAGGTACACTGCACTGCACACAGTAGATGCACATTAAATGTTCACAGGATTTTATCTTTTTTTTTTTTTTTAATGGGCTTTCCAACTTCAAGAACCATTCTCATTCACCACCTACTGGTATGATTCCCCTGAGTGCTCTGGCAAAGGACACAAAACAGCAATCTAAAAGACTGGGGTAGCAAGAGCTGTGGCAATCCCAGGAAGCTGGGCAATGGGAGAAGCTAGTGAGGCAGAAGAGCCTGGACCACTGAGTTCAAATCCCTATTTTAGTCTAAACTGGGATCAGAGCTTTTCTCTCCAGAGAGGAGAGAAGTCGGGGGGTGTGTGTGTGTTGCGGTGGGGGGGACGACTCCTTTGTTAAAAGCTTCAGGTCCCAGAGGGGTGCCTGTGGCTATAGTTGTGGAAAGTTTCACATCAAGGGTCTCAAACACTCTAAGCACATTTGTACCACCAGGCTCAGGTATATAACTTATCGAGCCCAGTATAAAATTAAAAGGTGGAGCCCCCTTAGTTAATAGTAAGAGTTTAAAAATGGAAACAACAGAGCATTAAACCAAGTAAGGGAGCTTCTGAGCCTGGAGCCCTGTATGATCACAGAGGTCACAGAGGCCCTTGAGGCCACCTGGCCCTGGCCGCCACAGAATCTTCACATGTGCCGTTCTCTGCCTAGAATGCCCTCCCCCAAATCCCTGCAGGCTTGCTCCCTCACCTTCTTCCACAGGTGTGCCCTGCCCAGGAAGGCCTTCTTGGAGAGCACTATTTAAGATTATAGCTGCTCCCCAACACACACACACTCTACCCCTTCAACCTGCCTTATTCTTCTCCAGAGCATCTATTACCTGACTATTACTTGTTCATTGACTATCTCCCTCTGGCTTAGAATGTGAGCTTTATAAGAGTATGGATTTTTCTGTCTTGTTCACTGCTTGTAGCCTCAGCGCCTAGAAAAGGGCCTGGTACCAAGAAGCTACTTTAATGAGTATTTGTGGAATGAATGAATGAAGCCTGAGCTTATTCCAGCAGCAGAACCTTCCATCAAAGACCTGACCTAAGTTACAAGTTGTGTACACAGAGACCATTTTAAACATGACCAAGTAGACAGCTGCTCATTCATAAGAGGAAAAAATGAATAGCATTGACAAGAGAACGTTTTAGTTGCGGGGAGGGAGAAGGAAGAGAACCTTGGGCTGGAGGGTTCTGGGGAGAGTCAACATTGCAACAAGAATCAAGTTAAGCCTCAAAAGGAAGGCCAAGGACTGAAAGAGGAAGGGAAGTCACTCCAGGTAAGCCAACGCATGAGATCACATTTGATTCAGCTGCCTTCTCATTTTGTGTTAGTTTCCCTACTTGTTCCTAACTTAAAAACAGAGGAAAGTTAAATCATCAAATTGATCTTGTTGACAACACAGATGCAGGCTCTGTCAGACAAATTAAATATTGACACAGTGAGCAATAAATATTGGTCAGCAGTATTAAAACTTTCATCAGGCCTGAAAACCCAAATCTTCACACTGTGAATATTCACAGGGGATTTAACCACCAGAGAGCCTCTTTATTAGGCTGCTGCGGGAAGCAGCACTTCTGCCCACGTTATTTCAACTCCACACATGCAGGCGGGGCCGCTACAGCACTGAGCACCATAGGTGGGGGTACAAAAGGAAGACAACACACCCTGCCCTCCGGGGATTCCAGTCCAAGAGGGGAGGAAAACACAGGGCTTCTCAGTGCTAAGTCTTAGCACAGAGGAAGTGAGGCAGTATAGTGAAGTCTTCTGCAATGCGAACGATAATCATAGCATCAGCTTTAATTTACTGGCTACGTAAGTAAGCCAGGCTTGGCGCTAAGAATGTCCCATGCCTTCTTTCATCGCCTCTACGCAAGATGACACTAGCACTGCCCTCCTTTGATAAGTACAGCAGGGTGCATTAACCTGCCCAAGGTCAAACAACTAGTCAGCAGCAGAGCCCAAATCTGAACTCGGATCTGTCTGATTCCAGAGCCTGGATATGTAACCAGGGTCATCCTGCTCCATTAATGTCACCCTTTTAGTTAAAAGAACCAGGGCTGCAGGCTTCTGAGGTCAGGGACGGTGTCCATTCTGTTTACTGCTGATTCTCCCATACCCAGCTGAACAGTGACTATGTGCTGGAAGAACAGAAAACACCTGCATTCCTACAGTTAGGGCTTCGTCATTTACCCACCTAAAGTGGGCATTTGTTGTCTCTGCCCAACATCTCCTCTTCTTTTCCTTTAGGAAACCACCCCACTCTTAGTCAACATGGTTTAGGTGTGGCTGACCCTACTCTTATCTTCAGGAATGGGCAATGGATACAAGCCTGGCCATTCTGAGTCAGCAACTGGTTCAAGGATGGACACATGACCCAGTCTAGACCAACAGGAACTTAAATTATGGCTTTTGCTGCACAAAACAGAGGCTCTCTTTCCCCTGAGCTGTTAAGGTGAAAGAATGTAAGACTGGAGTTGCTGGTAACCATTCCATCCCAAATTGGGGAGCACCTGTCTATGAATAAAGCCAGCAAAAGGAAAGCAGGACCAAGAGATAGAGGGATTTCCACAAGGAAAAAAAATTTTTTGGAACCGTGTGAAGTAATGGATGTTAAGTAAACCACTGTGGTAATCATTCTGCAATATATACATATGTCAAATCACTGTGTTGTATTCATTAAACTTATACAGTGTTCTGTGTCAATTATATGTCAGTAAAACCCGGGTGTGGTGAGGATAAAAGAGAGATGGAGAAATTTCTACTTACATTATAAAAGCACCCAGAACAAAGACCACTACCTGGAATTTTCAGTTAAGTGAATCAACATAATCCTGTGTGGGTTTGTTAAGCCCATTTGAGTTTGGTGCTTACTGTCTGCAGCCCAGAGTCCTGATATTTCACCTAAATAGAAACGGGACCAAGCAACTGGACTTCACAACCACCACAGTGAAGAAGCAGCATGCTTGCAATTATACTCAAGTGGCTCCACTGAGAAGCCTGAGTTTACTGAGAAAGGGGGGGAAAATTGTCTACTGCCTCTCAAATTCCATCCAGGGGTGTATCATTTTCTTCACTAATCTCACTATATACCAAGAAGACAACTTAGGTGTTCCTAACTCACCACCTAAACAGATGGTTTCTAAGCACTATTACTAAAAGTTTCACAGGACAAGGCTGAAGGAGTCATTTAAGTTTTCGTTTCAGCTAGGCTTGTCCATCAAGGTCTGGCTCATACCGGCCACATGCACCACAGGCAGTGCTGTTCACATTACCCACCAAAAGGCAACGTAACCCTTGACTGCTAACTTCCTAGGCGTTCTTGCTCTAGTGATGATACTGAAGACTGCACCGAAACCACCACAGGCTGCACCAAAGGCTGGGGAGAAAGGCGGGGGAAGGGGATGTTAGGAGGTGGTACCAGCTTTTTATTTCCCTTTCATGTCAATTAGATGAGTCTGTCAGGGTTTCTGGGGAGTCTCAAATGACTCGTTACCAACAGTCACCCACACAGCAAAGGATTCTTGGGAAGGCATATTAGCAAAAATCAGAAACTCATGACCCAAGTCAGATCTAGCCACAGAGAGGTGTTGTTTAACCTGCAGTGTTAGTGCCTAAAATGGTATTGTTTTCTATTATTTAACAATTAAAAGTGGAGAGAGTTTTTGTGATAGATTGCTGCATTAACCAGACCCCTAATTCATTCATGCCTCTCTGTATTCAAGCATTTGGGTATCTCTGATTCTGGGCGTCGGTCGCCTCATGACTTGCTTTGGTCAATGACAATAACAAACATGACCTAGGCAGACTTCAGAAGCACTTGGGGACTGGGACTTGCCCTCTTGCTGCTCCCATAACTCTGGTAAGGCCCACCCAGGGCTAACCTGCTGGATAATGAGAGACACATATCCCAGACGCGCGCACACACACACACACATAGCCAACAGCTAGCTAACTCCTAGAAGCAGAGCTCCCTAGCTGAGAGGAGTTAACCTCAGACATGTAAATGAGCCCACCTGTGCCCAGCCCAAACGGCCACCCTGCAAGATGGGGACCCAAATAAATGTTGATCATCTTAAGCCAAAATTTTGTAGTGTTCTCTGTGCAGCAAAAACTGATAGAGTCTACATAAAAATATGCAATCCCAATTTGGGAAAGAAAAACAAACCTAAAGATTCTGCAACACTAGGACCACATTCCTACATGACTACACCAGCTGACCTGGGCAGAGGCTTGCACTATTAGTCCAGCCATGGCATACGTTTCCCAATTTGTCACTATCATTTCATCCATGCTAGGGTCATCTCAGTTGGGTAGTGGTATATTTACGGCAAAGAAGAAAGTGAAATACTGTATTGTACATACTCCAGTTACTATGAAAAATGAAAAGAACAGTACAACCACTTTGAAAAACTGTCATTATTTACTTAGGCCAAACATACACATAACTTGGAACCCAGCAATTCCACTCCTAAGCAAATACCCAAGAAAAAAGTGTACATGTTCCAAAAGATGTAGAAACTGTTCACAGCAGCACCACTCCTGACAGCCCCAAACTGGCTATTAACAAACTAGTTACCGATAATGTCCGTCAACAGAATTAATAAGATGTTTGACACATTCAGAGAATAAATCTCATACATAACGCTATGCATAGGAACCCAGACACAGAAAAGTACAAGCTGTATGATTCTACTTATTTAGTTCAAACTCAGACAAAATTAAAATAAAGTGTCAGAAGTCAATCACTGTGGTTACCTTTTGGGTGGAAGGGCACATGTAGCTGTTCTGACAAGCTAGTAATGCTGTTCTGGAACCTAGGCGCTATTTACATGAATATGTACACACTTGGAAACTCATCAAGATGTACATTTATGATCTGTACACAATACAGAGTTTTTTAATTTTAAACAGTGGGAAAACAAGACCAAGAGGAGGGCTGTGCTTCAACAAAAATAATTTAAGTATTCTTTAGGGATGTCATGAAGACAATTTCTATGCCATTATGTTCACTATTTTTTGTGACAAAAAGAACAGTAGCCATTATGAAACAAATCATTACAAAAGTACAGCTGGAGTCTGGAAGAGACAGCACCTGATGAACCAGGAAAAAAGGATGGAATGAGCAGCACTGAGCCTACTTCATTCACTTGCACTTCCTGCCACTGTGACATACGAATCCAAGCCTTTTCTATAAAGGATACCATCATTTCTCAGACTGAAGGTACTGGGTGGGTTTACTGCCCCTTAAATTAACTATTCTCCTAATCCTCATTTGCCAAATGGGACTAATAATTGCCACTGATGAGGGTCATTGGCGAACCAAAGAAGATAATGTCTCTAAACCCTTATTTAAGACAATACCAACGAGACAACAAGTAAGCACACAGTGAACTGCTATTACTTTATTTATAGTGATGATCGCTAAGTACAAAAAGAAAAAAAACTAACACCTCTAGTGGTGCCCCAAAGGATGGATAACGCTCACAGTAGTTGAGAGCCTAGCAGAACCTAGTGTGGTGATTCCAAAAGGAGCGGAAAGGATCATGGGCGTATACTCCCAGGACGGCTTTTCTAACTACATATGATGAACATTCTGAAGTTTCCTAGAGACTCCAGTAGGCAGGCCTCTTCCCTTTTTAGGACACCTTATTTAGGGCTCCTCTATTTTTGGTATCAATGCCTATGCCTCAGCAGCACTAGGACTGGAAAGCCTTGAGAATCAAGACCTCAAACCAAAAGAAGCTTTACAGCTGAGAACAGTGTCTCAAACTTGCCGGATCATCCCAATCACCAGGTTTCTGGGCCCCTCCTCTGGAAACTGATGCAGCAGGTCTGGGAGGGGCCAGAACCTGTATTTCAATAAGGCCTAAGGAGATTCTCACAATAAGTCAAGTTTACGGAGATCCTACCTGGTGAAATGTAAAGTTCAAAAGACCTGGATCCAAATTCAATCCCAAGAACTTGTCAGCTGGGGAACCCTGGGCAAATCGCAGAAAACCTGTGTTTCCTCCTTTGTGAAAGGAGACTAACAATACCTGCCTCCCAAGATTGTTGTGACTCCTGAAGACAATGCCACATTCAGAGGGGAGGATTTCAGCTGTGAGGCCCCAAATGTGCCTTTGTCCTGGTAATCCCCGTTCCTGTTTCTCTCTACTCCCATGAGCTGATTTAGCCTCAGCCTAAGTATCTGCTTCTATGGGATTAACTTCTGCATAGATCTGGACTGGCCTGAGCAACTTATCAGGTGATAAGCCACCTTCCCAGGGCACTGAAAAACATTTATTTTTATATCTGTCAGACTTCTTCAGTATGACCCACTTCTTACAGAAGCAGGCAGGATGCCAAAATGAAATTTTCGTGTAAGAATTATCACATTAAATGACAATGTTTATAATACACATACACCCAAGAAAAAAAGTTTTCTAACCTTAGAGATAGGCAGAGCACAAAACCAGAAATTTGATGAAAACTCATAGCTAGTAATGTTATTCGAATATAACTACATATTACCCTAAATAAGCCACTATTTCTGGAAACAGCTTGGCAATTACAGAATTACTCCCAACTGGGAAGAACTAGAAGCTGCCCTTGAGAACAATTTAAATTAAGCCATTAAAACCTGTTGCCTTGTTCCAACTCTTAACCATGAATGTGTTTCAGATGATCTTGATTGTGCCAACTTTGGGAAGGGGGCTCTTTTTTTTTTGGCGGGGTATGGGGGAGTCCCCGGCTTCCTCCAGATTCTGGAAAGGCTTCATGCCCCACAAAATGGGCACTATCATTAGCATGGAGGTTCTTACCAAAAGATTCTTCTTTTTTTCTGCTTTAGTTTAACACACGCACAGTTAGAAAAGCTTAAATTGTGCAAATAGTACATAGAGAAGAGTTAAAATTCCTTCCTATCCACGTCGTGGGTCCTCCTCCCCAAAGGCAATCTTGTTAAAAGTTTAGGAACTCTTCCAGAGCAGGATTTCTCAGTCTCATACTTACTGACATTTTGGGCCACATCATTTTTTGTGGGTGCCATCCATTGCACTGTAGAATGTTCTGAGCATCCCTGGCCTCCACCCACTATATGCTAACAGCAACCACCCCTAGCCTCAGTTGTGGCATCCAAAATGTCTGCACACGCTGCCAAACCGGGGAATAAAATCGCCCCAGTTGGGAACCACAGCTTCCAGGAATACTCCATGCACACGCAAACATAGGTGTGTGTACCGATATTCATTTCCCCATCCCCCACACTGGTGGCACACAGTTACTTTCCAACTCATTAGGGGGTTTGTACCGGGGCAATGGCCAGCCCGTGCCTCGGTGGGAGGCGACGGCCACTCACCAGGTCCCGTATGAGTTGGTCCACCAACTGCTCCCCGCCCCCGGCAGCCTCGCGGGCCGGAGGGGAGCGGGAACGGCTCGCCGCCTCCTGCCTCTCAGCCCGGGTCGCCCGCGCCGCTGGGGGCCGCCCCGCGCCCTCCAGAAGTCCCTGGGCCAGCGCCAGGTACCCCGAGGCCTGCTGCTCGCCGCGCACGGGGGGCACCTCGGGCCGCCGTGGCCGCCGCTCGGCAGCCTCGGGCCGCCGCCGCTTCCTCAGCGCCTGGGCCTGCGCCAGCTCCTCCTGCCAGCGCCGGCGGAACTCGTCCAGACTGTGGTCGTCCATCGCCGCCGCTCCCGGCCCGCCGCGTCCCCCTCGGCCCCGCCGGCTGCCACGGAACAGTCCCTCCGCGGGAAGTGTCCGCCGCCGCCGGAAACAGCCGCCGCCGGCGCGCTCGGGTTCCGGGTGGGCGGGCCCCGCCCCCGGCTCGCCCCTCGAGCGGACCCAGGCGCCGGTGGCTCGCGGCATTCCAGGCCCGGGTCTGTGTACTGACCTTGCGCCTAGCTTCTCATCTCTCCGGTTTGTGGCTTTTGCCAAGGGCAGACTGTGCGCCAAGCCCTGTTTCTTTATTCAACAAACATGCATCGAACAACTACTAGGTTCCTGGCGCTGAGAATTCAGCATTTAACTCTGCAGACAAAACAAAGATAACCCTTCCCCTCGGGATTTGCATTCAAGTGATGGGGTGGAAAGGAGGAGACTTTCAAATGACTACGAACATTTGGATCAGTAAGA
This sequence comes from Camelus ferus, assembly GCF_009834535.1. Lineage (NCBI taxonomy): Eukaryota > Metazoa > Chordata > Mammalia > Artiodactyla > Camelidae > Camelus > Camelus ferus. Next base: position 7,953,513 of record NC_045727.1, read on the forward strand.
CAAAGTAAGGCAATTAAACAAGGCGAGGGGTGGGGATGGTAGGCTTAATTTTAGAAGGATGGTCAAAGAATCGACCACCTGAGATGTCATGTAAACTAAAAGCTAAATGAGAGAAACCAACCATGGGAAGATCAGCTCTTTCCAGAAGGAACTACAAGTGTGAGGGCTGTGAGATTGAAAAGAGGCACACAATCCCATACCAACTTATAAATGCTTTGTACCTGCGGTTCCTTCCTCAGGGAACTTTTCTTCCCAGCTGGACCTGGTTAACTCCTCCACATCTTTTGTATCTCAGCTGTAAATCACTTTTCCTAAACCCCTCCCCCAAATCAGGCCTCCCTCTTAATTCACTCTTAACAGCATCACATACTTATAGAACAGAACACAATTTGTAATTTTCTATTTGTGTGATGGCTAGCATCTGCTTTCCCTCCTGGACTGACAGTTCTTGGCTTGGAGGCCAGTGATTAGTAGGGGCTCAATAAATATGTACTTATTAACAACCTGTAGAGTGAGAACTATTGAGAACTTCACAGATGAACTGAACCACAAATCACACAGCTGGTAATTCCCAGGATTCTAACCCTCTTTCTTACTCCATACCTGCCCTATTAATTATCAGAATCATAGAGCCCACACACCTAAGCCAGCTAGGAACCATTTGGCTGCACCTCTCGTTACTGTGTATTTGTTTTCCAATTCAGTGATGTTACCAGCATGGTTATTAACAGCCTGGGCCCCAGAGTCAGACAGATCTAGGTGGGATTCCCAGCACCCTCATTTACTCACATCCTCTTTCTCTCAGCAATTCCACTTCTAGGAATTGATCCAAGAGAAGAGATTTGAGGAATTCAAAGAATACCTTCAAGGATGTTCACTGAAGCATTGTTTATAGTACTGAAACTCAGAAACAATCTAAATAGTTGTTAACAGGGCATTAGAATGTACGAAAGATCTTAACTGGATTGTCAGCTTCACGAGGGCAGAGACCTGATCTATTTATTCATTGCTGTGCCTTCAGTGCTCAGAACAGTATCTGGCACGTAATAGCTGCTCTACAAATAATGAATAAGTGAAAAAACTGTGCGGCCATCAAGTTACATTGGAGAAGAAAATTTAACCCTATGAAAAGATTCACCATAAGACAAAGTCAGGATACATAACCATACATCATGGCATGATCCCAGTAGTATCTCTTTTAAAAAGTGCATACATTAAAAAGAATGTACACTGAAATCTTACCAGAAGAGATAGCTAGAGAGGGAAGGGATACGGGTGATTTAGTGTTCTTTATCCGTATATTCTAATTTTCTGCAATATTGTAGAAAATTGTATTCTACAAAATTGTCCTCCCTTGGGTTCCCCCAGAAAGCAGAGCCTGAGACCTGGGCTTGCAGGTAGCTAGTAATTTCTAGAAGTAATTCCAGAGAACAGGCATGGGGAACTGAGAAGAGTAAAACAGGGAAGGAAGGACAGCTACCAAAGAGCCTTGTTGAGTTGGTCCTGCTGTGGGCAGCTCACCCTCAATCCAACTGGGACCTTCTAAGGTGACTTGAAGATTGTCCTCCCAAGAAATAAGAGCTTGAAAGGAACATTTATCCACTGGCTCATCCTCGGTTAAAGAAAAGTTAAACCATGTACGAGGTAAGAGGGTTTGTCAGTTTCCCATAGCTGCTGTAATACATTAAGTGGCTTAAGACAACATGCAATTATTCTCTTACAGTTCTAGAAGCCAGAAGTCCAAACTCCATTGCACTGGGCTGAAATCAAGGTGCTGGCAAGGCCATGATTCCCTGAGAGGAGAGTCTGTTTTCTTGCCTTTTCCAGCTTCTAGAACATGCACTCCTTGGTTCCTTGGGGCCTGTGGTGTCTTCCTCCATCTTCAAAGCCAGCGGCAGCACGTCTTCCTTCAGTCATCACGCTGCTTTCTATCTGTGTTCTGGTCTCCCTCTGCCTCCCTCTTAGAAGTGTACTTGTGATTACGTAAGGCCCACCTGGATAATCCAGGCTCCTCTCCCCATCTCAAGATCCTTAATTTACTCACATCACCAAACCCTTTTTGCCATCTAAGGTAATAGCCACAGGTTTCAGGGATTAGGACCTGGATCTCTTTGGGAGCCATGTTCTACCTATCTCAGAATGCCTTCAATGACCACAGACTCAAATGCCTATAGGTGACTCCAGGAAACAAAAATGAGGCCAGGTGTGGACTGTGGCAAATGGAGTGTGGATGCCCATCTAGAGAGGGAAACCAAAATTCTGTCCCACCCAGCTGTTGGATCTCAGTCCAGATCTTCTAAAGAATCAATATCCCAATTTTTAATGACTAGCAACAAGTTCTGATTTTTAAAGAATGAAGATTTTTACTAAAAGCATAAATGGCATTCAGTAGCCTTCAAACCCAACACTAGTTCATTCTTTTAATCTTTTTTTTTTTTTTTTTTTTTTTTTTTTGGTGGAGGGAGGATGTAATTAGGTTTACTTATTTTTAGAGGAACTACTGGGGATTGAACCCAAGACCTCATGCATGCTAAGCATGAGCTCTACCGTTTGAGCTATACCCTCCCCCCAACAGTAGTTCATTCTTGATCAATCCATGATATAGGACAAAACTCCCTTCCATTTAACGTTAAGATACCTCCTTAGCTCTCTCGGGCAGGACTGAAGAACCACACCTCACTTGGGATCACTAAGGTGTCAAGAACACCAGGAGACTAATATGAGACTAACAGAAGGAAGTGATTGTGATTTCAGAGTAGGCTGTTCAGAAACATGAACGAAAATATCACAATGATACAAGCGGCCATTTCGAACATCAACATGACCCTGATGTATTCACCACTATAGGCATTATTGCCCTTTGTTGCTGTTTTATGTCTTCATAATCAGCAAAGTATAAAATTCCTCGGGTGGTGGAACAACTTTGGTCTTAAAGAAAAACTGTCTGCAACAAGAAACAATTTGCTCGTTCTTGAGAATTCTCCCATCAATAATTCTATTTTTTTAAATGCTGCACAGACGGGATTCAGTGTCAGCTGCCAGTTACAGACTTCATCATTCAAAAGGAGGTTGTCCCATATGGACACCGCTCCTCATATCTCTTTCTCTCGCCTCAGTCCCCTCCTGCTTTTATTGAAGCCCCCGCCCCTTTCATCTCCCCAGCCTGGTTCTAAAGCCCCTCCCCCTGAAAGTATTACTCTCCCCCAGCGAAGGAACAGGTTCTGGCTGTGGGTCCCTTTTATTTGCCTTGAAAATTCAGCTCCAGCCTGATGCTCATTGGAGATGCTTTGTTAAGAAGACTGTGGTTTTGGTCTGCGGGGTGGATGCTCTCACTCCAGCTCAGACCTTGAGACTCCAAGCTCTGATTTCCTCGCCTGCCTACTTAAAAAGCAACATACCAAGGCAAGCATGAGTTTGTCCTGAAGTCACCCCAATCTGGGTTCACATTGCAGTAAAGATATTCTTGTTAGCATGACTTTGACCCTGACTCTGATGAGACAAGAACCCTGACATCATTTTTAAAATTCCCAATCCTCCCTCCCAATTTGTTTCTTTGCAACCCCAACCTAGCTTTTCCTGTCTCAGCAAATGACACCGCTACCCTCACGCTGCCCCCAGGAACCTGGTTCTCCCTCTTCCCTTCAGCTCACATCAGCAAGTCCTGAAAATTCTACCTTCACAATATAGCTTGACACTGTCCATTTCTCTCCACCTGCCCTGCCCACCATCCCACCATCCTAGTCCAAGTAGGGTTGCCAGATAAAATACAGATACCTAGTTAAATTGGAATTTCAGGTAGACAACGATTTGTTTTTTAGTATAAGTATGCCCATGCAAAATTTGGGTCTCAGATAAGCAAAGAATAACTTTTTAGTATAAGTATGTCTTATGCAATATGTGAGACATACTTATATTTAATTTTTTAATTTTTTATTGAAGTATAGTTGATTTACAATATTTCAGGTGTACAGCAAAGTGATTCAATTGTACATATATATATCTATTCTTTTTCAGATTCTTTTCCATTATAAGTTATGACAAGATATTGAATATAGTTCCCTGTGCTTTACAGTAGGTCCTCGTTGTTTATCTATTTTATATATAGTGGTGTGTATCTGTTAATAATACTTATATTTTTTAAAAAATTATTTGCTTATCTGAAATTCCAATTTAACTACGTGCTCTGTGTTTTTATTTGCTGAATCTGGCAGCCCAAAGTACCATCAGCACACCCAGAGTATCTCCCCCACTGGGATCCTCACCTCCACTCTGGCTCCTGGCAATGATCACAGCTGCCAGAGAGCTTTTGAAAAGTTGAATCAGATCAGCACACTTCTTTATTGAAAGGTGCCTCCCCTATTCTTGAAATAACAAATAAAATCATTTTAAAAAACAGCTTTATTGAGATATAATTCACATACTATACAATTCACCCATTTAAAATGTGTAATTCAATGGCTTTTAAATTATTCACAGATACACATAACCATCACCACATTTAGAACATCATCACCCCAAAAAGAAACCCCACTCCCTTTAACCATCTCCCCTAATCCTCTCCTAGGCAACCACAATTCTATTTTCTGTATAGACGTCTCTATTCTGGACATTTCATAGGCATGGAATCATAAAATATGTGGTCCTGTGTGGCTGGCTTCTTTCTCTTAGCATGGTGTTTTCAAGGTTCATTTATGTCCTAGTATGCATCAGTGGTTCATTTCTTTTTATAGCTGAATACTATTCCATTGTGTATATAGAATGCATTTTGATTCTCCGTTCATCCACTGGTGGGGATTTGGGTCATTTCCACCTTTTGGCTATTATGAATAATGCTGCTATGAACATTCATGTACGGGTTTTTGTGTAGACATACGTTTTCATTTCTCTTGGGTATATACTTAGCAGTGGAATTTCTGGATTACATCATTTTGAATCATGTTTAATTGTTTGAGGAACTTCCCACGATTTTTTTCAAAGTGGCTGTATCGCTTTATATCCCCACCTACAGCATATGAGGGCTTAGTGTGTATTTTACGCCTTCCCATTCAAACTTATCTCTGGTCTGAAGAATCTATGCCCCTTTCTACCTCAGGGGCCTCTGTACATACATTTGTCATCCTAAAATACTCTTCCCACATCGCTCCTTAGTGAGGCTATCTGCCTCCACCCTTCAGCTCTCAGCTTAAATGTGACCTCTTCAGACAAGCCATCCCTACTAAGTACCTCATCTAAGTAACGGGTCCACACGCAATTTTCTCTACTGCTGAAACTGACCCTTTCCTTAACGGGTAAGTTGTTTTCTTTATTATTTACTTGTTTGTGCGTCTCCCCCATTAGAATGTAGGCTGCCTGAGGGTAGGAACCAGGTCTATCCTGTTCATCCTTGTGTTCTGAGCCTGGTTCCTAGGATGTGCTCAGTAATGGTTGGTTAATTGGATGAATGAAGGAATGAACAAATGAACTCATGGATGATGGAGCTAAGAGAAAGCAGGTGTTTCTGAGGTTTGTGACCACATACAGGAGATGCTTGAGAAATATTTGTGTTACTGATGAGGCTGCAAGCAATAAATATATACACAACTACACACATACAGACACACACAGAGTAGCAGAGAGAAAGATGAATTCACTCCTTTAAGAAAGAAGTGAGGGAATGTCACTGAAAGTCTCATAAATCTCAACACAAGTGCTCATACAGGAGGTAGAGTTGCTTGTTCCATTCCTCTTTGCAATCTGATGAAGACATGAGTCTCCTCTCCTTTCTGTTTTATAGAAAAATCACTCTGAGCACTTTGGTGCGCTGAGCACTTTGGAACTCTAATTACAGGTGACACACAAACGGAAAGAAAAATAGGAAATCAAACAATTGCGCCAATAAGTTGCAATTTATATGGGCACTTAGCAGCAAAGTGCCCTAAGCCACTCCGAATTTCCTCCAAGCACTTTGCAGATGGACATCACGGGAGCTGTCATAAGGATGAAGTCAGGAATGTCTATAATGTGCCTGAGTTCCTTTGTGATGTGTCAGTGTTGTGAATCTTAAGGTCCATTTTTCACGTATTTCTCCAAGGTCAGAGCCATGCAAGACATTCTGTAGCCTGAGTTCTCAGCACTTTCCCTTCTTAGCCTCTAAGCTCTCATCATTTCAATCACTTACAGCTTTCCATCCCATCATGCTCCCATCCCCTCTCACCTGCATCTGCTTAACTCCTACCAGGTTTCACTTTAGAGGTCACCTCCTTCAAGAAGCCTTCCTTTCCTTCTTCTCCAGACTGGGTTGGGTTCTGTGTTACTTAAATTCTTAGGTTGACGTCTGGTTCTGCGTGTAAGGAGCTTGGAAGTTTCCACTCTGTCCTAACAAGAAGTAAAAAGCTGAGCAGACTGAAAAATCATCAACTCTTCTTGGATCCATAAGAGAGGTGGTGACAGAGGAAACCACTGCCTCCAAGATTGGAGAAACAGGCAAATCCAGGGAGTCCAGCTTACTGAAGCAGAGTCTCACAAGCGGAACAGTGCCGAGCTAGGAAAATCTGAACTGTAATGGATAACTTGCCAAGTCTGAGAGCTAAAAGCTCCAGGGAGACCCTGTCACAGAGAGGGCCCCACACTTTTATGAGTTTTTCCTCCAGGGGCCCAACCAGGTTCTCACAATAATTATCAGAGAGAGAGTCCCCCGACACTTCTAGCAGGGAGAGGGGAAAAGAACCGTTTTCAAATACGCCACAGTGCTCGTCGTCTCAACAAGGCCTGCCTGCAGAAAAAAGCAGTTAACCAGAGCCTAATCTGCTGGGGTTATTGTCAAATCCTAACTCACCCGGGGGAAGGGAAATGTCCAAATCCTGCCAGCTGCAGCCTTCCACGGGGGAGAAGGGAAATACCCCATTTCAGTCCTCCTGTCCCTCCTAAGAGGGGAGAGAAAAACTGAGAAACACTTGTGAAGTTCACAGTCTAGAGGTACAGGCTCACTCAAAGACAGACCTAATCATAGGACTACGGAAGTCTTCCCCTCTCACTACACCTCACCAACATATTACTAAAGGCTTGGTTTCAGCAGTTCCTTTTACCTGGTACGTCACATCCAGCTACCAAGAAAAAAATTACAAGGTATACTAAAAGGCAAAAACAAACAAACAAAAACACAATTCAAAGAGAGAACGCAAGCATCAGAACCAGACATGGCAGAGAAGTTGGCAAGATCAGACTAGGAATTTAAAACCTCTGTGATTAACATGTGAAAGGCTCTCATGGATAAAGTAGATAGCATTCAAGAACACATGAGCAGTGTAAGCTGAGAGAAGGCAATCCTAAGACAGAAGCAAAAACAAATGCTAAAGATCAAAAACTGTAACAGAAATGAAGAATGCCTTTGATGGACTCATCAGTAGACTGGACGTGGCTGAGGAAAGAATCTCTGAGCTTGAGGACATCACAACAGAAAGCTCTAAAACTGAAAAGGAAAGAGAATAAAGATTGAAAAGAATGGAACAGAATATCCAAAGACTGTGGGACAACTCCAAAAGGTGTAACACATGCATTATGGGAACATCAGAGGGAGAGAAAAGACGGTGAGGAACAGAAGAAATGTTTGAAACAATAATGAATGAGAATTTCCCCCAAATTAATATCAGACACCAACCCACAGATTTAGGAAGCTCAGAGGACTCCAAGCAAGAAAAATGCCAAAAAAATCTATCCTGAGGCATATCATTTTCAAACTATACAAAATCAGAAATAAAGGGAAAAAATCCTGAAAGAAGTCAGAAGGGTGAAAACACCTTACCCACAGAGGACAAAGATAAAAATTACACCTGATTTCTTAGAAATCATGCAAACAAGAAGAGAGGCAGTTTCTTCAACAGAAGTCGGGTACCACTGGGAGACTTTGCAACTATAAACAAGTTAAGATGAGGTCATACAGGAGGAGAGTGGGTCCTGATCCAATGACTGGTTTCTTTAATAAGAAGGGGAAATACAACAGCATTTCATGTAGGAGATACCACCATATCCTCCTTTCTTGCTACCAAAACCCTGATTTTGTTTGAATATCTTTGTGCCCAGCCTCAAGAAATAAATCATAATCTGTCTAAGGCAGGCACTGGCAAATTTTTTCCATAAAGGGAAAGAGTAAATATCTTAGGCTCGCAGGTCATAGAATTTCTTTCCCAAGTGCTCAGTTCTGCTCTTATAGTGTAAAAGCAGACAGAGATGTTACACACATGATGGGTGTGAGTGTGCCCCAATAAAGCTTTATTTACAAAAACAGATGGACTCACCAAAGAAGATATATAGATAGCAAATAAGCACATGTAAAGATGGTCAACATCACTAGCCATTAGGCAAAAGTAAAGCAAAACCACACTGGGATATCACTACACACCTATCAGAATGGCTAAAATAAAATATAATGACACCACCAAATGCTGGAGAGGATGCAGAGAAACTGGGATCACTTATCCATTGCTGGTTGAAAGGTATACAGTTTGGCAGATTCTTAGAAAACTAAACATACAACTATCACGTGACCCAACAATTGCATTCTTGGGCATTCATCGCAGGAAAAGGGAAACTTGTGTTTACACAAAACCCTGTGTATGAATGTTCACAGCAGTTTTATTTCTCATAGCCCCAAACTGGAAACAACCCAGATGTTCTTTGATGGTTGAATGGTTCAATAAACTATGGTACATCCATGTCATGGAAACAGCATCCTTCCAGCAGTGGATACACGAACCTACACAGGTGATTAAATTGTGTAGAACTTAACACATACCCACACACAGTGCAAGTAAAACTGTGGAATCTGAATAAGATCAGTGGATTGGATCAGTGTCAATAGCCTGATTATGATATTGTACTATAGTTTTGCCAAATATTACCACTGAGGAATATTGGGCAAAGTGTAAAAGGGATCGCTGTATATTTCTTCTACAATTGCACGTGAATTAACCATTATCTTTAAAAATTCAATTAAAAGAAAAATAGATGGAAGGCTGAATTTGGCCCAAGGGCCATAGTTTGCCAACCCCTGGGTTAAGGCAATAATGGTGAAGCAGAGACTTTCAACAACCATCTGTTCTTCCTTTCCCTCTTGGTAACAGATTCTCATATGTATTAGCTAGGCACATTGCTACTTACCTATAAGACTTTCCTTACCTATAAGACTACATTTCCCAGCATCCCATGTAGCTAGGTGTGGCCACATGACTAAGTTGTTCTGGCCAATAAAATATAAGTGAAAGTGTTAAGTGGTAATTCTGGGAATGTGATGGGAATTCACACAGCTATCTTGGATCACCAGATTGTACCTTATGTCTCCAAAGACTCAAAGGAAGCATCTTTCCTTGCCTCTCTCCTAGCTTCTGGTGGTTTCCAGCAATCCTACCTGTTCCTTGATTTGCGTCAGCATAACTCCAGTCTCTGCCTCCAACTTTACATGGCCATATTCTCTCTGTGCATGTCAGTATCCAAATTTTCCTCCTCTTATAAGGACATCAGTCGTTGGATTAGGACACACCCTAATCCTGTATGACCTCATCTTAACTTGTTTACATTTGCAAAGACCTTATCTTCCAATAAGGTCGTATTCATGGTGTCCAGATGGAGACAAACCTTGGAGGACACTATTCAACCCAGTACACTGCAATATCTGGAGCTGTGGCAGCCATACTGCATCCACGAGGCAATAAACCTGAGGACCAAAATCAAAATACTGAGGACTGTGGAACAGAAGCAAAGGCATAGCCCTATTCTTTTTTTTTTTTTTTTTTTTTTTTTTTTTGCAGGGAGTGGTGGTAATTAGGTTGGTTGGTTGTTTGATTAGTTTATTTATTTACTTAATGGTGGTACCGAGGATTGAACCTAGGACCTCCTGCGTGCTAAGCCCGCACTCCACCACTGAACTATACCCTGATTCTTAATGAAATATTTGCACCATAAACCCAACCCTGAGCTTGTCTTCCTCCAGATCAGGGGTCAACACACTTTTTCTGTAAAGGGCCAGAGAGTAATAGTTTACCCATTGCAGCCCAAACGATTTCTGTTACAACTATTCAACTCTTCTGTTGCAGCAGAAATGCAGCCAGAAACAATACATAAATGAATAAGCATGACCGTATTCCAGTAAAATTATTACAAAAACAGGCAGCAGACCGACTGGCTCACACACCATAGTTTGCCAATCCCTGCTCTGGACTTATTGTCAAGTAACTAATAAAAATCCTATGACTCAAGTATTTATCAAATGCATACCACCTGCTATACCTAGGGCAGGGTTTCTCACACTTGGCACTATTGACATTTTGGGCCAGATAATTCTTTGTTGTCTGTACACTGTAGGATGTTAAGCAGCATCCCAAGCTTCTACCCATTAGGCTAGCGACACCCTTCAGTTTTGACAACCAAAAAACATCTCCAGACTTTGCCAAATGTCTCCTGGGGAGCAAAACTGTCCTTAGTTGAGAACCACTGATCTAGAGTAAATGGCTAGAAATGGAATCACCAGGTCACAGGGCATGTGAATGTCCAGTTTTTCTAGGTCTGCCAAATTGTTCTCCAGTATTTATCCTCATTTACCCTCTCAGCAGTATAATTTCAAGTCTAGAGATTCGATTGTTTAAACCAAGCTCCTCCGTTGGCTGCAATAAAGTGATTATTGCCTGAGCAAAGGACAATATGTCTGAATGTTCACAGCAGGAGTGCAAGTTTAATCAACCCTATCTGTTGTGACTCTGGTAATCAAGGCATTTGGTTTTATTTAAGTGAGGTTTACCCTTTACACTTAAAGTATTGATGAGACTATAATTATGGGCTGGTTAATCTTTTCTCTCCTGCTGGGGACATTTGTCTGCTATTCACTCTTTACTTACAACAAAAAGAATCTTAAGGGAGAAGTAGCAAATGAATAATTAGGATATCCCTGGAGGAGTTACCCCATCTTTTCAGGTATCAGAGGGTTAAGTAGGATAAATGTGAGAGATGAGCGCTGTCCTGCTCCAGGGCTATTGAATGCAGGGGACTTCCCTGGGAATGAATGTGATGTAATTGAATATTGGACTCACTGAAATATGAATCCACTTGTTTTCCCAGTGGGTTTGGGTCAGGGTCCCTATTCTGTTTCTTAAGTGGATGCTTAATAATCCTGATACATCAACAAGGACCATAACTAACATTTATTGAGTGCCAAGCACTTTGCTAAACACTTGATACATTCTCTCTTTTAATCCTCGCAACAACCCAAGAGGTAGGTGATTTGATTATTATTCCCATTTTACAGATGGGAAAGTAGAGGCTCAGAGAGATGAAAAATATGCCCAGGGTAGGGCCCAATATTGCATGGAGGGGCTAGGGTTCAAACCCAGGCCTTCCTGGCACAGAGTGTCAAACCACTGTGCTATTAGTCTGATTTTGATTCAAGAACCCTGTTGTTCACCAGGCCAACTCCTGGCATCAAATCTGGCCCTGGCATTAATACATGGCTTCAGGAAACACAGCTGCTTGGAGGAGGCAACAGCTGTTCATTCATTTACCACTTCACCAAGCCACGTGAATTAAACCATCATAAGGTAAGGCTCACTTGGTCTCAAACACCAGGCTAGGTAATTATTGTTTTAATTAAAGAAAAGAAATACACCCCCCACCCCCAATATACACACACTTCCTGCTCAAAATACTTGACTATTGATTCCTTTAGAAGGTAAGGGAATGATTTGGGGCAAGACTTTTTTATTTTTTTTAATGTTATTGATGATAATTCTACGTACATCACCATGTGTGTTTGAAAGTAGGAGAGACAAATCAGGATGCTTACCATTCATTCATTCTTTCCTTCCTTCCCTCCTTCCTTTTTCTTTCTTTCTTTCCTCCTTCCTTCCTTTCTCTCTCTCCCCCTCCCCCTCCCTCCCTCCTTTTCCCTCCCTCCCTACCTTCCTTTTTTCCTTCTACAAATATTTACTGAGCGTTGGCTATGTGCTAAGCCCAGTTTTAAGCACTGGAAATACCATAGGAAATCTTCATGGACTAGAAAAATCTGTCTTATTTCTTTACAAGAGAGGTTGCACATCCTTGCAATTGGTAGGGAAAGTATTCTCTGAATAAATGTATCAACTGGGTTTCATGGACTAGTTCTTAAAATAATTCCCTAAAACTCCTCCTCCCTTGAACATCTCCAACAGGACACAAAGAAGGAGGGAGGGGAACATGTGAACAGTCCTAGAACTCAGCCCTTCTCAAGAACCCAGGAAAATGTCCAAGCACATGCCTGGCAGTCAAAGTGGCCACAGCCTGCTGAGTATCTACTTCTAACTTCCCTTTTAGGGCATTCTTCCTGTCTCTCTCCCTGTCTCACTCCCTGTATAGCAGGGCTGCCATGACAGAGTGGGAAGGTTTAAACATCAGAAAGTTATTTTCTCACAGTTCTGTAGGTCAGAAGTCCAAGATCAGGGCATTGGCGGGGTTAGTGTCGTCTGAGGCCTCCCTCCTTGGCTTGCAGACGGCCGCCTCTCCACATGCCTGGTGTCTCTCTCTCTTCTTACAAGGACACCAGTCATATTATATTGGGGCCCCACTCTGATGACCTCATTTTAATTTAATTATCTCTTTAAAGAACTTATCTCCAAATACAGTCACATTCTAAGGTCCTGGAGCTTAGGACTTCCACATAAGAATTTTAGGGGGACACGGCCTCCCTCTACATAACAGCCTCCCTCCCTCTTCCCAAGTCCCCAGTAGTGACATAATGCTAAGAGAACACAAACTCTGGGGCCAGACAGCTGTATGATCTTGGACAAATTATTTAAAATGCTCTGCCTCAGTTTGCTCATCCAGAAAACAGGATGAAAAGTTGTACCTGTCCTATCACATATGGTTGTTAAATGAGTTAAGATGTTTAAGGCACTTAGAACAGGGCCTGGCACAGAGTAAACAACATATAAATATTCATTAAACTATACATTAAAATCAAAAATTCAATTTTACTGAAGTTTAAGGAGAGTGTTACTTCACTCTGCCAAAGAATTTGCTTTTTCTGGACAATTCTCAACATCAATGATGGGATCGCCCAGAGGCGATTACAGAGGAACCCTATAGATTGGAGGATGTGGGCTCTCCAACATTCTGCAAAGCACACTGTTTAGTGAGTCACAATCTACTTTAAAATAGTAACAGTAGCCAACATTTATTAAATGCCAACAGTGTGCTGGGCTTACTGGTGTGATCTTATTAAATGCTGTGAGATAGGTACTATTATTTTTCCTACTTAACAGTTGAGGAAACAGTCTCCAAAAAGCCTCAATGCAAGGCCTGTTTCCCCAGTTAGTGAATGGCCAAATAGGGCAGAACAGCTCTAAGGTGAGCAAATTAGGGGCTGACTGTCACGTGCAGAGAGTTGAGGGGAGAGAAAGAAGTCTTCTCTTTTCCCCCACTTATCCATCACCCCCTCTTCTCCCTCTGCTGAATGACACGTCTCCATGGCCAAGGCTGCACTCTCTCTGCTACAGAAAACATCCAAGCTGCTGGGACCCGACCCAGCGCCACCTCACGAGCCCAGCATTTCGAGGGGCAGGCTTCCAAACAGGGTAATAATCGTCCCATTAAAATTAATGTCCATGAAGTGAGCCGTTAAAAGCGTGCAGATTAAAAAGGGGGGGAGGGAATTGTTCAATTTAAATCCAAAGGGCTTTTTAAATAGACACTGTATCTTCATTCTTGGAACACTCAACCGGGCAGTGGATCAGGTCCCCTCTGCAAAGACTAGAGGGGATTAAGGAGGTGAGTCCCAGGAGAATGGGGAAGTGGTTCTGGCCAGAAGCAAAGGGAACCAAGGTTTATCCAGGGCCCACTGCATGCCAGGTGCTTGGCACACATTTCTCTCATTTAATCTCTGCCCCAATCCTGGGAGGAACGTATTATTATTCCCAGATTACAGGGGGCAGTATAAAACCGTGGTTAAGAGCTTAGAGCCTGGGGCAGACTGCCCCAGTTTAGATCCAAGTTTATTCTTCACTAACTCTGTGACCTTGGACAAGAGGCCTTACCTCCCTGTGCCTCAGTTTCCTCATCTGTAAAATAGGATAGTAATAGCACACTCTCACCACCCTAGAATTGTTAGGAAACTCACTTTAGGCTGTGTAGACAGGGGCCTTAGCCCAGTAACCTACACAGAAGGCACCCAGTGAGTGTTGACCATTACTAAGGGTAGGAGAATTGGGGCTGGGCAGATCTAAGAGATACCAAGATCACATTGCAGAGCTAGGATCTGATCCCTGACCATGCTCCAGGCCAAGGGGAACTCTCTCCATGATAAACCCAGACCCAAACTAAGTTCACAGTCTTGAAGAATCTTTTCTAAGTGACTGAAGGATTTATCAGGCCTTGGAAACACTCTGCCAGTGAGAAGTGGCAGATAAGAGCTGTGTCTTACCAGGATTTAGAAGACCAGCTTGGAGCCACCTCGAGGTTCCCTCGTTTTCTGAATCCCAATGGATTTAAGATGGGTGAAGGTCTCTGTCTCCCCCAGAGAATACTGAGAGCTCTGTCGCGCATCTGTACCTCCACCAGCAGGGACAACTGCAGATTTTCTTGTCTGGAAGGGCACAGGGGCAGCTCTCAGACCGGAAAAAAGGAGGCTCAAGTCTCCCATGCCGCCCATCTCCTACCCCACAGACCCCTCAGAGTCTCCATTGCGCATTAGATCACTGCTAGAAACTAACCCAGGCGGGAAAGTAATATTCACAAAAGAAGCAGACAAAAGTAAATTTTCTACTGGAAAACCCCTTGGGAAGATCTTTGGGGAGGGGGGCAGGTAGGCGCGGTGCGCCGCGAAGGGCCGATGCTAAGGGTCGACCCCCTAACCCTCCACCCGCCTCCATCAAGGCTTCTAGCGGCGCTGGGGGCGCTTTAGTGCCTGGTGGCGTAACTCAGACAGGGGTGGGGGCGTGTGTCGTCTGTGCTCAAATTCGCAGCCTACAGGTGCCGAGTCAGATCTGAAAGTACGCAAGTTGGGTTGAATCTGGCCCTCTCAAGAGATTTTGAATCGACCCATCTCTCCCAAACGAAACAATAGCTTCGGAATATTTTTGAATGAGGCAGCCGAATTCGATAACAGCTTCACTCAAAACGGCAAACAAGATTGCTCCCCTCGCCAAATCGGAACTGGAACTGAATTCGGGAAAATAGGAAGGAGAAAAACCTTGCTTGGCGCTCCAAGCCTCCGCGGGGGTCTCCCGCGACCCCCCAAGTCCCGGACACCCGCGGCCGGTGCCTTCAGGCGTCCCAGCGCCGGGTGCTCCTCCTCTCCCAACCCGCGCGCCCCCTCGCTGCCGGCGCTGCTAGGGTTAAAAGTTACCTCTCGGTTTCTTCTGCCTCCAGCCCCCCCCCCCGGGGGGCCGGATGATGTAACCCCCCTCCCCGCGCCCTCCCCGCCCCCCTCCACCATGTGACACTTTAATTAATAATAGCGCCGTCAGCACAACAAACGCACAACACAAGGAGAAACTTGGTGTCCAGGGGAGGCCCCCGGCGGCTGGAGAGCGGCGGAGGCGGGCGCAAAGGCCGGAGGGAGAGGAGGCGAGGGGCGGCCCGACGCGGGGAGGGAGCGAGGCGAGCGGTCATGTGCCCGTGCCCCCTGCACCGCGGCCGCGGCCCCCCAGCCGTGTGCGCCTGCAGCGCGGGCCGCCTGGGTCTGCGCTCGTCCGCCGCGCAGCTCACGGCCGCCCGGCTCAAGGCACTCGGCGACGAGCTGCACCAGCGCACCATGTGGCGGCGCCGCGCGCGGAGCCGGAGGGCGCCGGCGCCCAGCGCGCTCCCCACCTACTGGCCCTGGCTGTGCGCGGCCGCGCAGGTGGCGGCGCTGGCGGCCTGGCTGCTCGGCAGGCGGAACTTGTAGGAACGCGGGGCTTCTTGGTGGGGCCGGAGCCGAGACCCAGCCGGAGCGAGCAACAGGTACGCGAGCGAGCGCCAGGGCGCGGCGGCTGGGGACTGGAGACGCGGGGCTGGCTGGGGAGCGAGAGAGCCCCAAGTGCGGCTTTCTTCTCTTCCCATCTCCTTCCTCTGCTCCCTTCTCTCGCAAGGATCTCCGTCCCCCTCCTCGGCAGTCCCCATCTCTCCTTCCAAGCATCACGTCCACCGTTTCTGCCCCTTGTCTCCGACTCCTTAAGCGCATCTTGCCACTCCCTCCAGCGGGGTGGCTTTGGAAGGACTTTGGCCTCTATAAGCCCCACCAGCCTTTCAAGCAAACACAGTGGAAGTAAAAAGTGTGCTTGCTGTGAGAGAAGAGTCACCAGCCACACCAAAGAATTATAATCTATCGCGGTTTCAAGACAAGTCCCTAGTCTTCTTCCAAGTCGCTCCCTGGTCCTAAGTCGCCGCGGTCTCCATCACCTCAGCGCCAGACCCTCTGCTTCCTAAATGTCACTTCTCCACTTTCTGTTGCACGTCCTCGGGCGCCCCGAGCGCATCTCGCGAATTTCTCCTCCTCCAGGTTTCTGGCCGGCTCTTTCTCCGTAAAGCCCGCACACTTCGCAGTTTTCCTCTGCTCTGCCAACTTCTTCGCTGCTTCTTAGCAGCGGTGTCCCGTTTAAGGAGCTTGGCTTCCTTTTCACGAAATAGGGAGCTAAGATGAAGGAGATGCCCCGAAGTGGGCTGGGATCTGAGGCTCTTCGGGAAACTCCAAGGGGGGGAAGCCTTAATGAAAGAGCATTGACTGAGCTTCTGGGGTGCCCAGCCCCGTTGACGAAGGGAATGTTTCAGAGGCTGCAGAATGCTTGGCAATGCGTGGTGGGGGGGGGTGTGAGTATTGAACACCTAGTATGTTTGGTACCAGAGGCAGAATGGTATTGAGCACCTACTGTGTGCTAGGTCCTTGGGGTTGGGGAATTACTGAGCTCCAGCTGTGCGCTTGGCTCTGTGCTAGGCGCTTTCGGGAGCGAACATGTAAGGACTGTCTTTTCAGATTCTGAAATAGAGAGGAGAGCCGTAGAGAATGGCGATGGAGGGAATCAGGCTGCGCCCAACATAGGTGGGTCTAGGCCCGGAAAGTGAAGGTCGAAGGTGAGAAGGCCAGGATCAGGTTGCCATGGCCCACGGACGCCAAGCGCCCAGGTCGCAGCCGAGCCCCACGGTGCAACGACACCCTGGGAAGCTGGCTCAGCGCCCGCAGGGAGAGGTGGCAGCCGGAGCGTGGGGGGTGGCAGCGCCCGGGAAGCTGCGGGGGTGCGCGGGGTGTGAGCCGGGAGCGCGGGCGACAGATGTCGCGTGGGCCGGCGCAGCCCGGGCGCTGGCGAAGAGAGGTGCGCTCTTCTGGGCAGTCTTTGCCCGGGTCCTGGAGGTCCCATCTACTGCTCTCGGAAGAGAGGCCCGGGTATACCCTCGACCGCAGGGGACCACGATGGGGTTGCTGAATCCTAGGGGCAGGACCGTCTTGTATGGGGCGCGGGGCGGGGGGGATGAGAAAAAGGGAGTCGAACAAGAGACGCGAAGCCCAAAGTGTGAAATCTAGAGAAAGGCGGAAGGAAGGTGGGAGAGGAGGGAGAGGAAAAACGGTGGCAAGACGAGGAAAGTCGGAGGAGCTGGAGAAAAAGAGACTTCTTGGAGAATAAGATAGTGGGAAAGTGGATTACAAAGATGGGGACCGAGAGGAATCCAGTAGAGATGGAGAAGAGGGCTTCTTCATGTCTTGGGGTCCAGGCAAGGCTGGAGAAGCGCTCCCTTACCAGGACTAGGCGGTGAGGGATGCTGGGCATCCCACCCAGAGGGCGGAGAATGCCCAGCCCAAGGAAGGCTGTGTGTGCGCTGTGTGCGCGTCGGGGCTGAGGCTGCTCCCAGGGACCCCAGGAGAAGGCTGTCGGCTGGGAGGTGATCCGAGACCTCTGCGAGGGCGCCAGCAGCGGATGGAGCGCGCCCCTCTGCGCTCGGACGCGGGGGAGGACCCACGGGGTAAGGGGAGGGGACGGGGAGGAATTTCGCTTGTGCGGTGTCAGCAGATAATTGAAACGGAAGAATTTATTTCTCCCTCCTCACTCTGCTTCTGTCCCAAAGTCCTGTGCTGCGTCCCGACTCCAGGTCACCCCCTCAGCACACCCCTGGGTTCTCCTCCCGCCTACTGTGTCGCGTCCGGACTTCCCAAGCAACCACACCATCTAGGGTCCTTCCGTGTCTGCTGCCCAGACCCCAGGATGCCCAGCACAGTTTTCCTGGAGCGTCACACCTCGCTCCCTCTGATCACTGTGCCCGCATCCCGGGGTTTCCCATTCCGGGTCTCCCAAGCTCCGCCCCTATCCTCAGGACTTGGATCCTCTCCCTGCTACCTACAACCCGGGCCTTTCTTGAGCTTTTGGCTTGACTGGGGAAAACCTATCTTTTCCCAGCCTTCGGTAAGTTAGGAAGAAGTGAAAGGAAATCCCCTGGAGAAGGAGTTTGTTGAGTGCTGTTTGTGGTCTTCTCCACATTTCCTATCCCAGAGGATAAGTGGGGATGCTCACAGGGTTCCGAAGGTGTTCCAGGGAGGCCTGAATCAGCCACTAGGACTGACCATTTTCTTAGGCTTTAAGGGTTGAGCTTTACTATATGCACAACAGCAGTCTCAGCAAACTTGTTTTGAGCCTGTACTGTGAGCCGGCAATACTCTTCTCAGAAGTCCCATCAAACAAACAAACAAAATCCAGAAAGAACCTCTGAGACCCAGTTGTCCCATATGTAAAGTGGGGACAATAGTGGTACCTAAATGCATAGATATTGTCAAGAGGGTAAAATGAAATCATATGCAGAAAGCTCTAAAACAGTGCCTGGTACATAAAAAAGAAAAACAAAAGGGAGCTATCATGACTATGATTATGCATTTAATATCTTTCTTTCCCAAAGTAGACAACATTTTACCATTGTCATTGCTGGTGATTCCATATCATTCCTGCTTGCCACCTGGGGAATCAGGGCCATGTGGACCAGGACAGTATAGCAGTTAAGAGCATGGCTTTAGGGTCAGATGGAACTGGATTTAAGTCCCAGCCTAGGAACTTTCTGGCAGTGTGACCTTGGGTAAGAACCATAACCTCTCTGAGCCTGTATCTGTAAACTGGAGCTGTATCTCTATCAAGGTTGTTGGGAGGTTGATGGGAGAGCATCCATTTCAAGTGCCCAGTGCAGTGCCTGGCACTTAGCAGAATCATCAGAGGATGTTATGGAATGGTTAATGCCATTCTTACTGTTTCAAAGGGGAAACTGAGGCAGAGAGAGTCCACCTAATTCATCCCAAAGGATCAGTGGCAACGTCAGAACTGGAA
This sequence comes from Camelus ferus, assembly GCF_009834535.1. NCBI lineage: Eukaryota > Metazoa > Chordata > Mammalia > Artiodactyla > Camelidae > Camelus > Camelus ferus. The sequence goes on from NC_045727.1 coordinate 7,972,784, forward strand.
TTGGAGTTTCTGTCTTTGAGGGCCTGCAGCAGCACGCAGCCCCTCCAATGACTTGAGGGGTGCAGGGGAGGAGGAGATACCAGGCAGCAAGCAGAGGAGATACCAGGCAGCAAGCAGTGAGCCTCGAATCCCTGCATTAGAGAGATTCCCTTTCTGAGAGAGCCTGGGGGAGGCTCCTTGGAGGCTGGGGAGGCCGGGAGGAGAATGGGTATGATTTAACCAGTCACTGCTGGAAGATACAGGAGAAGGAACAAAAGATGCTTTATGGTGAGTGCTGGCTGGCAGAGGCGTGGGAGGGAGGGAGAAGTGTGCTTTGGGAGGGGGCGGGGAGGGAGAGAGAAGGAGGAATCTGTCTGGGAGAGGGGACCAGGGGTGGGTAGAACCTTGCCTTGAGACTAAGGAGAAGGGGAGAAAGGGGGACTCTGCACGCCCAAGAGGCGACGTGGTCAGCTGCAGAGAAGATAATGGGCCAGCAGGAGCCTGCTTTAATGAATTAATGACGGCCTGGCCTGCCCACCAGACATGCTAACTGGTTCTTGGCAGGTACTTTGGGGATTAAGTGGTTAAACCTGGAGGCCCATCCCTCAGGCCTCCCTCCCAACCGGCTGCACCCCTGCTAGGATTACTTTTAGAGCTTGAAAGCCTAGGCAAGGAAGGAAAGGAGGGAGCAGAAGGGGAGACAGTTGTTGGGGGTTGGGGAAGGTGGGGAGGAACCTACCCCGCTCCTGGGAAGGAGCCAGATGTGCAGGACTATGGCAGCCTTTCTGCCACGTGGTCCCTGTCTGCAGTCACCTGCTTGCCCAGTGAGAGGCCAGAGCACAAGTGACTGAGCTGTGGATGGAAAAACAGCCACACCCGGGGATAAACATACCCCCAGATGTGGGCTGGGTGGATTTAGCAACTGCACCTCTGGTTTTTGAAAAGTCAGCTTTTCAGGCCTACATTTGGGGTAGGGAGGAGTGGAGTGAGGGCTTCTGTTTCCCTTCTGATCATCACTGTGTGTGACAGCATTTCCCAAGAGCTGCCCCACAGTATCCCTAACCCTTGGCAACTTGCCTGTCACATAGTGGATACAAAATAACTATGATGAAGACATGAATCAATCAGAAACGATACAAGATGACTATTACTGTTTCCCAAATTCAGCTTCTTTCCCTTATTCACCTATTACTTATTGAGTGCCTACTGTGTACAGGGCACTGTGGACCCAGGAAGGACACAGAAGTCCCTGCTTTCATGGAACCCACATTTTAATGGTAAGAGACAGATGATGAATCAATAAAGATTGCTCTGGTTGCTGTTGCTGTGTAACTAATTACTCCAAAACTTAGTGGTTTAAAACAGCTCTTTGATTATGCTCACCTGTTCTGTGGGTTAGACATTCAGACCGGGCATAGCAGGGGCGACTTGGCTCTATTCCTGGCTGGCTGGGGGCTGGAGTCATGGTGGGGGTCGTGGGAGGGGAATCTTCATTTCCAGATTGTTGATGCTGGGCGCTGGCTGGGATGGCCAATCAGAGCATCTATACTCAGCCTCCTGTTGTGGCCTGGGCTTCCCCACAGCAAGCATGGCAGCCTCAGAGTAAATGGATTCTGACCTGGTGTCTTAGCGCTCCAAAAGCAAACATCCCAGGGCGGGGGTGGGGCAAGTGGAAGCTGCTTTGCCTTTTCTGACCCAGCTTTAGAAATCCCTTTGGTTAAAAGCAAGTCATAAACTGACCCAGATTTAAGGGGAGTGGAGTTAGACACCACCCCATGGGGGAGTGGCAAGGTTCTAGACTACCAGGTGGGAGAGGAGATATTGTTGTGGCCATTTGGGGATTATGCGGTTCTAACAGAGACAATTTCAGAAAGCGCTGAGAGCTCTGAAGACTACACAAAGGAAATGTACCTCAGAAGTATGCGGGTTTGGTTACAGACCACTGCAATAAAGCGAGTCAGGAATGTTTTGGTTTCCCAGTGTGTATAAAAGTTATGTTTACAAATAGATAAAAAATGAATTTCTTCTGTGTAGCATAGGGAACTATATTCAATATCTTGTAATAACCTTTAATGAAAAAGAATATGAAAATGATTAAATGTGTGTATATATATATATATATATATATATATGCTCGGGACATTGTGCTGTACACCAGAAATTGACACATTGTAACTGACTATACTTCAATTTTTAAAAAAGTTATGTTTACACTACACTGTGATCTATTAATTGTGCAAAAGCACCATCTTTAAAAACAATGTACGAACCTCAATTAAAAACACTTTATTGCTAAAAAGTGCTAACCACCATCTGATCCTTCTGTAAGTCATAATCTTTTTGCAATAATCACGTCCAAGATCACTGATCACAGGTCACCATAACAAATATAATAATAATGAAAATGTTTGAAATAGTGTGAGAATTACCCAAATGTGACACAGAGACACGAAGTGAGGCAATGCTGTTGGAAAAATGGTGTCGATAGACTTGCTTGATGCAGGGTTGCCACCAACCTTCTATTTAGTAAAAAAACAAAACAAAACAAAAAAATATATATATATCATATCTTCGAGGTATGCGTGTCATAGAGAGCGCCTGGGGCACTCGTTACCTGCAGTGCCTGGTGATGGTCACTTTGAGGAGGAACCAAGGGACTAGTGACTTAAGTGACAAGAAACCAGACAGGGCACTTGGAAGAGAGGTGTTCTAGGAAGAGAGAATAATAGCACATCCAGTGCCCTGGAGGTGAGATTTCTACACGGTATGTTTGAGGAAGAGAAAAATGAGCAGTGGGCTAACATCACATGAACTTGGTGGAGAGGAAGTCAGAGAGGGGCTAGATCAGGTCGTGGTAGGGAGGTTGAGTTTTGTTGTAAAGGGATTCACAGGTGTCGACAGCACATGTAGAGGCACTTGACAAGAGGGGAATTAGACGCAGTGCAATTAATGGGGCTATGTTCTATCCTCATGCGTTTGCAAACTTGAATTGAGCACCAGCTCAGAGACAGGCAACAGGATACAGGGATGTGAAGATAAATTAGTCCTAGCGCCTGGCCTCAGATGCTCCTAGACCTCAGGGCAGGGGCAGGAGACCCTGGCTCTGACCCCCCCACCCCAGCCTCTCAGTGGAAATGAACTAGTTCACCTCCCGCCGAGGTCTGAGAGGTCTGGTCCCCGAACCAGCTCCCCGATGCCCAACCCTGAGCACCCTCCAGAACGTTGTGGGTACTGGCTGGATTTCTATCACCTAAGAAATTTCATCATTTAAGTCAGTATTGTCTCTCCTCCCTCCTTCCTGCCCTAAACTGGTGCCTGTGCTACTGATGCTTTAGCCCACATCAGGGAAATGCCTCCTTTCAGTATTGCTGGTTACCCAGGAAAAGAGAAAGTTCCTTTACTCCCCTGTGCAGAGAAAATCGGCTGCCCCACAGAGTGTTGCCATCTTTGAACCTCTGCTCCACAGGCCACAGACTTGGGCAAGATGGAATTAAATAGCCTTGGGAAACTTAATACAATATTCCTTTTTAAAAATAGCTTCTTTCTTGATTACAAAAATATTACAAGTTCATTATCAAAAACTTAGAAAATACTGAATAAAAGAAAACTTTAGTCGATTGTTTTTAATCTCACTACCCATTGTTAATATTCTGATAGATATCTTTCCATTTTAAAAAATTCACTGAGCAGTACTTTAACAAATGGAATCCCTCTGAATACATTCTCTGTAATCTGACTTAGTCATTATATCACGGACATTTCTCTGTGCTTTATAACAGTTTCTATGACACATTTCTTAAAGGTTGTTTAGTATTTCACTGTTTGACTGTTCCATCATTTACCTTCTCAGTCTGCTATTATTGGGCAGTTAGATTATTTCCAGTGTGACGCAGTGCATCCTGGGTTATCACTCTTTGGGCACAAGAATGCCCACCAGTGGAAGTTTGATATCAAAGTGTATAAAGACATTCTTTTATTATAAGGATTGTTTAACGAGTATAAAGTATAAAATCTTGTGGTAAAGACCCAGAAGGACTTTCTAGATAAACTCTGACACTTGTTCCCATTTCTCATTTATGTCACTGGCGTAATGTGATTATCAGCTTGGCTTGGAGCTGGCTGTGACCATCCTCAGTTAAATCTATGTTGTCTTCTTATGGAATAGTCTTCGTGGACCACACTTCTAGCCATTGTTTGAGTGGATGAGTGCTGATGATCCCTGGCGTGCCCATCCCAACTTCAGGGAAAGATTCCAAGTCACAGCAGTGTCACCAAGGGTTTGGAGAGCTTCCTTGCCTGCCTGGCTGTACCTGTCACCATGGTACAGCCGTGCACCACATTCATCTGATATTCTTAGATCTGGCACATGGGACTTAATAAATACCATAGGATACTAACATACTGGTGGTGGGGAAATGTAGATGAAGTATTTTTGGAGGGGTCTTCAGAGATTGGGTATGTGTCAGGAGCTATGGATAGATTTGAGAAGAGGTACCACCTTCAAAGATAGCCCATACTGAAAATGTTTTAGCCTCTTGGCACACCATGGGGCCTAATTCTGGATTCAGAAAGTTTAACTGCTGGTAACTGTTTATCTCGTTCACCCAGATTTTATGGTGAGGCAGGACAGCTTGGTGGAAAGCAGCATGGACTTCGGAGTCAGGTGGACTTTCAGATCAGGTCCTGATCTGCCATTTACCAGTTGTATGACCTTAGGCATGTCCCTCTGCCTTCTTGGCAGTATAAGGCATGTCACTGGTGTTTAGAAAATAGGAGAAAATGGTAAATGATACTGTGGGATAGTGCTGTTCTTATTTGGTGTAAATTTCAGTCCATGGGCCCATAGTCAGAGGATGGTGGGAACCCTTAGGGGGCTTTTCTGAAAGTGGTTGCTAATCCTGCCCCCCGCCCACCAGTGCAGTGACTCACCAACAGCCTTCTTAAGCCCCTGCACCAGGGCTGGGGGAACCCCCTAGGACGAGACTCCCCAACCTGGGGGACACTGGCCTCCAGGTCCCTGGAGGGCCCTCATCCTGTTATTTTGCCTTTCACTGTATCCCAGCACCTGGCCCAGTGACCAGCACAGAGCAGGCATTCTCTGACTACTGAATGAATAGATGGATGGATGGGTGGGTAAATGAATGAATGCATCTGGGAGAGACTCAGGGAATTTAGGACCCCCCAGAAATGAGACACAAAATTGACTGATTTCATCTTCCTCTATCCCCTTCCCCTAACTTCAGAGAGAAACCATAGCTTTGACCCAAGTCTCAAATGATCTATGATCCAAAGAGGTCACCGTTCTGGTAGCCAGAGGTAGACATGACTTTAGAAATCGCCTAACCCAACTCCTTCACCTTATAGACGGGGAAACCAAGGCATAGAGATAACTACTGTGCATCAAGACGAGGCTCTTCTCAGCTGTAGGAACAAGGGAGTGAGGCTTCTGCTTTGTCTAACGCTGCAGCAGGTCCACAGCTCACAACTTCCCACCTGCAGCACCCCAAGTAGGGTCTCCAGGTTTCCTGTTCTCCCCTCTGCCCGCCTGCCCTTCCACTCTGTGGGTGAAAAGTGGAAATAAGGGACATTTTTACAAAGGCGTTTCATGAGTCTCTTCAGTTGTGAGCTTTGATTGTGAGTCAGCATTTGAGAAAGTTCCTTATGAGCCAAGTTTGAGGAAAAACATCCCAGGGGCAGGACAAGTGGCTCCTAGGGGGCGGTGGCCTTTATGTTTTTAAACTAGTTTTAAATTGTACAATGACTCCTTGCTCCTTGCAAAAAAAGAAAAGAAAAAAATACATAAATGATACAGAGTTAAAGTGTATAAAGTACTGTAAATGCTCTTTTACTGTGCCCCCAAAGCTGCTCCCCTGGGGTAACTTTGAGTCTGAAGTACATTAAAACAACAATAATAACGACAACAAAGGCAGACCTTACTATGTGCCAGACTTCTAAGTGCCTCACATATGTTAATACTTTCAGTCCTTACATCAACACAGTGAGATTCACTATTATTGTCTGCTTTTTCCATATAAGACAGCTGAGGCCCAGAGAGGTTCATAACTGGCCCAAGGTCACACAGCTTTTACGTGCCTGAATTAGGATTCCAATTCAGGTGTTGAGTGTTGAGTGCCAGAGTCTGGGCCCTTAACCAGTACACTATTTTGCCCTTCTGCCATACCTTTCAGTATGGATATGTAGACAGAGATAGATATTTGTGTACACACACACACACACACATTCATTAAAGGAAAAAACATCTGGGATCCTGCTATTTGGCCATTTGCTCTTTTCAGTTAAGAATCATAGCTATCTTTCTGTCTTAGTCATGTTTAGATTTGCCTCTTTCTAATATGCACTGTAGCTTCCTTTGTTAACTCGGTCTCCTACCGATAAATACATGGGGATTGTTTTCAAATTTGTAATAAATTCCAAATTCATTACACATACAGCTGGAGGGAACATCCTTGAGCACATTTATGTGACTGCTTCTGTGGGCTGGATCCCTGGTCTAGGGCGTCCAATTAAAAATCCCCCAACAGCGTATGCACAGGCCCACCCTCTGACTGTGATGACATGGTGTCCACTGGCTCGCTGATGCCGCGCAGAGGTGTGCTTCTGATGTTCCCCTTTCACTGTGGTCACCAACCTGTAACCAATACATCACGGGCACAGGAATTTGTCCACTTAGCAGCCCTGGGAAAGCCTTAGAAAGACTCATTACATACAGGCTCAGTGATTTACAGGTAGGGAAAGTGAAAATCATTTGCTGGTCCTAGTTTTGCAAGAAAACGATACCGTTTCTCTCCTGATGCCATGGTTACGTTCCCTTCATCATCTCCATTCAACTCAGGTGTCGACACAACCTCCGCTGTCACCACATTCAGGTGCACTTCCCTGCTCATCGTGGTCCCCTGTTTGAGCCGTACTTTGTCACTGCCCTTGCACCTTTCTCAGTCAGGTCCTCTCCCCACCAAAACAATCCTGTCTTCTTCCAAATGTGGACGAACTATGTATGTGTGTCTTCAAGGCCCCGTTCAAATCCAGCTTCCACTCTGAATTTTTCCTGGTGAGTGTAATCACATCCTGACTGCTGGGCTATAAACACACCTGCAGACAATGGTCTGTTGCAGTCCTGGCCTCTCGTATTTCATGTCTTCCCCAGTGAGACGGGAGGCAGACTGAAGACAGGCACTCGGCTTTATCTCGTGCAGAGAACAATGCTTAGCACAAAGTCAACACACTCAACAGCACACAGTAGGTGCTTAATAAATATGGTTCCTTTCTCTCCCTCCAGCCTTCCATTTTGTCACCGTGTTTAAGGCAGCATAATAACCTACAGGCTGATGCTACTGACTTTCATTCTATAGGTTAGTGTAACTACACAATAAAGTGAGATTTTTTTTTTAGGGGTTACAGAAGCTGGTTTCCATAAACTAAATCAAGTGTGTTTCTCAACTGAGTTGATGGATGACTCTGATTCAGTATTCCTTGAATACCTAGGGCAGCTACACAGTAAAGCAGACAGTCTCCTGCACTTGTGCCCTGATGGGCTAGGAGGGGAACGGGCTGGTGCGGGAATGGTAGGCTGGAGGGCGATGGTGCAGCTCCAAGGCAAAAGGTTTGCAGTTACTGATCCAGATCCTCGTGACTGTCAGCTAATGTAGGCTGTGGGGGGTCTGTGGGATTACGACTTCCCTCTTTCATGCAGTTGTATCATTATCCAAATAAGAGGCAGAGAGCACCCCTAAAGTGAGTCATCAGGAGAGTTTAGTAAAGGTTTGATGGCAAAGGGTGGGCAGAGTTTAGGAAATCAGTGAGGGACCCTGCAGCACCCCCGGCCTGAAAGTGAGGTGAAGGAATAGGACGCGGAGCCTGGAGAGGCTCCTGGAGCTGCACCGGAGGGCTTCCTGGCAGGCACTGTGGCTGATCTGTGCCCTGATCGCACTGTCCCATTACTGCCTTCTGCGAACTAGACCTGGCAGGAGGCCAGAGGCCAAGGGAGCTAGCCTGTTGGTTCAGTTCCTACAAGTCAACATCCCGGACTTTTTCCTACTTGAAGGTCATAAAGTGCTCTCTCTCCCCCTTTCTCTCCTACACATATTTATACATCGTATCTACGTCTATACATACCCCCGGAGAGACTCGGTCTGCATCCCTCACACGGCAGTTCTCACACCACCTGCTTTAGAGTCATGTGTGAATTGTTTTTACCTCCTCTGCTAACTCTCCAACCTCCTGTCTTTGCTTGAGCCTCATTAAGCTCCCTGACCTAGTCATGGTAATTCATTCCTGTGTCCCGTTTCTTCTCCTTTCCTCCCCTCCCATCCCCCTCTCTCTGCACCCCCTTCCTCTACTCCTCTTCCTCTTCCTGATACAATTTGGATCCCATGAAATCCGTCCTTTTAAAGTGCACAAGTCAATGGTTTTTATTATATTTCCAAAGTTGTGCAGCCCTCCCCACAACCAATTTTAGAGCATTTTCATTTCCCCGGCAGAAGCCCTGTACCCATTAGCAGTTACTCCCCAGTTACTTGCATTCCCTAACCCCTCTTCCCTGCCCTGGGCAGCCACGAATCTGCTTTCTGTCTCTATAGATTTGCTTGTTCTAGACATTTCCTATAAACAGAATCATGCAATATTTGTCCCTTCATGCCTGGCTTCTTTCATTTAGCATCATGTCTTCAAGGTTCATCATGTAGCATGTATCAGTGCTTCATTCCTTTTCATGGCCAAATAATATTCCATTGTATGGAAGTATCCCATTTAATTTATGCATTCATCACATGATGGACATTTGGGTTGTTTGCACTTTGGGGCCATTTATGTACAGGTTTTTGTGTGGCCAAATGTTTTCCATTCTCTTGGGTATATGCTGTTTTTTCTGTCCTGCCTGGAGTACCTCATCTGATTCTGGCTAATTCCCTGGCATCCTTCAGTACTCAGCAGGGGTTTGCCTCTTTCTCTGAGGAGCTTTCTCTGACTCCCCTGCTCTATCATGAGATGCCTCTCCTCTGGGCTCCCATAGCCCAAGTTTACCCAGATTGCGTGCTCTCCTTGTGACACTGTCGTTACCAATTTCTTCCTGTCTCCCTCTGTTTGGCCTCTGAGCTCGTTAAGGGTAAGAACTTTGTCACTGGATCTGTAACATCTAGGATAGTGCCTGGCATGTTTGGCAGTGAATGGATGGATGGATGGATGCAGGCAAGCAGAGACTGTCCTGCAAGTCTGCCTTGAATATGGATCTATGAGATGAATAGATGACGGTCCTGTTCCTGATTTGGAGGAGCCAAAAAGTAGCACGGTTACCTATCACAGAAGATGTCTATGCAAACATCTAGGTCTGAAAACAGAGATGGGTGTGTGTATGGGGGGGTGCATGAGGAAATGTATGTTTATGGAAAGCTGCTACATGGACAGGACTTTGAGGGGTGGGGCAGCACCAAGACTAATTTTAGGGGGACCTGTCTTCCATAATCAGAGCTTTGGTGCCTAGCAGCTCTCTCCCATCCCCTCTAGCTCCCGACACAGGACACGTGGGGCTGGGTGTGCAGGAGCCCAGTGCACTGACACCATCTTCAGTGGCTGATGCACGTGCCTACTGACTGAACTGCAAGTCTTTATTTCTGCAGGTTGGTGAAAACCCTGTGTCCTTGGAGAAAGCTGGTTCCCGTTTTCCTGAGGGGGAGCCCAGAGCTTGAAAGGTCGCAGTTGGCACTTCGAGAAGGAAGTGGAGAATAAAGACGGCGCCTGGAGCAATAGTAGCAACGTGGAATGGGACTGGGGAAGCCCCTTGGACATCCAGCTGCAGAAACAGACACCCCAACGCTATTTACAAACAGCCCTATATATATATAAAAAGAAAATATGAATATTACTATTCAGTGCATGCCTTGTTGAGGACGTGGTCCCCTCCCTTTTCTGCACCTTCCGATGTGAACTTTGATGCTCTTTCCTGTCTGGGGCACTGGAAGAGAGATCGTTACTGTGTACCTAGAAAATCTGCAAAGACTGGTGGGGATTAGCCTCAGAGGTGACTAACCGCCTGGGAGGGATGCTGGTGGAGGACGAGGTGAAACTGCAAAAGGCAAAATAGAAAGAAAAAGTGAGGAGGACTTGGGGCCAATTCTGTAGGGGCAGTCTGGGATACCTCCATTTCTTAACTCTTGACAAGTCCTAATCTATCTCTCTCCCTCCCTAGATAGATGGCTAGTCCCACTGTCACATCAAGACAAATGGGATTTTTTTTTCCTACCAATCTGGTGTGTCTGGTGCTTCACCTAAATTTTGCTGGTGCTAAGTGTGTTCTTGCTGGTGCTGCCATGGTATTCTGCGGCCAGACCAGCAAGGCCCGGGAACAAGAGAGATTACTATTTTGCTGTTTTGGATTCTCTTTTTTTAAGGGATCAGTCACAAAGTGCCACTTGAGAGTCTTTTCTCTTTCTCTACGTGGGGATGAATATCCAGAGGTGTTCTGGAGCAAACCTTGGGGTCTGGGAGGAAGTGGAGGGGATGGCACTGAGTGGCTTGCTGGTTACGTGGTGGAAAGCTGACCTCACATACGACTTGTTTGCAGTCTCCTCCACCGCCACAGAAGTATCCTGGGAGTTCAGTCCACAGCCTCCCCCACTCCCCAAGGGGATTTCAGGGCTTAGGTTTTATGGATTAAAGAGCCAAGAAATGGCTACGTTGTGGTCAAGGGTGATTTATAAGCAAGGGAGGTTGGGGGAGGGAGAGGGTCATTTAAATGAAATGCACCAGCATCTCACTGACTGACAGAGGGTCTGATTTTTTTTTTTTTCCAAGATAAGCTACTATTTTCAGAAGTTTCTTGAAGGGCTAAAAAAGAAAAAGATGTGTGCTGGACTGAGACTTGGCTGCAAAGACTCTTCAGGGAGCGATGATTATTTTTTTGCTTTCATTAAAAATAAATCCAACAACAGGTATTCCTCTGTGCAGGACACACACTGCCTTTTTCAAAACTGAGTTGGTGAGGCACCAGGCTGCAGGTTCAGACAGTCGCTCTTCAAAGCTGGATTTGCAGATCACCACCCAGAACCGACGGACAGGGGGTCTGCGGTGCTGGTTAGTGCACACCCTTCCAGTTCTAAGAAGCCAGCAGAGGGATCAGCCATTTTAAGGTTGACATGGGGCTGAAACAGCCATTCTTCCCCATGGGCTTTGCTGAAAATTACCAGGTCCTTTAGAATGCAGGAGCTTTCAGTGCTGCTGCAAGCTGGGAGCTGTCTTTCTTTCTTTAAAAAAAAAAACAAACAAAAAACTATGCCTATGTTTTCCTAAATAGCCCTTTAAAGAAAAATGCAATCCAGAACTGCTGAAGGTGAGGGCAGCTTCCCCTCTCCTCCAGACAGCCTGGAACTCAGCAAAACAAAAAGGAAAGCTGATTTTTGGGGAACTTGTTTCCCTTCAGGGCTGGAGCCCTCCCTACAGTTACGTTTACAGGGGACGGTGTGTAGGCAGGGGTCGGCAGAGAGCCGCAGGTGGCATTCCCACCAAGCCAAGAACTTAGAGAAGGCAGATGAATTAGAATGATACGACGTGCAGACACTAGTCTTTCCCGCTTACCCCATTTTCTGGGGCCGGGGTTTTCATTACTGTAGTTGTACGTGATCACAGCTCTCTTCTGCTCCTTTAAGGCTGCGCCTTCCAGACTGCAGTGGGGACAGCTGACCACCTAGATGCAGGTTAAAGGTCAGGAGATCCCTTTTTTGACCCTGATTAGCTTATGACATTTCCTCTAGAGAATCCAGACTCCAAATGCTGGGGTTTTGGGCAATACTGATTTCAATGAAGCCACACTGCTGAGAGAACTGGGCACCCAGGACCTTCCTGATGGAGCTTTACAGCCAAGTCCCTTGTACATATTCTCTTGTATTATTAGAAACTGTGTATTTATCTAATCCTGGCTTTTTTCTTGCACATCATTAATTTGAGTGCATTTCTCAACTGCCCCGATTTTTGACAAGGGGTTGTTTTTAATGCTTGTTTTTATATGAGATTTGACTTCTTGATGGACATTTGTATTAGGAAATTGAAGCATGATATATATGTATATATTGTCTCCACCGTCTCTCCTATTGCATTACTTGAATTGCATGAGATAGTGGGGTGGTGGTTTTTTTAAAAAAATATTTCCACAGTGTGCAAAGTGCTGGCACCATCCCTCCTTCTCTTCCCCCTCCCTTTTCTCTGGCTGCCAAGGAGTCATTGATTTTGATTAGCTTCACTGCAGAGCGTCTGTGAAGAGAGAGAGAGAGGGAGGGAGGCTTTGAAATAAATTTAAAAAAAAGACCTCATATCGGGTTTCAGCAGACAGCAATGTGTGTGTGTGTGTGTGTGTCCGTGCAGAGCAGAGGGAGGCCTCTGAGATCATCGTTTAGGTAGCTTGCTGCATAATGAGGTGAGGAGAAAACAGAAAGATCTCCTTCCTGGTTGTTCTCAGAGGATGGGGGTCCAGGAACCACAGGGATTGGAACCTCTTGGGACATCAACATTCCAACTTAGATCCATTCCCTTCTGGAAGCTTCTCTCCTCTACCCCCAACCCCCACGAGCAAATAAGATCTCTTTTCCCCTTTTCAGATTTGGGGGTTCCATTTCACATTCCCTTTGGCATAGATATAGCTTGAGTAACAGGTTTCTTTGGGGGAGCCCATGTGCCTCTGTGGCTGCTGTCCATGGTCCTAGGCTGTGTGTCTCCTAGAACTCAATTCCCATTTTGTTCCTCTTTCATTGGGATACTGGAGACTTCTTTTCCACTTCTTCCAGTGGTCTCATTTTAAAATTCTTCTCTATTTTGATGGGGGAAAAAGGTGATTTAAACAATACTGTCACAGAACAATGGAGCTGTGACTCTGGTTTCACAATTTATGTATCTGAGCTCATGCTTTATTATCATGTTTCTGACAGTGACAAAATATCACTTCCCCTCACTGGGAAATTGGCAAAGTCCTCCTCTGATCCTGCACAAGTATCTTTTGGGGACACTGGCTTGCTGCTGTGGACTTGTTGAGTGTCCATCTGGTATTAGAAGCTGCAGTAGAAGATGCATTAGAAGAAAACAGGTTTTGTTCTTCAATGTTGATACCAGTTCCTTTTCTGAATGACTTCTTAAGTCCATCTGGGCCAATCACAGGGCCAGAAGCAGGTTTGGGGGTGAGGGGACAGGCTAGACACCCTGGCCTAGTCCCATGGGAGCTGATGGAGGGAGGAAGTTGATATCAAGAGTGTCATTTTAAAGCGTAAACCAAAAGTTATTTTTAAAAGTTGAATTTGTTCTTTCAATACCTGTTTATTGAGCACCTACAGTGTGCCAGGTTGTAGAATCTCCTTTAGAAATATACTTATGTATTGATGATGGAGGGGTAGACCTGCTTGGAACCAGACGATGCTGAACGTCCCTTTCCAGTCTGGTTCACGGTGTTTAACAGATTTAACAGGTCATCACTGTGTCCCTAAGCCTTGCTGGCAGGTTATTTTATAGTATTTATATTTACTGAGAGCTACATTACCATGAAGGTGATTCAAAAGCTGACAACCTCAACTCATTCCCAGCATGAAAAGACTGGTTCTTGCTGCTTCACAGTAAAGAAAGCACCCATGTATGGCGGGCTCACACCCCCAAGCACTGTGTTAAGTGCTCATGTTTCCCCCTTAGTTATTCCTCATGCTCACTCCGGAAGACAGTGCTGTTACGATTCCCATTTTACAGTTGAGAAAGCTGAGGCTCAGAGAGGTTATGAAATTTAGCCTAAGTTGCATGTGAAGAGGCTGAGCAAAGATCCGGATTCAGGTTTGCCTGACTCCCCCTCCACATCCCCCAAGTCCATGAGCTACCTGTCCTGCTACACTGGGTCCCTTCCTGAGCTGGTTCCACGGCACTACTAGTTCAAGGGCAAGCCCAAGCCTGGGGCCCAGTAAGGAGCAGGGGAGCCTGACTTAGGTTGCATCTGGGGACACTCTAGGACAGGCTGGATGGTTTAGTTGGGGATTTTATGTATCTGTTCCCTGCCTTTTGAGTTCCTGATTTCTATAAGGTCCCTGGGACAAGCATCTCATTTGCAAACATGCGTTGTTCAACTTACTTCCTAGGACATGGGAAGCCTTTCTCACCTCCTTCCCGTCCCATCCCCCACTTGAACCCCCAAGTTCCTCCCCTCAAGGTCTTTTGCACTATAAGTGCCCAGGAGCCCGTGTGTGCGGTGGGGATGGCTGTGGGGCTGTTTGGAACCTCAGTGAGGCCTCTGACTCAGCTGGAGAGGCAATAAGCTTGGGGACATTCCGTTCTGGGTTCTACCCTTGCTGGTTCGTCATGCTCTTTCGTAAGAGGAATTTCGTACCTTGGAGATGCTTTGTACATATTTGTAATGACTTTATTAAAAAATTGGTTGTGTGCTTCCAGCCAAAGACCTTTGCGTTTTCATTTCCTTTTGGAAGGCTGGTCCCCAAAGACTATGGGAGGTTCTGGCTGCACACCCCAACCTTCTGTGGGACAGAACGTCATACCCTCACCTCCTGTCTTTGTCGTATTCCTGAGAACACCCCAAGGGGAGGGTTGGCCTAAGTAGTACCCTTGGGTTGAGCAACAGGTTGGGGGAACCTGCCCAACAGTTCAAGGTCAGTACACAAAACCATCGTTTATGCATAACATCATGTAGATAAGCCAATGAGCCTGCAGATTGATGTCCCCAGCTGTGGGCAAACAGGCTGCTCTACATGGGATACTTTCACCAGCATTTACCTGGCCTGAGATGTACCAAAAGGCCAAATTCTAGTTTGTTCCTAAGACTGGTAGGTTGAAGACAGGTTGTTTTTCTAGATAATAGATCCTCTTCTTCTTTGGGGACCCACCCATCCCCACTTTCAGTCCATGTGGCTTGGAGAGGTAGACTCCATCTCCCACCCACCTCTGTCCCCACATCCAGAGCTCAACATCTGACCTAGGCCCGTTCAGCATTCCCAAAGCTAAAGTGACTGGTTTGGGGACAAAATAATGAGAATCAACCTCAGGACTCCTACTGGAGCTTTGGAAAAGCAGGAACTCACTTTGCTGGGGTCTGAAGCTGGTAGAACATAAACACAGAGCTTCTGGGGGCCATCTTACCACCACATGGGAGCCAACTCCCAGAAAACCAAACCATCTCAAAGGAAAACAGAATTGAAGGATGGAAAGACACAGTTCTAATATCATTCCTGGAGCCCCTGAATCCAGTTGTACCTGAAACCCATACTGTTACACGAGTCAAATAAAGTACTTCTTTTATTTAAGCTGTATTTGAGTTGGTTTTCAAGTAACTGCAAGCAGAAAGTTCTGCCTGATGCGCTTTTGTGGACAACTTCATAATGTTGACCAAGAGTATGAATTCCCACCAAATGCCATTAATTTACATCTTAAATATCATCATCTGGCATCTGCGAAGACCCTTCTTGAATCAGCCCACACATCCTGGGGCCATTCAACCTATAGTTAACGGCCACAGTGGACACTATAGATGCCACACCAAGATCCCTTGTGATCCCTTCCACCAGTTCTGTGGGCCATCCTGCACCTGTGTGATTCATGGCACCTGACACCTTCAGAGGCTTGGCGCCTCCTCCATGGAGTGCCTGAGAGGTACTCACCCCTATCAGCCCCCAGTTAAGGACTGACGGTGTGGGAGGACAGAAACCTCAAGGTGGGGCAAACTCTGAGATGCAGCTGGTGCTCCAGAGCTCCCCGTGGGACCAAGCTGAGGTGTGGCTTCTCTGACAGTCGCCCTCTTGTTGGGTTTCATACCCTTCCCTCTCCTGTCTCACTCATTACCTTCCTGGTTTCTCCTGGGAGCACTTCCTTAATAAATCACGTGCAACTTCATGGGATCCACTTTAGGGAAAACCTGACATCAGATGACCACCCACTGCACAAAGTGCTTCTTTGCATTTGCCCTAAAACATGTCCACTGGCTTCAAGGGGTGAACAGAGACTCAAGACCACAGATGTAAGTTTCATTGACAGGTCATATTTATTGGCAGTGTCAACTTCAAGGGATGTTAAAACACCAAAAAGCAGCTCTGTTTGGCCCAGTATTAACAGTATTAAAAAGATTCCAGGACTTGCTTTACATTAGCTCTTTCCAACCCTCAGTCTTGGCAGCCCTGGAAGTCTCCCAAGGTGTTGAACCTATTCTGTCTGGGTCCAAAGCTTGCCTTTTTAGCTCTCATACTTATTCTGCTCAAGATCTTTTACATTAAGAGGGCCATTTCCAAGAATTTGTGGAACTTGAGTCAGTGAATCATAAAATATTAAGAGAAGGATTCTCTGACCTGACACTCAGTTAATCCTGCTTCTAACAAATGAGTTGCAGAGCCAAGACAGGTAAAAGAGAATGGCATCGTTCTTCCTTTCCAATGGTGACTTTTGGAGGCTTTTACTAAAAACTCGTCCTGGGGAATACACGCAGCCTGATGTTTGCACTGGTCACTGTTCCTCCCTAGAGCAGAAGTTAAATCCTCCCAGCCAAAAGCAAATCTCCAGAGGTGACTTTCTCCCAGAGGGTAGGAAGTGAATAAATAAAATCCTTAACTAAGTCATCCCACCTGCCCCCGAGGGTCCCTAACATGTGACAGTCTTTATAGTGTTGGAGGCTTGGGTCATTATCTGCAGAATGTTAGAAAAAAAAATTTCTTTTGGTGGCATGAATGTAATTGACAAAAACGTTGGCATATTCGCCAGTAATCTAGTGTTAGTTTCCCTGGTTCCAGTAGATAATACACTAGGCTTTGTCACCCTGGAGATGGCTACAGGGAGGTGAAGTGACTTCCCAAAGTCATGCAGAGTTTGGAATCAGAAATCCATGCCTGACTCCCAACAGACTGCTCTATCTGCTCCACCACACGCTGGCACTTTAATAAGTCTTCTCCAGCTGCAATTTCTCATGCTTCTTTGATGGCATCTGCAGGCAGGGCGATCTTTCTGATAAAAACCAGTTGCAGAAGCTCCTGTTGCTTCCTTTCAGTTCTTCCTCAAGGCGGGGGGAGCTGAGAAGCTGAATCCACCAGGCCCTATTTCCCTCTGCTTCCCCTTTCGACTTGATTATCCAGGCAAGTGGGATTGTAACATCGTGGCCATTGCCATAGTAACAGAGCTTGAAAGATGCCATGCTGCCCTGGAAGGGATGTCTTGCTGGGTACCAGGAAAGAGCCAGGGATACCAGGCAGAGGAGAAGGTCTTGGCTTGAGAGCACAAAGGGGCAAAAGTCCTGAATCTCTTGGGGGCGGGAAGGGCATGTGAACACTGGCTGAGAGCGAGGTGGCAGCAAGGCTCCCACCATTTCTCCTGGGGCTTTCTTGCTAATTTGCTCAGTAGCCACACAGACTGCTTTCTCTGTAATGTGGATGGTGCTAGCCCATTGTGCTGAGGCTGACAATGAAAGAACAGAGTTGGGAGAGTGGCAGGGTAGGCAAGATTTCAGTGGCTTCTAAGGGATCACCTGTGGCAGATTTCAGAGCAGGGAGGGTCTCATGGGTGGAGAAACGTGGTATAGATATTAGTAGCAGTGATACAGAGATTCCAGGAACACTGATCATGACTGCTCTATGCCAGCACCCTGGCTTGTGGAAAAATCTGTAACACTGATCATGCCTTTCGCTCTGAAGGCTACCAGGGGAGAAGGCAATGACCAATGGAGCTGTTGACAAGCCTGTGACTTAAGTGACAGGACAAAAGGAGGAGGAGGGAAATAAAGATGGGAGTGGGCACCCAGTGATATCTGCATCTGGACCAGAACTGACCTTTCCTGATTAAACATCCCAGCCAGAGACCAGCATAACAGCAGTGTTCAAGGACCAAGTCTTTCCATGGATGCAGCCATGACTAGATTTCAGGAGCGAGTTTTCACTATGCACGTTCTCAATACAGTCCAAATTGAATATGCTATGCACCAGGGCCACGGGTGGGCATCAAAATCACCTCTTGTGCTTTTAAAAAATCATGTTTCCTGGGCCCCACATCTGCAGTGTCTGAGCAGCAGGTCAGCATGTGGTTAAGAGTCAGGCTCCAAAGCCAGACAGTCCTGGGTTGAAAACCTGGTCCATCACTGCTTGCCGGGTGGCTCTGGGAAAGTCACCACATGGAGCTCTGGGCCTCAGTTTTCTCATTCGTGAAATAGAAGAAATAATAGTACCTCCACCATAGGGCTGTTGTGAGAATTACAGGAGGTCATCCAAGCAGGGAGCTCAGTGCTGTGCCTGGCTTGCACTGTTTGGGACACCAAGTTACTGTATGTACAAGGTGGGGCACAGCATTTGTATTTGGAAAATACTTCACAGTGATGCTCATCTGCGGACCTGGGCCATTTTGGGGGAGGCAGTACCTCCAGGCCTCTTTCCAGTTTGCATCATCAGGTATTAGGTCACCACAGGTTAAAACAACCAACATCTGGGACTTGGTCTATTAGCAGTTCCTTGACTTGGAGGGATGTGGGAGACACACCTGGGCAGAGACCAAGTCTGAGTGAGAAGCTTCCCCACGCATAAGAGAAGGATGCACACACCATGAACAACAAGAGAGGAAGGCGAAGACGGGTAGGGCAGGGGCCTGGTTTTAGAGGAAGGGATGGAGAGAGGCAGGAAGGAGGATAGTTAGTGCTTGAGGCCTTTTTGTCGAGGAAGTCCCCAGTGTCGGACCCAATACAGCTGACCTGCTATCCTCTCCCTGGTGTGCCTGGGAGCATCAAGGCTGCAGTCTTCAGCCCTAGTACACTTGGAAGTGTGCCGAAGTGGCCCCGTCCTTCCAGCAGCGCAGGGTATCCACGGCAACCGAGCGGCAGAGTGGGCACGTGCGCTCACGATCCAGCCAAAGGCAGAGGCACTCCTCACAGAACACGTGCTGCGGGGACAGAGGTCAGTACCACTGGGGTCGCTTTATGGGGCATCCACCATGTACCCACTGCTGGGACCAGCAGCAAACAAAAAGACAATTCCCGCCCTCACAGAGCTTGCATTCTTAGCTAGAGAGACACCTGGAAAGATGAATCTCTTAAGAGGTAAAGTCTGCCAGTGGTAAGTACTAAGATGGAAAAACAGGAAAGGGGGGATTGGAGGGCCTGGGAGGCCCGAGATGATAAACAGGGTGGCCTGGAAGGACGTCCCTGAGATACCGCTCTTTAGGCAAAACTTGCAGGAGGGTGATACCTGAGAAAAGAGTGCTCTAAACAGAGGGAACAGCATGTGCAAAGGCCCTGAGGCAGGAATATGCCTGCTGTGATGCAGGGACAATAAGGAGAGTGGGGTTGAGCCTGGGGGTGGAGGATGGGATGAAGTCATAGAGTTGTGTAGGGCCCCGTGGGCCCCATGAGGGCTTTGGCTTTTATTCTGAGAGAAATAGGGAGCCATGGCAGGGTTTTCAGCAGAGGACTGATTTGATAGGAGTTGTGTCTTAAAAAGATCCTTCTAGTGGCTGGGTTGAGAATAGACCATAGGGGTCAAGAGAAACATGAGGAGACTGGAAACATTAACGGGTTCCACCACTCTCTGGCTATATAACTTGGACAAATGATTTTAACCTCCCTGTGCCTTTATTTCCTCATCTGTAAAATGGGGATACTACTCCCCTCATAGGAGGATCAACATTAAAAGCACTTTCACATGACAATCAAATACAGTATATGATTCTTGACTGGATCCTGGATGGGAGTGGAAAACTCTAGCTCTGAAGGATATTTTGAAGAAGACTGGAGACATTTGAATATATATTTAAATATTAGTATTTTATATCAATTTAAAATTTCCTGGGTGTGATAATAGAATTGTGGCTAGGGGAGAGAATGTCCTTGTTTTTGGGAGATGGCTGCTGAAATATTTAGAGATGAAGAATCAAAATGTTAGCAACTTATTTTCAACCGGTTTAGGGGAAAAATTTATATCAAGAAAAAGCAAATGTGGTAAAATGTTAATAACTAGTGAATCTAGATAAAGGATAAAAGGGTTCTACTATCATTCAACTTTTCTGGAGGCTTGACATTTTTCAAAATAAAATTGATAATATAAAATGATAGTATAAAAATCCAAACAAAATGTTTTTTTAAAAGTTAAAAAAAGTTATTGAGACCAATGAATGTTCTCATCTACTCACCTATTCACTCACTCATCTGCCAATCCATTTGTCCATCCATTCAGTCACCCATACATTTTTTATGTCTATTCACCCACCTTGGGTCTCACCCAACCACCTCTCTGCTTGGCTACCATCCATATCCATCCCAATCATCTGCCCATTTCATCTATCCCATCCATCCAACCACTCATCCATCCCATCCATCCATCCATCGACCCATCAGTCCATCCATCCATTCCACCCATCCATTCATCTCATCCACCCATACATTCATCTAATATTTACTGAGTCAGTACTGTGATTCCACTACTAAACAAGACAGACACTGTCACCACGCTCATGTGGCTTATAATTTGGCAAAGAGGAGACAGACCTTACACAACCAGTTGCCCAATTAGCTCTCTAGCTAAGTTCCATGAAGGAAAAACACTGAGGCCATATAGCTGGGGGCACTGACTAGTCTGGGGAGACAGAATCAGTGAAGCCTTTATTGAGGTTGTAACACTTGCCTCATTCATTCATTCGTTCATCCTTTCAGTGCATTTAGGAATGAACGTGAGGCCCTTTCAACTGTGGAAGTCATCTCTGCCATTCCAAGCCCATCTCATAGCAGCAGAGAGAGACTGAGCCGTGTGCTAGGACTGCCATGTTTGTGGGCTTCCACCAGCACGAGGCGTGGCCACTACTCCTAGACCCAGGATGGCGGTGTCTTGTCCAACCCTCCCACCAATGCCAGTCCAGCTGTGGGAAGGCGCAGCGGAATGGGGAGAAGAATGGGACAGAGACAAATAGACTAAGGCTTGGAGAGATTGCCGGAAAGGAAGAAGACAGACTTTCACCTTGACATCATGTTCAAATAATCTCTGCTACCGAGAAGGAAATACAGATGGCTCTGAAGCACAGGGAAAGACGATCATCTGCTCTCATAATTAGGCAAATGCAAATTAACACTGTACCGAGATAGTGTTTGTCACCTGTCAGGTTGGCAAGGCTCACAAAAGGCTTGAGAACGCGGTGTGTTGGTGAGGGAGGGAAGCAAGAGGTCGAGCTGCACTCTGCACTGGGAGTGTAAACGGATACACTCTTTACGGAGGGCGATTTAGCAACAGCTGTCAGAACTGTATACCCTCTGACCCCATAATTCCACCGCTAGGAATTTACCCTGCTCATGTGCATGTGACATGGAATACGTGCCAGCAACAGCTAATATTTATTGAACCTTGACCACATGCCAGGAGTAGTTCTAAATGCTTTACCTGAATTAACTCATTTAATCAACACGATGAGCCCAGGTAGTGCTATAGATCGCCCCATTCCTGATCGCTCGTGGCAGCCATGTTTGTAATAACCAGATTATGAACTACTAGATGCCCGTCAATAGGAGAACGGTTAAACAAATGATGGTCTATCCATAAAATGCGGCGTTATGCAAGTAAGAAGCACTCTCTAAATGTAGAGCTTCAAGTCAAAAAGGAAAGATGCAGAATGTAGCTTGGGGAGAACGTGCTTCAACTTATATCTTTTTGGAAAAGATGTGCGTGTGTGTATGTATGTGTTTTAAATTCTGCAAAGCATCTCTGGAAAGATATAAAGGAAACTAGCAACAGTGGTTGCCTGTGTGCGTATTAAGGGGACTGGGGAGCTGGGGACAAGGGTAGGAGCCCTGACATCACTTCCCTTTTTGTAACTTTAACGTATTTTCTTAATGAACTTTTTATTTTTGAATGATTTGAGCCTTACAGAAAAGTTGCAGAGGTAGTAGAGAACGTACTCATACACCCCTCACCCAGTTTCAGTCTCCCCTAATATTAGCCACTTACATGACCGTGGTATGTTTGTCAAAGCTAAGAAACCCACGTTGATGCATGACTATGAACTAAACTCCAGACTTTCTTCGGGTTTCCTGAGACTTGTTTTTCTCTCATGTCCTCTTTCTGTTCCAGAATCCAACCACTACATCTAGTCATCATGATTTCTTTGTCACCTTTCTGAATTTTGAGTCATGCAAATTTATTCTCGATTTTAAAATAAATACAATCAAAAATTAAAAATGAACCCCCTAAAAATTCCCTAACAGCAAAACCCCCAAAAATGTTGTTGATGCCAAAAAAAAAAAAGGTGCCCCACCTCCTGTCCTAACTCTGGAAGGTGGGTGGTGGTCAGGGCGCCATATGGTCTCCCATTCCTTGTGGTCTGCAGGCTATACCTCCCCCAAAAGCCTTCTTAACCTGCAACTCGTCGCTCTCCGTCCTGGTCCCCTGGGATGCTGCATGAATCTCTCTTACACAGCACTTATCACTGCCTGCCTTGTTTCATAGTTATTTATGTATGTGTCTGTTTCCCCAAGGAGACCGTGTGTTTCTAGAGAAGGGGGTCTGTGTGCCCTCTGCCTCTCCTCCCTGGTGTTTGATAGGATGCTTTGACTCATACACATTTGCTGAATTGACATCTTAGTCCCTGATGTCAGGAGGAGGAGGAGGGAGAGGAGGAGGAAGAGGGGGAGGCAGAGGAGAAGAAGAGATAAAGTTAGGCAGTTAAGAGTGACCAATCAGTACACAGCAATGGTTTGGTGATCAACAACTAACAATAAAAACACACTGGTAATAATAATTATAATTACATGAGTAACTGTAATAATAGCAACTTGTAGGGCTGAATAATTCAAACTTAGCTCTTTCCAGAGATGATCTCGTTTAATCATAATAATAGCTGTATGAAATAGGCATTATTATGATACCCATTTTATAAATGAGAACAATCAAGGCTCAGGGAGATGGACTGAGCCACTCAGGCTTCACAGTGCTGCTCAGATTCATGCTCAGGATATTGTGACACTACACTATGCTGAATTTTTCATTTTCTACAGTTTGCTGATGAAACCGAGGCTCAGAGAAGTGAAGTAACCTGCCCAAGGACAGCCAGCTAGTAAAAGGCAGAACTAAGATTTGAACCTGGGTCTGACAGACTCCAGGCATGACTGCACTATTCCCAAAGACCAATCCCACAGCCCTGAGGTTTGGTCACAGGACAGACATTTGGGACTTCTGCATGAGGCAGGGCTCTGTGGTCCCCTGGCTCCCGTCTTCAATGACCCCGCCCAGCTCCGCTTACCTGGCACATAAGGATCAGAGGCTCTCGGAACTCAGCCTGGCAGATGGCACAGATATCACCGGCTTCTGTGCACTGCTGCCCAGTGGCCCGGACCCCGTAATTCTGTTTGATGGAAGGGAGAGAGGAACAAACACAGCTGAGGTCCCTCGCTGGACAGACACCCTCAGAAGCACTGTGAGATCTGTTTCCAGTTCCTGGTTTCTGTGACCTCGCTTAGGACCATCAGAAGCCAACTCACCTGAGAGGTGCAGAGAAGCTTCAGGGCTTTCCTAACTCCACCCACACGGCCACAGATGTCGAATGACTGAAAGGAGAGCAGGGTGATGGCTGAAAGGTATCCAGGGGCTGTTCAGGATCTCTCTCACCATGCCTGAACAAGCCCCAGGGACCTCCCCTTATCTTAGACTCTGAACATTTTCAGGGTACAGCTTCCCATTTGAAACTCCTCATTCCCATCAGTTTTGCTCGGCTTTCATCTTGTTGTTTTCTATCTGCAGGTTCCCCTGCCAACTGGTCCACGATAGCAAATATATAGCACGCCTACTGCCTTTCTCCCATCCCAAGCCCAGGACAGGCATTGCTAATCGATCACAGCACTCTTCTTCTGAGCCAGGGCATGCTCATCCTTCTCCATCTAGTACTCCAGTCAGCCACTGCCAGCAGATCAGAATCAGCAGGTAAAATAAGCCCCAGCAGTTGACACTGCATGGACTGTCTCACTAGTCCTGCTGGGAGGAAAGAAAGGGAACACATGCATTCCCCCAGGATTCTCTGAAGCCAGAAATAGATAAGGTAAAAGAATGAAGAGCACGTGTTAATCGTTAGGGGAGGAAAACCTGATTCGTACTAATGATGAAAAGAGCAGTGATGCATACTGATTTGCAGAGTTGAGGGTGTGCAATTTAAGAGGAACAGAAAACAAATTCCGTGGCAGTATTATCGCTGGATTATGAGCTCCAGGCTCTGGAGGTAGCCTGCCTGGGTTGACGCTCATTCTGTGATCTCCAGCTGAATGACGCTGGGCAAGTTACTTCTCTCTGGGCCTCAGTTCCTTGCACATTATATAGGAATAATAACAACATGTATCCTGAAAGGTTGTTGTGAAGAAGACGACGTGAAAGGACAACATATGGTGAGCTTGGTGGGCAAGAAATTAGGGCGGATGTAACCATAAAAAGGAGTGAGGGACTGATACATGTTACAATGTGGAGGAATCTCAGAAACATGATGCTAAGGGAAAGAAGCCAGACACAAAGCTCATATAGTGTATGATTTCATTTATATGAAATGTCCAGAAAAGGGAAATCCATAGAGACAGAAAGAAGACCAGTGGTGACCAGGGGACTGGTAGAGAACAAAAGAATGACAGCTTCATGGGTACAGGGTCTGGTAGAGGACAGAAGAGTGACAGCTTCATGGGTAAGGGTTCCTTTCTGGGGGATGAAAACGTCTTGGAACCAGACAGAGGTGGTGGCAGCACAACACTGACAAGCCACTAAATGCCACGTTCATGTACACCACAAAGTGGTTAGTGGTGAATTTTGTGTTGTGTGGATTTGATTTTTCCACTAAACAAAAAGAGAAGAGGGCTCCCCACTTGCTCCCCAAGGTGCAGCCAGTGAGTGGGTCCTCCTTAGGCCAGCCCTGCAGCCCACGGCCCCTCACCTTGCAGAGGCTGTAGAGGATGATGAGGACCCCTCCTAGGAAGTAGCTGTTGGAGGCATCGTCACCCATGATGTATTTATACCACAGCTGGATGGGAACGAGGGACCGGAACAGCTGGCTCAACTCCTCGATGACCAGATAGAACTTTCCCTGCAGCCATGCACAAAGCATCAATTGTTATCAGCAGTAAAGACCCAAAGGACCCAGCCGGGGGGCCCCTCAGCCCAGGGAGTAATGACATTCCAAGTCACAGGCAGCCCATTAATCAGCCCTGGAAAGCACTCAGGCTGGCTCCTAATGGGCCTGCGACATGGCCGGGGAGACGTGGCCCCTGCCCAGTGCCCTCGCCCCCTGCCCACCAGCCCAGGAGATCAACACTCTGAGGATCGCATTTCAGGGAGGGAGAAACTGGACACCTTTGGTAGAGGGTTGGAGTGTGGGTCACTCCCTGGTGCCTGCTGTGGCTTTGAGGGCTCACAGCCAATCACGGGGGCTTGGTCCGCGGCCCCGCACACAGATCGCCCTAGAGGGCTGACCCAGGCATCACAGGTTACTGCCCTCAGTGGCACAGGCAGGGTGGACCACAGGATGCAGGTAAGGGCAGGCAGAGAAGTGGAGACAGGGGAAGGATGTGTCCTCCTTCCCAGCTCCACTGCCTACCGTCTCCAAGGAGGCAGGCTCACATCCAGTGAAAGAACATGGACTTGGGGTCTCACACTATGGAGACTCAGACTCTTATCTTGCTGGATGTTCATGAGCCTCACTGTCCTCACCTACCGGATGGGAATCACAATCCCTTCCTTCTAGGGATGAAGATGAAAGGGAAATAAACCGGAAAGGCACTGATCCTTGTGCCTGGCACAGAGCAGCGCTCAACAAATTCTACTTCTCTTCCTCCCCTGGCCTTCGTTCAAGCCCCTCAAGCTTTCTGGGGCCTGTGCTATAATGTGGACATGAGAACCACCCACCCTGTCATATCTGATAAAGTTAAACAGACACCTACTTAGGACCCAGCAATTCCACTCCCAGGTGTGCACCTGAGAGAAATGAAAATGTGTGTCAATTTGTAGGCAAATGCTCAAAGCAGCTTTGTTCAAATACCCCCAAACTGGAAACAGCCCAAATGTCCATCAACGGAGGAATGGATAAACAAATTGGGGTATATTTATACAAAAGGATGTCATTCAGCAATAAAAAAAATGAACAAATGTTTACCATACACAACAACATGGATGAATCTCACAGACATTCTGTCCAATCAAAGAAGACAGTTATAAAATAGGACATATTGTATAATTCTGATTTATATGAAGTCTTAGGATAAGTAACATCAAACTGCAGTGATGGAAATGAGATCAGTGGTTGCCTGGGGTGAGTTAGGGGAGGACTGATTACAAGGGGGCATCGAGGAATTTTGCAGAGTGAAAGAAATTTTAGATTTTAGATTTAAAATTTTATAGTTTATACAGTGATTGGTGTGGTGGTTACCTTGTATATACATTTGCCAAAACTCATTGAAATAGATGCTTCAAATTTATGCATTTTGTTGTACAGATATGTAATATTATACCTCAATGAAGCTGATTAAAACAAACAAACAAACAAACCTAGAAACAAACAAATAGCCCTGCCCCAGGCATGCATAGCCTTATTATACACGTGAATAATCTTTGCTCCAGCATTTCTACTGCTAGGAATTTATCCCAAGAAAATAATCACAGATCTGTGCTAACAGACGTGCCAGTAGGAATGGTCACTGCAGCGATCTTTGTAACAGTACAAACAAAAGCAGGTAACAAATTG
Source organism: Camelus ferus (assembly GCF_009834535.1). Lineage (NCBI taxonomy): Eukaryota > Metazoa > Chordata > Mammalia > Artiodactyla > Camelidae > Camelus > Camelus ferus. Next base: position 7,999,454 of record NC_045727.1, read on the forward strand.
AATGTGCAAAAAGAGAGTCTGGTTATGGTAGAGATCTATAATGGAAAGCCATACAGCCATTCAAATGGCTGAAAAAGAGGGACTGTATAGTGAAGAAATCCAGCCCATACCATGTTAGCCACGTGACCAAGGTGAACACCCCAAGTGGTGAGTCATACTGAAGCCTGAACCCTGATATGATGCACTAGGAAGGACACAGCATCACTTCTGTGATTCTGGTCAAAAGCTCATAACCTCAATTGAATTATACGAAAACAGGAGACAAATCCTAACTGAGGAACATTCTACAAAATAACCGTCCAGCACTCTTCCAAAGTGTCAAGGTCACAAGAGACCAAGAAAAGTCGAAGGAATTGTTAGATCAAAGAGGACTAAGGAGACACGATAAATAAATGCAACATGGGATCTTGGATTTGATCCTCGATCAGGAAAAGGACATTAGAGGAACAACTGGCAAAATGTGATAAGGTCTGCAGTTTAGTTAATAGTAACGGTATTGACGTTGATTTCCTGGCTTTGCTAACTGCACTACGGTTACATTAGATGTTAACTTTAGGGGACAGTCGGTAAAGGGTATATGGGAACTCTCTGTACTATTTTTGTAACTTTTCCTTAAGTCTAAAATTATTTCAAAAAAAAAAAAAGATAAAAAAAGAAATCACCCTGGCAAAGGATATCTATTGATTCAGGGAAATGCCCACACTATAGCTCCAAGTGGAAGAGATAAAGAATGCAGAAACTACTCATTTTCGTTGTGGTTTTCTGCCTTTTTCAATTTTTTGTACTGAGCATGTGATTTGTTTAAATTAGGGGGAGAAAAAGGTTATAAAAATGTTGTGTATCCATCAAATGGATACGTGCAGAATGTGGATGGAGACTTTATATCCATCCCATTATATTCCATCTTGATGGGCTGGACACAGGACCCTTGGAAAGGGACCCCTTGAGCAGATGTACCCACGTCTGCTAAGGACCAAGGAAGGGCATCCAGTTGGCCATTCACCCTAATGCCTGACCTTTGTGATTGTTTGGCTGCCTCCTCATGATGAGGTCATCACTTTCCAAGGGGCCCTCTACCTGCTCCAGACTCCTACCAGTCCCTGACCCTGAAAATATCCTCTGGAGGGAAATGCTGGTTTCCTGCCAGAGCCTGTGGGAAGGTGATCACTGGGGAGCAGAGACATGGGAGATGGCCACCATGTTGGTTTTATATGCCAATGGCATGATGGAAGCTGTAGCAATGGTGCAGCAGCTCAGTGACAAGGCTGTTCAACTCTGTCCACTTCCTGACAGCAGGCCCCAGGATCTGCAGAATGCCCATCCGGTAATCCACGTGTTCCATCTCACTCCAGACCAACAGCACAGTCTCTCCCAACTTCCAACCTTAATTAACTTGCTTTTGTCACTCCTCCTTGAATTCAGTGCACTTCCAAAGAACTCTCCTTTTCTTTCTTCCTTTCCTTCTTCTCTCTCATCCTTGCACCCATCCTTCCTTCCTTCCCTACCTCCCATTCATTGATGTATCCTCCTCTCTTCCCTCTCCCTCCCTTCCTCCCTCCTTCCTTCCTTCCATTATTGAACACCCTACGTACCAGACACAGTGCTAGGCTCTGGTGATAAGATATCCAAGACCTCATTCCTGTCCTCAGGGAGCTCATTAACCAATGAGGAAGACAGATACAAATCAAATTATTACAATACAGTGTGGTAGAACTGGTAGAACTCTGCTAGAGGTGAGTGCAGAATTGAGGCATGGGGTGGAAATGGAGGCGGGGGCCTGATTAGGTCAGTCTTCTAAGAGAAGGTATCATCTAAGCTGATCTTATAAACCTTGCAGCCCAACGTGTGGTCCCTGGACCAACACTGTAGGCATCTCCCGGGAGCTTGTGAGACATGCAGAATCTCAGGCCTCACCCTAGACCTCCTGAATCAGAATCTGCAATTTCACAAGATTCCCAGGTGAAGTGTGTGCACATTCAACTTTGAGAAGCACTATTTTAATGGATAAGTAGGAACAAGGACGGTGAAGGAAATGTGGGCAGGATGAGGGAAGAAGGATGTTCCAGACGGCCAGAGGTGACCAAAAGAATGGTCAATCTTTTGCCATCTTGCTGGTCAGTGTTCTGCTCTGTCTGCCTGGCCTCACGGTGGGTGAGGACACAGCCACCTCATGAAAGGTCCTATGTCCCTGTGTCTCTCGGAACCCCTGCGTGCCGGCATCTGGCTGACTCTGGGGACAGACCCTGCTGTCCCCTCTCAGGCTAAACTTGCACAACCAGCCTGCGTGGTGGTTAAGAGTGCGGCCGCAGGCATGGCTGTGTTCCAATAAAATTTTATTTACAAAAACAGGTGTTGGGGCATATTTGATCTGCGCTCTGTGGATTGCTGACCCCTGGTCTAGAACATCAGAACCTAGACACGTCAAGGCTTGGTGGGGACTCCAACGTACCCCCAGAATTTCAGAGCAGGCTCAGGGACCAGCTTCTTGGCCCTTCTTTCACTTGCTTTGTTCTGTCGGCCAAGCTCTCCCCCTGCAGGTGGAGTACTGGTCCCCTACTCTTTGCCAAGTGAACACCTGTCCATCTCCCGGGTAGGTCTCAGTTGTCTGTCATGTCCTATGAGAAGCCCTCCCTGACTCCTTAATTAAATTAGATGCTCCCATTATACTTTTTAAATCACTCCTTTAGAGCACTTCTCACAATATCTAAATAGTTATTTTAATATCTCTCTCTTCCTCTGGACCACAAGACCCATAAGCGTGAAGATAATTTGGTTCCTGGTCATATCCCGAGCACAGAGCACATAGTAGGTGCTTATTTAAAAAGTAGAGACCTCTGAAGGGAAAGATTTCTACCCTTATTACTCAGGTCAATTTCTAGAGTTGATGGAAATTGGTGGAGAAGGAGAGCTGGAACATGGAGGAGAGACCTTCTCTAAAAGCAAGCCCTGATGTCACAGAAAATAAAATAAAGGGAGAGAGAGCCTGTGTGGCACCATGCTAAAGGTAGCAATTAGCTGCTGGTGGGGGGGGGGGCACTTGGAGAAGGAGAGAAAACCACCGGGGAAAACTGGGCATATCCCAGTGAAACCATCTCTCTCTAATTAAGCAGTTTTATAATTCCAGGTTGCTTAAGCATGTTATTTCTGACGACCACCAAATGGAACGTGTGGTTTCTCTGGGGTGTCAGAGAACAAGGAAAGTGATCAGATTATGAGCCGTCTGGCCTCCCTGCCACCCGTGAAGGGGGACAGTGGCAATTGCTGCAGAACTTGGGCATAGAGAGTTCGCTGCTGGGATCCTGACCAAGGGGGCGGGGGCGGGAGCACTGAAGCGGGGAAGGCGGATTCTGTTCTGACTTTCTTCCTGCTAGGATGGGGGAGGGACCAAAAGTGAAGTGAGAAGCAAGGAAACAACAAAGGGCTGCCTCTGGAAGACAGTGGGAAATGAATGGGATGCTAAGGGGCTGAAGAAAGGAACAGAGAAGGAAAATTCTGGAGGACATACCCACCTGGGAAAGGTGATGTGAAGAATTCTGGGGGTGAAGGGGAATGGAAGGGAGACGCAATCAGATAGTTGTTAGCAGCCTTAAGTGTACAAAGATATAAAGAATGGATAGACAGGGATGATAGATGTTTTTATGTATCCAAATTAATAATGTATATTTGTATGGCGTTACCTGTTTATGAATCTCTTTCACACACATTTTCTCATCTACGGAAGCAGGACTGCACAGTGGTTAGGGACACGGGATCTGGGGCTCCAAGGTCACATCTGCCATCTACTAAATTGGTTGATTTGGGACAATAATTTAACTTCTCTGAGCCTCAGTTTCCTCAGCTGTAAATGAGGTTGAAAACACACACACACACACACACACACACACACACACACACAGAGTTGTGTGCAGACAAATCAGCTCTCTGGAAAACAAACAAACAAACAAACAAAACAGCCCTGATGTGTGTGTTTCCAATTTCTGTGGTGTAAATACTCCCACAAGGCCAATTTCAAGCCACTCAAGATTTAAAAACTGCTGGCAAATTTCCTGAAAATGTAACCATTGGCTCTCTTCAGCCAGTGCAAGCTGGCTCCAACATACCAAGGAGATTGTGAGGATTGAATAAACCTAAAATACAGACATCCAGGAAGGACCCAGTTCGTGATAAGAGTGAGTAAAGAACTTTACGATGAGCCGGGGTACAGCTTCTTTTAGAGATGGGATACCTTTTTAGAGATGGGATACCCCAGTTTCACAAGAGCTCAGGAGTGAACTAGAATGAGGCAGAGGTGCTATCTGGGATGCCCAGGCCCAGGCCCCAGGAGATCTGGTATTTGTCACTGCCTCCCTGTCACTTACCCTTCCTCCTCCAGCACCACATTGTAAGAAACCCAAGGGACCAGGAGAGACCACATGAAGAGGCCGCGTGGAGACGGAGAGGCTCAGAGTGAGACTCCATGGGCGAGAAGCAAGGAACCCAGCCAACAGGGAGAACTGAGGCCCCAGATGTAAGACTCTGGGCAAGTCATCCCACGCATGTCAGCCGAAGCATTAGACCTGTGAGTGAAAAAGGCATCCTGGGTGGTTCAGCCTCAGCAGACATCACATGGAGATCAGCTGTCCCCAGTGTTTCATGGCTGAACTCCTCCTGACCCACAAATCATAGGAAATAATAAAATGGTGGTTGTTATAAGCCAAAAAGAAAGAATGAAAGAGGGAACAGAACCTAAAGTACTCATCTAAGGCTACTCAGCTGGTGCTATGGATTGAATATGTCCCCACTAAACTCATATGTTGAAGCCTTAACCCTCAATGTGATGGTATTTGGAGAAGGGAGCCTTTGGGACATAATTGGGTCATAAGGATGGTGTCCTCATGAATGGGATTTGTGTTTGATGTGCTTGTTTCTTAAAAAACAAAAACAAAAACAAAAATAAACAAACAAAAAAAACAAGCACAATCTTATCTCAGGGCCTTTGCATTTGCTCTTCCCTCTCCTTAGAGCATCCTTCCTCCTGATGTCAGTCAGCTGGCCGCCTCACTTCCCTCGGCTCTTGGCACAAATGTCACCTCATCAGGAAGTATCACTGAATAATGTACATAAAATAGCACCCGTGAACTTCCTACTTTTCCCTGATACTCCCCATCCTCTGTATTCAGCTTTCATTTTCTATATTGCAAACTTTTCCACCTTATTCTCCACACACCCTCTTCCTCTATCTTGCGAGCTGGAACTTGGATGTTATAATTGGTGCTCTAGCTGCCATTTTGGTCCATGAGGAGGAGTCCCACACCCCAGGATTGGTGTAATAAGCTGGAAGATGTCACACTACCAGGTTTGGATTGCTTACCTTTGGATTTTACATGGGAAGATGTAAACTCTTTTTAAATTTAAGCTATTATTATTTTGGGTTCTTTTTCTGTTTTTGGAATTTGCCTTTACTGGCTTATCCCAGTTCTAACTAATACAAAGGGTTTGGCACTCAGTAGATGATCAATAAATCTTTGTTGAATGAATGAATGAAACAATGAATGGGTGGGCTAAATGACGTGGTTCAAATAGCTAGGTTTCCCACAGATGTGGCTCATGGAGAACCCTGATGCTGAAGGTGCCAGGAACTGAGGGTTGGTGGATAAGGAGGTGTTTGTAAAATGATGCCAGGAGAGAGGAAAAGGGGCTGTCCAGTGACTGCCAGATTGGGCACAAGAGCACCATAGGACAGACATGCAGCAGGAAGATAGGAAGGAAGGGAGGAAGGGAGGGAGGGATGGACTGTGACACTGGGTGCAAATCCCAGCTCTGCCTCTTCCAAGGTGGGAAGGCCCTGGAGCCTGAGCAAGTGAAATGGTGAAGAGCATGGGCTTTGGAGTCAGATGAGCTGGGTCTGAATTCTGACTCTGTCTTTCACAGAGTGACAAGTCAATTCATCCCTCTATATCTCAGTTTCCTCATTGGTAAAATGGGGCTAATGCTAGTACCCACCTCCTAGGATTGCTGGGAGGATAAATGAACTAACGCGTGTAAAGCTTTGAGTTTAGTGCCCAGCACGTGGTAAGTACTCAGTAAGTGTTAGCTGTAGCCCCTGCCAGCAGCCTGGCAAGTATAAAACATCTTACAGACAAAATGAATTAAGCCTGATTAAATAGGATGGCAGTGGACCAGGAAGGCAGAATGGAAAAGAACTGATTTTTATATGCAGCCACTTATAACGTAAAACAGCGTTATAAGTGTAAAGTTTGAAGTCAGACAGCCAGGTGTGCATCCTTCCTAGCTGTGTGGCCTTGGGCAAGGTGTTCTTCCTCTCTGGGCCTCAGTGTTCTGTTCTGTGTAATGGGAGTGTCAACCCAACTCTGACATTCTGGGCCTCTAAGCACTATTACGAGAACTATTGGTATAATAGTCTGTATGACAGTGTCACTTTCGGTTGTAAGTAAGTGACAGAAAGCTAACTTGAAAGAGGTTACACAAGAATGAGATGTATTAGGTCACAAATCTGGGATGGCAAGGAATGGCTCTAGCTTCAAGTACAGCTGGATCCAGGAGCTCAAACAATGTAGTTAAAGAGCTGTGCTTCTGTAGTACTCTTTCTCCTCCTCTTCCCTGTCCCTCAGCTCAGCTTGTCTCTGATCTTCCTGTGTAAGCTTCCTTCTCTTCTGCCAAGGACAGGCTCTCTCCAGGAGGTAATCATCATGGTGATGATGATGACCATGATGTAGCTCTGAATGTGTGCCAGGCACCCACCCTCCGTGCAACACTTTGAGGTAGGTGTTACTGCTCCCATTTTACAGATAAGAAAAGTGAGACGGAGAGGATGGGTAAACTGCCCGAGGGGACACAGCTAGAAAGGTCTGGGTACCTATACCTGGTAGGGAAGACAGCCACTCGCTGCACCAAGCCAACACTCTCACAGCTTAATTCTAACAGAGAGACCCTGTTTCTCCCTGAGCTGCGAGCCTTGGCTGGATTGGTCACGTGGGGCAGAGGGTGGGCCGGGCGCTGTGACAGACAGCCGCATCGGGACCACAGAGAGAGGGAGAGGCAGGTCTCCCATAGAAAGGGGCAGGCAGGAAAAGGAGGCCGGAAAGCTTCCCTGAGTTAAAGCCAGCACAGGGCCAAAGGCAGCCTCCTTGCACAACCCTTCCTGAATGTGGGGAAAAATAAGCAGGAACTGCGTCCAGCCTCCTGGGTGGTTTCCCTCATTTGCTTTTCTAGCCGGGACCGCTGGTTAGCTCCCGACCTCCACAGGGGACAGGGGCTCGTTTCCTGTTCCGAAATGGGCGGGCTGGGCCGGCGCAAAGGGCTGAAAACAAAGACTTGTTTTCTTGGGAAGGCGGCCTGAGGGTCTGTTACGATTGCAGGCTGCACGGGGGACCGTGGCTGAAAGAGCCCTTCAGAACAAAACAGCCCCAACACCGACCTCCGAGGTGCCGAGCCCCTCGGCTGAGGGGCAGGCTGGCCCGATCCAGGTCTCCTCTGTCTAGAGAAGGCTGGGGGTGGTAAATGACTTCAGAACAGCCTGGCCAGGAGTGCTGGGCGCAAGAGGTGTTGAGGGGGCGGGGACTAGAAGGGAGGCTAGAGAGAAGAGTAGGGGGTGGGGGAAGGAGAGAGACACAGGAGAGGAAATAGGGGATGTGAGCAGAAGAGGGGAGAAATGACAGAGCTAGAGGCCAAAAGAAAAAAAGCACGCAGGAGTGAGAGGCCAGGCAAAGGGTGCGCCAAGGAGGAGGAGAAAGTCATCTCATTCTTCAGCCCCTACCATGAGCCAGGAGTGGCACATCAAATGCTCCCCTGGTGAGGTAGTTATGATCTAGACCCATTTCTCGGATGAGAAAGCTCAACAGAGGCATGGGAGACAGGAATAAAGTGTGGGAGACTAAGCTAATGAGCGAAGTACGACGGGGAAGAGAGAAGAAACTAGCAGGAAAAGGGCAGAACTAGGGCCTGCTCACAGTTTGGTGATGAAAGTTTCTCTGTGAAACACTTAGTACCTGCATGTGGCCCCCAAGTCCGACAACCCTAGAGAGGGACACTGTTCTTATGAGCCCTAGTTAACAGGTGAGGAAACGGAGGCTTTACGAGGCAAAGCACATTGTCCAAGTGCTAGATAGGGGTAGAGCCAGGTTTAAATCCAGTCTGACTTCCCATCTAGTGCTTTCAGCCACTGTAAGGAACAGAGAATGTGAGACACTAGTAGGAGTTAAAGTGAGATGTGGGGAGAGAGAAAGAAAAGATATAAGGCGTCAGTGGGGGAAAAGAACTCAAGAGGGATGATTAGATTCAGAATAATAGGTAGCCTTGGCCAGGGTACTAACCAGAAGGGGGAACCAAGGAGACTTTCGGGTGCTGGAAACGTTTTTATATCTGTGCTGCCTAGTACAGTAGCCACTTGTCAGTTGTGGCTACTGAGAACTTGTAATGTGGCTAAATCTCAGTTGAGATGTAGTGAAATTTAAGGAAATTTCAAAGTCTTAGAAAAAAACAAAAAAGTAAAAGAACCCGTTAAACTTTTAAAATATTGATTACAGGTTGAAATGTTAAAACTTTGAGCATACTGGGATAAATAAAATATATTATTAGCATTAATGTCACCTGTTCCCTTTTGCTTGTTTAAATTGCCTATGTGGCTGGCATTCTATTTCTATTGGAGAACGCTGGTGATATCTCGAAACATATGGATATACATATACATATTTTACATATGGATACATACATATGTAAAAATTCATCGAGCTTGTACGCTTGTAATTAGGACACTTTACAATATGTAAGTTATGCCTCAATAAATAAAAAAGGAAAGAGAAGAGCGAGCCAGGATGGATAGGGGCTGAGAGCTTGGCAGGTGGGAGGCGGGGTCTGGGGGCGGGGCCAGAGGCAGGCAGCCGCGTGTTACCAGGCAACCGGCACTGTCGGTGACGTCACCGGCCGGCGGCGGCCATCAATTCCCCTCCCGGTGGCGCGGGCGGGCTCGGCCGCTTGCCTCCTCCTCCCCCGGGCCCGGATGAGATCACCGCGACGGGCGGCCGGCTGTCCCCACGCTCCCAACAAATCGACTCCTCGGCGAGCGCCGGCATCTCATGATCTCATGGCCCCGCGGGACGGCGCCGGCCGATGAGGTCACAGCCCCGCGCCCCCGGCCGCCCGGGTCTGCCTGCGGACTCCCGGCCGGGACCTCGGGTCGCCCGGCGCCGGTACCAAGCCCCCAGCCTCCGGCTCTTCGGCCTCCGCGGACAAAGGAGGTGACTGTGAAGGGCAGAGCTGCCCTTTCCACTTTTTTGCTGCATCTTCGTCCGCCCACTCCCGCCCTCTTATTTGAACATTTCACCCCTAAGGCCACATGTCTAGCAGGGAGTAACCACACCAGCTCCCTCCGACTGGTCAGGAGCCGTGTGAGGCGACTTGCCTGCATGATTTCACAGCCACCCGGTGAAGGTGGCTCTTAGCTCTCTGCTCTCTGACAGTCTAGGGAACTGAGGCTCAGAGGGGTATGGGACCTGCCCCAGGGACCCAGCTAGGAAAGGGTGGAGCAAGGACTTAAACCGCGTCCTTCAGTGTAAATTAGCCCTTTGGCTCCCCCTTTTCTTCTAGGCTGCACCCCAGACCTCTGCTCCTTTATCCCAGTTCCTCCTTGCTCTGGTGGTAACAGCCATAATGGCCACACCTGGTGTATTACTGTATTATTTAATTTGGGTGGGGGGTAGGTAATTAGGTTTGTTCGTTTATTTTTAGAGAAAGGTACTGGGGATTGAACCCAGGGCCTTCTGCATGCTAAGCATGTGCTCTACCACTTGAGCAATACACTTATTTTAAAAGTCACTGTTCCACATGACAAAGCCAAAGGAGAGGTATTAAATGGACTAGTTTGCAGATGAGAACCAGAAGGCTGAGAGGGGTGAAATGACTTGCCGCAGAGCTGGGATTGGATTCTACAGCACAGCCTTTGTATTACTTAACACCACCTTCCCCAGCAAAAGATGAAGCCTTCCTGTTGACAGTGGACAACATACCCTCTTACCGCCTCCCCTCCCCCATCATCCATCAAAGGCAGTCAAAGAGGGGCCAGTGAGACCTTCTTAGAAGGCTTCCTAACTTCCTTACCAACAGCAGGTTTTCCATCACTTACTAACTGCTCACTAACATAGTTCCTCATTCGACTCCAGCAACATACACTGCCCAGGCCGACAGGGAGGCAGGGAGATGACATTTACTGAGTGGCTGTGCTGAGCCAGGCACTGAGTCAGGGCCATTACTAAGAGCAGAGCTGTGAGGGGGTAATTTCCAGCTCCATTTCACGGATGAGAAAATGAATTTATTTTAGCTAAAGTCAGATGGCAAGGAAGTACAAGTTTCAGCTCCAAAATCATTTCCGCAGAGAAAGCCCTTCCCATATTCCTGAGTTCTCCACAAATTCTGTGTGCTTACTGCAATGTAAAGTTTTATGTCTGTGTTTGTTTAATGGTGATCTCCTCAACTCAATGAAAGCAGGGACCCTGTCTGTTTCATTCACCACTGCCTCCCTATACCCATGTAGTGCCTGTCATTCAGTAGACACTCAAGAAATGTTTTTAGAGTGACTGCAAAGAATTGGTGGTTCAGGCTAGTGAGCAGTGCTGATATTCAAACCCAGGTTCATTTAAGCATAAAGCTTGGGTATTTTGTACTTTCTAGGAAGCCTAAGCCTCTTGGTACATGTACTTTATTCACAGCAAAGTCCCTCTGGTGCTCACTCAGAGCCTATTAATTCTAAGTTTACTCATAGTACTGACTAGCTTGATGTTCTGGTTTCCCAACCAGCAGTGTTCTTGGTAGGTAACACAGAGGAGAGAGCAGGGGAGGAAACTGGTAGGAAATTAGGTATGGAAGGGAGGAGGTTATATATGCTTATGCCTGCTCTGTCTTTAATAACAGGTCAGTAAGGAAGAAGACATCAAAACTACAAAAAAGCAGACACAAGGAAAATGAGGAAATGGTAACCACAAAACTGGTTTCTTATTCTCAACCGGAAGAAGGGAGGTAGATGGAACCCAGGAGGTGGGTGTAGGGAGTTTCTAAGCCACGATTAATTCTGTACTTTTTAAGCTGGGTTCATGAGTATTTATTGTTATTTTTTAAAAATATATACCTTACATGTGGTATCTTTTTTAAAAAGCCACAAGCAGAACATTTGCTTGCTTACTTTTTAAATTGACTATAACAACTCCATGAGGCAGGGGGCCAATTAGTACCCCCAATTTGTAGATAGGGGAACCTGAGGCTCAGTTTTGGAGAAGTTCATCGTTTTTGCCTAAGGTCACAGAGGTAATAAGTGGCAGAGGTGGGATCTGAGTCCAGGTCTGTCTGACGTCAGCATGGATGCTCTTACCCTGCCACCACTTCCTACCTTCTAATAACTGGACACTTGTTATTAAAGACCAGAGCCGGTGAAAACCCCTGCCACCTTCTCCCTCCCACTTCCAGTCTCCTACACTGGTCCTCTCTCTGCTCTTCTGGCTTCGAGGCCAATGGCTGGGATTGGCCTCTGTGCTGTGGCCTGAGAGGCCAGCTAACAGAGTCCTTGGGGCCCAGCTGAAGCCCCATAGGAGCCGCTAGACTGCGAGGAGCAACCTGGCCCTTAGCAGCAGTTGTCGGGTGCCCAGCTTCATCGGCTGTGGTTCCCTTGATTTGGAAGCCTTGGCCCCATGAACAGAAAGGGCCCAGGCCACGTGTCCCAGCAACACGCGTATCAGAAGCTTCTTTACAAACAGGGCCCTGCTCCTCGGGACCCAGGAGAAACCTAATTATAAGGTGTTGATAATTAAGCCCGAAGTGGCCTGGGACCCTGTTAACTGTGGAAAGGCGGCCTCTTCCCTCCGTCCCAGTCCCAGGCGGATGGATGTGCTTATCTGTCCCCAAGTCAGCTACAACCTTAGACACCAAGGCTCTGGGCCTCAACTGCCCAATCCTGTCTACCTCCTAAAGCACTGGGGGCTGGGTGCACAGGGAGAGGGAGGCAGAGATGGACAGAAGGTGCCTCCTTCCTTATGGTCTAGAGACTAGGACAGAAACTAAACAGATATGGGCCCCAACTGCAGATCTGTCTCTTTACTGGGAGGGTAATTCTGCCCAAGTTACATCACCTCTCTAGGCTTCAGTTTCCTCATCTGCAAAGTGGGAGATGTGGCAGGCTGAATAATGGCTCCCCAGAGATGCCCATGTCCTAATCCCTAGAACCTGCAAATGTCACCTTGCATGGCAAAAGGAATTTTGTGCATGTGCAGATGTGATTAAGTTTTAAGGATTTTGAAGAGGGGAGATTATCCTGGATTATGAAGGTTGGGGGGGGGTTGGTAATGTCATTACAAAGGTCCTTATCAGGGAGGCTGGAAGGTCAGCGTGAAGGAAACAGAGGTTGGAGAGATATGCTATGAAGACAGAGTAAGGGGCTACAAGCCAAGGATCACTGGCAGCCTTCCAGAAGTTGGAAGACACATTCTCTCCTAGAGCGTCCAGAAGTAACCAGCCCTACTGACACCTTGCCTTTAGCCCCATGAGACTGAGTCTGGACTTCTTACCTCCAGAACTGTAAGATAATAAATTTGTATTATTTTAAGCCACTAAGTTTGCATTAATTTGTTACTGTAGCAAGAGGAAATTAATACAGGAAGGAAACAGTTCCCACTGTCACGAGGATAGTGTGAGGACCAAATGGTCAGAGAATCTTAGTTTAAGGCCTCTCCCTGAAAGGCTGGCTCTAGGGCAGGATGGGGGAAGGCAGGGGCTGGGAGTGGCCTCTGGTACTGTGGCCCCCTGATGCCTCTCTGACTATCTCCTACTACCAAGACTGGCTACATAATTTGCAATGCCTGGTGGAAAATGAAAATGCTGGGCCTCTTGTTAAAAAATATATATACATATATTTAGAATTTCAAGATGGTGACAGCAGATACATACACAGATGAGGCAGTGGAAGCTCAAAGCCATGAACTCACTTATCTGAGGCTATGCAGCTAGTGGCAAAGCCAGATTCAAACCCAGGCTGCTCCAAGACCCAGCTGGGGGGTGGGGGGGAGTGTTCCATTTCTCTCCTCCTTTGCCAGTTCAGGGTCTGATCTTGGCACTTCTAAGCCCCGAGAAGAAGAGGCAAAGGTCTGCCAAGCCTTCGTGGGCTCTCAGCCGCTGAGTCACAAGGCCTGCTGTTTGTTTACCTCCAACCTCCAGCAGAGTCCTGACCCGTGAGGGTCACGAGGGAGAATGCACAAAAGAAAAACACATACACACGACTGAGCACCTGCTACGTGTCAGAATTGCTGGAAGCAGCTGCACCTGCATTGTCTCTATTTTTTAGCTCACCTCAAATCTCCCTAAAACTTTGAGAGGTGAACAGCATTACCTCCTTTTTTACTGATGGGGAAACTGAGGCACAAGTGGGGAGATGAATGGCCAAAAGTGATAGTGATGGAAATGGCAGAACTGGGGTTCACACTGGGATCCGCCTCCCTCCACGGCCCAAGTTGTTTCTGGGATGTTTTTGGACAAACTAAAAGTTAAGTGTAAGTGGTGGGCTCCCTTAGGCCAGATCTCAGTTCTAACCCCTGTCCTTGCCCCCAGGGAAGGAGGACCATCGGAGGAAATGGAGAACAGTGCGGGACCCACCGACAGCACTGGAAGCCAACCCCAGAAAGCCAGCAGAGAGAGTGGCAGACTCCAGGCCCCCACCCGGAGGGAAGAGGTGAAAAGGATGCCTCCGAGGCCACCTCAGGGAGCCTGGCTGCCTCTCTAATCATTTAGCTGGAGGAGAGCAAAATAATCACCACTTAGCTGACTAATTAATCCCCACAGCACCCTAGAGTAGGGGTTGCCAATGCTCAGCCATAATGTGGCCCAGAAAGCTACAGCAGGGTGGGCCTAGGGGCCAGGGACTGGGGCCTCCCTGCCGTGCCCTGAATGCAAACTCACACCAGCCATTTACATCTCTCATCTGCTCATTTGAGAGTCACTGCACACCTACTATGCATCACTGTGCCTAAGCATGAGCTTGGCAGACATCACCCCTGCCCTCCTGGAGCTTAGAGTCTAGGAGGGAGGAGACATTCACCAGTTATCTGGGAAAATGCACAGGCCAAACGGCTTCCCACTTTGGTGCTGTGGCTCTAGCTGTCCCCTCTCCGTGGCTTGGCTTTGCCTGGCTAACCCCTACCCGTCCTTTAAAATTCAGTTCCAAGGTCACCTTATCTAGGAAGACTTTGCTAGGGACTGGTTTAGGTGCCCCCCTGCCCAATTTCCAAGAGGGCCCTACTTCTCTGCCTGCCGCCCCATCAGTCTGTGAGCTTTGAGCTTGAAAGTCCTGGGTCTCAGTATCTCCCGTGCTGAGCAGGGTGACTGGCACTCTGTCGATGTCTAATAATTATGTGTAGAATGAATATATGAGAGGCTAAATCATGTGACCTGGAAGCAGTAACTTCCGGGCCTTGGTTTCCTCCTCTGTAGAATAAGGTCTTCCTGGGTCTAACAGTCTGTGAACAAGAGAGCAGAGGTAGAGCCCAACTTCTGAGGAATTAGAGGGGCCTCCAGAATGTCCAAACTGGACATTAATCATGATGGTTTGGCCCCTGCCAAAGCCATGGACAGGCCAAAGCCTGTGAAGCCCTCCACCCTCTGCCAAGGGGACTGGTATATACAGTCAAGTTCTCTTTGCCTGCAAGGAGTTGAAACTGACTCTGGCCCACCTAAGCCAAAAGGGGCTCTGGAGGGATTCTGGGTTCTCTCTGACTTCAAGGGAGTGCTGGCTCACCAGCCCACCTCCCAGCTGAAGTGGAAGGACCTCTCCTCTTTACGGGTGTGTTTGCAACTTTCCCATGCACGTGAATTACTCGGTGACCAGGTTAAAACACAGACTGATGCATGATGCTACTCCCAGGTGCTAAATGACTGAATGCATCCAACCTCTGTGTTCCTCTCTTGCCGGGAAAGGGCACTGGATGGGTCCTGCTCGGGCCAGGTGCCTGCCTCAAATTCTCAGTAACAGGCAGGGCAGTAGGGGTGCCAACAACAGCCGTGGCCCAGCCCTCTTCCCATGTATCTCTCCAGTTATTCCCAAAGAAGGCTGGGCCTTGGGATGGGGTGGCCACCCTAAGAGGGGTTGACTGCTGCGGGGGAGCTGCTCCAGCTTCCTGCGCAGTGACCATCTGAGCTGGTGAAAGGTATCATCTTTCAACCTGGAAAGTGATTTCCAAAGGCCTAGTGCTGGGGGTGGCGGGTGGCGGGTGAGGGGTAGGGGGGAGGTGGAAGAGAGTTTAAATAGCAGCTGTGTTCCTAATTTCCCCAGGAGGAGGCCTGGCCGCCCCTCCTCCGTGTTGAGTGTTTGCCATTAAAAACAAACAGTATCATTTGGTTCAATATAAAATGAATTAAAGGAAATTAAACTGCGGGGGCCATGTGGCAAGCCTTGTCCTCCATTGTCTGAAGCCATTTTTCATCTTCCCCAGTGGGGAACAACAGCTTGGGGGGTGTGGAGCTGAGCAGGGCTAGATAAATAAATAAATAACGCAAGAGAAGCCTCTCTGTCCCAGGCAGGGGTGGAGGCTGGGGTGCAGGAAATCCCAGGTGCCCTCTCGCTGGGGCCCTGTCCTTACCATGTCCCTCAGAGGCAGAATGTAGCCTTTTAGAGTCTCCCAGGGAACGGGGGGAAGGAAAACAAAATAAAACAAGAACAACAACAAAATATAATGTGCAGGCCTCTGAGACAGAAAGGGGGGCAGGGTAGCTG
The DNA here is from genome assembly GCF_009834535.1 of Camelus ferus. NCBI lineage: Eukaryota > Metazoa > Chordata > Mammalia > Artiodactyla > Camelidae > Camelus > Camelus ferus. The sequence continues at coordinate 8,015,196 of NC_045727.1, forward strand.
AGGGAGGAGATTATAGACCACAGGGGCTGGGAGAGGAGGGCCCGTGGCGCCTAGATTGGTGGGGAGCAATTCTGGCTGTTCCTTGGCCACACAAGAGAGTGGCGGCGGCTGCTGTCATTTGTGCTGGGATAACTCAGTCAGGAGGGCAGGGTGTGGAAAGATGGGCAGAGAGGACTGTGTAGTGGTGAAGAGCCAGGGTTCTGGAGCTAGACTGCTCAAGTTCAAATCCCAGCTTTGCCATTTACGAACTGTGTGCCCTCGGCAAGTCACTTACCCTCTCTGTGCCTCAGTTTCCTCATCTGCAAATTGGGGGTAATAAGTATCTACCTCATAGAGTTGTTGTGATGATTCAATTAGCTCATGTCTAGGAAGCCTTTAGAACAGTACCAAGCACATCAGCTATTTGTTATCACTGTATCATATCATAGAACATTGCTTATGTTATTATTGTTGGTCCCTGGGGCATCTCCCTTGGCCTCTGGAAGACCTAGCCTTAAGTCATAGCTCTGCCACAGACTAGCTGTGTGACCCTGGGTAAGTGAACATACCTTGCTGAACCTTGGGACCCTCATCTACAAACCAGGGATGATCAGTACTGGGACAGAGACTGCTGGTGCCTCCCAAGGTCCATTCTCCCCTTCCTCTTTCAAAATAAGAATCCTGATTTTTGCCTAGGTCCACTGGCCCCCAGCTGTAAGATGCTCCCCAGCCCCCCATGCAGTGAATGTGACTCAGTGGTGGCCAATGAGATGTAAGTGAAAGTGATGGGAGCAATTTCCAGGAAGTCACTGACGAAGGGAGAGGGACGCTTAAGACAGCTGATGCAAAAATCCTAAGTCAAATGGTAGCATGCATTCAGTAGCATATCAAGAAGATAATACACTGTGATCAAGTGGGGTTCGTTCCAAGAATGCAGCGCTTAATAGGAAATTGAATAATGCAGTTCTTCATACTCGCAGAGCTAAGGAGAAAAATCCCATGGTTTTTGTTCAAATTCAACAATCATTTTTTTATTTTCAAAATGTCAATAAATTAGACTTCATGGATACTTCCTGGAAACAATAAAACATCAAGCTCAGATCCAACTTCCATATCTTGTTTAATGGGGGATTGTGATGGTTAGTTTCATGTTTCAGTTTAGGCTACAGTATCCAGTTATGCAACCAAACACCAATCTTGGTGTTGCTGTGAAGGTATCTTATACATATGAGGAACATCTACAGTCAGTTGGCTTTAAGTAAAGGGCATTATCCTCAATAATCTTGGTAAGCCTCATCCAATCAGCTGAGAGGCCACAGAGTTCTGCAGATGCCAGAATGTTCTATTTTCTTTATAAGGAACAACTGAAAGTAAAGGCTTAGGTTTTATCTTATGTTCTGACATTGACTGGTAGAGACTGTCTGGATTGCTGCACTGAGAAAGCTGAACTGGGTGGAGCAGGGTCATGACTGATTAGTGATGCCTGGCACAGGTACAAGCTGGCAAATGGCAGCTACTAGAGTGTTTGCCATCTCTGGCTTCAGCACTGCCCTAGGGATTGGTGGGCACCTGGGCTACAAACACCAAGCAGAAGAAAGAAAAAAATCCTAGGGTTAAGTGTGATCACCTGCTGTTTTGGGGAAAAACTAAAATCAGCCTGGTGATTTCAAATAGTCAAGTCCTCAAAATTGACATTTGATCAAACTCATTTCTGATGGTTTCTAGCACAGACGCCTGGCCATATTTCATTCCTTTGGGTCTTCTATTTCCCAAATGTCTGTGTGTTGCAGAATACTGAGTCCCTGACTTAACTTTCCAGCAAGGGCCAAACTAGAAAGAATCAAGAATGCAAATAAATTCAAACTCCTGACCAGGGTTAGCAAAATTTTTCTTAAAGGCCAGGCAATAAATATGTTAGGTTTTGTGGGTCACAGAGATCCCGTCACCACTATTCAACCTCACCAGTGTAGCATGAAAGCAGCCACAGACAATACATGAATGAGCATGACTATGTTCCAATAAAATTTTATTTGTAAAAACAAGCACAGGATCTACAGGCTGTCACCTGCCAACCTCTGAACTAGGTTTTACGGCATTGTGTGCTCCTTAACAAAAGGGTTCTATGGTTAGTAATTTGGGAAAATGTCAGGGAAGACAAAGTGAAACCATTTTCTTGGCTCCAGGACTTCTTAGAGCCTTTACTATATGCAAGTGGAAGATAATGTTTAAAGCATTTCCCAAAGTCATCTGGCCACAGAACACCTTTTAATAAAATGCCTATTAACAGTTCCCTAAGACCTCAGAATCACAGTTGAGTAAGTAGTACTTTGGTCCATCTGATTAGGGTTAAATTCTGACTTCCTTGTTTGCTTTAAAACTATAAATGGTAACTGTGAACGCTCTCTACTTTTAGAATAACAATAATTAACTAACCAGCCATCACTTGACCTGTGCTATCTTAATTAATCCTCACAACAGGGTTATAAGGCAAGTCCTCATATCCCCATTTTAAAGATGGGGATACTGAGGTTCAGTGAGGTCAATCAGGGTCCTAGAGGCAGAAGGTGGTGGAGCCAGAATTTGAATGTAAGTTTTATTTCAAAGTCTCTGTTCTTTCCATGACCCCACACTGCCTCCAGAAAAAGGTATTTCTTGCTTGTCTTTTTTCTTGATGTACTCTGGAATCTTTTTGGCATTACAGAGATGGAGTTAGGTTAAGGATAAAGGACACTAAACATTTGGTAATACTGGATATTAGTATTGCTCACAGTATCTTTGTTGCTGGCTTTCTGTTCTGTTCCAGTGAAACATCAGGATGAGAAAAGGATCATTATTTTCAAGAACAGCTGCAGACAGAGCACCCTCTGGGCTCACACCCTGCTTTTACTGCTCACTAGCTGGGTGACTTTCCTGACTCTAAACTACATTTTCCTCACCTGTAAAACTCAAATAATAGTAGTACCTATTTCATAGCATTGTTGATGGGACCAAAGGAAATGATGCAAATGAAAGATTTCCCATAGTGGAGGCATAAACAAGCAAGGAGAAAACTTGAAAATACTAGCCAATGTTCTTAGGACCTGTCATAAGTCAAAAGACCTGGGATTGTGTCCTAGCTTTGCCACCTATGAGCCCAGTGACCCTTGACAAACTGTTTAGCCTCCCTGATCCTCAGTTTCATCTGTAAAATGGGTTTAGGCAAACTGGCCATCACCCACGTGGGGTCACTGTAAGGATTTTTCTTAAGATGTGGCTGCACCAGTGAATGAGACAGACGTATGTCTGCCCCTTGGAATTTACAGTCCAGTGGAGGAGACAATGCCCAGATAATGACAGAGCAGCGGTAAGTGCTGGGAGAGAGGGCGCTGTGGGAAAATAAATGAGGGGAACTAACATTGCCTTAAGGGGGCTGGGGGGAGGTGACATCTAACCTGAGCCTTGGAGAACCACGGAATCAATGGGTCAAAGGGAGCTAAACAATTCACAACTGTCCGAAGTGTCCTTGGAGGAGCCCCTTTAACAAAACCCTTAGTAAATCTAAATAGTTTCCACAATACAAAAATCCAGCTGTTAAAAACAAAATCCGACCTTTACATATTGTAGGCTATGAGATGTGCAGTTGAATCCCTTTGAGGCAGCGTGTGGTGCACCTCCCCCAAATTTCCACCTTAATCCCCAGGACTGGGAATTTGATGCAATATCACACCTGGATTATGTTACATTATATGGCAAAAGGGATTCTGCAGATGTAATTATGGTTACTAATCAGTGGACTCTGAGCTCATCTAAAGGGTGATTATCTGTGCGGGTCCAATGTAATCACAGGAGCCCTTTAAAAGCAGAAGGGGACAGCAGAGAGATATGAAGCACAAGGATTCCATCCTGGCTTGAATGTGGAAGAGGCTTTGTGAAAGGACCAGAGTGTGGTTTCTGGGAGCTGAGACTGACCCCCACCCAACAGCCAGCAGGAAAATGGGGATCTCAGTCTTACAACCACACAGAACTGAATTCTGCCAACAACCCGAATAAGCCTGGAAGTCGATTCTCCTCCAAGACCTCTGATAGGAGCCTAGCCTGGCTGACACTTTGATTTTGGCCTTATGTGACCCTGCACAAAGAACACAGTCAAGCCCGCCTGGCTTCTCACCTACAGAATTGTGAATAAATGAGTGTTTTTCAGTCAGAGTTGGTGGTAATTTGTTAAGCAGCAATTGAAAAGGAACACAGAAGGTACTATTATGATCTCATTTTACAGATGAGGAAGTGAAAGCACACAGAGGTGAAGGAACGTGCAGGGTCACATAGCTGGTAAAGGCAAAGGGTTTCTCAAACAGAAGTTGAACCCAGGCAGTCTGGCTTTTAACCATTACGCTGTGTTTTCTCTATGTATTTGTCTGCTACAATCTCCAACATAGATGGTTAAGTTAAAAAAAAAAAAAGCAAGGTGGGAGCTGTGTGTAGAATATTACTGTTTGAATATACAAAGATGAGTAGGAAGAACATATACGTGCACCTGCTGGTCTATGTAGGCAGTAGCTATGAAAAGACTTGGGGATGATACGTTCATTTCCCAGGAGGGGAAACGGGTGTCTGGGGGCAGGAGAGGGAGGGAGACTTTTCACAATATACTGTTTTTAGTGTTTTAACGTCTGAACCCTGTGACTATATAACCTATTTTAAAAATGGAGTATCTTCAATAATTAGGGGAATGGGAGAAGGTTGGGAGACATCTGAATAGATGAAAAAACACTCTGAAAAGGACCTGAGCTACGGGTAAACTGGTCTGTAGGTATATTAATTTGCTAGGGCTGCTGTAACGCAGTACCACAGACTGGGGAGCTTATAGCAACAGAAGCTTATTTTCTGACAGTTCTAGAGACTAGAAGTCTGAGGTCAGGGTGTAAGCAGGGTTGGTTCCTTCTAAGAGCCTTAAGGGAAAGATCTGTTCCACGCCTCTATCCTTGGCTAATAGGGGGCTGTCTTCTCCCTGTGTCTTTACATGGTCTTCCCTTTTGTATGTCTGTGTCCCGATTTCCTTTTTAAAAGGACATTGATCATATTAGATTAGGGCCCACCCTAATGACCTCATTTTAACTTAATTATCTGTTTAAAGACTCTTTCTCCTAATACAGCCACATTCTGACTATACTAGGGGCTAGGACTTCAACATATGAATTTTGGGGAAGGCGGTGGGGGGAGTGCAGTTCAGCCCAAAAAACAAACATTTAACCCAGGGTTTCTCAACCTTGGCACTACTGACATTTGGAACTGGATCATTCTTGGGCTCAGGGGCTGTCCTGCGTGCTGTCAGACATTTAGCAGCATCACTGGTCTCTACCCACTAACTACCAAGAGCAACTCCCCGATCCCGTTATGACAGTCAAAAATGTCTCCAGAAACGGCCAAATGTTTCTCTAGTTGGGAACCACTGTTTTAACCCCTTCGAGCCCTGCTGTGTGGGAAACGGAGGCAAGTACAGCTGGCTTTTCCAGAAGTTCTGCCCTTTCATACCCAGAATGATGTACTGTAAGAACCACAGCTGAGACCTAGGAAACCCAGACCTGCGCTGGTGGAGATCAGTGTCTGCTCAGGAGGAGGCGGGAGGGAGGGGAATGACTGACCTCTAGGAGGGAAGATGACTCAATCAATGGGAAACAAAAATGCTGGGTTCAGGGTCCAGAAAATAGAGGAGACTTTAATGGCACATAAAGCCTCATGAATGCTCTTGACTCTCACATCCAAGAAAACCACCTTTTTAACTTATGTCCGCCCTCCCCTGTACTTAGAGACAAACCACCAGGGCTGAAAGCTTGTGGAATCCTGCCCTGTGGAAACCTCTCGTCCAGGGGCTGGCTATGCAGGCTGCGTTAGAGGTCAGTTAAGATAATTTCAGACATGGGGAGGGCTTCCTCCTTCCTGTTCTTATGGGAAAAGACAGGAAGTTGGTCAAATGCTGCATTCTTTGGAGAAAACAGTGCAGCTAAACTCCTCCTTGCTTCTGATACAGCTAATCCTACTTACCACCCAGAAACTGGATATCCAGCCTTCCAGCTTCTCATAACCTCAAGGGGATAAAAATGACCACTTCAGAGATGAGGAAGCTGAGGGTTCCAAAGAGTGAGGTCACCTGTCCACAGTCACATGGGTAATAAGTCCAGGAACCAGGATCTGAACCTGGTTTTGCTGACTTAAGGCCAGCATCCGTCCTGCTGTGCAGAATTTAATAGTGATGCCCATAGCGTTTTTAGAGAAGTACCCGCTTTTATATTTCTCCATCTGAGAAATGGGCAGAAAGGCAGTGGCCTGCCACCCATGCTCTGGGGAGGTTGAATAAACCCTGTCCTAAGAATGTTCCAGAACAATGCTGTTCTAGAACATTCTATGATGATGGGACTGTTCTCTATCTGTGCAGTCCAGCACAGTCACCCAGGAGCAACTAGCCACATGTGCCTATCAAGCAGTGGGAACATGGCTAGTACAACTGAGGAAGTGAATTTTAAATTTTTAATTGAAATTTAAATAGCCACCTGCAATTTGTGGCTGCCACACTGGACAGTGCAGCTCCAGATTCCTAGGCCAGGAGTATTTCCTTTTAACAAAAGGAAGGAGCAATGTGGACAAGTCAAGTTTTAAATGATCACTACTGTTAATGCTAGGAGCTGCCGTGTGTGATATGTACATTTCTGGGAGAAGAGATTTGCCCTCTTAGCCAGCGTTAGCATCACTCACAGAGAATAAAGGAGCTGCATGAAGGTGAGGAGGGCACCTTACTCATTTTTATATTCTCAGAGTCTAGCACTCACTCTGTAAGCAAGTAAGTCCCAAATAACGCCCTTGGGATTGAGGAGAGAAAGGGGATGCAGGCCAAGGAGGACACTACCCGGCGGGGCAGCAGCAGGACTGGTTTCCACCTCCTAACGGGTAATTAACATGAGGCTCTTCATTCAGCCCATCACATCTACGGTGCATTTCCTGTGCATCAAGACAGACCTAATGGTCCTTGTTTGCCTGAGTCCACACTCAAGTAGAGGGGACAGAAAACAAACACAAAACAATCTGGTCATTTCAGATACTGAAGGAAATAAAATGGTGATGGGATAATGCATGTTGGGGACCACCACTACAAACAAGGTGGTCATGGAGGTGACACAGTCTCAGAGGAAGTGACATTGGAGTGATGGGAAGGGGACAGCCACAGGAACATAGGGGGAAACCTTCCCAGGTGGAAGGAATGGTAAGTACAAAGGGCCTGAGAAGGAAGGCAGCGCTGGCTTGTCCAGACTGAGCAAGGGAGAGGGGAGGGTCATGGTGATGAGGTCAGAGAGGTGGATGGGAGTCTGATCAGGCAGGGCCAAGATGTACAAGTTGTGTAAGTTGTACAATTTATCTGGATTTGTGGTGACAAGTGGCTGCTCTGGACACCAGGCCAGTGTGATGGTTTGGGGCTGAGGTCCTCACTGTTAACCCCACCCCATCTTGGCCGGCCAATGAGCATGGCTGTCCTGGGAGGCCCAGGTGTGAGGAGATCCTGGAGGCACCTGGGAATCAGCGGCTCACTCCGCCTCCCATGTCAGGGACTGTGGGGCCATCAAGCAAACCCAAATACCAGAAGCCCTTCCAATATAATGATTGTAAGATTAAAAACCCACCCACCCTCTCAGTGGATGCGTGGAGGCGCAGGAAAGAGCATCTGTGCTGTGAGCCATTAGGGGTCCCTGACAGATGTGCTCTTCTCCCCCCGCCCCCTACCAGCTGCAAATGAAGACCTGTCCTTTTCTTCTGCCCAGACAAGGATTGATGAGGATTCGGGAGAGCACTCAGACAGGCAAGAAAAGGCTGTGAACCTTTTCCAAGCCCGCAATTTATCTTGAGGAGACTATTCACATCACTTCTTACAGGCTGGATTATGCTCTGACCTGGCACATTAATCTCGCCGAATAAAATAATAATAATCAGAAAAAGGCAGCTGGACAGTTGCCAGGGAGGCATTAATAACTGTCGCCCACACCTCGGCAGTGCAGGGAAAGGGTGCCGCGTCCCATCCCCGCCCCTTCGACCCCAGCAGTGCCCATCGAAGAAGGAAGTGAGCTGGCCATTGCCTCAACTTGGGGGAATTTTAGAGATGGTGTATGGGGACTCGGCTTCTCAGTCAACTCTGAGGAATTCCCCGAGCAAATCCAGAGAACTTACATGGTGGTGGTGGGGGTGTGGTCAGTAACTCAGAGCAGGGGTTCTGGAGTCAGACTGCCTGAGTTCAAATCCCCACTGAGTCACTTATAGGTTGTGTGACCTTGGGCTACTTCTTAACCTCTCACTGTGTGTCTTTTTTCCTCTGGAAAACAGAGATTCAAAGCAGCACCTTCTGAGAATATAAAATGGTGTAGCTGCTGTGGGAAACAGTTTGGTGGCTCCTCAAAAAGTTAAAGATAAAATTACTATATGACCCAGAAATTCCACTCCTAAGTATTTACCCAGAAAAACTGTGTTCAAACAGATACTTGTACACGAATGTTCAATGCACTGCTACTCTCAATAGTCAAAAAGTGGAAGCAACCCGAATGTCTATCAACAGAAGAAGGGATGAACAAATGGTGGTCTGGGCACAAAATGGAATATTATGCAGCCATAAAAAGGAATGGAGGGCTGACACCTGCCACAGTATGGATAAACCTGAAAACATGATGCTAAGTGACAGAAGCAGACACAAAAGGTCACATAGTATATGATTCCATTTATATGAAATGCCCAGAATAGGTAAATCAAGAGGTAGAAAGCAGACTGGTAATTGCCAGAGGGAAAGGGGACTGATTGAATGGGTATGGGGTTTCCTTTTGGGGTGACAAATATGTCTTAAAACTAGACAGAGGTGATGGCTGTCAAACACCATGACTATACTGAATGCCATTGAACTGTATACTTTAAAATGATTACTGGCTGATTTTATGTGATGTAAATTTTACCTCAATGAAAAAAAACCCCACGAAACAATAGCACTTGCCTTGTAAGACAGATGTCAGAAGGAAATGAATCAGAGCAGCGTCCAGCCCACATGAGGGGCTGACTTCACAACAGCTACTCCTATTGCCATCAGTGCTGTTACTCTGAGGTTTGCAATCTTGGGCAAGTTATTTACTTCAGTTTCTGCTCTGTGCAAAGAGATATCAACAGTGTCTACCTTCCCGGGTTGTTAAGAAGAAACAAGACGAGGCCTTCAGTAGACTATAAACTCCAGGGGTACGTGGATTTTTGTCTACTTTGTTCATGGATGTATCCCCAGTGCCTGGAATAGCGCCCTGGCACAAAGCTGGCATTGAGCAGCTATTTCCTGAACAAATGGCATTGCTTAACACACTGCCTGGCGCCTTGGAACTGCTCAGCAATGTTTAGTTATATTTATTACTATTAGTTTAGTTGTCAGATTTCTTTGAAGGTCCCTCCATGTTCCTTTCTAGCACAGTGAAGTATTATTACCTTGCCTTGCAGATTTTGGTGTCTTTATGACAGAGGACACCTTACCAAACATGAGAGGTTTGAGCTGAGCTGACAATGGAATCTAAGCTCTCACTGCTGCTACAAAAGGAGGTGGTAAGAGTTAGCGATGGCTAGACTCCTCCACTCACCTATCCATCTACCCACCTGTCTCTTCATCCATTCTTCTAAATATCCATCCATCATATATCTAAATATCCATCCATCCACACAATCACTTGACTGTCCAGCTATCCACCAACCTTCCCATGTAGCCATCCAATCCCATCCATCCACCTAGATATCCATTCACCCATCCAACCACCCACCCAAACATATATACGTACAGACAATGAGCACTTCTGAGTGCCTATCAGATGCTGGTGATCCATCAACAAAGAAGGCAGATGCATTCATTTCCTGTTGTCACACAGGTTACAAGTGAGCCGAGGAGGCAGACAATTAAACAAGCAATTACATCCAGGGTGGTGACTGCTGGAACAGGGGGAGAATAGGGTGCTGCAAGAGTCCCCAGTTGGGGCACCACCCTTGCCTAAAGGGGCAGGGAAGGTTTCTAAGAGGTCATGATCTGTAGAAGGAGCAAGAGTTGGTTAAGACACAAGAAAGGGGGAAGAGTCTCTGAGGCAGAAGGATCAGCGGGCACGGTGGGTAGGAGACAGGGCAGCACACAGATGACTCTGGAAGCTGCACGGGTTAGTGCCTCAGCATCTAGTGCCTCAGTTTTCTCATCTGGAAAATGGGTGCCACTGGGGCAAAATCTAGGTGTCAGCTGGGACTAGGTGGTGTGTGTAAAGAAGTGAAAGAAGCAGGGTCCGGCTGAAGCACAGAGGACACAGGGAAGGGGTGCAGGAGAGAGTGAGGGGAAGAAGAAGGATGCTGGGTAGGTAGGGGGCTGCAGAGTCTCACCTGCCTCCTCTCCAGGTGATGACCCCTCTACTCCTCCTTTCACTTACATACAGTAAGTCTTATGTTTGCAGCATCTCAAGCAGGGTTTCGTTAACATCTCAATTTTCTATGGGAAGAAACTAACTCAGGGACATGAAGGGATTCACCCAAGGCCCCGTGACCGATAAGTGGCAGGGTTGGGAACAGCCCAGGGGTTCCAACATCCATTCAGTGCCGGGCAGATGATACCTGAGGTGGCCACAGCATTGGGAGATGGAAGACTTAGATTCTGACTCTGATTCTATACCTGACCAACTGGGTGTTTTTGGACAGAAAATCTCACTTCTCGTACAGCTTCAGTGTCGAGTAAGTGAAAAAATGGCTCCCCAAAGACAGCAGGGCCCAACCCCTGGAAGCTATGAATGTGACCTTACCTGGAAAAGGGTCTTTGGGGACATGATTAAGTTAAGGCTCCTGGCTTGGGGAGAGTATCCTGGATGTTCTGGGTGGGCCGCCAATGCAGTCACACATCTCCATGTAAGAGACAGGTAGAGGGAGACGTTGCACACAGCAGAGGAGGCCATGTGACCATGGAGGCAGATCCTGGAATGCTGCTGCTGCGAGCTAAGGAATGCCAGCCGCCACAGGAAGTGGGAATAGCCAGGAAGGGACCCTCCCCTAACATCCCAGGGAGTGGGGGCGCCCTCCCAGCTGACACCTAGATTTTGTCCCAGTGACACCAATTTTGGATGTCTGACCTCCAGGACTGTGAGAGAACAAACTTCTGCTGTTTTCAGTCACCAGGCATGGGGTTATTTGTCATGGCAGCCACAAGAAACCAATACAGTGGGTCCTCCATATTCATAGGGTCCTCATATGATGATTCAACCAACCTCACACTGAAAATCTGTGGATGCAGAACTGTGGGTATGGAGGGCCAACTGTAAGGGGCTTGAGCATCCTTGGATGTTGGTATCCGAGGAAGATCTTGGAAACAGACCCTCGTAGATACTGAGGGATGACTGTACTCAGCTTTTCATCGAGAAAGAGGTGATAATAATCTCTCTCTCTCAGAGGGGTGCTGAGAGCCTTCTGTGAGTCAAGACATGGGAGAGAATCTAGCAAGAACCGGAACACACCAGGCAATGAGTAACCATTCACCGCCTGTTTTCTTTTGCCCACACTCACTTTGAGACAGAGCTTGGGCCCCAACACTGAAGCCTTGGGCTGGAGTCCCAACTCTGCCATGTAACAGCTACTGGTCCTCTCCACCTTCCATCTCCTCATCCATCATCAAGAGGAACGGGACCTCCCCGAGAGGACCAGCAAGAGGCTGTGTAAGGTAATTCATATGTGAAGTGCTCTTAGCACAGTGTCAGGTACATAGTCGGTGCTTAATAATTGCAAGCCATCATTATTCCAGGCAGTCAGTGCTGAGCTAGCTACCTTCCTCGCATGTCTCGATTTGCGTCTCTTGCCCCAGTGGATACTGAAAAGATTTCCTGTCTCATTTCTGCCTGTAGATAATGAACCAGAAGGCCCACGGCAGGGCTTGATCCTAATTCCAGTGTCTCAGCCATGTCACCCACTTACCCACTGTTGACAAGCCCTGCTCTGTGCCCGCCACTGCACTAAGTCTTGCGGAGAGACTGGTGGGCAAAACTCAGTATGGTGGGAAGACAGAGAGAAGGGAATCTAATCATCACACAGACAGGTAATCGTCAAGTGTCACAAACGCTATGAAGGAAAAGGTTCAAGGCATGTAGATAAGACCCTGGAGCTGAGGTCCCAAGGATGTCCTGCAGCCACGCCAGGACCACAGAGGCCCAGGCTGGAGCAGAGAGAGGGCTGAAGTCATCGCAGAGATAAGGCAGTGATTCCCCCCTCACAGTGTGCAATCTGATAAATCTGTTACACGTGTACACCTGTGAAACCACCACCATCGTCAAGACGAAGCATTTCTAATACCTTAGAGTTTCCTTGTGCCCCTTGGTAATCCCTCTCTCTGGCCCCTCCAGGCCACCACTGATCTGCTTTCTGTCACCACAGAGGACTTCACATTTTCTAGAGCTTTCTATAAATGGAATCATACACTGTATTCTGTTTTTTTGGTTATGATTACCTTCACTTAGCATAATTATTATTTTGAGATTCATTTATATTGTTTATATCAATAGTTCATTCCTTTATATCGTTGAGTTGTATTTCATGGCTATGTCACAATTTATCTATTCACCTATTAATGGAAATTTAGATGATTTCCAGTTTACGGCTATTATAAATAAAGCTGTGTGAACATTCAAGCAAAAGGATTTACGTGGACATATGTTAACATTCCTCTTGGGTAAATACCTAGGGGAAGGGTGGCTGGATTGTGTGGCAGGTATAGGCTTCATCTTTCAAGAAACAGTCAAACTGTTTTCCAAAGTGGATGTACCATTTTGGGATTTATTTTTTGTTTTTTTGTTTCTGAAAAGGAACTATTTAATTTAATTTTTATTAAGTGATTCTTTAAATTCTATAGTGCTTTACAATTTTCAAAAGTTTCACACGCATGATTTCATATAATCCCATAATAATCCTTTCTCCTCCCCCACTGGTAACTGCTAGTTTGTTCTCTGTATTTGTGAGCCTGCTGTTTTTTGTTTTATTCACTAGTTTGTTGTATTTTTTAGATTCCACATATAAGTGATATCATACAGTTTTTGTCTTTCTATGTCTGGCTTATTTCACTTAGCAAAATGCCCTCCAAGTCCATGCATGTTGCTGCAAATGGCAAAATTTCATTCTTTTCTAGGCTGAGTAGTATTCCACACACACACACACCCCACAGCTTATTTTGGATGTACATTTTGCATTCCCACTAGCACTGTCTGAGAGCTCCAAATCTTCCCCATTTCTGCCAACACTTGGTACGGTCAACCTTTTAAATTTTAGCCACTGTACCCCATGTGTGGTGATATATAACTGTGGTTTTAACTTTCATTTCTCTAAAGGCTAATGACGTGGAGCATCTTTTCAGGTACTTATACGCCATCGGTATATGTTCTTTGGTGAGGTGTTTGTTCAAACCTTTTGACCATTTATTCATGGGGTTGTAAAGAGTTCAATACGTCTGCTCTTTACAAAGGTGTGGCAGGATTTAGGGAAAGGAACAAGGGGTAGTGAAGCTCTCTCCACAGGCGGGAGCTGTAATCCCCCAGCCGGAAGGGAAGAGGGGAGGGTCAGGTTACCAGACTTCAAGAGGAAGCTGTCTGCGGAGTGCTGCCCATGATGGGAACTGTGTGTTGGCGCTTATCTCCCACATCTGCGAAAGGGGATGGGGAAACGGCACCTGCTTCATGGGGCTGTTGTGCGGATTTAACAAGTCAACGTGTGTAAAGTACAGCACCAACCCATGGGTGCCCAGCAGGGAGAAAACCAGGTATGGCCGGTAGAATAATAACCCCCCTAAAGCTGTCCGCATCCTAATCCCCAAAAGCTGTGAATAGGTTACCTTACACGGCAAAGGGGACTATGCAGACGTAACTAAGTTTACAGAGCTTGAGATGGGGAGATTCTCCAGACATGTTCAGTGTAACCACAAGGGTCCTTAGACGGAGGCAGGAGGGTCGGAGTCAGAGGAGATATGACGATGGAAGCAGAGGTCAGAGAGAGAGGAGAGAAGGACTCAACCTGCCAGTGCCAAGAGGGCAGGAGGGATGGAGGAGGGAATGCAGCCCTGTGGACACCTTGACTTCAGCTCAGTGAAACTCATTTTAGAACTGTGACCTCCATAACTGTAAGGTAATACATTTATGGTCCCTTACACCACCAACGTGGCTTAATGTGGCAATGTGTTATGGCTTCCATAGGAGACTAATACACCTCTGCCTCTTGCTCCTTTCAGGCTTCCCACTGGCTGAACCCAACTGGCAGCCAGGGGCCACAGGAGCCTGTTGATATAGTTCACCCAGCTCAGCTTCTAGGGCAGAGAGCAGGGCAAGAAAGGTGGAGAGTACCCCTCGAGGGGCAAGAGGAAGACATTCAGCACAATTATTACCCCCATTTTACAGATGAGGGAACTGAGACACAGAGAAACTAAGTTACTTATTCAAGGTCACACAGCTAGTTGGTGCAGAGCTGGCCATCATGAAGACTAAATAAAACTTAGAAGTATTGCAAATCATTCACTGAGCGCTTACTAATAATGCTGGGCATGAGGCAAAGATTTCCCACCAGAAACAGTTCTTATGAGGTTAGGACATAGGAAGAAGGTGCTATTATTGTCATCAGTTGACAGATGAGGAAACTAAGGCTCAGAGAGGTTTCATCATCTGCCCAAAGTCACACAGCTAGGATAGGATACAGCAGGGACCAGGATGTAGACACATCTGATGCTAACATCCACGTGTGTAGCCATCAGGCCATACTGCCACCTCCCTGGTGCTGACCTGACATGTGGCATGAGCTCAATGGGCAAATGATAATGGTTATTATGGTTTGGGGACAGGTGAGCAGGGAGGCATCTCAGGAATTCTTTAGACCTATTGTTTCCTCTCTTGCCTTTCTTCTCTGTCGCTTTTTTTTTTTGTCTTTATGCCATTTGAGACTTCCTGATTCTGGGCACCAGAGCTGTGGCTTTATCTAAGAAAACTGCTAAATTTTCTAGCATTTTGGCTCAACCAGATAAATTTGTGGTGGAGGTGAGGAGTAAAGGTGAGGTGTTGGGGGACAGAATTACCCTGGGGTGCAATAATAAGAGATATTTTTATTGATCTCTGCCCCCGGTTCCTGACCTAGAGTTCCTAAAAGCCCTTGTAAATTGGGGTGCTAGGAAAATCTTTCATTCTCACATTTAGTCTTTGATTCCAAGTTCCTGACACAGAGCTCCTAAGATCTTTGTAACTTCCTGAGTGATAGAAGCATCTGATGCTGACCTCCTAAATCCCTTGGCATTCCCTAGAGTGTCTTTTGTTCTGATGAGGGGGATCCTGGTGGGCTCCTGGGTAGGGGCTGGTCACCAGAAAGACTAAGCCATAATTAGAAGCTTGAGACTTTCAGCCATACCCCCATTATTCCAAAAAGTGGAGAGGGGCGGGAGGGGGACTTAAAAATCAATCATGCCAATGTGATAACACAGGGTCTGGAGACCTTCTGAGTTGGTGAACATATCTATAGGCTGGGAGGGTGATGCTCCCCAACTCCAAGGGCACAGAAGCTCCTGTGCTTGGGACTCTTCTGGACCTCACCCTAGAGATCTCTTCATCTATAACTTTCATTGTATCCTTTATTATAGAATAAATTGGTAAGTGTTTAAGAGTTTTCCTGAGTTCTGTGAGCTGCTCTAGCAAATGACTAAACCCAAGGAGGGGGTCGTGGTAACTCTGATTTATAGCTGGTCTAACAGAAGTACAGGTGACAATCTGGGACTTGCAGTTGGCATCTTATGGGACTGAGCCCTTAACCTGGGGATCTGACACTATCTCTAGGTAGACAGTGTCAGAATTGAGCGAAATTGTAGGACACTCAGCTGGTGTTGGAGAATTAGATGATGTGTGGAAAACCCACATGTCTGGTGGCAGAGGTACTGAGTGTGTGTGTGGACAGAAGAAACAAAGGAACACATTTTTCCTACATGCCTGGCCAATGATCTGATCAACTGTCAGTCAAGATGGACAGTCAATTCCAATATTCTCTTCTGCCAACCAACACCTGGGACAAATTCTGAGCTTTCTGATCTAATGATGGCATCTTTTCCCAGCCCTGCTCAGTCCTCTGAATTACAGTGGTTATTCCCCAACACCACCTCATCCCAACACGGGCCCACAGGCCTTTCCCTAAGGTACACAGTAAAGAATCATTGATCATTCCCTAACTGATCAGAGTTCTTTCCTTTCGAGCCTCGGTAGGTACTCTTTACAAAACACATCCTCAAAGCCACAAAGAGTCAAAACCCATAACAGCCATCCTTCCCTGGGAGAAAGCAGCACACAGTGCATGTCAATGTGCTTTTTTTCTTTCTCAGGTGAAATTTAGATGAAAACTGCATCAAGGGCAGCTTTGAACGATGAAACTTAGGAAATGGAGTTGGAGAGCAGAGGCGTGACAGGAGGGTGGTGACAACAAAGAGTCATGCTCAGCTTCAAGGAATCAGGAGAGGTTGGTAAAGGATCCACCAGCTCAGGAGCTGGTCATTTGATGTCCTGACATCAGCTCTGCCCAAGCCCACTCTTTCCTCCTCCAGAAGGTGCCCTGAATCCCCTGCATGATCAGCGTGACGGGGCCCCAGCCTGTGCCTACCTTGGACTTGACGGCCAGGATGATCTTAGGCAGGGCCACGACAAGGCACTTGAGGGCGATGGTGATATACTTCAGCACAAAGTCTGCGATCCCCACGATCCACAGCAGGTCGAAGAAGTCCAGGGTCTCTAGGTTAGGCTTCAGGAAGATGAGGCTGAGGGAGGGTTCAGAGAGTCAGGATGCTCACTTAGGATCACTGGCCCTTGTCAGCCCCTTCTAATCACTCTGGGAACCTTGTAAATATTACCTGTAGAAAGAGCACTCAGCTGGGAGTCAGACATCTCTGCCCTGTTGCTGAACCTGCTACTAACTTGCTGTGTGACCTCAGGTGGGTATCCTGACCTCTTTAAGCCTCTGTTCCCCTGAGAGTTAAACGATGAGATACACTTGGAGCATCATTAGTTAAGGTCCCCTCCAGTTTTATGTGTCCACAAGAGGCTTTACAAGAGGAAGTGGAAGGAGGGATGGAAGGAAGCCAAACAATACTATGAAAGAGGGAGAGAAAGAGGGAGGATCTGATGTGCAGACACTGTGCTAAGCTGTTTACTCACTGTATCTCATTGTCCTGCACAGTGAGCACTACTTATCCCCACTTTATAAATGAGACACTGAAGATTGGAGAGGTGAAGTCAGTTGCCCAAGGTCACTCTACGTGATAAGCATACAGGCATCAATATCAGACAAACCTGAATTTGAATCCAGGCTTCTCCATTTATTGGAGCCTAGACAAATAATGTTCTCTCTGTAAGCCTCACCAATAAAACGGAAATCGTTCCCTTCCTCATTGCGTTATTGGTGGCATTCAATAATGGACCTACTACAGACTCTGCCGGGCAGTACGGATGATGATAACATGTCTATGAGGCAGGTGCTGTTATCCACCCACTTTGCAGATGAGAAAACTGAGGCACAGGAAGGTAAAGTAACATGCATGAAGTACTACAACCATGAAGGGACAGTGGTGGATTCGAACCCAGGCACCCTGGCTACAGTTATTGCTGTCAATTCTTACTCTACTGCAGTGCCACTCGGAGTGTGTCAACCCATTTTACCCATCCGTGAGTGGGTAAGTCAACCTCACACTCAATTTCTGTACTTCCCTTCTTGGAGACAGACAACAAGCCATTCTGACACTGGCACAAGTCCACGGACCACATGTTGAGTAGCACTGCTCTCCACCACCTCAGAGAAGGATGATGTCACTTGTGGTAATAATATCTTGGCTCTTTACATCTTGCTGACCCTATTCTGAATGCTGTGTGTGTCTTAACTCATTTCATCTTCCCAAACGCTCTATGTGGTAGGCACTAGGATTATCCCATTTTGGGCTGGGGAATCTGGGGCACTATGACGTGGGATAAACTAGCATGTGGCATTTCAGTTAGAATGTGGAGCTAGGATTGGAACCAGCACCCAAACCATGCTGGTCCTCTTGCTTTTTTTCCCATTGGATTAGAGGCTCTGAGAAAAGGCCAGTCGGAGTTCTGCCTGTCCCCTCAAAAGCAGATAACAGTGCACACAACCCAGAGTGAACGCTTTCTAAATGCTTTCTACACACACTGCAGGGCTGGTGGAAAACGGTGCACATTGAGGTCCCCTGATGAGAGCATCCTAGGAACTGAGTGGTCTACTCTTTTATTTGTAAAAATCGATTTCTATTTATAACAAAAATCTTTGAAGAGCTAGAGTAGGGCAAAATCAATGAAAACAATCTATTTTGGCTATCTCTCAAGATACCTTCAGTGTCCTTCCACATCTGAGTTCTGTCTCCGTGGGATGCCTCGTCTCCAAGTTTGAGTCTGAGTTGCCATCCGCATTGTGATGCGGGGAGAGGCTGGCAGCCCTGAGCTCCCTTCTTTGCCTCTGCCCTTGTCCTTCCCTGGGAATATCCCAGGCTGGCTGGCTGACGTCTATGCCCTGCTTTTTTAATACTCATCTCTGATGGCAATAAAGTGAAGATCTGCCCTTCACTTTCCATTTTATCTCAGAGACGTCTATCTGTTCAATCCACCTGTTTGGGTTGTAATGTCGTCTTAGTGTTTTTTGTTTTGGCTTTTGGAGCAGGAAAGATGCCAAAGTGTTTTTCCGGATTGATCACTAAGTCCACTTATTTCTAATGTACACTATGAACTTTAATGGATGGATACATTTTATTGTCTGTTTTATGCCCTATTAGGCACCACCACCACCAACAGGTTTAGTAATTCATCATAAAAGAATTATATTAATTATGGCATGATTACAACATAGCAAATGTCTCACAGTTTCCCCAGTACTTTTCATGTATTTACAACATTTGCCTCTCTAATAATTAGCCTGTTCAGGTGGATAAGGCAAAACTTAACTTGGTCCTGGTTTCACAAATGCAAAAACTAGGAGGTTCAAAGAGTTTCCTTTAATTTGCCAAAGGGCAGAAAGCTGGTAAGGGGCAGGATGAAAGCCCTCTGACGCTGGTCATCAGACTTCAAATCCTGGGGAGATTCAAGCTTGTGGGTACCTACCAGGACTATGGCCCATTAGAAAGAATTTCATTAGGCCTCAGTTTCCTCACCTGTAAAATGGGGCCAGTAATATCCTGCTGGGTCACTGGGAGGGCAAAATAAGATAACAGCTGTTGGTATCACTTACAAACACACTCTAGACCACTGACATCAAGAAGGAAGGAGGCTTAGCTCTGTTGCTTTTTTCCCAAGCCACTGTTTCTCTTTGTGGGCTGCCAGTTTGACTCAGCCCTGGTTTGATGAGGGCACTGAGGTCTGAGCCTCTGAATGTGATCACACCTAGAGAATGGCATGAGCTGGAAATTCATCCAAGGTTCTGGGAAACTCCACCTTCTACACCCTCCACCAGGACTTTGATCTTCTGGGCCAGACAACTAATGCAGTGTGTGAGATGCATGTCGATGTCTTGGAACTAACTTCCCAAATTGCTTTTATGCAACTTCCAGTGGCCCCAGAAAGTGGGAAAACTGCTCATTCCTCAAAGTCCATTTTCAAAATAGATGGATGTGATCTGAAAGCTTGAATTGAGTTTCAGTCCTATCCTAGAGACTCTCACTAGCCAATCCTCCCCACCATGTACTATGTGGCTACTAGAAAATGCAAAATTGCACATGTGGCTTGCATTATAATATGACTTCTGGTCTAGGCGTGTGTGTATATAACAACAGGGTGGAATCTGAAAATTACAATGTACAATGTAATTACAATGCAAAGCCACTGCATTGTTCTGAAGTGAAAGGGCTGTGTGTCAAGGCTAACAAAGTCCCCCACTTTCCCACTGTGGGGGTCAGACTCCCCTGCTCACCTGTTGTACAGCTGCTGGGAACTGAATGTATAGAGCACATAGAGGGTGTTCCCCGCCAGAAAGGCCAAGATCCACAAGATGACCAGCACCGACCTCTTCTCCTAGAGACAAAGCAAGAGATCTGTGGGGAAGCTGAGCTGCCAAAGGTGAACCTGGCAAAACAGTTCAGAATGTTCCCCAACAAGGGGCAACTTTTCCCTTTTTCAAAGGTTCCAAGGAAACAGGGCTAACAGTGAAAGGAAAGGCATTGGCATCTTTCCATCCCACTGGAACCCAGAGGATGGTTTCAGACAAGGTAACAAAAATGTGGAAATCTGCTTGGAAAACTATTCAGAAAGGCAGGAGGGCAGCATGGTTAGCGAAAACAGACTCTGGAGCTGGATGGCCTTGGTTCAAATCTTTGGTCTGCTACCTGGGGGTTGTCCAAGCTTGGGCAAGTTACTTAAACTTTCTGTATTTCTCTTTCCTCATCTGTAAAATGGGTATATATTGCACTCTCTTATAGAGTTGTGAGAATTAATGTACATTAAAACACTCAGAACAGTGCCTGGTATGTAGGAATCATTAGTTTACATTTACTGTTAGGAACTGACGCACAGAGAAATTCAGTAACTCTTGCTCAAGGGCACATGTTTCAGCCTCATTGCCCTTGTTAAAAAATCTCATTTTGTTTTGTTAAGGGTTAAGTAAACTTTATAAATGTAAACATTCAGTCTGGTATGGGTGCATACTTCAGGCTCACTAAGGGGTAAGAACCTGTCATTCTGACTTTAAACCCAGCAGTAGATTCAGATCGACAGGTTGGAAACTTCTGTTCTCACTTTTTCTAGCATAAACCCCTGGGCTACTGCCCCAGACTGACCATTAGACGTAGGGCCACATTTATAGAATTAAATTCATACTCATACACGTGGCTGTCAAAGCCCTTTGCAATCCAGCCCTGTCTTCTCTTTCTCCCAGCCTTGTTTCTGATCAGCCCCCAGGAAGACAAGCCGGGAAACCGTCTCGTTTTGCTGTTTCTTAGTTTCTCAGCCTAAGAGCAACCCTAGGAGATTTCTGGAGGCAGGCTCCTGCCTGTGTAGCTTGGGATACATCACTGGACCCTCATACTCCTGATTCTCAAAAGCTTGTCTTTTCTTGGACCAAGGCAGCTGCATTGCTGGAATAAGATGAGGTCATAACTTTCCCAGCGTGACCTTCCCTATGGTTTCAGTAAATGATCCACTGTCTCCAGACATAGCTCAGTGCCCCACACACTGTTATGATGCACATTTCCATAGAGTAGACAAAATAAATGCATCTCCATCCATCCATTATTCCAGGAGTGGTCAAGGTTAACTGCCCGAGAAACCACCTCCCACCAACCAACTGCTCTTATCAATGTGATTAATCCACTCGGCAGCCCTTTTTACCCCAATAAATAATAGATTCCAGTTTAGTCCCCTGTAAATCCAAACCCAAAGTGAAGAGAAAGGGAATTAGCAATGCCGGGAGAAGCCAGACTCAGAAGGACAAAAATGGAGTACTTCTCTAGCAGTAAGCTGAGATTCCTAAGGTCACACAGACTCTCTTTAACAAAAATACACGCAGACAGCCAAAACATTGCCTGTGTCTTCACAGAGTTCAAGGACCCCTCGAAGCCTATCCACATATACAGGTATGCCCTTACCCTTAAAATTCAAGTCAGGGCTCAATTCAGATGTCACTGCAATCAAGAAGAGCCAGTCACAATAGCCTCCCACCATGGTGTTGATCAACCTACTGCTCTAACAGCAGCAGAAAGGGGTTTGCATGAAGAAGATGAGACTAAGGGTCAAGAAGAACCTCTGTCTCCATGCCCAACTCTGGACTTCAATGTGCTCATGTCTCCAATGGAGACTGAGCTGCCCTCCATGCCTCATGGAGGCCCAGGTGGCTCTCAGAAAGCAGATGACCCCGAAGGAGGGTCAGAGAGGATGGTGACTGTTACAGGATCACACGTGCAGTAGAAAACACAGGCTTGTTAAAAATAGCTCAATTACACAGTTCCTATAAGCCAGGAACCACGCTGAACACCTTCCATGCATGATCTCATTTAATACTCACAATGGGTGTATGAAGCTGGTGTGGAAGTTCCTCTTCCAGAGACAGCACCTGGGGCTGAGATCACGGAAATAACCTGTCCAAGGACTTGCAGGAGCTGGGATTTGAACCTGGCGGGGAGCACAGGCTCTGGGCTCAATGCCTGGGTTCATATCCTGATGCCACCCTTTGTCCTGGCTGTGTGGCTTTAGGCAAGAAACTCAGTTCTTAGTCAAGAAATTCTGGGTCACTGTTTCCTCATTGGGAAAATGAGTTAAGAATAATTCTGCCTCACTCCCAGGTTGCTGGAATGAATGTGCAAGATGAGCTGTGTAACGGGCCGAGCACTGGGCTGGACACAGTTAGTGCTCAGCAGGTATCAGACAGGGCATTCGGGATGATGGTGGTGAAGCCACATGGCCACTCAGCAGTGCCAGTAGGATGACCTTAACCATGAGAGTGGGTAGGAAGTGAGCTAACTGGTTGAATGCCAGGAGGGTAATGGGACTGGGCCAGGGGCTCATGGGAGAGATGTTACTACTGGAAGGCTGGAGCAGAAGGATGGCAAATCCAGGAATCTGCCCGGGGTGGGAGGTAGAAGATGGGCCTCCTAAAGATGTCACCGTCCTAATCTCTACAACTTACGAATACATGGCAAATGCAATGTGGGCTGCAGGTGGAATTAAGGTTGCTAATCAGCTGACTGTGCAATGGGGAGTGTCTCCTGGATTATCTGGGGTGGGGGGCAATGCTATCACAGGGGTCCCTAAAAGTGGAAGAGGGAGACAGAAGAGGTGCATCAGAGGGAGATGTGTCTGTAGAAGGATGGTCACAGAGATGCAACAGTGCTGGCTCGAAGGAGGATGATAGGGATGTGAGCCAATGAACGTGGGTGACTTCTA
This sequence comes from Camelus ferus, assembly GCF_009834535.1. Taxonomy (NCBI): domain Eukaryota; kingdom Metazoa; phylum Chordata; class Mammalia; order Artiodactyla; family Camelidae; genus Camelus; species Camelus ferus. Next base: position 8,038,100 of record NC_045727.1, read on the forward strand.
GAACCTGGAAAGGGCGAGGAAAGAGACTGACCTCTGAACCCTCCAGAAGGAATGGAGTCCTGCTGACACCTTGATCTTAGGCTAGAGGGCCCCACTTCAGACTTCTGATCTACAGAACTGTGAGGTCATACACTTCGGTTGTTTCAAGTCATGAAGTTTGTGGTCGTTCATTACAGCAGCCCTAGGAGACTAATTTGCCAGGTGACTCACCTTGAGGGAGACTTGTTCTCGGAGTGTTGAGTTGGCATAGGCGAAGGTGCTGGCCATCCCGATGCACACGGCAATGCCTGCGAGACAGAGGCGGGGCCGAGACCACCCACTCAGACCCATCAGGCTGTGAGCAACTGTTAAAAAGACACATCCTGAGTCCCCTCGGAGCTGACACGCTAACCACAGAGAGAGAGAGAAAATCCCATTTCTGGGGCACTGGGGCCGCCAGGTGTATCACTGGAAACCCTGAACCACTGAGAACAGGCTTCTGACTTAGGGATGGGATTGAGGCCACTGTGGGGGTATTTTATAGAACCAGGTAGAAGCATGGGCTGTGCAGTCTGGTAAGACCTGAGTTCAAATCTTGGCTCTGCCACCTCCTCTCTGTGTAAGCTTGGCTCAGTCACTGCACCTCTCTGAGCCCGTTTCCTCCTCTGTAAAACAGACAAAATAACAGGACTTACTTCACGAAGGGATACTGCTCAGAGTGCACAATCTCCAGCTGTTAGTAAATGGGGCCTATTTTTCTTTCTACTTTCATAAAGAATCCAAGACATGTGATCTGTAGTAAAAGCACATGTAGAAAAAGACCCCCACACCATAAAAAATTAAAGTTTCATGTTAAAGGGGAAAAAATTCCTGGCTGACAGGAAAACATGACCCTTGCAGAGGCGGGGAAAGAACTGAATTTTATTCCACAATTTGCCAAGCTATAATCTTGGAATTCTCCCTGAATAGGGCTTTTCCAATCCTACTTTTTGTTCTCTGTGGACAGGATTCTGCTTCCACACAACATGCAGAACTCCACGTGACTGGATTTCACTTTTATTTTTTACTTTTTATTTATTTTTTACTTTTTAAAAAAAATAGTACATGTAATCCAGGTATTTTCCAAGATCTGCCTTGTAAAAGACGTGTTTCTTCACCAAAAACATACAAAATCAAAGCTAGTAGCCCCACAGTCCTCTCTTATATTCTCCTCTTTGATTAAACAAACAAATCTGCCAACTGAAAAAGAAAATGACCATACTCGAGAATACAGCTTGGTTGTGAGTTTGCTGGAATTCAGGGTAAGGGGGAATAGGTCGGCTTCCATTTCTAGCAATAGAAAGGGAGGGACTGACATAGCAGCACCCCAAAAAGGAAGGAGTGATCTGAGTGAGCTGGAAGTCACCAGAAAGGGGCAAATAAGACACGATGGCCTAATCTCCTCTAGATATCTTCCTGTGGGATGCAGTAGGCCATGAGATAATTCCTACCGAAATTTCTACCATAAGACTAAAACGAGAGCTTAAAACTCTCCAGGGCACAGCAGCATCATGATCTAGTAACAGTAAGTAACAGAGATAATTTAAATAACAGTCGACCAGCAATCACATTTATTGAATGTTAAGTGTGTGTCAGGTACTAGGCTAAGCCCTTATGAATCATTATCTTACTTTCTGATAACAATAGGTCGTACTTATTGAGCACTTGCTATGTGCAGGGTTCTATGTTAAGTATTTCACGGGTATTAATAATGAATATGATAAAAATAATCATCTATTCTCACATAGCACTTACTCTCTGCCAGGCACTGTCCCAAATGCTTTACAGATATTAACTCATTTCACCTCACTGCAATCTCACAAAAGCAGAAACTGTACATATACTGTAACAGTATACATAACATACTATTATATTATATGTATATAATAGTATACATAATGTATTATATTATAGTATATGTATAGCTATAATGCATGTATACAATATATGTAATAGTACATATAATACATATAGTAGTATATATAGTATTATAATCCCCATTTTATGGATGATGGGACTGAGGCACAGAGAGTTTACATAATGTAGCCAGTGTCACACAGCTAGGAAGGGGCAGGGCCTGGATCCAGACTGGAGCAGTTTGAACTAAGTAGTATACTCCTTCACATCACCCAACCAGCTGAGGAAGTCTCTATCACAACCCCTACTGGGCAGATGAGGAAGCTGAGGCTCAGAGAAGGTGACTGACTTGCCTGAAGTCACACAGCTAGCTGGCCAGGATTTGAACCCAGTTCTGACTCAGAATTCCAGACTCCCAAGCACTTTGCACCATGAAGACCTCTACTGCCTTCCCTTGGCACCTAGGATAGAGAACCCCCACCCCACCCCGTAGGTAAAGCCACAGGCTGCAATCTCTGCATCCCCCCGGACTCACCAAGCTTATGCTGGAAGCAAACTTTGGCCAGAAGGATCAGGATGAATGGCAGGCCTTTCTGGAGCCAGCAGATTACAGCCTTCAGCTCGGACAGGGCTGGGGCAGGCGTCCCCGGCTGCTCATCGCCCCCCTCATCGGAGTGTGCACGGTGGTCCCCGCCAACATGCTGCAGTAGGGAGCCCCCACGGTGGCCACCATGGTGGAAGTGGTGATGGGGCTGGCGGTGGTGGTAGGCGCCCCCTTCGCCGCGACCCCCGCCTTCCTCCCTGGATGCAGGCATCTGGATGAACACGTCCCCGCCGCTAGCCGAGGCCCCCAGCACCAGGCTGGATGGGAACGGGGTGGCAGGGAGGCTGCCAGTGGGAAGGCCGGATAAGCCTGAGAAGAGTGCTGGTGGGGAGGCTGCTTCTGCCTTCAGACTCTCAAAGACGCCCCCTTCATCCACACTAGCCTCTGAGCTGAGCGCTTGGCTGCGATTTCTGGGCCAGAAGGGAGGAAAAAGTCTAGCTAGCACTCAGGCACAAAATGACACCAGAGGAAGGCTACAGGGGGAGGTTTTACACTGCTTCCACATTCGACTGTATATAATCTATTCACTCAGAGACCAGGGTGCATTAAAAAAACAAAAACAAAAGCATACGTTCGATTATTTCAATAGCCCACTAAAAGGGCTTCCCATTTGAAACTCCTTCCTGTGGTCTTGGATAAACTCTAGAGATAGGGACTAATATCATTCCCATTTTACAGATAGAGAGACCAACACTCAGAGAGATGAACTTGCTGGATGCCCTGGATTATCTGGGCCTGAACTTCAAATTCATCATGTGCCCTCTTCTCACTAGCCAAGAGCTTCCTACTGTAGGGCCTTTGCCCAGGCCGGCCCCTTCACCAGCTGTCTACCCACACCCCACACTGCCCACCTGGGTAACCTATGCTCATGAGTCAGACTTCAGTTCGAATCTCTCTTGCTGGGTGGAGCCTTGCCTACCACCCACACGACAGTCTCCTTGTTCTTTGCCCTCACTGCACCCTGACCTCCTCTGCATGGGACTGATCAGTTATTGTTCTACTGCTTACCTGTGCCTCTCAACCCTGGGCATACGTTATAATTACTCGGGGGAACTTTTGAAAAACACCAGTGCCCTAGACCCAGTGTTGACCAACTGAGTCAAAATTTTTGGGGGTGGACCCCAGCATCTCTGTCTTCAGAGCCCTCGGGGTGATTCTAACAGGCAGTCAGCACTGAGAACAGCACTTTAAATTGGGCTCTGCTCCCTGAGGTCAAAGGCCATGATCTGGCTCCCCTGTGGATCTCCTCTACCCAGCACAATGCACCTGGCACATAGAATATGCTCAATAAATATTATTTGAGATAATGAATGAGCATACTAAAGGCTCTGAGAAGGCCTGCAAGTGAAAAAATTAACTCTGTTTAAACCTAGTGTTTCCCCAACTTATTTGACCACAGGATTGTTTCCATGGAAAACCTATTCACATCTTGCAGAACACCTGTGAAATTCAGCAGGGGAGATGTCGGTCTGGAGAAATCTTGGGGTTGGCTTCATTGGCCTTACTAACTTGACCTGGGGGTAACATAAAGCTGGTGAGAGGGAGGGAACCTGAAGATGCCTACCCACTCCCCGACCTCCCATGGCCCATCATCCCTGCTGGCTCCAGAAGTCCAGGAAATGTGTGGTCCTGCTCCCTTGGGTCTGGGATAATAATAACAATAGTATTAATAATGACAACAACAACTAACACCATGGATATGATCCTCAGGGGGCCTTGAGCTTTCTCTGTACTTCAAGAAGCTAAGCTCAGAAAGCAGGAGTCCTGGCAGGTGCCCACAGTGGCCCACCCTCTCTCCCTCACTGCCCCATGGGGCCCTGGAAACCTCCTTCCCACCTTGAGCTGGCCAGCACTCTGCGTTCACTGGGCTCAGGTGCCTCCAGTACAACCAGAGAAGACTCAACCCACCAAGGGCCTTTTTATAGCTAGCCTCCCTTCCCCTGGCCTCTCCCCAGCATCCAGCCGAGATTTCAGCCTAAATGGGAAAGAACATTCCTTAGAGGGCAGAGGCTGTGCTTCTAACTTAACCACTTAAGGGTTAGAGTGTGAGGCAGCCTGGGAAAGGAGAGGATCCACCCAAGCAGCTGAAATGTGGTGTCTCAGAGAAAAGACTGTGTGGGGTCAAATGGACCAGGGCCCAAATCTCAGCCCTGCCACTTCCTGACTGTGTGACTTCAGGTCACTTACTTATCCTCTCTGAGCCTCGGTTTCCTCATCTGTAAAATGGTAGTAAAAACAGTCCTGACTTCTGCAGGCTCATGTGAAGGTGACACAGTGGCCTTGGTTTTTTCTGGCATGGTCTCTGCCCCCAAAGATCTCGTGATTCACTTGAGAGTAGACAGTAATTCTGTCTCCAAAGGCTGGAAAAGCTCCAAGAGCCATGCTTATTATATGCCAGATGCTGTGTTTGTGTCTTTTCATACTCATTCACTCATTTATAAGCAACCCTGAGTTTTGTTACCTGCCACTTATGGATGGGGAAACCGAGGCCTAGAGGTGAAGGTGCTTGCCAAAGGCACTGAAGTGGGAGGTCGCTAAACTGGGATTTTTGGCCAAGGGTTGTCTGACTTAAGGCCAGTGTTCTTCCCTGAAGAACAGGCAGGCTTGATGCAAAATTCAGCCCCAATGTTGGGACTGGTGGATACTCTTTGTGATTTTGTAGCCAACCTCAGTATTGCAGGGGACCTGGAATATGATGTGAGGGAGGGAAAGTTTGGCTGCCTCCTCCTTGGATGTAGGCACTAGAATGGTGGGGGTCTGGGACTGGAAGACTATCACAACCTGAGAACAGGTCCCCAGGGTCTGTACTCTCCTGGGCTTAACGAGATAGAAATTCTAGCTCCTGAGTGTTATAACTGTGTTTTCTCAGATTCTGTATTTGTCTATTTGGCATCTACTCATTTTGGGCCCAACTAATGGGCAACATTGTGTACAACTCCCCTATGATCCAGAGCTCAGATCCCAACCACCTCCTTAATCTAACTTACATCCTCAGCCAATATATCCTCTGCCCCAAGTTACCCAGGGCCAGGTCCCAGAAAACTAGAGACCACTCCTGTAGCTTAGAGCCCACCAACATCATTCAGACTAGTCAGTCCTAAGCTGCTTCCCGTGCCTTGCCCTACTTTGTGTGGAAAACACAATAAACGCTGTGACCTGTGCTTTCCCTTTGCTCCTTTCTGCCTCCTGACTGACCCTGGTGATTCCCAGGTGGCCCTGAGTGGTGCCTGGCATGCCCTCTCCTCTTGGGAAATGCAAGTAATAAAAATCTCCTTTCAATGTCATCAGCCTCGCCATGTTACCACTCAGACCCCTGGATAAATGAAAATCCCCTGGGCACAATCACTGCGACAACAAGTCAAGTGGCTCACCGGTTGCACAGGCTTTGAGAATTACCATCACAGCAACAGCAAGCTGTCATGTGTTGAAGGGGTGGGGCCATCACTGTGCAAAGCAGTTTCCCATCAGATCTCCTTTGCAATTCTGACAAGGAGCCCTGAGGGGCAGGTATTATTCAATCCAGCTTTGGGTTGCCTCTGACCACTCTAAGCCCAGAGCCCTCAGATGGAATGAGGGGATTCCTACCTTTCGGGTGGAATGTTATCCGTGTTGCTGCTGTGGCGTCTCTGCATTTTCCTTAAGACCTAAAAGTCAACATATGGCATGAGCCAGAGTCTCCCCACACTCCCAGATTGCCATGGTAACCGTAAACAAGGACTATTTGTCTCTTACATCCCTAGAGCTCACTGACATTTTGCACACCGTGTTTTGATCTGCTATACCATTCCACCCTCAAATCAACGTTCTGTCCCATGAGGAAAGTGTCATCACCCCTTTTCACAGATAAGGAGGAGAAGCCCGGAGGTAGAGGAAGTTGCTACATGAGAGAAGAAAGCAGTGAACTGGGCAGCAAAGAAATGTTGCAGGTGAAGTGAGCAGCAGACTGATAGGAGATATGGATTCTGGACTGATACAACCCCTCATTTGTGACCCTAGGCAAATCAGTAATCTCTTTGTGGCCTCAGAATCCCCATGGTTAAATGGAAGGTGGGTGAAGTGTCTGAACTCAAAGCTTCCTTTCAGCTCTCACATTTAATAAAGTGGGAATGAAGATGTGAATTCTCAGGGAGACAGGTCACCTGGCTGACTGTGAGGAACCACATGGACTTTAGAACTCCATGTTGATGACACCTGAGGTGGGTATGTGGGGCTCCAGATCAGGGTGTGACCACTGGATTCCAGAGAAAGCAGGCCTCTTCTTCCTCTCTAAAGGGATGCCCAGGTCACAGGAGCTTACCAAAGCCTCCAAACCCTGGAAGGAACAGAACACTTAAGTGAAAAGTCCACGAGATGCCTGGAACCTGAGACTATGCCTTACAGCTTCATGGGTAGCTATCAGTAGATGGTTCTGTTGCCTCCATATCTCTGGTTAGCCTCTCACCGATCCCTCCTTGGGACCCTTGAGGATGGTTATGATTTTAAAGGATCTTATCCTGTTGTCAAGCCCTGAGTCCTGATTAAGGAATACAAAAAACATGTGTTAGGCCCTCTGAAGGCTACCCACTGCAATCTGAATAAAACCCAAGCTCTGCTCCTGGCCTACAAGTTAGGCCTGATGTAGCCTCACCTGTTTCCAACCTCATTTCTTCCACTCTCCCTATAACTACTCTCCTCCAACTACACTGGCCTTTAAAAAATTTTTTCCCCAGTTTTATTAGGTAGAATTGTCACAATTTGACTGCACATATGCAATATATATTGCACGTAAATACATATACACATTATACTGTGCATATTTTTAAATTTTACATTTATGTACTATTCATGGTTTCTAAGTATGTTTAGAGCTTTAGCTTTTTAAACTTAAGAAAGGAATAAAGCCAACCACAAAATAAGAATTAATTCAAAAAGATATACCCCGCTATTAACAGCAATATTGTTTATAACTGCCAAGATATGGAAACATCCAAAGTGCACAGTAATAGATGAATGGATAAAGAAGATGCAGCATATACAAGTAATGGAATACAACTCGCCTATAAGAAAGATATTTTGCCATTTGCAGCCCTTCATTCACTTCACACTGGCCTTTTTGTTTTTCAAACAAGCCAGCTTGTCCCTGCCTCAGGGCCTTTGTCCTTGCTGCTCCCTCTCCCTAGAATGCTTTTCCTTCTGGCTCCTTCAGGTCAAATGTCACCTCTTCCCAGAGGCCATCTCATCTCACCATCCTGACCCAACATACATTGACCTGTTTTACCTTCTTCATAACACTTATTTATTTACATGTTTTCTTATTTATTGGTGATCTGTCCCCCATTAGAATGTCAACTCCATAAAAGCAAGAATCTGTCTGCCTGGTTTGCCCCTCTGTCTCCACATCCAGAACACTGCCTGGCACAGAGTAGCACTCAACAGGTATTTACTCAATGAGTAGAACATCAAAGGGTCTCTCACTTATCATTTTTTATATCCGTTGCTCCCTCCCTAATCTTTCATCCCAGAGGAGAAATAAAGGCCAGAGACTTTACATGCATTAGTTTAGCTTCCTTGAATACTTTTTGGTACCAGAACAAATGATGGTATCTAAGCTTAGTTCAGAGCACCATAATCGGCTGTTGAGAGACCAGCTTTCTTCAGGGGACAGCATTGGTGTTACCAGGGCCGCTGATTAGAGAGAAAACCCACCAGCTACGCCTCCTTTCTCTTTTGGAAAAAATCAGCCAAGAAATGGGTCAGTAGCACCATCTTCACCTATCAAGGAAAGCTCATCGTGTAAATATTTTTCAAGAACTTGCAATCTCGGCTTAATGCTCTCCTTGCAATGATTTCTCATCACCTGCAAACCCTTGGGGAAAATAAAATACAGAATCCCAAGTTTCCATCCACAAATTTGACACAGCCTCCTTAGTCAAATACCCAAGATTCCACTCTCAGACGCTCACTTTCGAAGAGGCTTCAGACTCTGTTAGAAGCAGGCCTTACATAATTATTCCCAATATCGAATTCTGGAATAAAATTTTTGCACATGGAATGCATCTGAATGAATAAAATGCCTTTTCACTCTCTGCTCCATACATCAGACTATATCTCTAAGAGGGATTTCACCAAGAGTTTACAGTATATGAGATGTTTTAAGCTGCATCCCCGGGCCGTAACATGACTGCACAGAAATGCACGCGAGACAGCATCTCCTGCATCACTTGCATTGGAAGCAGGCAGGTGCACTTCAGATACAATGCCGCGAGCGTTTTTCATTCCTGCAACCCACGTTTAGCCCGAAACGCCCTAGGACTGCAAGGGCAGGAGACTACATTGACCATGCCCGGAGAGGGAAAATAACGTTCTCTTTTTACCTGCCCAGACAATTCAGCAATCACAGAGGCATCATTCACGTCCTTCCAAGCCAATCACTCGCGCGGCCCGAGGAGCACCTGACTTCCGAGTGCTTCCGGCCTCTCCTCAGGGTCTCTCAGGTTGCCCGGCGCGGCGCTAAGACCCGAGCACAGCTGCACCTGCCGCTCGCACACGATTGCCCGCCCCTCTTTCCTGGCTTTAGCCAATAGGGAGCAGCCGTTCGGCAGGGACCAATGAGGAGGGGGCCGAGCGAGGCCGGCGGGTGACGCGAGAGTGGAGGCGGTGCGTGGGGCGAGATCACGTGAGGAGGCGCGGGGTGGCTGCCGGGAGCTGGCTGGGCCGGGGGCCACGGGGCCGGCGCCCGCCGCGAGCTATGGGGCTGCCGGCCGCGTAGGGGCCATGCCGCCCGGGCCCCGGGCCTGCCCCGCTCCGCTCCGGGATGGTGAACCTGGCGGCCATGGTGTGGCGCCGGCTTCTGCGGAAGAGGTGGGTGCTCGCCCTGGTCTTCGGGCTCTCGCTCGTCTACTTCCTCACCAGCACCTTCAAGCAGGTCAGTGGCCGCCCCCCTCCCTGGGTGGGGGAAGCTGCCTCTGCAGCTGCGCTGCCCGAATGTCCGGTGCTCCGGGCCTCCTGGTCCGGAGAGGTGGGCATTCCTGACCCGGGTTGAGGAGGGGCAGACCTGGGACGTAAACCTGGTGCTGTGGGGCCTAACGCTGTGCTTGTCACCCTGAGGGCCGCCTACCTGCTTCCTACCTGCATTTCTCCCTTCATCTTCGCGGCAGTGTGGGGAGTGGTGTCCCCATGTTACAGCGGGGGAATCCGAGACTGAGAAAGGTGGAGCTGCCTGGGTCATTCAGCAGCCGAGTTACGGGGCCAGCGCAGGTGTTCCTGGTTTACATTTAATTAATGGGCGCAGGGAGACTCCACAGGACCCCACCGGGTGCCCGTTCTGTGGAATTTTCTTTTCACCTCCCCTTCCCTTTAGTTTGTTCCCTGTGGGAATTTCTGAGAGAAAAGGCAAGGTGCTTAGGTGGGAAATGTTACCGAGAGAATGGTAAGTTTGTTTTAGAAGTTCAGGTTGAACATTTGGGCTTTCACATAGCGTGAGCATACTCGGGGGTGTACTCCGTACCACCCTGGTTTATGATACTGCTCCGACGGAGTTAGAAAAGCTCTCCTTTTCGTTCTCAAGAGTCAAGTTCTTAAGTAAAATTTAGCAGTGAATACCAAATAAACGCTAAACGATATCGTCATCCGAGTTTCAGCAGATTGGTGGGGGAGCTGTGTCCCGCCTCCCGCAAAGAGAAGGGCGAGTGCTGGAGGCCTCTTTTGTAGGCCAGGATGTGTTTGGTGACATTCTCATGAACTAAGTATTTCTCGGGCTTGAGTGTTCTGCCACTTTGCAGACACTTCATGGTCACATGTTATTTCTCTGTCCAGTGGACCTGTGGGTGCTGTAGTGAGCCAGGACTCAGACCTCTGCCTTCCTCCCCACCTGACCCAGCTGATCCCTGGCACCATTAAGTACCAGCTGTATGCTGTTGCTATCCTAATTTGTAGCTTCCGCCTACACCTATCCAGAAAACCCCAAATTCTTATATCCAGCTGCCTATTTGACCTGTCTTTTTGAATGTATTGTACTTCTCGTACTTGGCCAAAACAGAATTCTTGATTCTCCACCACCAAACTTCATCCCCAGGCTCACTGTGTGGCATTCGTGTTCACCAGGTAGTCAAGCCACACATACTTTCTGCTTTTCTTTCTCTTACTCCCCATGTGCAAAACATGGCTTCTGCCTCCAGAGTGGATCCTGAATCTGTTCATCTCTCCCAGTTGTCACTGCTGCCACCATAAGTCAGCCTACCTCATCTGGACCTCTGTAGTCACCCACAAACAGATCTCTGCTTCCTTTCTTGTCCTACAGTCTGTTCTCTATCCAGCTGGAGGGGTGATAATCTGAAAAAAAAACTGTCTCGGTGCTTCCTTGTGTATAATTCTTTGGATTCCTGTTGCACTCAAGATTGCAGACTCCCTTCCCAGGATCTCCACACCGTGAGTCTCTTTTGTCAGTTCAGGTGAGGCTGTTACTGCTCCAGGCCACACGAGGTGACACAGTGTCAGTGACTTCAGTTCCTGGCCCATAGGCCTGCTTTCCTTCTTTGTGGTAGGCATCACTTACTGAGGATTTCTGATCATTTACTTGTTTATCTGTCTCCCCTCATTCTCCTTTCTAGAACGTAATATTCTGGAGAACAGGAACCTTGTCTGTGATGTTCGTAGAATCCCAGTCCCTAGAGTACTCGCAGGCACTTCATCTGTATTCAGATATTGGTTGAAAAAAAAAATTGAGTCTTTTTTTTTTTAATTGACATATAATTGATTAACAGTGCTGTGAATCAAGTCTTTTTATTTGGGATGACTTTTCCTTCTCAGCTTAGCACACTCCTAATTTTTCCTGTATTGACTCAGATGCTGTGTACTCTGTGACTTTCTCTACAACCACCTTTTAAGCACTCTGGTGTACCTTGTTCTTTTTTTTCCCCCCAGTGTGCCTTTTTTTGTTTTTGCTTTTTTTTTTACACTTATGATTTATGACCATAATCATATGGGTTTGTGGTGAGGGGGATGATTTTGAATCCCCTAAAACTGTTGGCAAAATTTTTGTCTTACAGATTTCCCTGGATCTGATTCCCCACAGCCTAAGAAACACTTTTGCTATAACCTCTCTATCCCTGCCTGTCAAGCCTCTGGCAACCACCAGTCAACTTTCTGTCTCCATGGATTTAGCTTATTCAGGACATTTCATATAAATGGAATCATACACTATGTGGTCATCTGTGTCTGGCTTCTTAAAAGCCAGTGTTTTCAAGGCCTATGCATGTTGTAGAATGTGTTAGTACTTCATTTTATGTCTGAATAATATTCTGTTGTAGGCATCTACCACATTTTGTTCATCCGTCATTAGTTGATGGAGACTTGGCTTGCTTTTGGCTGTCATGAACAATGCTGCCTTGAACGTTGGTGTACAGGTTTTGCTTGGAAATAACGTTTTCGTTTCTCTTGAGTAAAGTCCTCCCTGTGAAACTGATTGGTCACTTGGTAACTCTGTTTAACTTTTTGAGGAACTGCTGAAATGTTTTCCAATGTGGCTGCACCATTTGCAACAAACTTTTAAGAAACTATACTTGTCAAGTTTCGATATAGTATCGAAGAAGATTATCCATAATTATCTCGAAAAGCCACTAAAAACTCCTCTTTCCAGCTATGTATCTGTGTGAGGTAGATTTTCTTCATAACCTTCGCCCAAACAACCTATTGCAGTAAATTCTATGCAGAGGAAGATGTGAGAATCCAGCTGTTTTCTCTTGAGCTAGACATTAAAAACATTTGCAAAAATGTAAAAACATTTTCTCATCTCACCAAATACGTATATATATATTTTGAAAAATGGGTCCCCACACAAAATGTTGACATGGAATGGGCTCATTATTGTTATTTTTAAACAGGTATTTTAAGAATTTGTTTTAATTTCCAATATGATAAATGTCAATAGCTACAACCCTCACAAGCCCACATATTGAAGTCCTCAGTCGTTTTTAAGAGTATAAGGGGTCCTTGGGACCAGAACCTCAGAGCCCATTCTGACTGATGCCCCTCCAGAGATCTGAGTTGGCTCTTCCTGCTCTGCTCTCTGCTGCAGCTCACGTTGTCCGCCCGCCCACCATGAGCTCAGTGACTTGAGGTGAGTTTGCTCCGTGTTACCTGGTCTCAGGTTGCATCTATAACTTGGAGCTGCGCTTTGGCATGTACTGGCTGGGAAGGGAGGTGGTGGTGATTAGGATTAACTCAGAAGAGGCTGTGAAAAACTCCAGAGCCCCATGTGATCCTTAGCTCTGCTTCAGTGAGACTGTGAACTCAGGTAGCAGATGTGGCCACTTTTTGCCTAGAGAATACTTGATTATTCTCTACTGCTGTGAATTCCTCTTTTCTTCAGTTTTCATGTTAATTAATGCTTTGGGGGATAGTTTAAATTGTAGGGATGGGAGCGCAGGAGACATTAGCCAGCTTGGTGGGGATGCCATCAGGGGAGAGGATTGGGTGCTAGGTGACTTGCACATTGATTTAACAAATGTTTAGTGAATGCCAGCTGCACTCGACACTGTCTGCAAGTTGATGGAGATGTTACAGTGCAGATACCATCTTATTCTCCGAGAGCCTATATTGTGTTAGGGGGTGAGGGGAGGAAATGAATGGCAAATGAACAGAATTATTTCAAGTAATTTATAAAGGAAACAAAACAAGATGCAGAAGTAGAACAGCGAGGTGGGCCTAACTCTTTGGGGCATTTGAGCTGAGATTAGAGAAATCCCAACCCTGGAGTCAAAAGGGTCCTTAGAGGTCCTCTCATGTAAATAACCAGTCTCATACTTGTTCAAGTGGTGTAGTTCCTGAAAGTCTCAGGGCTATTTGTGTAACTCCTTGAAAATATATTAACATCTTTGGCTTTAAAGTAATTAAGTATGTAAATTGGTGCCAAGTTAGACACTGTCTAAAGTGTAATAAATCATAAGAAAAAGTTGCTAATGTTTTTTGTTGTTCTCTTTTTCACTGACCACCAAGGTATATATACCTTTCATAAAGTTTGAGGAGTATGGCACAGGGTAGAGGAGGAAAACAATTATCCTTAATCTCACTAACCAGAGGGATTCACTGATGATATTTGGGCATACTTTCTTTCTTCATTTTTCATATTTTAAAAATATAATTGGGGCATACTGTTTCTTCGCTTAACATTCATGCATTTTTCCCCATCTTTAAAAGCTTTTTTTAAGTTTAATTTTTTATAACTAAAATTTTCCATGTTCAGGCTGTATTTAGCCATTCCACAAATATTAGACATTTGGGATTCCCTCTGGCCTTTGTCCCTTTTTTTTCTTCTCTTTTGAGAATCATGAGCAGATCTTTTAATGACAATGCCTTGTGTTTAAGTGCTTTACTAACATGAGACATTTATCTCATTTGACTCTTATGATAACCCTTGAAAAATAGAACAGTTATTAAAATACTCCTTTTAAAATCAGGTTGAGTAATATACACGAGTAATAAAAATTTCTGTAGCTCCTTGCAGTTTATGAAGAAAGTTCTTGTTTTTGTTTTGTTTTTTGTTTTCTCTTCTTTGTTTTCTCTTTTTTCTCTGTATCCCCGTATAGCCTGTGTGGACTTTGGCTGTGGTTGATTGCACTGATTTCTGTGCATATCTCTGTGTGAGCTGCTCTGGAGGCTCTCTGAGAACAGAGAACCCACCTACCTTTGTCTCCATATCCTTAACACATTGTTAGAACTTGATAACTTTTGAATGAATCTTGAATGAAAAATAGACACACATACACACATATTGGGAAGGTGAGCTTAAAATTGAGACAACCTAATAGGGTAGGTGGCCCAGTTTGGGGAAGTTTCACTTGTCCAGCGAAGGAGTCCCCTCAGTGCCCCTTCACCTCACCCTTGCAAGACTGGACCTTCAGACAAGCGACCATGTGCTAATTCATTACGTTTGCCATGATGTCTTACACAATGTCTTGTATCTTTTCTGGTTGTACAACTCATACCCAATCCTTTTGGCAAGGTCTTGAATAATATTCATGTTTGAAAACAAGTTCAAGAGCTGGGAGAACTGCCTTCCTGTTTAGCAGGAACACAGTTATGTGGAAGAAATCCTTCCAGGATGCACTTGTCCATGAACTCTTGTGTTCTTTCAGAAAGAATAACAGGATAGTTTGAGATTAATGTTAAGAGTACTTTTAATCTTGTCATGAGATCCAATTTACTGTACTTTGACCAGCCTCTTAATAGTCCTTATGGTTGTTTATCTAGTGTAGCGTTTGAAACTCAGTTTAGTTTGCACTATAGCTTGATTATGTCCTTAACTGGTGGGTCCCAGCAGAGCAGTGGAGCAGGAGTTTACATGTAGTTAAGCAGTGTGCACCTACGTGGTTTGTCCCGTATTCCCCAGGCTTCTGCATTTAACTCCTCTCCTTGCCCCAGCTGAGGAATACAGATGTTGTTTTTGTATAACCCATCCTGTTCCTGCTGGTGCCAGTTCTCCTCTATAAAAGAAACAAAAGAGAGGGGGCAGAACAGAAATTAAAGCCAACTTGAAGAACAAGCTTACCTTTATTAAATTAAAGAACAAAATCCAGTACTGGTGCGGCACAGTGTTATTGAAAGGCTGCTAATGTTACAAGTGGCATCTATAACTTGAAATTATTTGGCCCTGTATAGCACTGACTCTACTTCTAATAATAATTCCTACCACAAATTATTCAAGAGAATAAGCAAAAGCTCTACATTTTTATTGCAGTGCTATCTATGATAACAGAAACCTGGGATGGGCTTAACACATTGATCTGTAGAGGATGTGTTTACTAAATTAAGGCACATCAACATGATGGATTATTATAGAGCCTTGAAAATGCGATTATCAAGATAATGTAGGTACTTGAATGGTTTACCATCCAATTAGTGTCAAGAGGAGCTGAATGTGGAGCGTCCTAATTTGTCGTGTAAGTGCTGGGGTCAAAGGCTGGAAGATAATATGCAAAAATAGATATAGCTTTATTTAAGTGATGGGATCATGGACAATTTATGTCTTTCATATTGGTGATCATGGTTTTTTTTAAATAAACTTTTTATTTTGGAAAAATTAGAGGTTTACAGAAAAATTTCAAGGATAGTACAGAGTTCCTGTAGATCCCTCACTCAGTGTCGCCTATCGTTAATGTTTTTTATCATTTTATTTTAAATTAAAAGTGAAACTATTCCAAAAATGATGACAGATGTTACTAACCACCTATATCCCTTCCGTGTTAATGGTTTGTAGTATATCTTTCCATACCTTTATCTCAGCTCTTAAGAACCTGTATGTATGTGTATATTAATATAATTATTATCGTAGTATAATGTGTGATAATATACATGTTATTTGGTAACTTGTTTTTTCACTTGATCTACTATGGACATGCACCAGTGGTCTGCAGCCCTGAGTATTACAATCATCTGGATGCTTTAAAAATCTTGATTCCCATGTCTCATCCACAGAGATTTTTATTCAGACTAAGGTTGGGCTCAGGGATCAGAATTTAAGGTTCTTGTGTAATCCACTGTGCAAGTCAGGTTTGAGGACTACCGCTCTAGATAAATGCAGTCATGTCTAATTATTTTTGATAATAGCCACAGTTGTACCAGTGTTGATCTAGTCATTTCCCTGTGGTTGGTGTTCCGGGTTTTTCTGCCACATCAGCAGTGCTGTGGTGGACATCCTGATGTGTCCTTACTCGTTTCTATAGGACAGGCCTCAAAAATGTGTCTGCTGTGCCAAAGTACATGTGGATATGTACACCTTAAGTATTAAGAACACTTCCCAGATTCCTTTCTTAAAGAAATCTTAGTGACTACAGATCTTTTCCATTGTCTTAAAGTGTAACCTTTGCTATCAGCTTTCAGGGTTAGTCCCTTTTGCTCAGTGGCACAAATGCAGATCATTCTTAATGGTAAAGGCCACAGACCTCAATTAAAATGGTAAAATGGTTAAAGTTTATAAAAAACCTCTCAGTGGGAGTCTTTTATCACTGTTTTGTTTTCCAACAGTAGGCTGAGAATTCAGAAGATGGCTGTTACCTGCTTGGCATGTTTTCTGGCTCTTGGGTACCTTCCTCAGTATACGAAAGGCGATTTGGAAAGCTTGGAGGCTAGGAGAAACGGTCTAAACTCTTGCCTCTAGAGCAACTGCTCACTTTGAGTGACTAGGTAAAGGGCTGGCTGGCATGGGTGTCTTTTGAAAAGAAAGATGTATTCTAAGGGTCACATACTCAGTATTTTTTCATAGAAGAAATTTGCAAGTTGACATGCTTCTTGTCCCTAAAATCAACCTTCTAATGCAGTGTTCCCGTACGTTTACCACTGAAGTACTCCTCACCGCAAATGAAAGTGACCTTGTGCCCTAGATGTGTCTGGGAATTTTCAGAAATGACAGTGGAAAGTTTCTTTGAAGTCTCCTCTTCTATTTTAAAAATGTATTCAGATTTTACATTCTATTACACAGTGTAGTTGTTTCAGTGAAAAAAATGTTAAATAATTTGCCATCAGAAAGAAAGTTCAAAACTCTTTTCCCTCCAATTTTTTTCAGAAAATTAACACTTTTGTACAGGTCTATAATGTGCACTTTATCCAAGGGCCATTTATGTAAGTTTGTCAGTTTTTTTTGTTTTCCTTAAAATTTTTACTATCATGCTTGAAAATTGATCTGTGGTACTGTAGTAGTTTAGCTTTGTGAGTTATTCTATCGTATAAAACTCCATTGCATTGTATACCAAGCCATATTTTTGTTCTTGTTATTTAATTTTTTCTTCTCATTTATGTTTTTTTAATTGAAGTGAATTGAAGTATAGTCAGTTTACAGTGTGTCAATTTCTGATGTACAGCATGTTTCAGTCATACATGTACATACATGTATTCCTTTTCATGTTCTTTTTCATTATAAGTTACTGCAAGATACTGAATAAAGTTCCCTGTGCTATACAGTAGAAACTTGTTTATCTATTTTACATATAGTAGTTAGTATCTGCAGATCTCAAACTCCTAATTTATCTCTTCCCACCCCCTTTCCCTCTGGTAACCATAAGTTTGTTTTCTATGTCTGTGAGTCCATGTCTGTTTTATAAATAAATTCATTTGTGTCATTTTTTTTAGATTCCACATGTAAGTGATATCATATGGTATTTGTCTTTCTGGCTTACTTCACTTAGTATATGATGATCTCCAGGTCCCTCCATGTTGCTAGTTTGCCAATTTTGAAGTGTAATCCTCATTTGGTTACTTCCTCCTATAGGTTTATTTTGCTTTTTTTTGTTTTCTGATGACATTGGCTTAGACTTAGCTCATACCAGGGGAGGCAGGTTCCTTTTGTGCAAGCTTTTTAAAATTGTTTCTGTCCTTTTACTGTAATTTCTATGCAAAATTGGTGAAAATGCAAGAAATGCTAGTTTAACTTTCTCATTTATGGTCTCTTTGTAGGAGGAGAGGGCAGTGAGAGATAGGAATCTCCTCCAGGTTCAAGACCACGATCAGCCCATTCCATGGAAAGTGCAGTTTAACTTGGGCAACAGCAGTCGGCCCAGCAACCAGTGCCGGAACTCCATTCAGGGGAAGCACCTCATCACGGATGAACTAGGTAAGGCTGGCTCCCTTCCTCTGCTGCAATTGATGAAATACACCTGTGCGGCCTATTCATAGGTTTTTAAATAGAGATTTGATATGCTGCCTTTCCCCTTCTTGCCCATTCCAGCATTTCTTACAACTTTGTCTTTTATGTCGTACTCATCAAGGGCCCCCTCAGGATCAGAGTGGGAATGTAATTTGGTGCAACCACTATGGAAAACAGTATGGAGGTTCCTTGAAAAACTGAAAACAGGATTACCATGTGGTTCAGCAATCCCACTTGTGGGCAGAAAAGATAGAAATTCTAATTGGAAAAGATACATGCACCCCAGTGTTCATAGCAGCATGGTTTACAGTAGCCAAGACATGGAAGCAACATAAATGTCCATTGACAGATAACTGAGTAAAGAAGCCATGATATATTTATACAATGGAATACTACTCAGCCATGAAAAAATAATAAAAGAATGCCATTTGCAGCAACATGGATGGACCTAGAGTATATCACACTAAGTGAAGTAAGTCAGAGAAAGACAAATATCATATGATATCACTTATATGTGGAACATTTTAAAAAATATGACAGAAATGAATTTATTTACAAAACAGAAACAGACTCACAGACATAGAAAACAAACTTACGGTTACCAAAGGGGAAAGGCAGATGGAGGAGGGATAAATTAGGAGTATAGGATTAACAAATGCACACACTATTCTATATAAAATAGGTAGGCAACAAGGATTTATTATATAACCCAGGGAACTGTATTTAATACCTTGCAATAATCTATTAAGGAAAACAGTCTGAAAAAGGTTCCCCTCAACATCAGAGAAGTAGGTTTGATCATTGTAACTCTGAAGTTTCTGGTGCCTATAACTTACAGTTTTAGCATTTTATCATACATCAGCTACTGGGCTGCTTGCTTCCTGCCAGTCTCTTCCCAGCCCCAGTATTTTCACATCTTGCCAATCTTTTCTTCTCATCTTGATGGTGAACTCTATAGCATAATCAGTTTTCCTGCATGGTGACCTGAGTCATATCCACAGTGTTGGTATTTAGGAAATGAATATGCTTGTTGACTGACTGACTGCACAATCTCAAATGAATTATAAACACATTCAAAATGTGTTACTGTTACAATTAGAACATCAGTCTGTTTCTTTTTGTTATATTCGCTAGTTTTGTTTTTTTAGATCCACATGTAAGTGCTATTATATGATATCAAAGTATTTGTCTTTCTCTTTCTGGCTTATTTTACTAAGCATAATACCCTCCAAATACATCCATGTTGTTGCAAATGGCAAAATTTCATTCTTTTTTATAGAGGTAGAGGACAAAGAGGTAAAAACTACTATGTATAAAATAAATAAGCTACAAGGATATATTGTATAGCACAGGAAATATAGTCAGTATTTTATAATTATAAATGGAATATAACCTCAAAATCGTGAGTCGCTGTGTTGTCACCTGAAATTTATATAATATTGTAAATCAGCTCTATCTCAATTAAGAAAAAAAAAAACAGTCTCTTTGACTTAGTGCTTTCTTCCAGAGTTTTCTCGCTTTCGTTTTGTCTGTATGAAAGTGTGTAGGAAGTGCAGCGTGAGGCGTTTGGATCAGATAACTGCTGGACCTTACTATTAAGACTGGCTCGGTCCCCCAAGGAGAGACTCCCACTAATGCTCAGCCTGCATTAATGTAGCTCTCACTGTATGCTGGGCACTGGGTAAAAACTCTCCTTGAACAACATCTCATTTGATTTTTGCAGCAGACCTGTGAGCTGTAGGTGTTGCTGCCCTCACTTTATAGGTGAAGACACAGGCGCCAAGTGGTTCAGGAACATGCCCAAGATGGCAGTGGCTCTTTAATAAACCATAAGTGGGATACTGTTATCACACCACAAGAGTAACACTTTTCCTTAATGTCAGCTATTCAAATGGTGATCAGAGTTCCCTGATTGTTTTACAGATTGTTTTTCTTTTTTCAGCTGGTGGTTTGCAAATAATATGGTTTGTTTGCAAGAGTACATTTTACTCTCTCTCAGAGAGTCTCAGAACAAGTGGATTATGACCATGACAATACTGAAATTGATACAGGTAACCTTGAATTAGAATCTTCATTGCTACATAATGAAACCCAACAAAATGAAGACACGTGCTATCTTTAAAATGAAACTATAGCGCGTTGTAATTTTAAAAAAAAATTTGCATCCCCAGCGAAATAATTAAAAAGAAAAAAAAACTTTTCCCAAACGATCTCAAAGGCATCAGAGCAGATGAGATTATTTGCGGTTGAAGGCAGGAACCAGGAAAACCACCCACCTAGGTTAGAAGAGCTGTAAAATTTTGCACAAAAATACAGTGGCGACTCAGCAGTGCAAAGCTCTGTTTTTAAGATCATCCTGATAAAGCAGATAATACTGTGAATAACTTTTTTTTTTTTTTTTAAACAGAATAAAGTTCAGTGAAAGGAAGTTACTTCCACAAGATGACACAGCTAGTCAGTCAGTGGGCAGACCTAGGACTAAGACTGGGACTGAACTTGGAGTTCAGTGCTTGATTTCTTACAGACTTTTGTTTGTATGATAGAAAACATGAAACCTTATGCCTTGACTTTAAAATTTACTATTGGGTTATGAATGGCAATTTGTCTTTTTCTTTTGTAGCTAACAAAAGAATTTCCCCCTGATTAATTCAAGTGAGACAGAGACTCTCAAACTTAAGTAAAAAGTTCCAAGAACCAATCAAAAAATCTGAGAACCATAGGGTTGTTTTTGGGTTTTTTTTGACCTCTAGGTATGTGGGAGAGGAGGTAAGCAGTGTAATAAAGAAAACTTGGAGAAATTTTTGCCTTTTTGCAAGCAGATGTCACCATCACAAATATTGCCAGGGTGACATGTTATTAAATAAACCAATTAGAATTACAAACTTTTGAAAAGTTACAAGTCAGTTTCCTAGTCAATGGCAGCTCACTCGAGGTTGTGATCTCATAGGACTCCTTGTTGGAAATAATGTTTGCAGGAGTAATTTTTGATGCAGAAGGAGAAATCTTGATGAACTTTTCTTTCACCAGAAGTTAGAAAAACCTGTGGTTTCAAGGCTAAATACTGGCAGTTTGTACTGGGGAAGAACAGAAGGCCTGAAATGCTGACAGTTATGATATGGAAAAGAGAAAAGGGCAAAAAGGTAAATTCAACGAGTGGAGTTTAGATCACATAATATTTTACATCTTCCTGACACAGAGATAATGTGACAAGATGATCCCAGGTAACTGGAATCTGGTTCTCCCAGGCCTGTTTCCCCAGTGCGAAGAGAGGCCCCTTCCGCTCTCTCCCACTGTTGTGCTGGTGCCTCCTGCTTTTGCACAGACTTTGTTTTCCAGACTAGTTTCTGAAAACAACCTCATGCTTCACCAGGTCTCATTCTCTGAGGATTAGGAAGCTGGGGCATTTGGAATGGAATGAAGTGAGGAACAGCTGCTCTGCACCTGTGGGCCTGTGCGTGCACCTGTGGGTCTGTGTGTGCACCTGGCAGTGTCCCAGGGGCCAAGTGGTGTCCCTCGTGGACTTATTCCTACATTTTTCCTACTCCCAGAAGGATGTAGAGAAATGTCTCTTTAGCAGCTCTGAACAATAAATTTAGCTTTTGTGAGCAGATTCTTTACTTACAGTTGAGCATGAGTGAGTGAACTGGGTTGAAGGAGGATGAGGATTTATGAGAGATGGAGGGAGTTAGGAGGATTTTTCTTCCTTGGGTGTTAGAGTACTTGCGTTCCCTAGTGCTGAGGGTTAACTGAATCTCTGACATGTATACTTATAGCCTGAGTCCGTTTTTAAAGGTTAGGTGTGACTACTTGTTCTTAAAAAAATATCCTTCAAACTACTAAGTAACTGGCAAGCACTTAAAAGGTATTAAATGTAAAGAGTATGTGTGGAGTTGTGGTGGGTTTTTTGGGTTTTGTTTTTGTTTTTTAATAATCTAGAAGGATCTTGCTTTCAGGAATGAACGCCTTGGTTTTTTCCGCTTTTCAGATTTTTGTTTGAAAGAGAATGTTTTTCAAGCATAGACGAAAAAATTGGCCTGCATAGGTTAGATCAGGAAACAGGCAACGTGATGATTAAATCAAACACACGGCAGCAGACTAAAAGGTCTTTGATAGATTGGGATGCATAACCTACATGTAAAACAGGAGTCCATGTTTTCTGTAAACTGCCTCTCGTAGGAAGCAAGCTCTGATCACACTGTGCCTGATTCCTGGCCCTGTGGTCCTTAGGATGCCCTGTCTCCGGACTCCGTCTCTCTGTTCTTTGTGTGCAGGACTTTGATTGCTGCTTCGTGATTGCCCCTGGTGGACAGGTGGGAGGACTGCTGGGTTTATACTCAGGCTAGTTTCTGACTTTCAGGTTACGTGTGTGAAAGGAAGGATTTGCTGGTGAATGGCTGCTGTAACGTCCACGTCCCTGGCACAAAGCAGTACTGCTGTGATGGCTGCTTGTCCAACGGCTGCTGCGGCGCCTACGAGTACTGCGTGTCCTGCTGCCTGCAGCCCAGCAAGGTACCAGAGGTGCTCCTGGCTCCCCATCTCCTTTGTTCTCTCTGCGTTCACTTCACAATGAGGACTAGATCTTCATGTGAGATTCTTTTGGAAGTAGAACTTAGAAGGGAGCTTTGTAGGTGTCAGAAATGGCTGCTGTGAGGTAGCCTTTGTCTGCCAGGAAAGGAAGTGGTTCCCGGTTACTCCAGTGGTACTTTGGCAGAATGAGCCATTGTTTTGCTAGTAAGATGTCTAATGAATGAGACACCAGCCCTCCTGCTCACTTGAGCCTCCCTCTCTCTTTCTCTACCTCTCCCCCTTCTTCCCCCCTCCCCTTCCCTGTATCAGCAGTCTCTTAGTTTAGGAGAAATTTCCAAGGTTACCTTGTGCTGCTGAGTCTGGAATTTATTACAGGTACTAACTTTTGTTTCCATAGCAACTTCTCCTGGAGCGCTTCCTCAACCGGGCAGCCGTGGCGTTCCAGAACCTCTTCATGGCAGTTGAAGATCACTTTGAATTATGTTTGGCTAAATGCAGAACCTCATCCCAGGTCAGGAGCTGTGATGCCTCTAGCTGGGGGATGTGTAGGTAGGGGTCAGAGTCTAGAAGAAAACTCAAAAATATGCACTGGGGGCCTTCGGTGGGGTGATGATGGAGACGAGATTTAAATGGAACTGTATGGCGCTTTGGTGGAATGATTGTACAGTCATCCCTTGGTATCCGTGGGTGATTGGTTCTGAGACCTCATCTCCGAATGTTCAAATCCCTTATGTAAAATGGCATAATACTTGCATATAACCTACTACATACATCCTCCAGGATGCTTTAAATCATCTCTATAGATTACATATAACAATACAATGTAAATGCTGTGTTTTGCTTTTTGGAACTTTCTGGTTATACTTCTGATCCTTAGCTGGTTGAATCCACAGATGGCAGAACCCATGGGTATGGAGGACTGCCTGTATTTAGAATGTAAGTGTGAGATTTGTACAAGTTAGGGATGTAAAATATTTATATTAAGTCAAGGTCTGACCACCTTACATCTCCACTGTTTGATTAGCTTGTCTACATTTTGAGTGGAAGCTTGAAATTATTTTCACCTCTGGAGTCTTAATAGTCGAATTCCTGAGAGAAGTTCTCTCCACTATCTTTGACTGAAATTTGACTAAGGCTTTCCAGCAACCACTCGTTCAGAGTGGGTGGTAATTTATTCTGGGATAGAGTTGCAGTTTATTTTAGGATTCAAGGGGATGGGGCAGGTGGGTGTTGAAAAACTCGGGTAAATTTGTAGCTCTCAACTCTTTTTAGCATGTTGTCATTAAATGCTTGGCTCTTTGGGCACTAAACATGGCACCGGCACCAGCTGCTGAAAGCGTGTGAACGTCTTTGTCTTTCCATCACTCTGCGTCCTCTGCTCTCAGCTTCTGTAATCGGTCAGTTGTTGGAGCTCCCTCTGTAAAATCACCAGACGTGTTTGTTATACAGGCGTCCATTCATGGTGTCTCCAAGATTGTACTGGCTCCGTCTGAGATAACTGACTCATTTGTCATTGTCTGGAACTCTTGCATCCTTTGCCAGACTTCTGTATGTAGTCCACCTTTTGATTTTATGCTGTTCTTTTTGTCTCTGGTCTGCTCTGAGAGCATTCAGCATGCTTGGGTAGATGTTTCAGGGATTATAATGAGCATTTGAAAACATGAAGAAATTCCTGATGGTCTTGTTTTGCTGGAGGAGCTTTCCATTTGAATGGGTTTTAAAGGAAATGTGGAGGAAGGCTGAACACATGATTCATTCTGATTCAGGCTCTCTCCCATTCTGAGAAATACTAGAATAGGCCAAGTGTTTTCTTTCCTTAACTGATAAAACCCAGGATATTTCCAAACTTGAGTGAAGGTGCTAAACTTTCTGACTTTGTCTTTTCATTGTAAAGAGAAATTTCCCAGTTGCCAGTTTGCCTTTATAACAGTGTCCCAAGACAGACAAGATTTGGCTGCATGGTCTGTAAACTGGATTAATACTTACAGTTTAGATGTTTAGCCTTGGTCTTAGGCTAATTAATGGTTTTAGGCTAATCTAGATTAGCCAAAAACTCAAGTTGCTTGTATGAAAACAAATTGCTGAAAAATTAGCCATTGAGGATGATTGTCTGTGTTAAATCCCACTTTGAGTCTGCTTAGCCAAACGAGGCTTGTGTGGTACTGTGGGATTTGGCTTGTATATCATCCCTTAGGTACATAAAACTTGACGAAAGCGATTTGAGGTGCGTCTCCTTCGCCTCTGCAGGAGAATTCCTCTGAAGCTGTTAGATCCTGTTGGATCTTAATCTGACTTAAAATAATTTGAGAAAAATTCATTGTCTCGAGTTGTCCCAGTCATGGCCAGGTTGTTCCAAAAACTCACTAGTGTGCATGAAAAGAAATGGTTATGCAGTGACTGTGTCCATTTCATGCCCTTCATTGACATTCTGTGATGAGCATCCACCTCTGTTCCAGGAAGTGCCTTGGAACCTTTTGGTGACATTTGGAGGAGACGGACTTGCCCGGCTCCCACAAGGAATGTCTGATGGCCGCTGCCCTGCTCGCTCTCACCACGCTCTTCTCTCCCCTTTTGCCAACAGAGCGTGCAGCACGAGAACACCTATAGGGATCCCGTAGCAAAGTACTGCTACGGAGAGAGCCCGCCTGAGCTCTTCCCCGCATAACGGTGGGGGGACTCGACCCGCCAGCCAGGATGCGCTGCTCAAGAACTTGCAGCCTGAAGCCCCTCACTAGTGGTGGGGAGAAGACTTGACCTTGACCACTTCTTGTGTTGTGCTCTTTGGCTTCACTCGGCCGCCAGGTTTACCAGATGGACTTGTCCTGTGACGCATTTGGAAAACGTCAGCAGTTCACATTCAAGACAAGACTGTGGGCCACCTGGCGGAGGCATCAGTGCTCTGGGTGCCTCTGCCATTGCGGCTGCTTGGGGACCTGTGGGTCCCCACGTTTGTTCTCCCTGGGCCCCTCGCTGTAAAGTTATTTATTGGATTTCTTTGGAGTTGTGGGAAAATTCTAGTATTTCCTATAGGAAACGTGCCTCACCTTGAGAATTGAATACATTCAAGGATGTTATTGTTGCTGATGTCCTCATTTTCTTGTGTTCTTGGGTTTCATGAGTGAAATTGTCCCTTCACCCAGATAAAATGTATAGCCTCTTAGAACATGCATGTTCCCTCAAGGTGGTTTATTTTTTATTTTTATTTTAACAGCATCCTCAGGAGTGGGCCCGGAATACGGTGTTCTAAAAACTCAGATGCTGTTCCGTTCTCATCCTGTGTCAGCTTCCTAGCAGCTGGCACCATGTGCTTTCAGGTTTTTTTTCCAGTGGTATTTGGATATGCTTGTTTACCTATGTGCACGCACCATTTTAACCAGAAATTCTGCCTTGTTGTCCTGGGCGGTTTTGTTTTCATTTCTTACACCACTATTGAAGTGACTGGTCTGCTCAGCGGTGGTACAGCGGAAGCCTTGGAAAGTCACCTGCAAGACAGCCTCCTCTCCTCTCCTGTCATGGAATCCTACCTTAAGGCATTTCCTAAGTGGAGATACGTCTCACAACGGACTGTAAGTGGTCCTCCTTTATTGCTTTCTGCTTCTGGAAATGTAACAGGTACAGACATTTGATTTCCCTATGGTTTACTAAGAAGAACAAAACCCACGTTACTCTCAAGGTGCTATTAAAAGACTCACATCAACCTTCAGTGGAGCTGGACACACAGGCTGCTGGTCCATATGCTCGAAGCGCTTCTGTGCTTTTGGTGTGACACCAGCCCTTCCTGGTCATGGCTGAGGCATCATACCCCTTGGGTAGTATGACTCTTTGCTCTCAGGAATTGATGCACACGTCTTTACCGGAGCCCCTGACTAACCCCAGGATCAGGCAAGGTCTTGGTCATTTTTTCGGTTGTTCAGCTTTTGACCTTGGAGCAGGGCGCAAGTTTTACAGTCAACTTCCAGCGCTTTTATTTCGGTGGAGATTTTTCTTTGGGCCATGTTTGCTGTTCTGTATATTTCTGCAGTCTGTATAGTGGAAATTTCCCTAAACTTTCGGAACCGTTACTACTTCTTTTTTTAAACTTTTTTTTTAAATTTTTTTAATTGTTTTGTCCAACTACTCAAAAATGTTTTAATTAATTTTTTAATCTTTTTTGGGAGGAGGTAATTAAGTTGTTCATTTTTTAAATAGAGGTATTGGGTATTGAACCGAGGCCCTCAGGCACGCTAAGCATGTACTCTACCACTGAGCTATACCCTCGCCCCCTCCTCCCACTACTTCTTACACTTATCTTCCTAAAGTAGTTTGTCCCCCTAAATCAGCTATTCTTAGAGGGTGAACTATCTGGCAGTTATTTTTTAATGTTAGATCCCAGGAAATCTACTCAATTTGCATCGGGCTTTTCAGATTCTGTGGGTCTTCACCAGTGCTCAGTCAGACTTTGTATGTGAAAGTAATGGGCACATCTGGGTGTTTCACTATCTCATTCCTTTTGGTAACTCAGTCTGTCTTCTGGTGGTTGTCACTGACCAGCCTCTCCTTGGAGCTTATTTGAATTTTTGAGCAATAACGTAGAATTACTGTGAAAACAGTTGACATCAAAGGTCAGCCGTGCATTTGAATATTGGCTAGCACAATTTGCATTTTCACTGCTTTTACAGTCTCTATAACTTAGGTAGAGAATTAAGCCTTGCTTGTTCCCACTCCGTAGATGGGGAAATAGTGAGAATGAAGTGACTTCCTGGGGTCCCCACTGAGATTTCATGACGGACCCAAAACAAGAGCTTCATGTCTGGCTCCGGTTCCACTGTCCTCCTCACCACCCCTTGCCAGCTCCAGTGCTGACTCAACTGTAAACACTCCCGTGAGGGCGTGTGGCTTTGGACCAGGAGAGGGGAGAGGTGGTATAAGTAGCCAAACTGGGTTGATAATACAAAGGGCATTTTCACTTGGCCCTAGAGCATGTTTTTTTTTGTACTTAAGTCAATTAAGAGGTGTGTTCACTGTTCTGGAAACTTAACGGTACTGCAGACTCTGTAAGGAAGCCACCTAAAGACCTGGAACGTCATGGGCATCCCCAGGCTTCCAGGCCAAGAGCCCTCCCTGATCCCCTCTCTGGTTTGTTTCTGGTTCCCTTGACCAAAGGTTTCTAGAATTAGGGACCTTGCATTAGTTCTGTATGCCTAGAGCTCAGCAAAGTGTGTGATACACATTAGGGTTTTAGGAAGAGATCAAAGAAGGGATGGAAACACCTTCAGTTCAGAAAAAAATTTTTTTTTAATCCCAAGTGTTTAGGGCTAAAGGTAATTGGGTAATTCAAAGCATTTCCCATGATTCTGAATCTTAATTGCCATGCTCATTGCTGGAGCAATAAAGATAAGATAGGTCCTAACAGGGAAAGAAACATTCTGTAGAAAAGGGCCCTGAGATGAGCATGGTCAAAGGGTGGATACCTGCCTCCATGGCACCTGGGATGTGGGGTGGCCTGGATCCTGTGGCATTGGAGCTGACTTTGAAGGGCAAGCTTGGCAAGCTCTTGGAAAAGCAGGAGGTAGGATTTTAGAGCAGGGTTTGCAGCTTTCAGCCTGCTCCTAGAGCTGACTTGAAGGCCTGCTGGGGAGTGCCTAGGTGGGTGAGCCTGCAGAGGCACTGTGGGGGAGCTGCGTGCAGGTTCCGGGCAAGCTGTTCCCATCGTTGGGGATTGTAAGTGGGCAGAGATGTTGCTTATTTGGCCTGTTCTTTACAGGCAGGAGAGAATTCTACCTAAGGTGGACTAACGCATGGCCTTGGGCAGTTTCCTTTCCTCTTCTGAGTCCCAGGCCCTGCTCTGTAACATGGGATCACATCTGCTCCTGTGGGGTTGTTGTGAGGTGTCAGAGTGAGTGAGGGCCCAGTGCTGGGCAGGAGGTCGTGTCCGCAGCCCAGCGGGGGCCTAACATCAGGTAGTTGGCAGGGTGGGGATGGGTGGGCCCCTCTGGTGGGAGGGTGGCAACTACAGAGCTCTTGGTATTATTTTTATTACTATTTCTAGAAGAAATCATGCTAAAGATTTAAAAAATGCAGGTAATTCAGAAGTACATCAAGATGAAAATAATAACTGAAATCACACAACCTAGAGATCAGCCTCAGACATTTTTTCCCCCCTCATGATTTTCTAGACAGAAATGAGAATTTTTTCCTCTTGAAAACAGTCCTCTGGTGGATGTCTTTCTATGTTACACATACGCCTATCTAATAATTTTAATGACCACATGGTGTCAATTTCATGACATTAATGTTATTCATCCCTTGCTGAGGACATTTAGCTTACTACTTTTTTTTTTGGCCACTACAAATAATGTACTGAGATTTGCTTTCATGTGCACATTTGTATGTTTATCTCAGAACTATTTTCAGTTTGTACTCCCACCTGAAGTTTGTGGGAGTGTCTCTTGCCACATCCCTGAGAACCCCGTGTTATCATTTTTCAACTCTTTGCTAATGGATCTCAATGTTATACTTGATATTTACTTAATTTCTAGTGAGATGAACCCCTTCCCATGTTTTGACTGGCCATTTATCTTTCAGATGTGGTGAAGTGCTGTTTGTGACCTTGGCTGGTTTTTCTCTTCATCTTTTTCTTACAGAACAGCCTTCACTGAAGGAGGCCTTAAACCCCTCTTGTCTTCCTCAGGCCTGCATTACTTAGAAGCAAGTGGCTTATGTATTAACAAACTAACTTTTCCAGTTAATCTAGGACGGGGAACAGGGGCAGTTTTGCCCCCAGGGAGTAGTTGGCAACATCTGAGACATTTTTGTCACAACTGAGAGAGGGTGTAGTACAGGTGGTGGGCAGAGACCAGGGCTGCTGCTGAACACCCTGTGGTGCACGGGGCAGCCCCCACTACACAGCAGCATCTAGCTTCAAACATTAGCAGTGCTGAGGTGGAGAGGCCCTACCCTCGGGTCACATTTCCCCCTTCAGTTATATAGAAAAACTGCCAGGAGCTGAGAGCCGACTTTATTATATCCCTGCCCTTGCTTTCTGCCGTGCCCAAGTGCTGCTGATTAAATTACCCTGAAATCCCACAGGGCCTGCTGCTTCCTCGCAGGTCTCTACCAGCCCAGTGCTGTCTCCAGGAGTGGCTTCATTACTCTGCTGCAGCGTCCCTCGTGCGCCGACACAGTCCAAGTTCAGACACCCTCCTGTCTGCAGAACGACCCACAGGTTTACAAACAGCCCCCTCCCCACCCGGCAGATCGGCTCTCCCCAGGCCCTACAGCAGCTCTCTGCACAGAATGACTTTGTGGGTCGGGGGAGGAGAAATGTCACTACAGATTACATTTGGAAAGCTAGTCACTCTACTATAAAAAGGTACCACATAAGTAAATAGTAATAATTAAAAAAAAAAAGTAGCTGGTGGGATGATGAGAGTTCTTTCCTACACAGCACTTTTCCCGATGGCGGCATCAGTGCACTGCCCTCCAGGCCCTTTTCCTGTTCGGATTCTTCTAGCATAGGTTGTCCTCATGGTCTGAGGACAGTTTTGGGTCCAGGATCCCTGTTTTTGCTCAGTCACATGTCTGCGACGTTTCGCGTCCAGGCCGCTTTCACAGACACGGAGAGGAACAGGTGACCCTGCGGACGGTGAGCGAACAGCGGGAGTCGTGCCTGCCGGCCCCGCAGACCCTCGCCCCTTATCTTCATGCTTGTGCACAGCTCGCCTCGTGTCTGCTGTCAGAGCTGAACTGCTGGACTTGTTACATACAGAAGTACAGCCTTCAGTATTACCATAAAGAAACAAAACAACTGGCCAATTACACCCATGGGCCAAGCAGTCAATCACACGTTTGGACAGGGGTCCAGCTGTACTGTTTCTCAGGACTGTGCGTTCTGTGGACCCAGAGGAACCAAAACACATCACTGCTAGAAATGCATTATTTGTAAGTGGGTACTTCCAGAGTTTTTGGTAGGGTCAATAGCTCCTCCAGTCTTTGAACTTTTTAAATTCGTAAGTTTTTTATGCAGCATAGAGTAGGCAAGCTCGGGTCAGCTTGCATCCAGATTACCACAAAATCAAAAGTGTTCGCTAAAAGAGAAAAGTGGTGTTGCCAGTGAAATTCAAGATTTCAGACCGTGTTGGCCACATGTCACTATTAACACACACTCCTTAGTAACAGCAGTCTGAGCTGTGAGTAGCATCCTAATTTTATTGACAAGAACACAGGCGTTAGTCACTTTGAGTAAATTAACCTCTTTTGGCTTTGGTTTTCCTCATTTGTCAGAGGAGGGTGATCGCTGAGGTATCTTGCAGATCCAAAATTCTGATTTTTGTCTTACAGCAAGGCCAGGGCCTAGCAGCTTGGCGTTGGCTTTGATTCTCACAGGGAGTGGAAACCAGCCATCCGGAGCCTGTTTTCCTCAACCCAGGGCTTCCCCTTCTCTCTTGAGGGTTTCAACTGGGGCTCCCTGTTTTCTGCCTCTTTCTCCTCAAATTTTAGATAGACACTGTATTCTCTGCTGGGACCAACTTATCTTGTACTGCTACTCTGCACCTGTGAAGACAGCTGCTGTGGTTTCCATCATAAAAACAGCTGCCTTTTGGCAGGGAGGCATGGAACTGGACTGTGTGGCTGTACCTAACAGTGCTAAGTTATTTAGGCCTGCTTGACCCGAGATACTCAGAGCATCTTGGAATTCCCGTTAAGGGCTTCTGCAGTCATCGCTCAGTAAAAGGTTTTCATGGCATTTCTTTTGTGATTGCTAGGCAGAAACCTGACAATGTAGAAAATTACATTTTAAAGTGTATGAAATTACAAAGAAATTAAATTGTGCCAAAGTAGATTCCTATCCTCCCAAAGATAACCACTAATGAAAGTTTCACTGTAAAGTTTTGCCTGTATTTTGCACATAAACATGTATTTTCCATTAGTACATAAATGGAAGTATAATCCTGCTGTACATATTATTTAAGAATAAACAGCTTTTCCGTTAGGTGACCTCTAAAAATGGTTCGCTATTCACTTGACCCAGAAAATCCCACAAAGTCATGCAAATCAAGAGGTTCATACCTTTATGTTCACTTTAAGAACACTCGTGAATACTGCCCATGCCATTAAGGGTATGCATATCCGAAAAGCCACCAAGTATCTGAAGGATGTCACGTCACAGAAGCAGTGTGTGCCGTTCCGTCGTTACAGTGGTGGAGCTAGTAGGTGTGCCCAGGCAGAACAGTGGGGCTGGATGCAGGGTCGATGGCCCAAAAAGAGGGCTGAATTTTTACTGCACATGCTCAAAAACACAGAGAGTAATGCTGAACGTAAGGGCTTAGATGTAGATTCTCTGGTCACTGAGCACATCCAGGTGGACAAAGCTTCCAAGATGCGACACAGGACTTACAGAGCTCATGGTCAGATCGACCCTTACACAAGCTCTCCCTGCCGCGTGGAGATGATACCTGCTGAAAAAGAGCAGGTTGTTCCTAAACCAGAAGAGGAGTTTGCACAGAAGAAAAAGATACCCTAGAAGAAACTGAGGAAACAAAAATTTATGGCCTGGAAATAAATTCAGCAAAAAATAAACGCAAATTAAAGTATAAACAGACAAGTAAACAGATCCTGTTAGATTGACTTGACCCAATTATAGCAAATTCATTTCCAGAGCAGAGAAAGTGTACATTTTATTTGAATCATCTGGCCTCTTAACTAAAGCCTGGGTAGGGTTGAGAGCCCGTTTAGAACTGCACACAAGTTTGGCCTTGCGTTTCTGCATCCCTTTTCCTTGTCTGGTTTTTACAGTAGAGAAACAAATCTTTGTGTTCCTCATGACTAAGTTAATAGGCATTGTACCTTGGCCGGAGTTGACCTGCATGAAGCATGCAGAGGACAAAGCCAATCGCAAGAGACTCCCACTTTCTTGAGGGAGCTAAGAGGAAAAGATGGGGAACCCTGCTTACAATATCCCATGCAGGCCATCCACTTCAGTGATTCATTAAATACAGAAATTTAAAATATATATATATATAAAACGACTGGGAAGGACACGTGGAGACTGGATGTCTGGTGCAGGGAAAGGATGATCTGAGCTCAGAGCAGCCACGTTCCGCCCAATGCCAGCTCTGCTTTGTCAGATGTCTGGTCCACCTGATGGTTTTTGAGGGCATGAGGGATGTCAGTTTCTGAGGATTCTCACAGCTGCTCCATGGGGTGCTGTTTGGAGCTGGAATCTTCTGTGCTCCCCTCCACAGTCTCGGAGGCCCAGAGTCCCCCACACACAACACTGGACTCAGTTTCTCCAGGGAGGGTTTCATCTGGGCAGTAGTCCAGGGCGTGCCCCAAGAGCTCAGCCCCTGGCACCCGCACCCTTCCTGAGCTTTGTCTGCAGCCTGCTAAGTGCCAGCTTGGAAGCCCGAGATAAATAGTCTTGCAGCAGCTTAGCAGTCGGCTGGGCTCATTTATTTGACACAAATAAGCTCATTGACCTGATTTAGCGCAGGGAGGAACCACGGAGTCCAGTCCAATGTGATCTTAAAGCCCTGTCTTTTCACCGCAGCCTTTTCGGACTTTCAAGGACAGACGCGATTTAAACGATGATGCTCGTGGGCGCTATGTCAAAGGCAGGAGAGGGGAGAGAGAATGGAGAGATGGGAAGAAGAGGAAGGGGAGAGAAGTATGAGCTGCTGGTGGTACGAAAACCAACAGTTGCTCTCTGTGCCACTTGGTGGCACCAATTCCATAGGTTTTCTGTGCTCAGCATAATTCCTGTCAGGAGACCGTGGGGCCCGTGCCTTTGCGGGCTCCCTCTCTGCAAGACAATGAAGCTGTTTCTGCGGACGGACGGAGAACCATCTGGTGGTGATGGTTCTTTCCCGGCACCTGTCGATTGATTCTGTGCTCAGGGACTCAGGGGAGTCTCCTTTGCAGGGAGAGGGAAATAGGTCTGCTGCTGGTGCTGTCAAAGACCTGAGGCTTAACTCAGTGTGCGTGACAGCCCCCTCCTTCCTCCTGCTCTCCCATTCACCAAGGCAGAACATAGGACAGTCTCTGGAGGACTCCTGCCCAGATGGAAAACATTTGGAAAGTGCTCACAATGTACCATCCTGCACACCCGTCATCACTTTCACACGGCACCACCTTCCGAGGCAGGTGTTCTTATCTTCATTTTAAGAGGATTTAACCTGATGCTCAGGCTAAATTTTGCTCCAGGTTTTACCGTCAGGTGGTGGAGCCATGTGCCAGCCTCAGAGCCCTTGAAGGCGCCTGTGAGCCCAGCCTCGGCCTGTTGTGATAGCAGCGACTGTCTTCCCATCATTTCTGGTGCGAAAGGCTTCTTATTTAAATTCTAACAACCACCCTTACAAGGCTAGTAGGTCTTTTTATCCTCAGTCTAAGGAAATAAAGTCAGAAGTTAATTTCTTTGCATAGGGAAATGCTATCAGGATAGTGATTGAACCCAGATCTTTTTTTGCTCTTGGACCTGTGCTTTTATCCCCTGTGATGTAGTAAGTGCCACACTGGGCTCTGAGCACTGAGGAGGGGGTCCTAGAAGGAGGCGGGGTTATCTGTTCCGAAGCTTGCTGTTTGGCCCTGGGTTTGGATCATCCTTGATTTAAGCGAAATGTTTCACCTTTTCACTGCTTGTCCTTCCAGGAAGGGTTTTTGAAGAATGCCCTGGAAGGTAAACTTAGCCTTTCAGCACAGCCCTGGTGAGAAGGCTTTATCTTAACATTGTTTTTAACACCAAGCAGAGTCCTTATAATGAGCTGAATGGTTCCCTCCCACTGCCCCCAAAATCTGCATGCTGAAGTCCCGACCTCCCAGTGCACAGAATGTAGCATATTTAGAGAGAAAGTCTTTGAAGAGGTGAGGCCTTGAGAGTGGCTTCTAATCCAATAGGGCTGTGTCCTTATAAAAAGAGGGAGCAAACCAGGGCTTCAAGAAGGCCGCCGTCTGCAAGCTGAGGGGAGCCTCAGGAGAAACAAGCCTACTGACACCTTGATCTTGGACTTCAGCCTCCAGAACTGCGAGAGAATAAACTGTCGTTTGAGCTCCCGGGTCTGTGGTATTTCTGTGACGGCAGCTGCACTGGCTGATACAGCCCTTGAAGGAAGCGCTGCTGAGTTGATACGTAAACCCAAAGGACAGCAGGGGCAGGGGAAGCACTGAGTTGTGCTGCTGGAGTTCTTCCTGGCTCTAGGGTGTCTCCTCTTTTCTGGGCCTGTTTGCCCATCTGCGACAGTGTACACGGGAGTGTGCACCAGGTTCCTTCCAGCCCTGGCCTTCTGGGATTCTAGCCGGTAGCTACTAGACCCGGAGAGGGCTGCTTTGCCTCCCGGGGGATGTGTGAGGAGTTTTGGTTGTCATAACGTGTGTGTGGAGGGGCTGCTGGCCTCTCGTTGAGGCCCCGGATGCGGCTCAGCATCTTAGAGTGCACTGCAGATGCCCCGCACGTCCCCCAGGGTTATCCAGCCTGTGTCAGCAGTGCCGAGGTGGAGAAACCCTGGGTTACACTTTGTTGCCCCTTGAATGGTGATGACACGGAATTGCCGGCCCCAGTGGTTCCTTTAGCAGGTACTTACTTGGCACGTGCTGTGTGCCCGGCTCTCTGCTGGGGAGCGTACAGACTGGAAGACAGCCTCCTGGAATTTAAAATCGAGTTGATCCTGAGCCTCAGGTTGTGGCAACTGTGGTACCTAATCACATCCTGAGGTGTTGATGCTGCCATCCCCCTGAGGATAAACTGTCAGTTTGGGTTTCCAGAGAAAGTCTTTTATGCCTGGACAGCACAGACACCATTTATTTAGTCCTACCTCATTCATAGGTCTACACTAGTATAGCTTGTTTCTTTCCAAAAAGGATTTGAGGAAACTCTACATATTTGTATGTAATACTGATTAGCAAAACAGAAATTAAATTAGAACCAGTCTAAAATAGAATGCAGATATGAGACAGCAGTACAGTTGATGCGATTGAATTTCTTGGCAGCAATGGCAAAAAGGGAAATACTTCCCTCATGTTAATACAAAGCATTAATGACATTGTACTGATCTTTCCTCAGAGGATGCAAAGTCTACAATAAAATTTTCATACGGGCTTTAGACAGAGGAGACCGACTGGTATTTAGTACATATACTGTGTGTACCAAGCCTACCAAAAGCAGGCATTTTTGGATGTTGGATAGAATGATAAATTAGAAATGGTCTCTGATTTCAGATAACAATGTCTGTTGGGGGACACAGGCAGTTATGTCACTACTTGTCACTTGGGATTTTACACGTGAGAATAGAGGAGTGTTACTCTGAGCGAGGCAGACGGGAAAGACCTATGAGTAGAATGACATGTTTTCTAATTTTTGTGATTTTTTCTAATTACAGAGTGACACATTGCATTGTAAAAAAATTAGAGAAGTAACGAGAATAAAAGCTGTCATAATCCTTCCATCTGTAGATAACCGCTATTTGGTGTGTGTCTCTTCATACACGTACACGTATATTAATATATTTAACAAAAAAGGAAATTGCCATCCTGTTTTCCGTTTTGTAACCAAATGAATGGCCCTTGAATGGGGCTTTGACATCTGAGTGGGAGATCACGAGGCCTGCGTGCCGGGTCGGCTGTGGAGTTAGGTAGCCAGGGTCATGGCCCACCAAGAATACATTGATCCAGGGAGATGGGTAAAGGCCCACTTTTCATTGCAAAGCACCAGGGGGCGTTCACGTGGTTACAGAGATTGGTGTGTTCCCCGCCACCCCTCGCCTCTCCTGCATTGTGCTGCCCAGCAGCCCTGGAACTGTGTTTTCTGTAGCAGCTTTGTTGAGATGTAATTCACTTACCATGCAATTCACTCACTTAAAGTGGACGATTCAGTGATTTTAGTCTATTCATGGAGTTGTGTGATCATCATCACAATCAATTTTAGAACATTTTCATCATGTTGGAAAGAAATCTCGTACCCATTAGCTGTCACCCCTGACCCTGCGCCCATTCCTCCCAATCTGTCCAGCCCTTGAGAGCCACTAGTCTACTTTCTGCCTGTGTAGGTTTGCCTGTTCTGGACATTTCATATACATGGAATCATACAATACGTGGTCTTTTGTGTCTGATTCCTTTCGCGTAGCATCATGTTTTCAATGCTTGTCTGAAGTCGTAGCATGTTATCAGTACTTCATTCTTTTTTTAAAAAAACTGTTTTTTTTACTTGAAATAGTCATATACCATACAGTTCACCCTTTTTAAGTGTAGTTCAAGTTGTTTACAAAGTTATGCAGCAACTACCACTAACTTCAGAACATTTTCATCCCTCCAAAAGAAACCCCATACCCTTTGGCAGTCATTCCCCATTCCTCCTCCCCATCGGTCCCTGGCGATGATTAATTTACCTTCTGTCTCTATGGATCGACCTTTTCTGGGTATTTCATATAGAGTCATACAGCATGTGGTCTCTTGTGACTGGCTTCTTTTACTTAGCATGTTGTCAGAGTTCACTCTTGTAGCTTGTGTCAGTATTTCATTCCTCTTTATGGTTGAGTAATATTCCTTCATATGGATTAACCATATTTACTTACCCATTCATCACTTGATGAACATTTGGGTTGTTTCCACCTTTTCACTGTTGTGAATAATGCTGCTGTGAACATTTGTGTGTGAGTTTTGTGTGAACATGCGTTTTTAGTCCTCTTGGGCATATACTAGAAGTGGAATTACTGGGTCACGTGGTAACTCCACGTTTCACCTTCAGAGGTCCTGCCGAACTGTTTTCCAAAGCAGTTGTACCATTTTGCATTCCCACCAGCAATGTATGAGGATTCCAGTTATTCCACATCCTTGCCAGTGCTTGTCATGGTCTGCCTTTTGGATTATAGCCATCCTAGTGAGGATGAAGTGGTATCTCATTGTGCTTTTTGACTTGCGTATCCCTGATGGCTAATGATGTTGAACATCTTTTCGTGTACTTAGTAACCGTTTGTACATCTTTGGAGAGATGTCTGTCCTAGTCCTCTGCCCGTTTTTGAGTTGGTTGTCTTTTTATTCTTGAATTGTTAGAATTCTTTATATATTTTGGATACAAGTCCCTTATCAGATACATGATTTGCAAACATTTCCTCCCATTCTGTGGGTTGTCGTTTCACTTTCTTGATGGTGTTCTTTGAAGCTTAGAGTTTTAATGTTAATGAAGTTCAATTAATCTAATTTTTCTTTGACTGCTTGTACTTTTGGTGTCTTATTTAATACTACTTGATCTTTAATGAATGATACTATTCCTTGGAATAGATGTAACGTAAAGGGGTAATTATTTGATTCTAATTTGCATAATGTTCTTTGTTTTAATTCATTTGCCTCTCCCCCCCCCCTCCGCACCCTCCAAATCTTTATTCTGGTGACATCTGGAGTTAGACCTCAAGCCATTTGCCAGTTTTGTCAGAGCCCTGTAGCCTTTGTAAACACTGTTCTGTGTGCCTCTTTTTCTCCCCTATGAATGTGTTCAGTGATGCCCAGAGCTCTGCAATGCAGTAGACAAGGTAGGTGCACAAGTCTCCAGGTAGCATGACTTCAGGTGCCCTGACATTTCATCGCCAACGTTGCACTAATGCAACCTCGTGGGACCACAT
Organism: Camelus ferus; assembly: GCF_009834535.1. NCBI lineage: Eukaryota > Metazoa > Chordata > Mammalia > Artiodactyla > Camelidae > Camelus > Camelus ferus. Next base: position 8,076,306 of record NC_045727.1, read on the forward strand.
CGCCATCTTCTGGCAAAGATGGGAGAGTGCAATGCCAGGAGCTTGAAGATTCTACGGATGGTCTTTTTCCTTGTTTCCCTTCTCCACAGTGGATCATCAGGTACCAACTAATTCTGCTCATTCTGACCTACTACTTTATAAGGTCTTTCCACCTTTGGAGGTAGTGTTTAAATGTTCAGCCACTTAGAACAGCCGAATCTGTTTTCTGCAAAGTAAGGAGCTTGTGTGGTTCTTCTTTCATGGGCAACTCCAGGTGTGTGAAAAACTTGATCATTGAGTAGGAACCAGTAGTTTACCTCAGGTGAGGTTGATGAATGCAGGTCGTTTTTCATGTCGTGTGGGCAATATTATTACATTTGTTGAGTTCCTGATATTCTAGGACTCTCTCAGGTGGATCATTCTGCCTCCTTCTCCCAGCCTTCCCAGGTATACCCGGTGTATGTGTTGTCCCCACTCTGCTGATGAGGAGAGTGAGGCCCTGGAAAGATGAATGACTGACCTTTGTTTTCTAGAACGGAATGGGCAACTTTTTTGTTTTTAATGACTGATAAAACAGGGTGTGAAATCATTAGTATCCAGTATAATGCCTTACACTCTATTTCAGTAAGTTTTTATTGAATAAATAAATTTAAAAAATAGAGAAATTCTGTGTCCTGACTCCTGATCTACTGTCTTTTCACCACACCCAGCTGCTTCTCCTATTGTAAGTGCCTCAGTCATTTCAACAAATATTTGCAGTGTTGTGCAAGGAGAGAACAGGTGCTTCTAACTTTCAGTCTTTAATAAAAGGAGTAAAAATGTCATTTGTGAGAAATGTGAAGAAAAACACCTACAGGAATAGCCATACCACATGTTGTCATTCACAACAGCCAAAAAGTGGAAACAACCCAAGTGCCCACCAGCAGATGAATGGATAAACAGGAAAGTGGTCGAGCCACACAGTGGAATATGATTCGGCCGTAAAAAGAAATGAGGTGCTGATGCAGCTCCAACATGCACGACCCTTGAAAACATGATGCAAATGAGAGAAGCCAAGCCCAAAAGGCCACAAATCGTATAATTCTATTTACATGAAGTGTCTAGAATAAGCAAATTTATAGAGACCAGATGCAGTTTAGTGTTTGGGGGAAAGTTAGGAGCTAATAGATACAGGATTTCCTTTGGGGTGAGGAAAGTGTTCAAAAATTGATGACAGGGATGGCTGCACAACTCTGAATATACTAAGAAATATATGAAGCATACAGTTGAGTGTACCTTTTGTATTTATATCCCAATAAAGCCTTTTTAAAAAATGCTTACAGTAAAGCTTTGCAAAGAGCTAGTGTGTAGGGGGTTGTACTGGGGACCCCCATGGAGGAAGTGCAGCCCAACACGGAGAGCTGGGCTCAGCCAAAAGGACCTGGGCTTAACCCTGGTTCTGCCCCTGACTAGTAGCGTCATCTTGACCTAATACTTAGTCGCTCTGGAGCTTGGTTTCCTTACTGGTGAAACAAGCATGACAAGCTCTTTTTGGATTAAATAGATAACGTTTGTAAAGTTTCTTGCATGTACCACGCTCTGTAAATATTTATTTCCATCTTCCAACCCTGAGATGCCATGATTCTGTGACTTTCAGGCTGGTGAACCAGCTCTTAAGCCCCTTTGCCTTCAGAAGCTTCTCGTGAGCAGTGCAACTGAGTGGATCCAAGATGTGAAATGAGGGGTTGAGACTAAGCTAAAAGCCTGGCCACTTGCAGGAGTCTCCGTTTCCTCATTTAGTTACCCTAGGTTAAAGGTCTGCTTGAGCCCACTCTGGTCTACACAGCAAGACTGTCCCTGTACATGGCTGCGTGCGAGTCTGTGGGACACGCGCATGCCTCTGACTTACACTGAAAGTCCTGTGCAGCTTCTGTAGGCAGTGCCCTTCTGTCTGCCAATGACCTCCAGCCCTGCCTCCACCAGCTCCTCCTTCGAGGGGCTGATTGGCAGAGGGGCCTTGTTATAAGGGTGACACTGGGAGTGTGGCCAGCAGCAGAGTTTTCCTGCACCCTTGTAGAGCAGTTTTGTCCTGGATGAGTAAGGACCCTTCAAGCTGCTCCATACAAACAGTATGTGGAATAAAGGCAGATGACCGTGTACCAGTGAGGCTGGGAGAAAATCAAAGGGGGTGTCTGGACTTTCTGCCATCCTCAAGCCAACAAGTCGCATTGGTCTTGCCATCAGACACCTCAGGACCAGAGGACATCAGCTCCATTGGTGACCCCGGATGCCTCCGTCCAGTTCCGGGGACCTGGTGAGCCCCAGCCCATGCTCTTCCTCCAAACAGAGGCCTCACCCAGCAGGCGGCACTCAAGAGGGAGGAGTGAATTCTGAACACAGTGGCGTTTTCAAATTGGATGGTGGGGTCTGGGGCAGGGGGATGTTGGGGATAAATTGCAGGGGAGTGTGATCCTGCGAGTCTTAACGAGAATGAAATAAAAGGGAGAGAGTCTGTTGGATTTTCCTAGTTCTTTCGTTTACACTGGGGGAGTAAATTCAAAGTCTCCCTTTTAAAAATTACATAACCCTACTGCTGTCCAAGACACTTACTCAAAGGCCTTCATTTGGGGACTCATGCTGATAACCGTATGAGACTCTAGGAGCTGCAAGGCCAGGCCCTCGAGTGGTGGGTTGAATGGGGGGGTGGGGGGGAAGACCGGGAAAGAGCGCTTGGTCTCCTTCTCTGGCCCTTGATGGAGGGCGTGTTGTGTGACAGTGTTGACAACAGGGTCTCGAAAGATGTAGTGAAATAGCACTGCCACCCTGCAAAGCGGGCAATGTTTCCCACTTTACATGGGAGGAAACAAGCCATGAGAGGGACTCGGCTTACCCAGGCCCCGGAGCGAGGAAGTGGGGCTCTGACCCAGCTCTGCATTTCGACGCGATGTGATGTTGATAAGTCAAGAGGTGACTTAAAATGAAGACCGTCTGTGCTCTTTCCTGACTCTCCGCCCTTCTATTGACAACATGCGTGAGTCCTGGCTGAGCCCCCGGTTGTGTATGGAGAAGGTTTTCTCCCCACATTGGTTGTTGGTTCTCGTGTTTCAGCCTAGAGTGCTGAATCCCAGAAGCCCCACTGATGACACAGACACCTGGAGGTGGTCAGCTGAGACAAGCCCGGTCAGGGCTGGGGGCAGTTCGACCCTCCCAGGTGGAAGATCACAGTCAAGGCAGAAGTGAGGAGACAGCTCAGGGCAGTGGTCAACAGACTTTCTCTGAAGAGGGCCCAATAGTATTTTCAGCTTTGAGTGTTACACTGGCTCGGTTTTTAATGTTTGTTTTTGTTTTATGTTTTTGCTTTTTTTTTTCTCAGTCATTTCTTTGCTTTTCAATTCTCCATACTCATTACTCCCACTTTCTTCTCTTCTGATTACTATTTTTACCGAAAGCACAGGGGAAGGAAAGAAAAGAGGGAAGGCAAAGGAAAGGGAGGGAGGGAGGAAGAGAGAGATCATCTGACTATCAGTTACTGAGAAGCTGGATAACTTAGTTTGCTAGAGCCCTAGTTTGGGCTTCTAGATGTCTGAAGGCAAGCCAGATCGCTTGTGTGACACGGGGTCAGTCCCACCTCCTAGCTCAGAGCCTCAATTTCCCCATCTGGAAAACCAGAAATACACCATCCACCAGGTCACCCTAAAGCATTGTGCTCTCACTGAAGTCCACCCAGGCCCCTCTCCCGAGCCATCATTTTGCCCTCAACAAACATCTTAAATTTTTAACTTTGTTGTTGTAACTTGAGTACAGCCAGAGACATGATGTACACAAATAGGCATGGCTATGTTACAATAAAACTTTATTTACACAGACAGGCCGAGGGCCGAGTTCAGCCTGCAGGCTATAGTGTACCGACCTTTGGCTTAGTGGACCAGTCATAATTGCTCAAACTCCTTCCTTAGCCATGTCCCTTGTTTTAGAGACTAAGTGCTAGAAAAGCTGGATCTTCAGTGCTCCCAAGGTTGCCAAAACCTGTGAAAGGCCACCTTCAGAGAAAGATCTCCACCAGGTGGAAGCAACGGGAATTGGAGTTTTCGCCCTCCAGCAGATGCCGAGAAATGAGGATTCTGCTCTCTTCTCATTGTCCCTCAACGGAAGGCTGGGTGTTTTAATTAGCTAATGTTGGCAAATTGCTTTGAAGAAAATTGTAAAGTGTTTCATGCTACAAGTGCCAAGAATCCTAATTAGCTTTCCTTAAAGATACCACCTGGAAGTGTGATATCTTGTTGCTTGAGGTCCAAGCCAGCAAGAATAACCTGCAGACCCAAAACCGGTTTTTAAGCAAATATAACTGAATACAAACGGATCTCTATGTCGACGTCCCATTTTCTTCCTTCTGCCGAAACTGATTCCTAGCAGCTGGGATATTAAACCCTGCAAACGGAGGGTTTTTTTTTTTCCCCCGTGAAAGTCTGGTAGCGATGGGGGCATGAAACGCATTAACCCATCCATTTGTTGCCGCCGATGTTGCCTTTTGGATCTTTAGCTTGTGCAGCGGAGCCCCTGCCCCGGCGTGTCAAGGTTACGGAGAGGAGGAGGCTGGCAGCCACTCAATCATACAGCAGGGCCAGCTCCCAGGTACCCGAGTCTGGGAGAGACGTGTGTATGCTCTGTCGCTCTTAACAGCTGGATAATGAATTTGCTCTCCAACATTCTTGTTTCATGTGGTGGCAGCGGTGACAGCAGCAGCATCTGATCTGTGTCACTGTCAGAAGCAAGTGAGATGTAGTTAATATGGACCTTAGCCATGGACGTGCATTGATTTGGAATCTCTGGTCTCTGATGAAGTCCGGCTAAATTGGCAGGGCCGGGCCCTGTGTGAGAGGAGGCAGCGGGGGCAGGGGTGGGGCAGGATTCCTCAGCCTTGCCATGCTTGACATTTGGGGCCAGATGATTCTTTGCGATGGGAAAGGTGGGAGGCTGGGAAAGGGCTCTGTAGGGTGTTGAGCAGCATCCCTGGCCCCTCCCCACTAGATGCCAGTAGCTGCCCTCGTTCCCAGTGGTGACAGCCCACAGTGTCTCCAGACACAGCCTCATGTTCCCTGGAGGGGTCAGTCACTCCTAGTTGAGAACCACTGGGTCAAGGGGAGGAGTGGGGCATGGAGTCACATATTTCAGGGACACCTTTGGACCAGGGACCTAATGGAAAGTGGGCTCCAAGCATCACTCTTGCCCCTTCTCTGTGTCACACCCTTATCTAATCCGTTAACAAGTCCCACAGGCTCCACCTTGACAGTACATTCCACATCAGACCACTTCTTGCCACCCCACCTCTCCTGCTCCTGTTCAAGTCCCCACATTTCTGGTCTAGAAGATGCCAGCAGCCTCCCAATCGGTCCTCCTGCTCCCCTTAGCCCCACAGCCAGAGGCACCCTCTGGAAGGGTAAGTGAGAGCATCCCCAGATGACAGGGGCACCCCACACACCCCATTGTGACAACTGAAATGTCTCCAGACGCTGTCCCCTGAAGGGCAGTGTCATCCCTGTTGGGAATCACTGCTCTCCTCTAAATGTTTCTTTTTTTTAGTTCACAGCACTCTCCCTGTCGGACAGGATGTCCTGTCTGTCTGTCTGTCTTCACTGGAGTGTAAGCTCTGTATCCCCAGGGCATAGAGTAGGGCTTGGGACAAACACAGTAGGTCCTCCATAAATGTGCTGAATGTTACAAACTCTGTGCTCCAGAGCAACCCATGGGGCAATGGGGTCATGGATTTGGGGCAGGACTGGCCTGCAGAGTGTGTCTTACTGGTTATGGACATTGAAATGTAGTGCCTTGGACTCCTGCAAGCTCTGTAGGGGTCAGCTCCAGAGCCGCTCCCCTGAAGTCCTTATTCTGGGATCAGCTGCATTTTCCACAGGCGCCCACATGAGCCTGCAGACCACATGTGGAGAGACACTAGGCCCTGTTGAGAGTGGTCTCTGGCCAACAGGCATTTTTTGAACTAAAGGATTTGGGTGGTCTGGAGAGCCAGCGAACATGCTAGCCTCTGCTCCTGGTGCTTTGAGTTCTTTTCTGGCTACAGGTGGTACCTGGAACTTGGCTGATCCCCCGCTCCCAGCATCACCAGGACATCCAGATGGACAGCTGAGGTTGGGCGTGGGGAGCCCTACGAACACAGTTTGCACCAGTCCATGGGGTGGGGGTGCCCACGTGCACGGCCACTTCTTTCTTCCTCCTTCTGGTGCTGCTCCTGGTGTTTTCACATTGTTCCCCCCGCCCCATTCACAGCAGAGGGGGCGTACTGTAAAGTGTAGTAGCAGTTAGGAGAAATCTGACTTCAACCTGAGACTCTTCCACTGGCTGCGTGACTTTGGCAAATGACTTAACTGTCCTAAAACCCGGTTGGCCGATCTCTACCATGGGGATAATACCGAACACCCGCTTCCTCATGAGGATTCAGTGAAATTGGCAGGGTTCCTCACCTGGCCTGGCCAATGGCAGCTTCACTGAGGCGTCGCTAGTATTATTTCCCCTCTACGGGGGCTTTCCTTTAACCCGCTCAGCCCTCATCAGGGTTCACCTGCCTCCTCTCTCTTCCTCCCGCGTTTTGCTCCTGTTGCCTCTCGGTGTCATCGTCCCCACCAGCCAGCGGCTTCCTCCTCCTGACTCTCACCCCCTCCCCCTCCTCTCCCAGCGTGCGTGTCTCATCACTGTGATTACACCGTATTAGCCACCGTGATTGTTCCATGCCTTGGCACCTCATTACTGAAATAAAGTTAACATTAATGGGAGTCCTGCAGCTAATCCCTCTGCTCACCTCTCCTGAAAATGCATTCCAGTGATTAGCAGGAGAGACACATGCATATATTCATTTTAAAACTGTTCCGTGGCTCCCCCCTCTCACTCTGTCTTCCCCTCAGTCACTGCAGACATGGGGACCGGGGGGCCTTTTAGTTGCCAATGGGCAGAGGAGGCAGTGAGATCGTCCCGAACTGGGGCAGGCAGGATTTGGGGAGTAGCCAACTTTTCCCCATAGAAAAAGAAAAGAAATGCATCCGTCTCTTTAAAGCAGGTGCAATTAAAAACAAAACCAACCCACAAACAAAAGGCCCTGGAGTGAGGCAGACCGGGGGTGTGTCCTAGCCTTGCCACTTTCTCCTAGGAGACCTTGGTGAAGTCTCTTTAACCTTCTTAAAGTGCAGTTTCCTCCTCTGGTGAAGGGGATGCCATCACGGGGAGGATTATATAAGATGAACATGGAAGAGCCTAACGCCTCAAGGATCGCTTCCCCCCTCCCCCCTCCTGGGAACCAGAGATCAGGGGTGTCCATGGGGCTCCTTGAGGTCCCCAGTGTCGGGATGGCGGTGAGCACGATGAAGATGAATTAATTGTTCAGTGATGTGTTAATCATTTATGAGAACTTAGGTGAAACTCACTCCATCTTCCCTGCCCCTCCCCCCTAATCCCGGGGCATCTGCAAACCTGCGTACTCTGACCTGCAGACCAACAAGTGACCCTCCCCACTGGACTCAGGAGCTGGGCTCCCCAGTCCACCCAGGTAAATGCAGCTCTCCCCTCTTGCATTCCCTATGTCCTGATTAAAACTGGGTGCAGGGTGAACCCCCGGTGCTGTGCCCCGCTGGCAGCAGCCAAGAAAAGGGAGCTGGGGAGCAACAGAGGGAGGCGTAGGGCTGTAATGAGATTCACCGGCGCCCTTACTCACCCTCCGTGTCAAGGAGACATTTTCAAAAACGTTTGACACAGCATCCTCGCAGAACCCTTTGCCAAAACGCAAGGTGGAGGCCCCTGGAGTACGTTAAGCCGGCTTCTGTTAACAGAGCAGTCCGTATGCATATTATAATCACGCCGCTCCAATTCCCCGTTAAGCAGCTGTTCCCACAAAGAGGGACAATAGCCCAGCCCCACCCCTTTGAGAGCTGATTTCAGTCTTGTCTTTGCTGGTGCCAATTCTTTGATCAGTCTTCACTTAGGATCTGGAGGGCATGTTACAAAGTGCTTTGGGCCGGCTGCCAACAGGCACCTCACTGGAGCATGACAACGGCCCAGAAGTGTCAGTGTTGGGAGAGAGACAGAGCTCACAGGATGCCTTTTAAAAAATAATTATATTTGAATTTTAAAAGCAATCTTCATATATGTTAGTAGATTCATTTATATGGAAAGCTATGCCGGTTCTTTCAACCCTTTTAATATTTGATGTCGCGTCAGCTTCCTTCACAGTTGGGATAAGCATTCTGTGGCTTCTTGGGGACTTTTTGGACTTCTTGGGTTAAAAGAAAAACAATGAGAGGTCTGGATTCTGTCATTTCTCTCCCATTCCTCATCTGTTCTTCCGCCCACACCTCCACCAGATGCTTTGATTGATTATAGAGCTTCTGAGGGGGCAAGGTGGGAAATGGAGGTGGGGAGTCCAGAATAAATTTGGTTTGTTGTTGGTGGTAATGGTAACAGTATCGATCATTTAATTTATTTTTCAATTGTGATTAAATATACATAATATAGAATTTATCATTTTAGCCATTTCTTTTTTTCCCCCTTAATGGAAGCACTGAGGATTGAACCCACCATGTGCATGCCAAACATGTGCTCTAACCACTGAGCTATGCCCCCACCCCCTTAAACATTTCTCAGTGCACAGGTCAGTGGCATGGAGTACGTTCATGTCATTGTGCAAGGGTCACCAGCATCCGTCTCCAGAACTCTTTTCATTTTCTAAAAATGAAACTGTGCCCATCACGGACTGACTCCCCTTCCCCCGAGCCCTTGGCAACCGCCATTCTATTTCCTGTCTCTATGGCTTTGACTCCTTTGGTGCCTCATGTAAGTGGAATCATACAATATTTATTCCTCAGTGTCTGATTTCTTTCACTTAGCCTAATGTCCTCAAGACGCATCCATGTTGTGGCAGGTGTCAGAACTTTCTTTTTACAACTGAATAATATTCCATTTATGTACATACTTCATTGGTTTACCTATTCCTCTGTTGATGGCCATTTGGGTTATCTGCTATTTATTGACTCCTATAGCTTCCAGCCAGCCATGGGAGGTGTTTGCCTACATGCAGACATCTAATATAATTCTCGCCAATGCCATTTTATAGTCGAGAAAAGGAAGCCTGGAAAGATGAAGGACCTTGCTTGAGGTAACCTGCTGTTAATTGGTGAAACTGAGATCTGGTTTGGGGGCTATCTGACTGTAAAACTGTAGTTCTCAAGTGTTCCAGGATTGCTTAGGAGATGCCTGGGCCCCATCTTGACTGATTCTGGCTCAGAAAGTCTGCACTGGGACCCAGGAATTTGTGTCTTAACAGGCGCCCTTCTCCAATACAGTTTATTGGATAACTGGAGTTTCCTTAATATGCTGGGGAGCCTAGGTTTTGACTACTATCCGGTATGACCTTGTTCCTAAGGGAACTGGGGGCCGCTTCCCCCCAGACAGTTTCAGATAAGATAAGCAAAAGTTTTCCAGGGAAACGGAGAGTTAGGAGAGACTTATGCACAGAATCCATAAGGAGTTCATACACAGGGGCATGGGGAGGGGACTGCGGTTTTGGCTGCACAGTCAGCTCTGAGCTTCTTAGCAGCCCAAGCAAAGAGTGAAATAAGATCAGCCACAAAATGTACCCAGCTCAACATGAAACATACTGCCAGAAGCACAGCTATCATGTGCATTTTCTTTTGAGGGCTCCTCATTGAGAAGACCCCGTGAGGTAATGGAAAATAATCACAAACCCCCCTGAATCAATTCAACAAGACCATCCTAGGGCTGTGTCTTTAGGGCTAGCTGAGGTACAATGCCAGCGAATCTCGTGGTAGAGACAGACCTGGAGAAAACCGTGCTGAGCCTTTTCAAGCCTGCTTTTCTGCTTGAAAAAAATGTGGTCGGGTTCTGCACGCTCTGAAATGGATCCCCTGGCTTTTTGTTAGATTGCTGGCCTGCCTGGGCTGCTCCATTCTCTTCAGCATCCCTTCTGAGCCTGCAGGTCCCCCTGCCCCTGAGCGAAGAGCCCAGCAGGGAGCCTCTGCTTTAATGACTAGGATGCTTGTCTTTAAAGTTTGCAAAGCCCTCGGCCTCCAACCAGTGGCCAGTGTGGCCCTTCTCTCCTTCGGCATGCAAGAAAAGCTGCTGTCTGGTTGAGTGAGCTCTGCTATAAATCAAAGTGTCACCACTTAGCCAGTAGAAGTGATTTAATTAATCTGCTGTGTTGTCCCCTGAGCATCACTCCACCTGACTGCTAATCAACTTCCATCAGCAGGAGGAAAATACAGGCCCCCTTTCACTGAACCGCATTGCATGAGATGAAGGAGGAGAGGGAGGGGGAGAAAAAGTTAATTGCGGCAGGGGAGCTCAAACTGTCACAAGAAAAAAGTCTCTTGTCTGGCATCTGCCTCTTTATACACCACCGTCCCCGTCTCGGGTGAGCTGCAGGAGAGGACCACGTTTTAGTGATATTAATATAGACATTATCTATTGTCCATACCTATTTATCAGAAATAATATCTTGCCTGGAAGCCCATGACAGCCGGCATATTGCAAAAAGGAACTGTTCTTTTATCATGCACCTAGTATTTAGACCTTAAGGAAAAAAAAAAAAAACCTACATAGAACCTTCATTGATAATCAGATAAGACTGAAAGTTTATGTATCTGTCTCTCGGGCACAGGAACATTTTTGACAGATGACCACCCCAATTTCTGTCACATTCAGGCGAAATAAATGCAAGGCATTTCTCCGCAATGTAATTAGGCAGGTCTAGTTAATGCTACGGTGCTTTGAAGGTGAAAGGAGCTTTTGTAATGAGAATTCCAAGTCCAGGATCTTTGAAACCTTCTTCGGGAGCCTTCCATCTCCTTGAATCTCTTCACAGATGAGAGGTAGCCTGGCTCCATTTTACAGTAGGAGAAACTGAGGCTAACAAGGGTCAGGGAAATTTCCAGAAAAGTGGCAGAGCCAAAATGAGTGTTATGAAACTGGGATCCATCCCTTGTTGGATGGGGGAGAAGAGATGCCCAAGATTCTGTTTTAAAGCATGGGCTTTATCTGGAATTGGATCCTTTTCTGATTACTGAGCACTTATTCTGTAAAAAGAAATTTATAGAAAGTCTCTTAAACAGGCTGAAGACCAGAAAAATCTTTCATCTGATCCAAAAAAAGTGACATCTTGCATCAATTATACATAAACCTTGGTTTTTCCCCACCAGAGGACTGCCCATTCCCCACCCCCCAAACAAATATGGGATTTCCACCTGGCTTTTGTGGGTCGTCACTCTGTCTTTAAAGATGGGGTAGAGGCAGTGTTTACCTGCCCAGAACACTGCGTTTCAGCAAAGATGTGCTTGGGATCAGAGCCTCTGCTGTACTGAAGTTGGTGGACATGCCTTTTAAAGGAAAGACAGCCCTGCAGTCCAGTTCCACTAACTCTGAGTACCCAGGACACCTCCACACATGGCCTCTTTATGTGCGTTATCACGCTGGGCCAGGGCTACCCCTACAATTCTGGGTGGGTGACAGGGTGAATAAGAAGAGTGCTTCTCCATTATTATTACATTGTCGACATCTAAGTAAAATGGGTACACAGGGCAGCCTTAAAGGGAAAGGGCCGCCATGAGATGCGGAGGTGTGTGCAGTCCATTGAACACTAGGGGGCAGTATCACCTCCTCCCCCACCCTAGGTGTGTCTTCTCTAGAAACAGTTTTCCCCTTGGCTTGCGGGAAGGAAGGCCAGCGCTGCCTGGGCAGAGGAGAGAGCGCCAGCCCCTGGCTTCCACCAGAATAAAGGTCACAGGCACCTGAAGGGAGAGTGCCCCCTGTTTGCAGAGGGTGAGGGTCTGACCTTGGCTGTTGATGGGGGGAATGTAACAAGGGCTGGGATTGGTGCCCCATAGAGCAGGGTCGGATTCTGACTGTGCTGCTGACTGCCTGCCCCTCTCTGGACTCAGTTTCTTTATCTGAATAATGGGAATACCCATCTCCCAGAAGGGACATGAGTGTGAAATGAGATCACATATGCAAAAGTCCCCAGCGCAGCACTAGGCCCTCTCCTTCCTCCGCTCCCCCATCCTCCCATTCCTTTCACCAGCGCTAGAATCTGTGCTAGAAAGGGCTCGATTTGACAGCGGGGACTCAGATCCCAGAGTCACGAGAAGATCCAAATCCTGCCAAGCCTCCTGCCCTCCCCTCCCCAAGGCAGGCAGCGAAGAGTGCCCCCCAACCCCAGCTCAGGGCACTGCGACCCCAATCTCTCCACCCGACAGGCTGTTGCAGACACAGCAAAGCACGTGTGCCCAGTGTGTTTCTAGTGTTTGCACCGCAGCCATCATACTGCACTCCAAGCTGATGCTGGCCTCGTGGGGCCAGCTAGGGAGCCCTCCATTGTGGCTTTGTTTATTTTTATACACATTTTGAAACATCTGTTCTGACATTTTCCGGGTCACAGACAGGAAGAGAACAAGGTTGATATTTCTCAGGTGCTGGTGCCCTAGTGCACCTGTAATTGGAAAGCAGAATGGTTGGGTTGCCTCTCCTTTTGTCATCAATATTTTATTTGAAAGAGAAGGCAGCGTTATGGTGCCCAGGGGTTACATTGTATGCAAACAGGTATGCATTAAAGGGAAGTCTGGAAAGAGAGAAATGGCAAAGCATTATGAAACCCATGGCAAAGGTCTGTGCGACTTTTCTTTGAGACAAAAGACCAGTCTTGGGGAGCTGACTGCAGCCCTGTCGGCCTCCTTGAATTGGAAGCATTGTTTCCTTTTCTCAGTTAATTCCCTTCTCATGATGGTAACGTTGGTACCCAGAGGTTCACTGAGGGCAGTTGATTAAGTATATTCGTTCAGAAAATATTTACTGAACACCTGCTCCACCCAGATCTGTACTAACAGACGACACCACCAGTGACCCTTATATAACGTAATTATAATACGAAGTGCTGAGTATCACCATGGGAAAGTGCATTGATACTAAGGGAAACCAGAGAGGGATTCAGGAAAGGCTTCATGAGAAGTTTGCCAGGCAGAAGAGGAGGAAGGAGATGAGGGGACAGAAAGAAGGGCTACTCCCAAGGCCAGAACCATCAAACAGCATCATTCGGTTATACACCGATCAGTATGCTAACTGCTTGCTCGCTGAATCCTCCAACATCCTGCAAGGAGTAGGTGGGGTTATCCCTGGTTTTTCAGATGATGCTGGGAGAGACCGCATTACTTGGCTGAGGTCAAGGCTAACAAGTGGAGCACTCGGGTTTCTCCCCAGGCCTGTCTGTCCCCCACACCCGCCTCCATGCTTTCCCCCAGCTCCGCACTGCTTAGTATGACTTGAATGTAGATGATGAAGCAGGAGAGGTGTAGGGGGACAGATTGCAAAGGACTTTTCATGCTGTGTTACGGAGTTTGGACTTTTTCCTGTAGGCAGGAGGAAGCCAGCACGGGGTTTTAAGTGGGTATTGATTCTGTTACCGATGGGAGATGGATGGGAGAAATAACACACGCCGGACTGAGGCCCAGAGCCTTGACCGCCCTTTAGGTTCCAGTGCTGCCCACCCAGCAGTTTCTTGCCCGGCCCCCGGGATGGCTGGCCGCTCAGCTGGAAGAACCAGAGCCTTAGAGACGGCAGGTCTCACAAGTAATGTGGAAAGGGAGCACTGACCGTTGTCTTTTTAGGCTTGGGTATGCTTTTTTTTTGTTTTTTGCTATAAACCTCACACAGGCATCTAAGATAGAAATATATATATATATATATATATATATATATATATAAAAGAGAAGCGAAAATAAAAATCGCCTTCCTGCTCTTCTCACTCCCTAGATGTAACCACCGGTAACAATTTCTTGTATAGCTTTCCTGAAATTTTCTGTTCATGTGTAAGGATATGTATTTATGTATAACCTTTAAAAAATTTTATTTTCACCTATTTCTAACCAGCTAATACATATATGTGTGTCAGCATTCAAAAGGGTTTTATAGCGAAAAGTCCCTCTTCTGCTGCCGTCCCCAGCCTCTCTGTTCTCTTCCAGTGTCACCATCTTCCTGTGTTTATGCAAATGCAGGCTCATACTTTGCACGTGTTATGTCTCTTTTTCCTGTAAGTACAAAAGCTATATAGCACGCTACCTACACTATTCTACCCCTTGCTCTTCCGCTTCATGAAAATTTTAAAAATTCCAGCATTTAGGTAGTGCTTACCAAGTGCCGTGAATTCTTCTATGTGCTTCCTGTATTATCCCACTGAATTGTATGGCGGGGCAGTGCTTACAGTCCCCATTCACCAAGAGGAAACTGAGACACAGAGAGATTGAGTGACTCACCATGCACCGTCATTATGTTAGTAAATTAGCCATGACCTTGGGCTGGAGTTGAAATAAGGTGGGAGAGGAGATGCCAGTGGTCATCAGGGCATCTGATGATGTTCAGATCTTGCTTTTTTGGGGCTATCAGCACACCTTGGAAATCTTTCCAGATCAGCACATGTAGACTTCTTCATTCTTTTATGTGGCTGGATACTTAACTTCATCATTTGCCTGTTTGATTGGCGTCTGGGTTGTGTCTAACGTTTGCCTGTAAATTGTGCTGCTGCTGAAACGTCCTTGCATGTACACCTTGCAGTGGTGGAGCAAACATAGCTGGAGCACAAATGACGAGAAGTGGGCTTGCTAGTTACTGGGTACGCACACTTTACATTTTGGTAGATGTTGCTAAATTGTGCTCCAAATGGCTGCTCCAGTTTACCCTCCCTAAGAATGTTTGAAAGTACCGGCCCCACATCCTCACCCTACCTGGGCATTATCAATCTGGTTAATCTCTGACAGTCTTGCTGCTGAAAAATTGGCTCACTTTAACGTGCATGCATTATGAGTGCATTTTTTCATATGTTTATTTGGCCATTTATATTTCTTTTATGAAATGTTTTTTCGTGTCCTTTGCACATTTTGTGTTTGGCTTTGTTCTTTTTTTTTTAATAGAGATATATAGGAGCTCTTTGAATACTAAAGAAATGTGCTACAAATATTTTTCCAGTTTATTGTTTGCATTTGTAATTTTTTTTCACCACAGAGATCTTAATTTTTATGTAGTTAGATATATTAACCTTTTCTTTATGGCTTTTTGGTTTTGTATTTGCCTTTTCCTCTCCATGGTTATATATATTTTTAATGACCAATTTTTTTCTCCTTAGTCTTTTTACGACTTTAATTTTTAAATTGAATGCTAACCCTTTTGGAATTTATTTTGGTGTAAGGAGTGCTATAGGGGTCCAGCTTAATTTTTTGGCTTTGAGGGGAACCTGTTTGAACTCCTTGGTGCCCAGGCTTCACTGGATTGGGGGAACCACTAGCAGGAGGCTGAAACTGGTGGGGAGTTTTCCAAAGGGAGGGCTGGGGCGGCAGCAGGCTGCCAGAACCCAGAGCTACCAGCGTTTCTGGGTACCTGGAGGAATGGGGGCTTCTCTGGGGTGCATAACTGAGCCAAACACAGAGACCCTATCATCATAGGGAGAAAGGCACATCTTATCTGTCTCTGTATATTCCCAGTGCTGCTCGCAGACCCTGGCACAAGCTTGGTAATTATCATGTTGTATGGAGTCAACTAATTTTGACTCCCAGGCTGCTGCTGATTTGGTGTGTGTGACTTTGGGACCTTGAGTGCATCCCTTCACACGTCTGAGCCACACTGTCCCCATCTGTGAAGAGAGGATGGGTGATCACAACATCTACCCCCCTAGGAGCTATTTCAAGAGGTTTCTAGAAAAAAGGGAGAAATGGGTGTGATTGCACTTGGCAAACCCCAGTGAGCTCTGTGGATGGAAAGTTGAAACTCCTGGTCACCTCTTTGCTGCTCTTTATTCATGTGTCTCAGATGTGTCCAGCCTGTAATCAGTTGAGTTGTAAAAATTACAATTCATCTCCTTGTGGGACACGGCTTTTTTCTTTTTTAACTTGTAATGAGAAAAGGCAGATTCTAGTTATTTTTTTTCCTGAGAGCGCTCTTGTACCCCCAAAATGTTGTCCACTGCTATCCCCAGACCTCTGACATTTGACAAAGTAAAGGTGGGCTCGAATGGGAAGGTCTCTGTGAAGCAGAATCAGGTACTTACAGGGCACAGAGCGGGGAATTCACCCACGGTTCATTCGGAAGAAAGTCCTGGGCACTCAGGCTTCAGTTGATCCTGGGTGAGACTTGGTCCTGTTCTGTGCCTCAGTTTCTCCCACTAGGTTAAAAAAAAAGACCTCACCCCCAAGAAAAATCAATCTAGAATAGCCGTTGAAACTCGAAGCTGAGAGGATGGGTTCCAGAATCTGACCACCTAACTTCAGATTCCAGCTCCACCGTTTACTGGGTGACTTTGGACAACTCATTTACCTATTTGTCGTGGGTTGGGTGAAAACCTGAGTACCTGAGTACCTGTTCTAAGCAAGGAGCTTAGAACAGAGCCGGGCATACAGCAAGTGCTTGATAAATGTATCTATTATCATCCTCAAAGATTTCATTGGAATTGACCGCCTGTTATATATTGATACATCTCTGGTCAGCGGTCGCGTAGGAGGTACTTCAGGGAACCATGGGTGGTAGATACAGAAAGAGATTAGAAGGATGGTCCTCAGAGAACTTAGGAGATACACTCAGATAGGAGAGATGCCACACACACATGTGGAAAGACCGCAGGCCTAGGTTGCAGACTCTCACACCTGTAGAGGACAGACAGGCATTATTCAGGAGCGTGTGCACTGGATGCATCGTGTGTGTGTGTGATTGAGCACATTAAATCACAAGGGAGTCATCTTTTTCTCCGTAAAGAAATAAGCTTTCTCCATTTGCCTTGAGGCTTGCTCAGCTGGATTTTCTCCTGTTTGGTGGAGGCCTGGCTGCAAGTGGTTCTCATCATCAGAAAAACAACAGTGCCTGTAAATGACCAATGACAGCTGAGCCTGGCTTCAGAACCACGGAGATGAAAGCGAGCCATGGGGTCTTGGCAGCTGGGAGGGGGTGGCCCCATCTGAAAGAGCAAGTACCTGTGAGGCGAGAGCTGCTACGTTTTCAAGAGAAAGCAGAAATCAAGATTTGTATCGTGTTTTTTTTTTTAATGTCAGATACAGTAATTTTAAGATAATATGCTGGCCCAACACAGCATGCCTGTGGGGATGAATTTGGCCTCTGGGCCCCAGGTCTGCACCTTCTGCATTTGGCCTCTCTCATAAACATATGGGCGTGTGAATGAGCAGACATCGCAGTATTGTCACATAAGAAGCATTGCAGAGCTGAGCAGTTTTATTTTTCCAAGTCATTCAGGTGTTGTCTCTTCACATATTGCACTATTCCACCTCACAGGCTGCCATGATCCCTTCACACAAAACTGCGTTTTGGGACAAGATGAGGTGGAAAGCATAATGTGTTGTCATACACCGTTGGGTCAGAAGAAGGGTACGCAGTGTTTGAAGTTGTAGGATCATCAGGGCACTTGCAGTTTACGTGTCACCTGGTTGAGTGTGCCAACATTCCTAGCAGCATTATGAACAGTAGCCCAAAGGTGGAAATAGCCCAAATGTCAATCAGGTGATGAGTCAATAAACACAGTGGGACATATCCATACACTGGAATAATATTTGGCAATGAAAATGAATAACATGGCACAGATAGATGCTACCACGTGGATGAACCCTGAAAACATTATGCTCAGCGAAAGAATCCAGTCCCCCAAAGACCACAATGTGTGATTCTATTTGTATGAAATATATAGAATAAGCAAAGCCATAGAGACAGAAAATTAGTGGTTTTCAGGGGGTGGAGAGAGGGAGAACTCAGGACTAACTGCTATTGGTACAGGGTTTCTTTTAGAGGAGACTAAAATGTTCTAAAATTAGATTGTGGTGATGGTTGCACAACCCTGCAAATATACCAAAAACCATTCAATTGTATGGTATGCGACTGATATCTCAAAAGCTGTTTAAAGAAGATTATATGATTCATTCTTTGTCACATACAGGGACAACATCAGTCAGGCTTGAATACAAAGGACAGTGATGTAATTACTGATAATTGTGACGGACGCATTAGTTGTCATAGGTGAAGATGACAGCAGTTGGGACACTGGATCACTGGGTCATTGCGATGTTATTTACTAATGTTATGTTCCAGTCCACGTCCAGCACTGTAAACAGTCTTGTTAATTTTAGATCTATGAGGCCTGGGGAATTTTAAGAATGCCGGTGCCTCTTCCCATAATCTGCCTCGTTCCGGCAAAGGGAAGCCTGGCCACCATGCCACCAAGCTGGAGTCAAGTGCAAACCCGGGGATCTTGGCTCACAGCCACCCGTCCATCCTGTTTGCTACCGGTGGGGGGTTGTGTGTATGTGTGTTTTTCTTTGGGCAGCCCGTCAGGCCTCCCCTTTATCCCCCATCCTCCAGCCCTGTCGATGTAAGCCCAGCCATGAAGGGACCAGACTGTCCCGCCACCTTGGCTGAGTGGAAATGAATGAGGGCAGCCGGGTGGCAAAAGCCAGGTTCCCACATCTGGCAACAGCCTCACCTGCTTTCTCTCAGCGATCTGTTGTCCTCCACCTGGTTCCAGGTACTTCCCATCAGTGGGGAGCACCTGTGGCAGTGCAGACTGACCCTTGGAGCCAGGCACCACCCTCAGGCCTCTTGCTGAGTCCCTCCCTGGAAGCCGCAGGTCAGAGTCATCCTCACCCCTTTCCTCCAGAGTACCTTGCCCAGGGCTTCCAGCTGTGCTCGGCCCCTTCCCCCAGTTCCTAACGTATTTGTTTTGTTCCCCCCACTTCTCCGAACTCCGAGGTCAGCGCCCCTGCCTATTGCTTTTTGCTTGCTCTGTTGTTTCACTCGGACTGTCACTGAGCACATTTCCTGCCCGAACAGGACAAGACCTGCTAATGAAAGTCCCCCTTCACTCTGGGGGGCCCTTGAGCATTAATGGCCTCTGGAAGCAGATATTGTCTGACTTCCGGGAGTCCAAAGTGCTTGACCTGCGTATAATTACAGAATGACCTACCAGACAAGGAAATGTTTGTTTACACTCCATCTCCGCCATCCCCTCCCCTCGCCAGCTCCCCAAGGGGAGAAGTTTGGCACCGTCCATTCTCCCGGGTCCATTGTGAGTCTTTCCTCTTGGTTTCCGTCCTGTCCCCTCCCAGCGGACCTGCCAGCAGGCAGTTAAAAGCAGATCTTGCTTAAAAAGTAGGCTCAGTTGTGCAGACGGATTGGCTTCACGCAGTCACGCCTGCAGCAGGTTCCTCTTGAGCCCATACGATGAGCCAGGTGCAGTGTCAGACTGGTTGCTGTATGGAGCATAAGTCTAATGTGGTCCCTGCCCTCAGCAAGCCCACAGTCTAGGTGACAGATGCAAAATGACAACTGTGGTAAGTGCTCTAACGGAAGAGTTCAGGGCACCTTGCAGGCATTTAATGGGAAGACCTGACCTAGTGGTGCTGGGAGGTTGAGAGGAGGTCAGAAGAGGCCTGGCTGCATTATTCAGGCCTCGATGGGCCCCTTTCTTATTTTAAAAAAAAAATTACATGTTACAGTAGAGTTAGTTATAAACCCTCACTAGGTCCATCAATATATAGTCATTATTATAGTCACTTTGTTTTTTGAATTTAAAAGAAATTAAACACTTTTCTCACTAGCCCCTAAAGGTATCGTGGTCTTCGGCTGTGTCTCATGGAGAAACCAGCCCAAGGAAAGGCAAAAGCTGTCCTGAGGAAGAGACAACTGAGTTGAGATCTAAGAAATTATCAAGAGTGAATTGAGTGAACCAGGTGTGAAGTGGGGGCCTAGACAATGGAGACAGCATGTGCAAAGGCCCTGTGGTAGAGGAACTAACACTTGGAGAATGTCAGTGCCATGTAGTGCAGAGAACAAGGGGTCACAGGGATGAAGATGGAGCTGCAGAGAAGGCAGGACTGTATGGACCGAGAAGGTCATTGTGACCTTTACCCCAGGGCAGTGGGAAATCACTGACATGTTTTAAGCAGTGGGGTTGAATGTCTTCTAAAGACATCAAAAGGAAAAGCAGACTAGAAAACCAGAATGTCCCCTCCCATCAGTTCTCTCTATTAAATCTGATCAACAGAAGGAGAACTGCTCTGGAACTGATTGGGCATCAGTGATACTCCTGTTAAGAAGAAACTGAGACATGGCTGCTGGTCTGTGGATTACTGGAGAAGAAAAGATAGCGTTTCCCCCTAAATGTCCTGATGCTCCTCCATCCTGGATCGGGTCCTCAGGAAATAGCTTCTGAGACAGTTCACATGTAGGTTTATGGGGGTGTGCCCTGGGGAGCAGCATCTCTAAGGAAGGAAGGGCAGGACTGAGCAGATGCAGCAGATGTGTCAGGCATTCCCACAGGGCTCCCTGGAGTGGTGATGGCCTTTAGAAACATCACCAGTGGAGGCCGGGGAGAAGGGCCTTTGCACCTGCTGGATGAAGGTTGCCACAGGGAGGGCAGTGGGCAAGCAGCTCTGAGGGTGATTCCTGGGGAGGGTCTCCACTTCCAGCAACCAACCCACAGGCCACTAGGGAATGCACTTTTTCTATAAAGGGCCTGCTAGTAAATATTTTCAGGTTTTTGGGCCATACAATCTCCGTTGCAACTACTCAGCTCTGCTATTAAGGCACAAAAGCAGCCATAGATGCTACTGTCGTAAGTTGGCGTGGCTGCTGGCCAATAAAACTTTCTATGGACAGAAATTTTAATTTTGTATAGTTTTCACGTCTCACAAAGTAGTCTTCTTTTGCTTTTTCCCCCCAACCATTTAAGAATGCAAAAAACATTCTTAGCTTGCAGGCATTGGACCAGGTTTGGCCTGCAGGCTGTAGTTTGACCACCCCTGGCCCAGAGGGATTCAGGAGATACAGGGGTTGGAATCTCTGGTCTTTGAGTTGTCAGCTGTAGGCTGGTTGACAGGGGACCTTTCCCTTCTACCTTCAGCTTCCTTGTCAGTAAAATAAGAGTAACTCTAAATCCCAAGCTCCTGAGGTGAGGGTTGAGTGGGGTTGAGGGGCAGACTCTGTTAATGCAGTCATGAATCGCTTTCAGAATATTACGTACCATGGGTGCATTTCACCATCAGTACCATCCCTCAGGCCCAGGTCATGCATGGGTCTAAAGAGGACGCGTGTGTCTGATGACGAGTCTGGTGGCATCCTAAAAATGCACCAGGGGGAGTGGAGTCATGGTTGGTTGAGGATTTTGGGCAGTTTTTCACAGTGTGAAAGTCACTTGGGACCCAAACCCAAACCAGACGATTTCCTTTCTTCTTTCTGTTTTTGGAGGGACCAACCCTCCCCTCCCCCCACCTCCCTCCCTCCCCTGCCTTCACTTCTCACCCTTTCATCTTGCATGTGTTTGAAGCAGCCCTTGCAAGTGTCCCAACCTACGTTGCGTTCCACAGGGCTAGGTTTCCACAGCTGCCTGCAGGAAGCTTCCTAGTGCTTCCACATGAAAGGACGCGGTCTCTCTAGTATCCTCCTCTCCCCCATCCCCACGCAAATGGGAAGAACCATCACACAGCCCAGAATGCTCCAAGGGACCATTCAGTCTGCATTTGTGACCCTAAGACCCACAAATTCCAGGGAGAAAGTAATAGAACATCAGCTTTGAATTTCACCTCTGACTCTGGCCTCCTTCTTCTCCAGGTATGTGTCCCCCCATGATCTGCACTGTTGTTCACATCACTGTTGGCTGCTGTTTGATTGGAGAGGTTAGGCGGTGACTGGGAAGGGGCAGAAGGCCATTTTGGGGAGCTGCAGCCCCCAAAGTGCATTGCGGGAGTCATCAGTCCTTCCAAATGTCTGTGGTCACACCTGACTCCTGGTGCCGTTCTCTCCAGGCACAGCGCGACTTGGCGGCTGCCTCTGCCCCTTGTAATTTGTTGTCCTGTTTAGCTTGCTCATTTGCACCCCACCCTTGTTCTTGTTCTGTTCGATTTCCTTCCTCTCTTTCACTGGAATTATTCTGGTTATCGTGGGAGAAGAAAATGTACAGCATTTCCATCTGTCACCCAGTGCTTGTCTGGGTCCCCAGAGGCAGCACATCTGTGACCACTGGCACAGAAGGAGCTGGCCAGTCCTTCCCCTCCCTTTCTGCATTCTGCATGCCTGGGTCCGAGTGCCGTTTTCGTTTTGGTCCCTTCAGTCCTGGAATGTGTTTGCTTCTGACAAAGTTGATTAGCCTTGTTGAGAAGACAGTTAATGGATAGAGGATCAATCAGATATAACCTCCCACAGACTCAGGACCACCTCTTGTGTCTGTTTCTCCTGTAACCCTGCAGTGCCCTGAATAAAATAGCCTTCTAGGGTCACCCGTTGGTTGATGGGATGGGTCTAGTATGCCACAGGTGAAGTATTTCTTGGAACCCACCTGCCCTCTGCCACCCAGGCCCTTGTCATCTGTTTCACGGGCCTTTATAATAATTTCTTATTTCATGTTCCTCCCTATTCCCTGGACGTTTCAAATATTTGAGCCCGTAATTTCCACTTTTGGGGCTAAGTCCTTTTGGTGGGCCAGGTGGGAGCCCTGATGTTCAGATTTTCCTGGACTGAGTGAGGGTGATGGTGGCCCATTTCTCATCCATGTTCACATCTTCATTGTCTATCACAAGGCCTGGCTCTTAACGCACATTTACCAATGTGCGCTGAGTGAATGAAGGAACGAAAAGGAGGAAACTCTTTAACTCTGCATGGCTCTGCCTGCCTCCGGCTCTCTCTAACCCCAGCCAGAATGAATTCTTCTTACTCCAAGCACAACTCTTCAGGTTCAGCATGTACCTGTATTTACTGCAAAGTCCTTCTCAGAGGAGGGATGCAGAAGGGTCCCAACATCAAACAAGTTCAAGGACTGCTACCTACTATTTTTTCAGGAGTAACCATGCACTTTGGCATTTTAAAGACTCTGAGACATCCCACATTTAGAGACCTCTTTAGCTCTGTTTAATCTCCCAGATCTCCCAAACTCATTTGACCTTGGACCTCTTGTTCTCAGAGAACACAACTTGTCTTCCATGACTTGAGAGGTTAATTTGTATACCTTGTATCCTTGTTTATAGAACATAATGTAACAGTGCCTGGTGCTTCCGTAGCGTTATTTTTGTAGCTGCCCTTGATTGTCTATGTAGGTCGTCTCTAAGAATAAATGGTCAGTCCACAGAGACGTGCATTAGCAGTGCAGACATGCACGGAAGTGGAGGTATTGAAATGACACAGATATATGTAGCGATGCATTCTCACTGATACCCCACGACACAACATTCACTGGTAGATCTGCTCACGTGCTTGTTTATTCATTCAACAACCGCTTACTGAAGGCCCATTTCAGAACCAGCGGCCAGAATAGATATAATAGTGAGTGGACCAGACATAGTGCCTGGGCAGTGGATGTGGATATAATGAAATGAACTGAGAGAACTGTGTCTCCCAAAACATATTGGGAGAAGCAAGCCAAACCCCAGAGTCATCATCCTTCAATTACAGGAGATGGTTGGAATCTTTAAAAATCCCTTTCCTGCTCACAAATGGATTGTTCTATGGAATGCAATTATTTCTGTGGAGGCAAGAGTATGCCTTAGATGCCCATTTTATGTAAACAATGTGTTCTGGATCTAATTTGTACAAATAAAAAAAATTTTAAATGTATAATCTCACTATCAAATAAACGTACATATTCTTTCTGAGATGTTTAAACCTCATTTCTAATTGATCTAATGATCATAGCAATATGGGAACAGTTCAGTGTCAAAGCCCACCCTCCTCCACCATAGGTAATTGCTAACTTTTTTACTGTGGTTAAAAAAAAAAAACACTTAACAAATTTACCAACTTAACCATTTTTAAGTGTGCAGTTTGGTAGGGCTAAGTCTATTTAGGTTGTGTGCAACAAATCTCTAGAATTTTTTTGACCCTGCAAAACAAAAACTTTGTACCCACTAAATGCTTACTCACCTTGCCCCTTTCCTCCAGCCCTTGGTAACCACCTTTCTACTTTGTTTCTTTAATTTTGACTATTTTAGATAGATACTTCATGTGAGTGAAGTCATACACTATCTGACCTTTTGCGTCTGGCTTATTTCACTAAGCGTAATGTTCTCCAGGTTCATCCATGTTGTAGCATGTGACAGAATCTCCTTCTTTGTGAAGGATGCATAATATTTCATAATATAGATAAAGCATATTTTCCTTATCCACTCGTGTCAGTGGACACTTGGGTTGCTTCCGCCTCTTGGTTATTGTGAATAATGCTGCACTTAACATGGGTGTACAAATATCTCTTCAAGATCTTGCTTTGAATTCTTTTGGATATATGCCCAGAAGTGGGATTACCAGATCATATGGTAGTTCTATTTTTAATTTTGGGGGGAACCTACTGTTTGCCATAATGACTACCCCGTTTTACATTTCCACCAACAGTGCACAAGGGTTCCAGCTTCTCCACATCCTTGCCAACACTTGTTTTCTGTTCTTTTGATAGTAGCATTCTGATGGCTGTGAGGTGATACCTCATTGGTTTTTATTTGCATTTCTCATGACGTTGAGCATCTCTTCATATGCCTGTTGGCCATTTGTGTATCTTCTTTGGGGAATTGTCTATTCAAGTCTTTTGCCCATTTTAAACTGGGTTTTGTGTTTTGCTGTTGTTGAGCTGTAGAAGTTCCTTACATACCCTGGATATTAACTGCTTATCAGATGTATGATTTGTAAATATTTTCTCATTCTGTAGGTTGTCTTTTCACTCTGTTTACTGTTTCCCTTGATGCACAGAAGCTTTTAAGTTTGATGTAATCTCGTTTGTCTGTATTTGCTTTTGTTGCCTGTGCTTTTGGTGTCATACCCATGAAGTCGTCACAAATCCCAATGTCCTGGATCTTCTCCCCTGTGTTTCCTTCTAGAAAGTCTATAGTTTAAGGTCTTACATTTAGGTCTTTAATCCATTTTGAGTTAATTTCTGTCTATTGTGTAAGCTAAGGATCCAAATTCATTCTTTTGCATGTAGATACACAGTTTTTCCAACATCATTTGTCAAAGAGACCGTCCTTTCCCCATCGTGTAGGTAAATACTGAACTGTAAATCAGAGCTGAAATGCACAAGAATAGCAGTGGTGGTGGTAGAGGAGGGGGCTGTTAGCATCACCTGGGCCCTCAAACATCTTTCCACTAACTCCCCGCCCCAATTTGCCTGGGAGTGGGAAACGTGGGGACTGGCCAGGTGAATACTGACAAAACTCCAGGTGATCTGATACCTGGGCCCCTCTTCTTCTGATTGAGAACACAGAACCACAGAGGAAAGAAATCATGAAATTGATTAGAAGGGTCACTGCACAGTGTGGGGACACTTTGCCCGTAGGTGTCTGCTGTGCAAATGTGGGCTTTGTTCCTGTTGGATTTTCTTAAAGCAGGCTCACCTGTAAGCTATCCAGAGGCTCACAGATCTGGCTGCTGGGGCACCGAGGAGGAAGCACTGGCTGCCCTGTACCTGGATAGTCCGGGAAGCATCCTGAACATCTGCTTGCAGCCTGCACACCCGTTCAGAAGGCCTTCTTGCGGGAAAGGGGAGGAGAAGTAGCTGGAGGGAAGTGGGGAAGAGGGACAGGCAGTTCGTCTGTACGGGAGGCAGTGAGCACAGATGCTTGCGGCAGCAGATGGCAGCCTGCAGAGGAGCCCTCCATAGTCCTCCTGGCCCCTGCGAGGGGAATTGAGGCGGGGGGAGGCCGGCCAGCCTCCTCTTGAGCTGCGGCCTGGAGCAGCAGTGCCCACCTCTGTGTATGTAGCCTGTACTTCTGCTCCTCCCCTCCCGAGTATTGATCTGAGGCCGAGAGGATACAGGCATCTCGGAGCACCTAGTCTTAGCTGCAGGCTTACTAGTGCTTCTAAATGATTGTTGCCCAGGGGCTGTGCTGCTGCGTTTCTGAACACCCACCCGAGAGGCCCACCGAGCCTCCACTTTGGCCGACAAGTGGGCAAGTTTACGGCCCAGGGCATCCAGCTCTTCCAGCTGGAGAAGACTGCTCACAGGCTGCTCTGCCCTTCCGAACCCTGTGACTAGGCAGGCCCTTTTAGATCAGGCAGAGGGAAAAAGAGGCCCAGAAACAAAGCCTGAACAGCCTGGGTACAGCAGACTTTGTATGCCTTCCTCTCAGTGAAGGCATTATTCCCTGACAGGCAAACCAGCAGTGGATGTTGGGACAGTGGGCACCACCACGCTCTTATATTTACGGCAGAGCATCTCTTCCCATCAGCATCTCTATTGTAGTTCAGAATCCTCCTCAACCCAGCTCTTCAGGGAAGCTACCACTGGCCAGTTAGCCTTGGCCCTGGAGAGGCAGAGGGAGAGCTGTCTTGTAGGGAGTGGGTCCTGGCTCTGCCTCAGGGGCCTCTGTGCCTCTGGAGAAGTCCCACCACCCTAGGGACCTTCGTTATCCCAGCTGGAAGAAATGGGAAAGTTACTCCACCCCGAGTATTTGTCCTCTCTTTGCCTGGCCACTGGAAGAGAAGCCCAAAATTCTCTGCTCCCGAGTTCTTTCCCAGCCGTGGTGTGGAACCTGGAAAATGTGGGAAATTGTCTACTCCGAATTGAAAGGGAAAGTGCAGGTTCGGGGAGGGGGGCGGTGGGTGTCCAACATCACGAGTGATGGGGAGACGATGGCAGTCTGATGAAAGCCAGCCCCTCAGAGCCCCCGCGCTGGCCAGCCTGACCTGAGCGCTCCACCCATGCAAGTTCATTCTGCACCCCAGCTGCCCTGGAACTCGCCCCGGAACCCATCCTGCTGCACACACGCTGGAACAGACTCTCAGCCAGGTTGTGTACCTCGTGCACATGGCTGCCACCGCCACCGCTGCTGCTACTGGGCCTGGGTCAGATCGCAGGGAAGCCAGGTTCAAGGTTCATGCTTTTAACCACTGCTCTGTGCTACAAAACAAACAAAAAAGCCAAACCAAAACTAAAAGCATTTTTCACCCACCAGACAGACAACAGAGAATAGGTTTGATACTATCAAGCATGACAATGAGGCAGGTGAGGGGTCTGCACCTACTTAGGCCTGGGAAGGCCTGGCAGGCTGGGACTGGGGCTAGGGTCCGGGGGCACTTTCATCTTACCTGTGTTTATTTTGTAATGCGGAATATAGTTGCACATGACTTGGGTTCATAACTCATTAGAGAGGGAGAGAGAAGTGAAGATGGTCAGGGAAAAAGAACCAAAGAGAAAGAAAGAGGGAAGGTTTTCAGAATCCAGAACTGCCTTTGAACCTGACCTCTTGGCTGCAGAATCTCTGACAGCTTCGAGCCTCTTTTCTCCAGCTCACTCAGTCTGGGACCCTGATGTCCCAGACTCTGGGTCAGGCTCTCAGCTCTTTCCACAGAAACGCAGGGTGTGTCGTGAACAGCACTGTCTCACGTCTGTCCCCTGTCCGGGTGCCTCTGTGGGCATGAGGTCACGGCCACATGCAGGGAGGAGCCGGTTCACCCCTCGGCTCTGATTTGTGATGGGCTGTTCCTCCAGAGCAGCTGCTGCAGCAACATTTACTTTGTACAGTGGCCAAAAGAGAAAGAGAGAGAGAGGTGGTGGTGGGGGGTGGGGGGAGAGGGAGCCAGCCAGCAAGAGTGAGCGCGCATGAGCCTACCCTATTCCAAAATGTTTCTGACAAAATCTGGCACTCCTGGTTCTAATCAAAATACTGAACTTTGGAACAAATTAACATTCCACAGCCCTCGCAGAGAAGGAGACTCAGCCTAGACAACTTCAGTTCACAACCACAACAAAAATAGCTTCTCCCGGGGAAGACACCGTCTGCTAACAAGGTCACTTTTGTTTTGCTTCCCCTGCCATCTGGCTGAGTGGCACCAGGGGCTGGATTTGGTACCGGCTTCTTCTGCTGAGAGTGGATGGGAGCCGGGTGGCACTGCAGAAGGCTTCTCAGCCTCCTGGCAAAGGGTGCCGGCACAAAGCTACCTTCAGACACCCCCCAGAAAGCATGCGGGCAGATGGAGCCCCGGTTTCACCCAGCCCAACTCTGCTCTGAGCTCCGAGTGTGCAGAAGGTGTGACACCAGCAGACAGCAACAAGCAGGTGGGAATCAGAGGAGAGCGAAAAACACGACAGAATGGGAAAGCTATCTTCGTCTTGAAAAACATTCCAGGACTCAACGTCATGCTCGCTCCAGGGAGTTGGGAGTCTGAGTTCCAGAAGGCGAACAAAGAAGCATGATTTTGATTTTGGGCTTTTTTTTTTTCTTTTTTCATTTTTTAAAATTCTTCCCTTCTACTTGCAGGATTCAGCCTCTTCCAATCATTGATCAGGGATGTTCAGTGACCTACCTTGGCCTCAGTTTCCTCATCTGTAGGATGGGAATCACCTGCACAGGTGTGGGTGAATAGCATTAATGTCACTGCCTAGGGGCGCCTGGCTGGGGTTCTCAGAGAACATGTGTGCATTCTGACCAAGTATCCCAGGAGGACTTCCATGTAGATGATCCAGGGAGAGCCCCCCAGCAGCCCTCTGTAGGACTTCCACATGATGTAAATGGTCTGCCCAGAGTCACTTCATTTGTCAGGTGTAGAGCTGGGATTTGAGCAAAAGCGTTCTGCTTACAAAGATGCTGCTGCTGCTTCTCTACCTTTATGATATAAAGTCTTGTAAAACAGGATCAAAACCTATGAATATCCACGAGGGGTTCGTGACCTACTAAAACCATGCCCCTCCTATGAAAAGCCCAGGGATCCCGGTGAATTATCATAGTAGACCTGCGGGGGAAATAAACAAATAAAGCTTTAGTAAAAAGGAGAAGGAATCTTTAAAATGACCCCCCAAACTCCCTACCCTTAAATGAAGGAAAAGACATTCAGTAGGGCATCTCCTTTAGGATTTTTCCCTCCCAAAAAAGACACATAAGGAAACTTTGATTCCAGGTGAGTTGAATCTGGTCTCCAAGGGGTCCGAGGTGGGGTGAGGCTGGTGAAGGTCCCTGGGGCTTTGAGCTTGTGTCACTGCTGCCCCTGGGGAGTGGGCTGAGCAGGGGGAGCCTGGAGGACCACCATGGCAGGCGATTCCTGAATCAGAACTGAGCTGTGACATCTGGGATAGGATTTAAAAGGTCAGGAAGAGGAGCCCTGGGGCCATTTGCCAGTGTTAATTGGTATTAGGACTGAGTCCCCTCTGCTGCTGGTATGTGTGGGGCTTACTTCCCCAAGTAACACAGGGAAGACTTCCCACTGCCCCCCAGCAGGGAGTATAGGGGGGCAGGCCACTGTTCCCCTCTGGCCTGGAAGCTGTTCATCAGCTCACTTTTCTTAGCCTGGCTCTTGCCTCCTGTCTTGGTGGCCTCCCCAATCTTGGACTCATTTTGTTTACTCAGAGACACTCATGAAATCTCCTGCTTTTTTTCATGTTCACATAGCAAACACTTGTTGAGTATTAATGATACGCCAGGTGGTGTGCTCAGTTCCTGGTGTACAGTGAAGAAGAGAGAGAAAGTTCTTGCCCTCAGAGGGCTTTCAGTCTTGTTGGGAGCTCAACATTTAACTCAAAGAATGGGACGAGGTGGAGTGGGGCAGAGACTGAAGTTCTAGGTAGAGAAACACAGGCTGTCAGAATGTCTTGAAAGAGGAAAGAATACCGGTGGCTCCAGAATTTTCTGTCTCAGAGACACATATTGATAACTTGTCTCGAAGCAACAGTTTGAAATACCAACTTGATGCCTCTCGAGGCAATGAAAACATCCAAGTCAAAGAAGGCACTGTGGGAAGGCTGGGGGAGCCAATGGAGTTCTGGGTGGTGGCCGAAGCCAATGCAAGGGCCCTCCTGGGCCCCACCATTGGGAAAAGACTTCAAAGGAAGGGAAGGGAGCTCATGCACTTGGAGATCATGGGCCAGAGGAACAGCATGGGCTGAGAGGAGAGACGGGGAGACCAGGATTTCTGAAGGGCAATTCGTGGGTCACCTGCATCAGGATTATCTCAGGGGTTTGTTGCCAATGCAGATGCTTGGGTCCATCTCAGGCTAGTGGAATCAGCATCTCTGGACAAGGAACCTGGAATCTGCTTTACAAGCAAGCGCCCTGGAGCATTACTGTATGAATCGGGCCTCAGAGTCTACTCTGAGTGAGGCTGTTGATTTTATCCCAAATGAAAAGGAGCCTTTTGAAGGGTTTGGGAAAGAGAAATGATGCAGATTTTAAAGACACTGTTCTGCCTCTTGGGTAGGTATTGAGTGCA
This sequence comes from Camelus ferus, assembly GCF_009834535.1. Taxonomy (NCBI): domain Eukaryota; kingdom Metazoa; phylum Chordata; class Mammalia; order Artiodactyla; family Camelidae; genus Camelus; species Camelus ferus. The sequence goes on from NC_045727.1 coordinate 8,106,483, forward strand.
GTGGGATGGGGGGAAGTGGAAGGAACACCTGGATGGCCCGGGCAGAAGTCCACACTGCCTCCCTGCCTGCAGTACTGGGTAGACTAACCCCTTATCTTATGAACCAGTCCCATGGCCCCTGCTGGGTTCTCCTTGGTCATCTAGGCCCTCCTGTGGTGGCTGCCTGGACCCCAGAATGAGAGGTGGATTGACACTGGCCCTTGGATTGTCCACATCCTGGGCTGCAGATCTCCGTTGCTCCTTTACCATCTCACACTGTCGTTTGCTGCCAGCACGGCAGTTGGTTATCCAAGGACTCATCCTCCCTGAAAGTGTAGGGCAAACTATCCTCTCACCTGTCCAGGATGGTTATATAACATCAGCCCTGAGAATGGGGTGATGCTTTCAGGGATTCTCACGGTGCTGATGGGCCCTAGGAGTCTGGCACCTCCCAGGACGTCAGATTTCTCACACTGGGTCCATGTGACCCTACTACGGCTCATGGTTTGCAGATGGACAGGGAGGAGCCAGGTGTCACAACTCTTGCCAGCCAGAGCCTGTGCCAAATGGCTCCTGATTTGGGCTGGTTCTTACCCAAACTAGCCTCCCTCTTTTAGGTAAATGACACACTTTTCACTCTCTCTGAATTTTCAAAGAGAGGCTGACAGACAGAGAACGTTTTGAATCGCAATCAGAGTTCCCTGCCGCAGAGCACACAGATGAGAATTGATCTCAAACCTTTTACTGTCACCGTTTACCGAGTACCGGAAAGACACACACATAAGTCAGCAGAGAAAAACTCAGAGTCCTGGTCTCCAGCCGCACATCAACAAGACGCCAGAATAATGTCGTCAGCCATGACACCGAGCAGAACCCAACCACCACCCAGCCAAGCCCCCTTAGGCTCCCAGCATATCAAGGGGATCCTTGCCTCTGCCTTCATTATTCTTTTAATCAACTTTATTGAAGTATAATTTAGACACAACAAACAGCACTGGTTTTAAGTGTACCCACTGATGTTTTGACAAATGTGTATACTCATCACTTTAATCAAAGTAGAGAATGTTTTCAACACCCCCCCACCGCCAAATTCCTTGCAGCCTCTTAGAAGCCAGTCCCCCTTCCACCTCTGGCGTCAGGCAACCGCGGCTCTGCTCTCTGTCACTCCACTTCTACAGTTTGTATAACTTCATATAATGGAATCAGGCCGTATGTACTCTTGTGTCTGGCTTCTTTTACTGGTTTTTGAGATTCAGCGACATTGTTGCATATATCAGTAGTTCATTTCCTTTTACTGTTGAACAGCATTCCACAATTTGTTTGTTCTTTCACTTGTTGATGGCCACTTGGGTTGTTTCCAGGTTTGGGGTATTATTATGGGCTTTTATAAACATTTGTGTATAAGATTGTGTGGACATATGTTTCCATTTCTCTTGGACACATACCTAAGAATAGCCGGGTTGTACGGCAGGTATATATTTACTTTTTAAGATACTGCCAGACCTTTTATCCAAAGTAGACGTGTCATTTTTATATTTCCACCAACAGCATATGAGTTCCGGGTGTGTGAGTTCTGCATCCTAGGCACCGCTTGGTATTGTCAGTCTTTTTAATGTTAGCCGTTCTAATGGGTATGTGGTGGTATCTCATTGTTATTGTTTGCATTTCCTTGACGACTAGTGTTGAGCACTTTTCCATGTGTTTATTGATCATTATATACCTTCTTTTAGTACTGTTTAAATCTTTTGCTGATTAAAAAAAGAAACAGATTGTTTGTCTTATGATTAAATTGTAAGGGTCCTTTTTAGATTCTCTCCACAAGTCCTTTGTCAAATATGTGTATTTTCTACCAGTCTGTTGGTTGGCTTTTTTCCCCTTTCATCTTCTTAACTGTGTCTTTTGCAGAGTCAAGTTTTAAATTTTGATAAATTTAATTCCTCAATTTTTTACGGTCTTTGTCTCTTGTGCCCTACCTTAGAAATCTTTGCCCACCCCAAGATCACAACGATTTTCTCCTATGTTTTCTTCTAGAAGTTTTGTAGTTTTATCTTTAACCTTTAAATCTGTGATTCATTAATAGTTAGTTTTTGTGTATATTACATACTTAAGTTTGAAGTTTATTTTTTTCATGTAGACATTCAGTTGTCCCTTCACTATTTGTTGTGAAATTTTTCTTTCCTCATTGAATTACCTTGATGCTTTTATCAAAAATCATTTGGCCGTATCCCTGTGGATATATTTCTGAGCTCTCTGTTCTGTTCCATTGATCTATATGTCTGTCTTTTCAACCAATAGCACCTGGTCAGATAAGTACTCCAGCTTTGTTCTTCTTTTTAAAAAGTTACTTTGTGTAGTCTAAGTCATTTGTTTTTCCACATAAATTTTAGGATAAGCTTGTTCCTATTAAACACTCTGCTAGAATTTTGGTTGGGGTCATGTTGAATCTATTGATTGATATAGGGAAAATCAACATCTTAACAATATGACTCTACCCATCCATGGATATGGTATATCATTCCATTTATTTTAGTCTTTAAAACATTTCTTTTAGCAGTGTTTTGTAATTTTCATTGTACAGGCTGGGTACATACTTTGTTACATTTATTTCATTTTTTTTGGTATTATAAATGTGAAGTTATATTCATTGGTTTCAAATTGTTCATTGCCCCCTCCTCCTTCTTTTCTTCCTTCTTCTTTTTCAGTTATTTCTTCCTTCTTGATTCTAACCTGATATCAAAGCCTTAAGTACATCTTCTTATCCTCGACACATATCCAGGGTTTGACAATTTCTCAGTTGATGTTTTATTCAGGAATTGGCATTGATGCTACCCCATATCTTGCCTCTCATCTTAGAACTTACAGCTATTCTTAACATAATTCTCAGTTTATCAAACCATTTCCCTTCTATCACTCCTCCTTTTTCACAGCTCCCACAATAACACCTCCTCCATACAGCTTTCAAGAAGGATGTGACAGGTTCTCTGGTATCTTTTCAACATCAAATCTTCTATTACTCACCCCCACATTGATTGAAACAATTAACCAATTGTTTGTTCAAAATGAAGGAATTTTATGTTATTTAACTCTGGTATGTTAGTTTCCTTGGGCTGCTGTAACAAGGTACCACAAACTGGGTGGCTTAAAACAACAGAAATTTACTTGCCCACTGTTCTGGAGGCTGCAGTCTAAAATCAAGGGGTTGGCAGGGCCACACTCCCTCTGACACCTGTAGGGGAGCATCCTTCCTTGCCTCTTTCAGCTTCTGATGGTTCTCAGCAATCGTTGGCATTCCCTGGCTTGCAACTGCATACCTCAGTTTCCACTTCCATCTTCACATGGCATCCTTCCTGTGTGTGACTGTGTTTCTTCTCCACTTATAAAGACCCCAGTCATATTGGATAAAGGGTCCGCATGCTCCAGTAGGTCCTAATGATTACATTTGTAATGACCCTAATTCCAAATAAGGTTACATTCTCAGGAGACTGGGACTTTAACATTTCTTTGGGGGAACACAATTCAATACCTAACAGTGTCTTAGCTCTTTCTTTGTCTCCAGTGTTCTTACCTATTTTGTTCTCTTGAAGAATTTCTAGAGGACTCAGTTCAAAATTCACCTTCTTGATTATTTTTCCTGAATCCCCAGAAGAAGTGAATCACCTCTTTGCCTATCTTTATAAGCATTTCTGGAATACTATTAGACAGTTTCTCACATTGTGTACCACCTGAGGGCAGGAGCCGTCTTACTTATCTGAGAGTAGAGCTCAGAGTCCCAGAATCCCACTTAGATTTCCTCTACAGCGTAGCCATTCCAGCTGTGGGCATTTCACACACATATTCAAACAGTCCCTAATCTGTAGCTTTGTAGATTGTTGAAGAACATGAGGAAGATTTTGAGATTCTGTGTTATTTATTTATTTTTTTTTATTTTGGGAATGTTATCATTAGGAAATACTCTGGATAAACATTTGGGGTCCCCTTTAAATGTCTGCCTATGTAAAATTCCTTTTTCTGACTAACTCCTATATGTTCAAAATATAAAATGAAAATAGTCTTGTAAGGTAAATGCAATATAACCAAGTTTCTCGGCCTTGGCACCAGTGATATTCTGGGCTGGATTATTCTGTTGTGAGTGGGGGGCTCTCCTGTGCATTGTAGGATGTTGAGCAGCATCCCAGCCTCTACCTAGTAGATACCAGTAGTACCTTCCTCCCTACTGTGACAACCAAAATTGTCACATAGCCAAGAATCTCTCCAGTTGAGAGCTCACCACTGTAGAATATCATAAAGCAGTTGGAATTCTTAATGTAAACATTATAAAAGTCATCCAAATTTCCCTTTATTCTGCTTTCTTGTTGGTACTCTCCTCCACCCATAAGGCTGCTCTGTCCTGAGTTCGCTGACGTCGTGAATAAATTGCACGGCTCGGCTTTCCTTTGCTCCTGCCCCTGTACATCTGGGGCCTGTGGGTGGCCTTGTCCACGCAGAGGGAGAAATGAATGCCCCTGCTTCTCATAAGGACTCAAGGACTCGAGGAACGTGGGAAACCAAGCCAGTGCTCCAGTGTGCAGAGCCCTGTTGCCTTCACTCTCACCCCAGAATCTCCCAAAGCCCTTGCTGAGTTCCTCCTCAACCCACTGAACTAGGAAGAATAAGATTGTGGTTTGGGAAGAAAGACCAAGAATCGGGGGTGGAAATCATGAAAACAGTACACACGTGGATGGGAGGACTGGGGAAAGGATGCAGGCAGGTGGCCCCGAGCTCTCCAGAACCAGAGGTACTTCCTGCCACGGTTTCCAGGCACAGACCTGGCAGCCCTCACTCCCAGGGAGGCCAGATCGTGACCCTTTTAAGTGTAAATTCTGTTTTGCAGCTAGAAGAAGGGAGAAGGCAGGGCTTCCCATTTGGAAATGGCCTTGAATCTGCCTACTTTTCTCATCTCTTATCCTTGGTTTCAGTCTGAAAGCTGCCACGTTTTAGGGAGGGGTGCTAAGGTCCTCCTCTTTTGACTGACTGGCAGGCGTTCCTGAGGAATTGGGAGAATGTTGCCTTGGAGTGGAGATCCTGACTTGGGTTTTAGGCTCTGCTCTGTGATGTAAACCCTGCAAGTTGTGGGACACATATTTACTGAACCAGGAAGCTCTTCCTTTCACACTGCTAAAAAAAATGAGGTAAAATTCACATAACATAAAATTAACCACTTTTAGGGTATATAACTCACTTGTGTTTATACCTTCACAGTATTGTGCAACCATCACCTCCGTCTAGTTCCAAAATATTTCTGTTGCCCCAAAAGGAAACCCTGTATCCATTAAACAATCTTCGTTCCTTCTCCCCCAGCCTCTCACAACCATGAATCTACTTTCTGTCTCCATGGATTTGCTTATTCTGGACATTTCATGTAAATGGACTCATTCAGTATGTGACTTTTCTCGTCTGGCTTTTTACATATGTTTTGGAGGTTCATCCGTGTTGCAGCAGGTGTCATTACTTCATTCCTTTTTATGGTTGAATAGTATTCCATTGTGGGGGTGGTCCACATTTTGTTTACCCATCCGTCTGTTGATGGACATTTGGGTCGCTTCCACCTTTTGGCTGTTGGGAATAATACTCTATGAACATTTGTGTTTCTCATACTAAAAATTTTTTTAATTGTGGTAAAATATATGTACACAAAATATGTCATTTTAACCGTTTACAAGTGTACAATTGATTTAAAGTGCGCTGATTACATTCATAATGGTGTGCAACCATCCCCAGAGTCTACCTCCCAATCTTTTCCATCACTCCTAAGGGAAACCCTATATCCAGGAAGCAGCAACTCCCTCTGCCTCCTGCCCTCGCCCCTGGTAATCTCCACTGTGCTTTCCGCCTCTGTGAACTTGCTGAGTCCAGATAATACATACGAGTGGAGTCATACAATATCTGTTCATTGTGTCTGGCTTCTTTCACTTCACATAATGTAGTCAAGCTTCCTCCACGTTGCAGCGTGTATCGGTACTTTATTCCTTTTCCTGGCTGGATAATGTCCCATTGCAAGGACATACCACATCTTGTCTACCCATTCATCTGTTGATGGCCATTTGGGTTGCTTCCCCTTTGTGGCTACTGTGAATATCCGTGTCTCTCATAGGCATTTGCAGATTGCCCACAACCCTTAGCACAATGTCCTAACTCCTCAGCAGGACACTCACCGTGAGGCCCCTTCTGCTCCCCTGGCCGCGACGTGTGGCCGCCCATGGCCTGGCCACGCAGAACTGCTTCCCATCCCTGGAACGAGTCTGATTATGGCTCCGCTCCTGTGTCTTTGCCCTGGTGCGCCCTTGGCTTGGAGTGCTTTCTTCCGTCCCTTTGTCCTCTGGCTACCTCTTAGGTGTCCCTCGAGACTGGGATGAAGTGTTGCCTTTGCTGGGAAGGGTTCTCTAGCTGGCATGCCTCGCTGGCTTAGGTGGAGTAGCCAGGCAGAGGTGAGGGGTGGACCCGGGAACCCAGGCCCTGGTGAACAGGGTGGGTGGTGGAGGGTACGGTGCAGTGAGGCACGGTGGCCTCGTGAATGGTGTTGGGGTGGCAGGGACAGTTTTACTAGGTGGCTTTCTGGCTTTAATGGGACAGATGGGCTAAACACAGCCCAGGTCTGCCGGTTCCTATTGTGTTCCGGAAGCTCTCTCTGCTTTTCTCTGTCACAGCTCTCGTCACTGTGTCACAGTCTGCTAATCCGACTGTCTCCTCTAGTAGACAGAGCCTACCCCCCATACTGAAAACAGTACACTTCCTAAGGAAATGAGGCCTACTCTTATTTATTGAGCCTGTCAGACTGAGTCTTTCTTAAAAAATAGCTTTATGGAGGTATAATTTACCCATGTAAAGTGTCCAGATCATTGGTTTCTAGTTTATTCACAAAGTTGTGCAACTCCCCCCAAAGAATCACACACCAGTTGGCAGTCACTTCGCATGCCCCTACCCCTGCCCTGCCCTAGGCAGCCACTTCTCTCCTTTCTCAGACTGAGTCATAAATACTCCGAGCAGTGGACACCATTCCTCCCCTTGGCATGCCAGGTTTGAACATCTGCATTAGTGAGAAGATTTTTCCAGGCAGAGGATGAGACAGAGGAAGGAAGGAAGGGGCAGACGCTCTGCGGCAGAGAGGCAGCCGACATGCACGAAACTGGGCCCGTCTGGCTTGGGAAATTCTTAGAAGAAAAGAAGGATGAAAATGCAGAGAGAGCCAGAACGTATTCCTTTGGGAAACTTGGCAGGGTTCTTTTGTTTCAAAAGATGTCCTGGAAATTAGATGGCTAGGAATATTGTTGGGATGACTGTTCCCGTTTGATTACAGGGGCTGCTGACCAGCTGCAGCAGAAGTTCTGCTGCGTCATCGGTCCCCTGACATTTTAAAAGAAAGCGATGAGCATTATCCAAGGTCCTCTTTCCATCCCCTGTTGCTGTGCGTATGAGGTAAGTGATCTGCCCATTGGAATTTAGTTTAATAGGCTCCTGAACGTGTAAACATGTCTGCTGAGTATAAATATTGTATCGAAGTGCAGATTTCCATCTTTTCCCACTACGTTCAATTAGAAAGAAAGAAAGAAAAAAAACCCAGCAGGTTGAGTTAGAGGACTTCTCTCCCCTCTGCTGGATAGAGCAGGGCACTCAGGCTTTCTGTGGGGGGCGAATAATGGCCCCCCCAGCATGTTCACAGCCCAATCCCCGGAACCAGTCAACATGCTACCTTAGATGGCAGAAGGGACTTTGCGGATGTGGTTAAGAATCTGGAGATGGGAGGATTAGGGTGGATTATTGAAGTGGGCGCCATGTCATCACAAGGGTTCTTATGGGTCAGAGTCACAGAAGGTGTGAACACGGAAGTGGAGGTGGGAGTGACATGGGGCCAGGATCCAAGGAACAAGAGTGGCCCGTAGAAGCCAGAAAAGGTAAGAAAACGGATTCTCCCCAGGAGCCTCCAACAGGAAGGCCGCCCTGCCCACCCTCTTCAGACATGTGACCTCTAGAATGGCGAGAGACAATACGTCTGTGTTGCTTTAAGCCACTCAGTGTGCAGTCATCTGCTGCAGCAGCCCTAGGAAGCTCATCCAGGTTCCTCCCTTCAGTCTGAGTTTTACTCTAAGACGAGGGCTTTTCCCTATTGTGATGGCAGCTCAGAGTTACTAGTGCACATGACGTGCCGGGAACGGTGCCAGGCCTGGGACAGACACTCTCATTGCATCCTCCCAGCGACGCTACTAGACAGGCACCATCTCTACCCTTATTCTGTGTATGTGCGACCGTGTACACGTTTATATGGTACATACGTGTGCATACGTGTGGGTCCAGAACCAACAGGTCGGCAGGGTCATGTTCCCTCCAGAGGTTCTACCGGGAATCCATTCCTTGCCTCCTCCAGTGTCTCGTGGCCACCGGCACTCCTTGGCTTGTGTCCTCATCACTTCTGTCTCTGCCTCCGTCTTCATGTCTCTTTCTCTCCTCTGCGTGTCAGTGTCAAATCTCCCTCTGCCTCTCTCTTCTACATGCACGTGACTGTATTTAGGGTCTGCCCGGACAATCCAGGCTGACCTTCCCATCTCCAGATCCTCGGCTTAATCACATCATTTGCCGTATGAGTTACTGTTCACAGGTTCTGGGAATTAGGAAGTAAATATATATCCTCAGAGGGCTCAATGGATTTGCCTGTTCTGGGCATTTCTTATCAACGGATGGATACAGTATTTGGCCTTTTGTGTCCGACTTATTTGACTTCGCATAATGTTTTCAAGGTTCTTCCCCTCGGAGGGCCCTTTTTCAGCGTACCACAAGGGGATAGGCACTTTATACATTTCCACCTCTCATATCAAGCCTCAAAGGCAGCTATGACATTTGAAGTTATACAGATGAGGAGCTTGAGGCTCAGGGAGGTTTACTCTCTTGGCTGTACTTCTTATGCACCTGCTAAGGATGTTCATGGGAGAAGTACTGGACCAGGCTGGACCAGCCCATGTGACTGCAGGGAGTTCACTTAGTTTCTCAGATACTTCAGTGTCTGAGTTTTTAATCTGTAAAATGAGAATCACAAAATCCTCTTACTGATCTAAGTCAGATGAAATTAGGGAATTTTTTTGGTGAAAATTCTTTGAAAAATATTGTTATGTAGATGGAAGGGGTTATTTTTGGTCTCGAGTGGGTTCAAAAGAAAGTCTGCATATGAAAGAAGAGATGACTTAACTGAGTACCATGAATTAAATGCTGAAATATTCATAGTAATCAACACCTTGGCTTGGAGTGCTGAGTCTTCACTTCAGATGCTGAATAAGGTTCCAATGTAGATACTTTAAAAAATCTTCCGTGTTGGAGGAATGATACCTGGAGGCCACTTCCAGGGAAGGACAAGAAGAAACGCTGAATTGTTTCCAGTTGAGGTGGGAAGGGAAGGGAAGTTTTATGCCTTACGGTGATGAGCATTCTCTTCATGCTTCTGGGCATTCGTAATCAGTGTGTTAGAATTTGTTGCAATCACACCACGTTAACTTTCCATGGTTTCTGTCATCTGGGTAATAGAGCATGGATGATGGGAGAAGAATGTGAGTGGGAGGTTGCCTAGGTGAGCAGTAACATGACCCCAAGGAGAGAAAGTAGGGCACAGTGAAGAACGTTTAGGAAGAACCTAGACGTCTTTATCAAAACTGATTTTTGACTGGACAGGCCTCTACTCTGCATTCATGCCCTGTTTATAAATCTAGACTGGATGTGCAAAATGTGTCCACTCAGAATAGAGCCTAGCCAGTGCCGTGGCAGACATCACTAACCAGTCATGGCAAACCAGCGCTCCAGGCAGCCCCTCCCAGTCCGGGAACCCTATCTCTCACCTCTGTACTGGGTGATAAGCCTAGAGCATTAATTTTAATGCATTAATTAACTTACCTAATTCAGAAGACTCTTTGACCCTGTTGTTCATACCGAGGCTTAAGCTGCTCATTGACTATTTTAGTAAAACCTAGTTTCTTTGCAACCCAGTAGTACAAGAGGTCCTAGATTTCTTGCTGACTGTCAGCTGGCAGCCACTGGCAGCTCTGAGAGGCTGCCCACATTCCTTGCCACGTGGCCCTCTCCATCTTTAAGCCAGCAGTGGCATATAAAATACTCATTCTTTGAGTCTCTGACATTTAGATTCAGCTTTATAGGGCTCATGTGAGTAGGTGAGTCCCACCTGGATAATCTTACTTCTGCAGAATCCCTTCTTAGCAGTACCTAGGTTAGTGTTTGAAGAACTGGGAAAGGTGTATGAACAGCAAGAGCTGGGCGTCTCGAGGGACCGTCTCAGAATTCTGCTTCCCACAAGGCTTTTGACACAGACACTAAAATGGGTCTTTTGTTGACCAGGTGTCAAAATGTTTTAATGCACCAGCCGTGCAGCAAGTTCCAGCTTTACAGCTGACGTTGGCCAACAGCCGTTTTCAAGTATGATATGACGATACTCTGCAAATTCGTTGATATTGTCTCTACTGACTCTTGTTGATTATTGAATTGATGGCTCCTGTTGGCTTCAGGGGCTCTTGGCATGGGGACTAGGACCTAGCTGAACCTTGACAAAGTGATAAATAGCACGTTTATGTCTTCGCTTGATTCTGTGGCTCTTTTGAAAGGAATGCCCTTCTGATGTGCCCAATAAAAGCCTCTTTGATGTGCCAAATGTGGACAGTTGAACTTTAAAGGAATTTTAAGCACAGATAATTAGTATCTGCCCTTATTGATGTAAGCCCCACTTTATTTTTGTTCCTTCTGGTGGACATTAGATTTAGGAAACGCTCCTCACTCTTGGCAGTGTCATTTCCCTCCCATGTATAAGAGTCTAGCTCTCACATTCTGAAACAGGAATAAATTGCCTCTTGTTTTAGTAAGTAAAATAAACCACAGCGAGCACATGTGAAAGTAGAAATGACTTTGAAAGAAAAAGCCAGAGGGAACAGAGGTCAAGTCAGAAGTGACTAGAAATTTATATTTCTTTCTTTTCACACTGTTGAAATGCAGTAGATTTTGACTAGTCTAAAAACAGCATTTTTCTGGCATGTGTTATTGGGACACTAGTTTCATAAGATGAATAATAGATGTTAAGTAGAAAAGGGTTCTGTGGTCAAACAGTTTTTGCCATTAGACTGTATTAAAATTTCCGAGGGAGAGATACAGTATGTTGTGATTTCCAGTCTTAGAGGTTGAATGCTCATTTTGGTTTTCCATTTAAGAAATATTCATGAGATTAGAACTTTAAGGAACACGCTTTGGGAAGGACTGTGTTGAACGAATTCTCTGACTTGGAAAGCAGGTCTATGTGTGTTGGCATCTTGGTGGCACCAACCTAGAAATGGACACGTCTTCACGTTTGGGTCCCAAGTACATGTGTCTGGGTCATAGAGGTCCACATTTGGGTCACAAAGATAGATAACATTTTTGCTGCCTCAGATAAATTTCTCAGTGTGATTATTTCCTAATCTTTTCATAGTCTATTAATACCATTTTCAGTCTGGCCTCAGACACATCAGTAACAATTTTTTGTGTGTGGAGCGGGAGTAATTAGGTTTGTTTGTTTGTTTATTTGTTTATTTATTAATAGAAGTACTGGGGATTGAATCCAGGACTTTGTGCATGCTAGGCACGCACTCTACCATAGAGCTATACCTTCCCCCTACATCAGTAACAATTTTATATCTAGTGAATAGAGAAGAGAAGGAAATTAACATTTATTGATTATCCCCAGTGGGATGGGTGCTTTGTACACTTTATCCAACTTAAGCTTCACCATAACCCTGCTGAGGTGAGTGTTACTACCTTTAGTTCATAAATGAGGACCCTGAAAGTCAGAGAGGGTAAGCAGCTTGCCTAAGGTTACACAGCGTAGAAGTAGCAGAGGCATTCATATCCAGGATCCCGGATCATCTGACTCCAAAGCCCCGGCTCTTCGTAATACGCCCCCTGCTTCTCTGCCCTTGTTGCTGATCTCTTTTAATTTACGCTGTAAGTGAGCTTACAGAAAGCTGGGTATAGACCGAACATTCCAAATCGAGTTGTATTTTCCCACCGATCAGCATTGTAATTTCAGCGCTGCTTCACCTGCAGCCACCAGTGGTTTTGGACATTTGCATTCTCAGTTTCCCCTTCCCTTCCCTATTCTCTATCAAGTGATTAATGGTCTGAAAAATAAACTTTTATAATGCACTAGGGGAAGCAAATTCTGATTTTATTGATTTTCCATACTTCCATGCTACTTGAAGAGAAGTGTATCTTCTGATTTATTTGCGTTGTTATAGAGAGCTTATAGCTGGACAGACTTGGGCTCAGCTCATTTGACCTTTGGCAAAGGACTCCACTTCTGTGCCCATTTCCTCAGTCTGTAAAATGGGAATAATTCCCTCTCGGAGGCTAGTTGAGGACTGGGATTGTGAAACAGGACAGGAATTTAAAGCGCTTCCATAGGAGTGCTTAGAAAAATGTTAACTTCTCTTCTTCGTTAACATCGGGGCTTAAAGTTGGCGATAAAGATGAAAAACAGGAAAAAGAAACGTCGGGACACCATTTAAGGGCTCTGAAAATAGTTCCGAAGAAGCTCGCGCCTGTCCCCTCATTGCTGTTACGGGTTTTGCTACTAGTTCATTTATGGCCAGTCGGTACCAATGCCGGGTATACTTGAAAATTCAAGTAAACACGGACATACATTAATATTAACCAAAGAGCAAATATTTGTGAAACTCCCTTGGCCTGCATGTTTACCTTCGTTCCGAGAAACATAGTTAGCAGAAGTAGCATCAAACAAGAAGGCTATTCCTGTCACCAGGGAAAGGTATGTCCCCTGCTTGCCACATTGGGCTACCCTGTCCTACACTGGGGAAGATTCACTGGTGTTTAGACATAACGTAGTTTTACTTAAACATACGTCATTTTAAAACGCTCTTATCTTGATATATCCACAGAGCTGTAGAGCATAGCGCCTTGCCTGTGCTGAGATTGTTTCGTTGAATTAATGAAGATTTATGGACACATGAAAAAAAAAGATTTACGGAAACATGCGAAATTCCATTTCCCTCCATACTTAACTCCCAACGAGATGAACTGGTTTTGTTTTGTGTCTGGAAATAGTTCGGCTCCTGGAAAATATTTTCCCAAGGAGCACAGTGGAAGATAAAGTAGCCTGACTTTGCTCAAAATAAAAACCTACGCCAATATTTGTCACCCAGACTCACCAGCTCTGACCTTCAGCTGTTTGAGACAGACTTTCATGGCTCAGCAGAGAGAGCAGCAAGGCGTCTCACTTCTGCCTGAAATCTTAAGTTGACTCTAGACCCCGCCGCACACACACACACACACACACACACATATACCACATGTAGTTCTGTTCTGAATCATCAGCTGTCCAGGTCACTCACACTTCCTTCTGCAGGGTTACTAACGAGTGCTGAAGCAACCGGGAAAACGCGCCGCCTTTCCACTTTGTTAATTGATTTCATACCCATTGTGTACACACTGCGTAACCCACCACACTCTGCCCTGCAAGGCTGCTTCAGAGCGGCTTCTAATTACTGACCTGGGCCATTTCGCTTCTCGCAGACTGCGGCGGCAAGGTTTTCCAAACATGCATCTTGTTGCTCTTGAGTCCTCTGGTGTTTGTCTTCTGGATCGTATAGATTAACCCCGCTCACAGCAAATTCCGCTCAGCGCCCGGGTGCAGCCAGTCTGACCACTGACCTGCACAGCCTCAGAGGGAGCGCTTTGCAGAAAGCCCACTGAGACAGTGACAATGGGGCCTCCCCATCGTCACTCAGTTTCAATGGACTGTCCTCAGTTTTCATCTTTGGAGGAGTCAGTGGGTTGGGCTGGGCGGATCAGGGAGGTTGGCGATGGGGAAGAGGCAGTCTCCCTTTTTACCAACAGAGGATTTAAAAATTGTGTCTCAAGAAAATCGTTGCAAACCAGAGACCACGGGAATGTTACACAGACACGCAAGGAGGATGTTACTGTTTCTGTTTGCTGCTTGGGATAAGGTGATGAGTGATTTTTTTTTTTTAAACGGAGGGGGCAAGGGGAGACCAGTAGAAGCTGAGACACAGAGCGTGTTCTCCAAGGCTCTCGCTGATCATGGGGGTCCCTCACGCTTGGGACAGCTTCACTTCTTTCTTAGGCCTAGTGCAGCTGTGGCCTTATGCTCTCCTCCCTTCGCACTGGATGAGCACAAAAGCTCAAATATCCTACCACAGTGCTTTTGCCTTGTCCCTGGCATTTCTCTGTTGAACACGACTCCAGTTCTTTTTTTCTTTAAATTATTTGTCTTACTATTATATTTAGTTGTGGTAGATATGCATACGTAAAATTTACCATTCTAACCCCCTTTAAGTGTACAGTTTGGTGGCCTTAAGGACATTCACATTAGTGTGACCATCACCACCAGCCATTCACAGAACCCTTTGCATCTTGCAAAACTGAAACTCCATACCCATTAAATACTAACTCCCCTTTCCCGACGCCCTCCAGCCCCTGGTAACCACCATTCCACTTTCTCTCTCTGTGAGTTTGACGACTCTAGGTACCTCCTATAAATGGAATCATAAAGTATTTGTCCTTTTGTGACTGGCTTATTTCACTTAACATAATGTCCTCAAGGTTCAACCACGTTATAGCATGTGTCAGGATTTCCTTCCTTTTTAGTGGCTGGATAATATTCCGTTGTAGGGATAGACCACATTTTATCTATCCATTCATCTGGTGATGGACACTTGGGTTACTTCCACCTTTTGGTAATTGTGAAGAGTGCTGCTGTGAACACGGGTTAGCCCAGTTCCTTTATTAAAATCTAGCCCTCAGCTATTTCCTTGACCTCCCGTGGTGAGCTAGTCCTCAGGAGAATGATGGGGTGAACACAACCCAGGTATGCAAAGCCAGAGACTTAGAAGATGTGCGTTATGTCCTATTGTCCAACTTGGGACACACAAGCAAGAGCATCTTGTAAGAAGAGGCTTACATAGTGGTGACCATACATCTCCATTTGCCCAGGATAGTCCCAGTTTACATCTCTTGTCCCAGTGTAATTATTCCTGGTACACCATTTCACTCTCAAAAGGATGCTGGTTTGGACAAGAAGTTATATTGTCGCCTTGTTTATGGAGAAAGTTGTAAACTGGTGTCATCTGAGGAGGTAAAACTGAAGGAGTGAGGTGGTACCTCCTGGGGAGACTTTGGAGGGTGATTTGGGATCCCCAAAACCACAGCCAAATGTGTAGCCATCGGAGTTTGAGGAGAATCAAGGGATGAGGAGTGGGATGTAGGCTGGATGCTGAATGCAGTGTCACTGGTTAGTCTCAGGTAGTGGTCCTCAACGGAGGGAGCTTTTGCCTCCTGGGGGCACATGGTGATGTCTGGAGATATGTTTGATTGTTACAACTTGGTTGGAGATGCTGCAGGCATCTAGTGGGTAGGGGCCAGTGCTGTTAAACATCCTGCAATGTGCAGCGCACCCCCCAGTACAAAGAATTACCTGGTCTTAAATGTCATAGTGCCATGGATGAGAAACTCTGGCTTAAGAGATGCAAGGAAGAAGAGAAGAGGAGGGAAAAGACATGGATGTTGACCCAGAGAAGAGGGGATGGAGGGAAAGAAAGAGCGGTGAATCCTTACACCGCAGGGAGTGCAGACACACCTGCATCCTGGGGGTCAGGAAATGAATGGGTCCCTTTTCTTCCTGCCTCTTCAGTGAGCCCAGTCTCCTTCCCATGGCTGAGAGTGACTTCATAAGGTGCTTCGAGAAGTCGAACATGCTTGACCTTCGTGGCCTGTGACCACCGCTAGGTCACCCACCAGCATATGTTCGAGCCTTCTGAGCCTAACACAGAGGGGCGGGAGGTGAGAGTGGGGAGACGGTGTGACTGTGGTCCCCAAATGCATCTCCTCCTGACGCTACCGACTCTCACTCCACTGACTCCCAAGAGACTCCCTGGGCTTCAGATCATCAATTGACGTTTCCAGGACATCCAGATGATGCATGGTTTTTGCAAGTTCTATTTTCTGCATTCTAAGGAGTTCCGGGTTAGTGACAGAATACAGAGGAGAGCCAGCGCCCGTCCTCTTGCGTCCTGTTTGTAATTTTGTGTATTTTCCTGTGCGTGCCCATCAGAACACCAATGACATAATCGTCTTGGTTTCAAGTGCTCACCTGCCTGGCCTGAGCCGATTTTGCAAACGCTGTCAGCTTCTTATAAATATTCATTAACTATGAGATCAGATGAAGCTGTGGAATTCAGCAGAAGGATTGTTATTAACACAAACCACAGCCTCGTCCCCTCCTGAGGAGACCCTGGGACTTCCAATAGGAGCAGGGAAGGCACGGGATCACATGTCAAGAGTTTAGACTAAGAAATCAGACTGAGCCCAGCTGAAATCAGGACACGAGAAGATGTGCCAGATGTTAACTTCAGGGAGAAACACACGCTGGGTGACAAATGTGCTGTTCCTCTAGGCCTCGCTGCCCTCATTTCCTCTATCATAGTAGTTACCCTAAGTGCAGCAGGGACTGGTGACAAATTTTTATGCCAATAGAATATTTGCAAGCCACTTTTTTTTTTTTTTTAATTTGGTAAGCCTACCTAGAAGGCTGGCATACATACTGATGAGCTGGAAAATCAAAATGACCACAGAATTCACCTTCCAACAGGGACGAGGTGAATACCAAGGATGACTTTCATCAGTCCACAGATCACACGTGAACAGCCTCTGCTGTTGGGGTTTATCGGTCCTCGTGTAGGTCGTTGGGTTCTGGAGAGGGGAGGGGTGGGCTGCCTCCGTCACAGACCAAATAGATGGCTAGCCCGGTGCTAGTTAACCTCTCTTTAACTGATAATTAATTTTAAAACCTATTTACTCTCCTTGGAACAGCTGAGACTTTAAAGAGACCACTGTGAAAACAAACAGAGAATAAAGTCATCTCTCAGGAAATGAAGGGAGCCTCTCGGGGAATGAGAGAGAGCAGATCTGTCGGGACGAGCTGATTTATTATAGGAGTCTGAGCGTTCATAGAGGTGACAGATCCGAGTCATAGGGCAATAACTGCTGCCTTCTAAGTGTGCTGTTTCTTTACAGCCCTGTCCCCGCTCCCTGGTAGGATGACCAGCTGTCTGTGTGTGCCGGGGACTGAGGGTTTCCTGGGGCGTGGGATTTTCAGTGCTAAAAGGGGGAGAGCCCAGTGTCCTATCTGGGCGAGCCCTAAACCCTCTAGATTGATTCTTTCCACTTCCTGCCTCCTTTGGGCTCCAGGTATTTGCCTCAGTCTCCCCTCAACTCTCTTTGGCAGTGCCCTCCACCCCCCCCGCACCCCGCCCATCTTTTAGCCTCAGGGCTCCGTAGAACTTCCAGAATGGCAAGGTTGCCACGTTGATGGATGTCCAGAGTGACTTACCAAATGCCTTCCCTAGGTTGCTTGTTCGACAATAGGTCTATTATTTTTCCCCCTGCGATAAAAGCACCTAGAACATCCTCACTAACAAAGAATACCAACAAACTCAGAAAGTACGGAAAAATATAAAGAGACTATAAATAATATGGAGACTATAAATAGGAAGAGCAAAACAGAGAATCTTAGCTCTCAGGGAAAACACTGTCTGTGTCTTTGTGCAGACCCCTTTGTTAATCTTTAAAATAAGGAAGTCACAGATCTTCTGGTCAACGTCCAGTTTCATTCATTCACTCTCTGTGGACTTGGCGAAAATATGACTGTGGTCTCCACTGTCTCTGCATCTTGGTTATTCTAGATACTCAGAAGAGAGCCAGACATGGAGATGCTGCTGTTCATCACATAATGCGTAACAGTATATTGTGACATCACAGCATAACAAATGATAGACAGCAACGTGATGATCATGACAAAGTGGGATTTTCTACCGTTGCTAATGAAAAAGGCACTTTAGCTTGTTCAGAATTCAGTTCAGAAAGTATTTGGGTTGCAGGGGTGTTGAGGGTCAACTAAGAGAATCTTTCCCTGAATGTGTGAATTTGACGGTGCTCAGGGTGTGACATGAGATGTCTCGGAGAGCTCTCCTTGGCCGAAGTCTAGGCCTGTTGACCAGGGCACTTACTTCCACAGGGTTTACGTTGGTAAGCTCAACTCTTTTTTTCTCCCCCGGGGGATCTCTGAGTTTCACAGGAGAGTCTATGAATCAGCACACAGTAAAAGATCCGTGACTCTGAGTTTGGAACCCCAGTTCCCTTGTGAGATATGGATGTCAGACTACTCACCAGAGTCAGGCCGGGGGGCGGGTAAAACACCTGCATGCTCGTGAGTGGAAGTGCTTGTTACGTACAGCAGCCCCAGCCAGCTTCTATCCACCTGAAGGACAGAGGCCGAGGACTCGAAGGAATCTGCAGAGATGGCCCTGCTGCTGGACATTACTGGGCTTACGTACTTTTCACTCATTTGTTCACTCATTACTTTTCCTTCCTTCCTTCTTAGGAGACATATCTACTCAAGATTGTGGATTCCCAAGCTAGGCTACCTGGGTACAAACGCCACTCTCCATTTGCTAGCTCTAGCTCTCCATTTACTGTGTCCTTGGGCAAGTTACTCAACCTTTCTGTGCTCAGCTTTCTCAGCTGTCAAATAGGAAGACTGATAGTCCCTACCTCTTAGGGTTGGTGTGAGGTCCAGGATGCCATCTAGTGCATGTTCTGTAAGAGTTCTAGCATATAGGTGCTCAGTCAGTGCTGATTCTTTATAATTCCTTTGTTTGGGATTGCTCTGGGGACTCTGCGTTAATGAGAAAACATGGTCTCTGCCCTCCTGGAATCTGGAATCCAGTGAAAGAGATGGTCAGTAAATAGTAACATGACCATAAACGAGTGAACAAGGGAAATACTGACAGATCAGGGTGGATCCCCTAAAGGAATTAACAGTGTGATCAGATGGAGGATAATGAAGAAGGCGTGTGCGGTGGCTACAGCGTGATCCAGGCCAGCCTTTCCGAAGAGGTGATAGTGACCTGTGATGACACATGGGAAGGACTGAAGGAAACACTTGCCCGGCAGAGGGAATCGCTGGTACCGAGTCCAGAGCTGGGGAGGAACTTGTGTTAGCCAGTGTAGCTGGAGCAGAGCAGGCGAGAGGAGGAGGGTGGGACGGAATGAGGCTGGAGAGCTGAGCCCCTTCACATGGGGCCTTCCGAGGAGGCAAGGGGTGAGATTTGATTTCAGTTTTTAAAAAGCTGGTTTTGACTGCCGACTGGGGAATAGACTGGAGAGGAGTGTCTCAGCCAATTCCTAGGACAAGCAATGGAATCCACTCTGGCTTTTAAGCAGAAAAGAGATTTATTTTTTAAAGGATGTGAGGTCACTCCAGAAGTTATTGGAGAGGACCAGACTTGAAAGGAAGCTTCCAAGAGCAGCCCCCAAGTTTGTTCCTGGGTTTCAGCACCAAAAAAAAAAAAAAAAAAAAAAAAAGCAGCCCCCAAAATGATGCCTGCAGAGGGGCCGACGCAGAAATCCCTGTGCAGCTGAGGCTGAACACCACATGCTCGGAGCCTAGCTTTCCTTACTGCAGCTGCCCCAGCACCAGCATCTCTGCTCCACCTGGCAGCCTCTGGGCCACCGCTGCCCCTCTTCTGGCCACAGGCAGTCGAGAGTCTCTGCCACCTACACCAATGAACACGGACTTTCGAGTCTCACCGCGTGGGGAGCTGCTGATGTGTGGGTTCTGGGTCACACACCCACAGGGGCCTGGAAGTTTGCATTCTGATTTCTAAAACATTGAGGAAGTAGGACTCATGTGATGGGGATTCTTTATTCCAAGAGGGCAGCCAAGAATATGTCATGTTGAAAGCGTGTAACAGTAGCCTACCTCAACAGGGAGGGATACACGGAGCCAGCTGGGGGGCGGTTACAGTCTCACAGGCAAGAGCTGATGGAGTTCGGACCAGCAGGGTGCCCTGGAGCTAGAGGAGGGGCAGCAGGCGGACTTGGGAAGTCCTTTGGAGGTGGCAGCCGTAGGACTTGTCGATGGCTCAGATGTAGGGGGGACAGGGAGAGAAAAATCGAGGATGACCGACCGCCAAGGTGCCAGCTTCTAGTCTGTAGATATTTTGACTATGGTATTTTTCTAAGCAGAAATAAAGAGAGTGCACTCAACAACAGGACAGAGTTTTGAAGTGAAGCAATGGCTGGGAAACTGAGGATGTTACCGGGCCTGTCTACCTAGCAGCGTGTCTGTTATCCCCAAGATCCTTCTGCATCTGCTTTCCTTGTCTGTCTCAGTTATCCCCAGATTCGTTGTGATGAACGCCTGGAAGGGACTGATCACCCGGGTCATCATGTTAGCTCCTGGTCTCTTCCCTCCCCTCCATCTTTTTCTCTAAATGGGCTTCCAGGCGGTGAAATGGACTGTTTTGAGTTTCAGCTTCTCTGTGACAGAAGTGCTAACTGGCTGTGAAATGGCTGAGAGGCGGGCTGAAGAGGTGGCAGGAGAAGCCCGGTCCTTCCTGCTGGAAGCAGGACTCACAGGCTGCACCCAGACTGTGCTGCGTGGCGGGTCCTTTGTACTTAGCCCTTAGTGGGGATAGTGTGTGGATTCGGTGAGGGAGATGCAAAGCCATCATCTCTCGGGCTCATGGGTCTGCCTTTGGCTCACACAGAAACACAGTCCCAAGAATAACTCGCTGGGGGTGTGGCATTGGAGGTTTGAATTTGTCAAGGTCAAGAAAACAAGTTAGATGCAGAGAAAGGACCAGAAACCACCTAGACTCTAGTTAGTCTAAGTTTGTGTCTTAATGACTTCTCATCCCAGGGTGTCTGCATTCTTTAAAAAGACCAAACGGACAGTCAGTGTTATCCCAGAGTTGATGGGCTCCAGAGTTGTTCTAGGAACACCCCTCTTACCACCCATTAATGCACACATTAGTGTCCCCTCCCCTCCCCTCCCCCACTACCTCTTGCTTTGGAGTTGGCTTCTCACTGGTCTCACGTACACCTTGGCTGGGCTCGCCCATGCTTCCCAGAATTGTCATCTCTGTATGTTTCTGAGAAGGGCGGCCACAGAGGGATGGATCCCCGTGGGAGATTGCGAGGGTGGAAGTGACACAGCTCATGCTTGGTGTTGCTTATCCACGGGTGTGACATGATGCCAGGCCTGCAACTG
This sequence comes from Camelus ferus, assembly GCF_009834535.1. Taxonomy (NCBI): domain Eukaryota; kingdom Metazoa; phylum Chordata; class Mammalia; order Artiodactyla; family Camelidae; genus Camelus; species Camelus ferus. Next base: position 8,127,604 of record NC_045727.1, read on the forward strand.
CCCCACCTTTTCCTGGACCCACCTTCAGCTCCTCCAGCTCCTGGGCCAGGTGTGTGCGTTCCGCTCTGTGAGAAAGGGCCCGGCTTCCTCCAGACCTCCACGCCACTGATGCCGGAAGCAACAAGATCAGTCCTGGGTTTTGAACCATTCTCATGGAGTTCCAGCACATCCTTGCTCTCCCCCACTTCACGTCTGTTGTATAACAAAGAATTTGGCCTTTATCTCCGATTCCTATAAATGAGACTCTAAATCCTTGCAATTTCCGACATAACATGAGTGTCTGTTAACTCATGAGCCTCTTGGACCACACCTGAGTTGATTCTAAGAGGTGCGACGATTCCAGATGGGGTCATCTGACCCCATCTGACCAGCGTGGGGTTGGTCAGCCAGGAAGACCAACTACGTGATAACAGCATTGGAGCTTTAAGCCAGCCTGACCTCTGGGTAGGGGACAGGAACTGGAGTCTTGAGTTCAGTCACGTGGCCAATGATTCAGTCAATCATGCCTACGTGATGAAATCTCAACTCTTTGCACAAAAAAGCCCGGTGGAGCATCCTGGTTGGTGAACAGGTGATGTGCCAGGATTCGAGTTGCTGATGAAACACACTGATGATGCCCCGATTCCGGGCAGAGGGCCAGGAAGCTCCACGTTTGGGACCCTCTCAGACCTCGCCCTATCCATCTCTTCCTTTGGCTGGTCCTGATCTGTGTAACTTTACAACAAAACGGAAATCATAAGTATAGAGCTTTCCTGGGTTCTGTGAGCTATCCTAGGGAATTATCAAACCTAAGTGGGTCATGGGAAACCCTTCAGTTTTGTGGCCAGTTGGTCAGACGTGCAGGTGGCCTGGGGACCCCACTGGTGGCTGGTGTCTGAAGTGAGGCTAAGTGTGTATATAGTGGCTCAGCCTTTCTGATTGACCTCTGAGTGATACACATGCCATGTCCATGAACGCTCCCTGCCTTCTCTACCCAGGGTATCCTTCATTATCCTCCCAAACCCTCTGATCGACTCATTTGTCACACATCTGCTATTTTCTAGTTCCCTGAGTGTCAGAGAAGGAATGATACCATTCAGTTCTACAAATACCAAACGGATGAATATTGCAATGGTGCTGCAAAGAAGGACAAACCTTTGGCAGATCTGGGCAGGCTGGAAGAAATGTAGCATTCATCAGCTTCAGAAGCTTGGGAGAGATTTCCAAGGACTAGAGACTGGGTGAGGTCTTAGCAGGAACCTTTCCTTCTTGAGAATTTTTCTGACACTTGCCACCCAAACCACACTGTGTGCGATTTTCCTCCTTGTTGGATTTCCCATTGCTTTTATGGATCTTTCTTCACTAGGCTGTCAGAGCTACCACTTATAAAGGGCCCACTCCATGCCAGGCACTCGCTACACACTGTGCCTAAAGCTTGCAGTCCATACATTCATATTATTAGCTCCACTTTTCAGATGGGAAAACTGAGGCTTATAAAGCCACATGCTTTGGGCACAGGGCCACACAAATGAGTGTAAGTGGCAGAGCTGGGATTCGAACTTAGGTCCCTCTGGCTCTCAAGTCCACGCTGGATCCTTACCTCCATCTAAGCTCCTTTAGTCCAGGGAGACACCTCTGCATCCCTGGCACACAGCACCAGGTCTGGCAAGAGGTGCTTCACCTCATGTTTGCTGAGTTCTCCTGCTCCATCATCCCCACCTGCTTCACTGGCCCCTTTTCTTACCAGGCACAGGGAGGTGGAGGAGGGAGGGGAGGAAGGTTTCCCTGGCCTGTCCCCGCTTCAGGCAGATCCTTGGGTATTTTTAGCAGTCTGGAAAGACTCCTCGTCAAAGGGGCTCAGATTTTCAACTTGCCTTGTCAGCCTTGCCTCCCGAGTCCCTGGCAAAAGGTTTACGGTTGACTCCGAGCAGCTCTGCGGATGCAGCCGGGAACGTTTGTAACCACAGTCAAGCACTCGGGGAGCCCCAGCACTGATTTCTTGCCCATCTCTATCCTGTAGCAGAAGATTTTTCCATCGAGTAGGTCTGGCTCCCACACGGCATTAATTTTAAAATAGCTCTCTAGCCCAGCTCTGAGGATGGCACGAGACCCTGCATGGGGATTTGTACTCGAAGTCATGGAAATACGTTTATTTTGCCTCCCTCTTTGAGAAATTTTAATCCATCACGCGGGAGTATTTCTCCCGTATCAGGAGAGAGACGCACTCGGCAGCGAAGACAAAGAGCTGTGTGTTGCTGTGTTTGCAGAGAGAGGAGGGCCGCGTTTGGGCTCACCCTCAGGCTTCTAAGGATTAGATAATGAGGGACTTCCATGGCACTTGACCCTGGGGATCTCAGCTGGAAACCTGCTTCCGCCACAGCGATCTCCCTGCAGTTTGAATACTGGACGCGGGATTGGCAGAAGCGTCACCTTGCCAGTTTCAGTGTAGTGGGAAGGATGAAGCGTGCCTGCGTTTCACCGGAGCCCTACAGACGGCGTGAAGTCACAGCCCGAGCTGCTCATCCACAGAAAAGCTGACCTGCGGAGATCAACACAGAACTTCGTGCCTCCTCATCATGTGCATATTGGGATGTGTGTGCAGGATGAAGCCCTAGGAGAGGGATGGCTGAGCGGCAGGGTGTGCGTTCGTTTCCTGTCACGCTTAGTCACAATCTAGTGGCTTAAGACAACACAACGTGTATTCCCTCACTGTTGGGGGTCAGAGGTCCAAAATCTATTTCATCAGGCCAAAATCAAGGTGTTGGCAGGTCAGATTCCTTCTGCAGGCTCTAGAAGAATTGTTTCTTTGCCTTTTTCTGCTTCCGGTGGTTGTCTGTCTTTCTTGGCTCGTGGCCCCTTCCTCCATTTCCAGAGGACACTATTCTGCTGTCTGCTCTGTCAGGTCATCGCCTCCTCCTCTCTGATCTCCTGCCTCCCTCTTACAAGGACCCGTGTGATTACATCAGACACACCTGGAAAGCCCAGAATGATTTCCCCACCTCAGGATTCTTCACTTGCTCTTAAGTCCTTTGGCCGTGTAAGGGAACACTGGCACATTCCACAGCTTAGGGTGTGGACCCCAGCATTCAGCCCTCCTAAAAGGGTGCGTACTTTACACTTTGGACAAATTGTAAATTGCCCTCCACAGAGCTGGAGCAGTTTACCTCGCCACCACCAGTCTAACGGCATACCTGCTTCCCATCCCTTACCAGTGCAGCTTTATCAAACTGATCTTTGCAAATCTGATGATAAACAAAAGTCATATGCAGTGTGGTTTGAATGAGCACGTCTCTCATGAGTGAGATAGAGAATGTGTTTGTATGTCAAGAGCCACTCATATTTCATCTTTGGTCCTCTGTCCCGTCACATCTTTTGCCCGTTTTCTGTTGGGTTCTTGGCCTTTTTTTGGCCTCTGAGTTGAATTGCAAATGGTATTGTTATTATTAACGCCTTTTTACAGATGGAGAGATTGCGATAGAAACTTTCAACAGCTTGCTCAAGGCTGCAGGGCCGTCAGTGACAGGGTGGGGATTGAAACCATCCTTGGTTTTGAACTTCATCTCTGTTGCAGTCTTAGCAGCTGGCAGCCAAGTGTGGACCACTTCTCCATCAAAGCACACGTTAGGAATAACAGGCAAACCTCTTATGCTGGAGGGTGCTTTTGCAGTTTTCTAAGAGCTTTCATTATTGTTACCTTATTTTCACTATTCTTAGGTATTATCCATTTTTACAGATGAGAAAACTGAGGCTCAGAGAGATGAGTCTATATGACTGATGAGTGTAAAACTGAGGTCAGAGCCTGCCCCTAGTCCAGCGCCTTTGTTTCTATGCTGTCAGCCACCTTCAGATTTTGTTACTGCAAGTCCAACTATGTGATCACTTATTTACTAATGATTTTTAAGTTGACTCACTTTTTGAAAACTTAGCCCCATTCTAATCAGAAATAGTCATAAAATCACAAGTCTGATGTGCCTTATTTGTTACTAATTCCATATATCTAAGAATTCCTAAGAGTTCCACCTAAAACTCTCTGCTCGTTTCCCGTAAGTGGAATGATTTCTGTACTTTTTGGAAACACTGCATTACATGTGTAAGACCTGGTGGAAAATGACAGGCCCTCGTAACCACTGCCTTTTATTAAGTACCTACTAAATGTCAGGTGCTTCGTTTAATCCCTACAGCAACCCTCAAAGACTGGATATTCCCAGTTCGTGGAGCAGGAAATGGAGGCTCAGAGAGGTTAATCGACTTACGCTAGGTCACACAGGCAGTAAATGGCAGAGCTGGAATTTGAGCCCAGGTCTTTCCAGCTCAGAAGCCCGTGCCTTTCCCTCAGACCTGCGCTGCCCCAGCTCCCCCCAGCCTGGGCACTGGAGTCCTTCCCCAGTTGGTGACTGCTGGCCAGGACTGTGATCACCTAGGGAAGTTCTTTCACTGCATGCAGGTGGGATTTCTGAGGCAGGGCACCAAATGGTTAAACGGTCTTTCTGTTCTGCCGTCAATTGTTTTAGTGACACAACACTTCTGCGAGGTGGGCAAAACAACAAACCAGCCCATTTACAAGTGAGGAAAGTGGAGAGGTTACATGGTTCCCTCAAGTCTCCCAGTAAGCGAGCTGCATAGCCAAGAATAATAAATAATATGATTTCAGGAGACTCACGGTCAGTGAGCTTCCCAGGGCCCCACAGTACTCAGCTCATCGGAAAGTGTTTCCGGGCCCTGACCCTTCAGAAGCAGCACTTCCTAGGCACGACAGAGGCCTGTGGGCAGCTCTGACATCCAGGAGTTATTCGGACTGTCCTCATGTGCTCAGGCCACCCAGAGCATCTTCTCCCCGTTGCTCCTCTCAGATCATAGCTCTGAGCATTTTTTCCATCAAGAGAACCACACTACATACTTTGCAGTGGTAAAAATAATACAGGTTTTACCTAATGGAACGCTTCCAGGGCTACGGTGATGAATGGATTAGCATTCAAAAGCACTTTTGAATCCCTGACAGGCTAAAGTGGAGGGCAATTCTGTTGTTATTCTTCCTAACAATAGTACAGGCAGACCTCGGAGATACTGCGAGTTTGTTTCCAGACCACCTCAAGAAAGCGAGTATCGCAGTAAAGTGAATCACACGGATTTTTCTGTTTTCTAGTGTTAATGAGAGTTATGTTGACACTCTGCTGTAGTCTGTTAAGTGTGCAATAGCATCATGTCTCAAAAAATATGCACATACCTTAATTTAAAAATCCTTTATTGTTGAGGGGAGGATTTAGCTCAAGTGGTAGAACACGTGCTTAGCGTGCACAAGGTCCTAGGTTCAATCCCCAGCACCTCCATTAAAAAATAATCAAATAAATAAACCTGATTACGTCCCCCTCTAAAAAAATCCTTTATTGCTAAAAAATGCTAACCATCATCTGAGCCTTTATCAAAGATCACTGATCACAGATCACTGTAACAAATATAATAATAATGCAAACAGTTTGAAATATTGTGAGAATCATCCAAATGTGACACAGAGACAGGAAGTGAGCAAACGCTGTTGGAACAATGGCTCCGATAGACTTCATCGACGCTGGGTTGCCACAAACCTATTTGTAAAAAAATCAGTATCTGTGAAGCATAATAAAACGAGATACGCCTGTAATTGATTGGTGGTGGTGGTGGGGGTTCCTTGATAACATTTTGATTTTGCTATGAAAACCTGGTTGAACAAAAGGTTGATATTCCCACTGGATATAAAGATAATTCATGCCTTCTGATCTCCACTTCAACCATTTCCCTGGTATTCTCAGCTACATTTGTTCAGATTCTGGTGGCGAATGTGACTGACACAGTAAATTCCTCCGGGCTTACTTCTAGACTGCAAACTATCAAAAGGATGCACAGCCGGTTTGGTTTTCAAACTCAGGGAGTTAAAAAGGTCCACACAAAACCCTGCACACAGATGTTTATAGCAGCTTTATCCATAGTTGCCAAAACTTGGAAGCAACCAAGTTGCCCTTCAGTCAGTGAATGGTTGAATAAGCTGTAGTCCATCCTGACAGTGGACCATTATTAGCACTAGAAAGAAATAAGCTGTCAAGCCATGAAAAGGCATGGAGGAAAATTAAATGCATATCAGTTAAGTGAAAGAAACCCCTCTGAAAAGGCTACATATGTATGATTCCAACTGTATGACATTCTGGAAAAGGCAGAAGAGTGGAGACAGTAAAAAGACCAGTGGTTGCCAGTGGTTGGGTGGAAGCAGGGAAGACTGGGCAGAGCGCAGAGGGTTTTTAGGGCAGCAACACTGTTCCGTGTGGTACATGTACAGCAGATCATGTCATCATATATTTGTCAGAACCCACTGGATGTCCAACACCAAGACTGAACTGAATGTAAACTGTGACTCTGGGTGCCAGTGTAGGTTCAGTGATTATAACAAACGTCCCATTCTGCTGGGGGATTGTAGAGAATGGGGGAGGCTGTGCATGTGTGGGGCTGGGGGTATATGGCAACTCTCTGTACCTTCTGCTCAGCATCACTGTGAACCTAAAACCGCTCTAAAAATTAAAGGTTATTTAAAAAAAAATTAGGGTACATCTCTTGGAGATGCCCAATTTATAGATGGGGAAACTGAGGGTAGACTTGAGCCTGCATCAGGGATCTGACTCCAGATCTGCTGACCTTGAGGTCATTGTCCTTTCTACCACGCCTTACCCGCCAAGGACATGTCAGCATCAACCCGTCCACGACCTGGTTGCCCAGACCCAGAATGGAAGCTGTGAACTCTGATGTCTGTGGCCCCTATGAGCCACCCTCCCCAGAACCTCTTCCTCACGTGTGCTTGCTGTTGAAGCTGGGAGGTGGCAGTCACCTCTGAATGGCAGTGGTGCCTGTTGGCCTGGACCATAGCTGGAATCTTGTGGGCCCGCTGACTGGGCACTAGCGGGTGTTTATGTTGTGCCTTGAGCAAAGGAAGGCATTACTCACACCCGTATCTGCTCCCAAGAAGTCTGAAAAGCTCAGTTATTCGGCAGAGCATGATGGAAAAAGGCAACCCTGAGTTGCTGTGTGTAAGGTCATCCTTTGGCTCTTTTGAACGTGGGGAACCAGGAGTCCTGACTCTTTTCCTTCATTTGCCCCAACTGTTGCCAGAAACTCTCTAGTACCAATACCTCCAGTTTTCAAAAAAAGTATACAAAAAAAATTTTAAAAAGGTATATATAACTAGTTGTTTTTTTTTTAGTAAAATGCTGTATACCAAGAAACAGTTTGCCTCATATCTTTGAATGGATTGTTTCAATTCATAAAGTCAGATTAAAATGGGGGGGGCAAATTCCCACCCACATGGGGTGTTGACTCTGTTCCTGGAAGCCCCAGGACGAGGTCTGGCCCCTTAGCTGTTTCCTCTGACCAGCAGCTGATTCCTTTGATATCCCATCTTGTGTCCTGTCCAAAATAAATGATGGGAGCGATGCAGGCTCCAGTAGCATGGAGAGACCGTCTGCTGGTGCCATCTGACTCGTCAGCAGGCAGCGCCGCACAACCCTAGGATGCGGTGGCCACCAAGGTGGATTTGTAGGCTGCGGGTGGATGGGTACCACCTTGCCCTTCACACAGGAAAACAGCCTCAAAGGGGTGTGCTCTGCAGAGTCTCAGATTCCAAGCCCTGGAACTCGTGCCAAGAATTCCCCTGGACCTCTGATCCTACAGGAAGCTGCCTCCTGTGTGATGGATGGCCACCAAGTTGCTGTGTGACCTTGGACAAGGCACTTCCCCTCTCTGAGGCTAATTTTTCTCATATGTAAATGAAAAGAGCGTAATAATAATAATAGTTAATGAGCGTGTTCTAGACATTCTCTGTGGGGACCTCTGTGACCAGCGCTATCATCCTCACTTGCAGATGAGGGATTGTGGCTGAGAGAGGTTTGCCCACAGTCACAGAGCCAGTAACTGACACAGCCAGAATCTGGGTTCCATCCGTCCGACTCCGGAGCTGACGCTTTTAACCTCCCACAATATGATACCAAACACCTTGTGCTCAGTCTCTGCGAATCCTCAGAGCGACCATCAGAGGTCAATGCTGTCATTACCCACACTTTATAGACGAGCAGAGTTCTCTTAACATCTTTTCCACCTGTGAAAAATCTGTTATTTTTAAGTTCAGGAGGACGGCGACAGAAACACCAGATTAGGAAGGTCAGTGCTCAGAGTTTCTGCTGGCCGAGGAGAAGGGACAGAGGGTGTAGAGTGAAGGGTAAACGAGAGAGGAGAAAGTGGCTCTTGAAAGTCCCAACACCTCAGGTCTGCAAAGCCCTTTCTCAGGGACCTCCCAGCAGCTCCCCCATCACTTACTGCAACAACCCTGGGAGGTAGGCGCTGTCATCACCCACTTTTTATAAAGGAGGATGGGGAGAGAAGGTACAGAGAAGATGCCCAGGCTCTGGAGCTCTCAGGTGGAGCAGTGGGACTCAAGCCCAGGTCTCTCTGATGCCCAAGACCTACGCCTGGAGCCCTTCACCATCCCTCCGGCCTCCTGATACTGACCCCTGACCCTCTACTCTGGTACCTGAGCCCTTCTGATTTCTGTAAACGCCTGTGTACTTTCTGACACCCATGCCATTCACTGTGCAGGTTCCTCTGCCCAGAACATCCCTTCTCTCCTTTGTGTGTTGGCTGGTTTCCATCACAGTCATCTGATCAGGGCCAGCTCAGGGGTCTCCTCCTCTGGGGACTCCTGAGCCCTCCAGCAGACGTCACACCCTCCCTCTGTGTTCTCTGAACCCTGTTGTGGAAATGAGAGTGTCAGCTGATGCTGACGGTGGTAATAAGAATCATTGCTACCCTTAAAACTGCAGCCTTCCTTGGATCCTTACCATGTGCCGGGCCCCGTGCTCAGCATTTACACATACCTCATTTAATGTGTTCCCATCACTGCTGTCTTTCTCAGAGGAAACTGGGGCTTGAAGAAGTTAAGTACCTTTCCCATGGCCCCCAGGCTTGTACACGCCTGCACCTGTGGTGTTGTCAGCAGTAGGAGATGTAACAACAGGAACAAGAAGTTGGAAGGATGCAATGAAGGCGCCATGAGCCCAGGAAAGTGGGCAGCATCCAGGAGTAGAGAAAGACAAGGAAATCGATGCTTCCCCTGAAGTCTGCAAAAGGAACCAGCCCTGCTAACACCTTGATTTTAGACTTCAGGCATCCAGAACATAAATTTATGTTGCTGTAAGTCCCTAGGGATTGGGTCACGTGTTACAGCAGCAAGAGGAAGCTCATACAGGTGGAGATGCTCTTCCAGAGAGGAGCTGGCACTCTGTGGGCAGCACCACAGCCAGGGCCCGGCTTACAGAAAGACCCATGATGTGCTTGTCCAGTGAAGATGTGCAGGCTAGGGGTTAGCCACGAGCAGGACTGTCAGAAGACTTCAGTCCCCACTTCTGAAATGTTGGCTTTTAAACCCAGATCTCTAGAGCTCAGCCTGGCCTTTCTGTCCAGTGCTCCAGGAGAACGGGCAAATCACCCCCACCCCCTCTACACGTCCTGTTCAAATGAATGGTTCTTTTCTGTCTGGATAAGGGATTATTGTTCCAATTATTTGTGCATCTCTATGGAAACATTCCTTAAAAATACTATACGTCAACTTGAATTTTCCACCAGCAACGTTTTTTGGAACATCTGTCTGTGACCATGGACTTGGTTTACATCGAGGGAGGAGCTACTTCCCTTCTGTCCATGCATCAGTGATAGATAAGGCAATAGAGAAGCCGCCTCTGGGAGTCAGGAAGCCTGAGCTCCATCCGGCCAGGCCTGCCCTTCACTTTCTACATGACCTGGGACAAGTCACTTCTCCCCACATCTGCATACTTCACCTTTACTTCCTTACTTGTAAAGTGCGTTGAACTGAATAATCGCAAATACTCTTTTTCTGCCCTAAGGTTGTATGCCTCTGTATCCTCTCCTAGTCAGAAATAATGCTGCTCTACCTCCCAGCCAGCCTTGTTGTCCGTCACTGTCCCTTTGCACTCTGTGTCCAGGGATTACAAAGCTGTTTACATTTTTCTGAATGTAGAATAATAATAATGAGGCTGGTATTGGCAGTAAGTACTATAGATGCCTACAGCCATTTTCATACAGCGCTGGGGATTCCGTTCAGTCTTTGGGCACCTCTGAGCCATTTATTCAAGAAATACTACTTAGCACCTATGATGTTCCAAGGCCAAGGTCGGCACTGAGGCTTTGAAAAGGCACTATAGACAAGACGGAGGAGAAAACCCAAGTTCTGGAGTCCAGTGGATCGCCTCCTGCCACTCAGCATCCGTGTGACTTTGAGCAGGACATTTCTTCAACTCTCCGAGCTGCAAGTGCGTCATCTGAATACCGGGGAGAGAGAATGATGGCATGGGCCTTATGGTATTGTTGGGAGGGGATAAGTCACTTAGCACCATGCCTGGTAAACAGGAAAGTCCCAGTTAATGACACCGGAGATGTGTGGCCTGAGAGCTTACAGCCAGTGCAGAGAGCACCGAAGAGAACACAGTTTAGTGTCACTGTTTTATTGTTAAATCACATTTACTCTCAACCCTACTGGAATGGATGTCCGAGACACACTGTCAAGTGAAAGAAAAAAAAAAAACATATTGCAAGAGCGCAGGCAAAGCACGGTCCCATTTTTGTAAAAGAAGAGGTTGTATGTATTACACATGAATATGTAGTGGAATAGATTATGAGCAATGTACATAAATACGCATGTATTAGAGGACGACCTGGAAGGATACTGAGCCAGCTGTTAATAGGAGGTAGTTACCTCTGCAGGGTGGGATCGGAGCGTGGAGGTAACTTTCACTTTGTGGCAAAACAGTCATGCTCACTGCATAACCCTTGTGTTCACATTTGTTTCCTCATCTCTGTGTGGTTTGATAGGGGCTGAGTGACTAAGTCTGGCCTTCGGGGTGAGCAGGTCTATGTGTCCCCTCTGGATGGAGGTTTTTAAAAGCAGGTGGGATTTTTCAACTCTTTCTCTCTCTCCTTTGCTGCAGTGACTCTGGAAGCCAGTGTGCTGAGGTTAGGGGAGTCCCTGGTATCCTGCATCAGACTTTGTCCAAGTGAGAAGTGGACTAGTTAGGAGTGACTGAGATTTCAGGGCTTACTAGTTACTGCAGCCCTGCATAGCTAGTTCACACAGACTAGTTCACATGGACATGGCATCACTTCTGTGCAGTTGGGTTTTTCCACATTAAGCACGCATTTTAAAAGGTAAACTTTGCTCTGAAAAGGCTACACACTGTCTGAGTCCAACTATATGACATTGTGGAAAAGGCAAAACTACGGAGACAGTAAAAAGATGAGTGGTTGCCAGCAGTTGAGTTGAGGGAGGGATGAATCTGTGGCACACAGAGGGCTTGTAGGGCAGAGAAACCACTCTGTATGACACAGTAATGGTGGACGCATGTCACTGTACATTTGTCCAAACCCAGAGTGTACAACACCAAGAGTGACCCTCACGTGAACTGTGGACTCAGGTAATGATGGTACGTTGGGGTAGGTTCATCGATTGTAACAAATGTCCCACTGTGTTGGGGGATGTTGATGTTGGGGGAGGCTGTGTGTGTTGAGGACCAGGGGTACATGGGAACTCCATACTCTCCACTCAGTTTTGCTTAAAACTGCTCCAAAAATGAAGTCTATTTTTTAAACGTAAAACTGTGACTTTAGAAACACACACATTCCTGAAAATACCGATTATTTTAGACTCAGGAACTAACCAGTCATGGAAAGTCTAGGTGTTCAGTGCCAATGTCCAGGGCAATCTACATACTTGGGTTGAAGGCCAGTCGTTTGAGGGGGGCTTCCAGTAGTTTGGGGACTCTATGGCTTAGGAAGGAAAAGGGGAGTGAAAACGTTCAGGAGGACGACACTGAAAGCAGGAGGCTGTGAAATGGAAAAATGGGAGGCAGGTTTCTTTTTGTGAGATGGGTTCTGTGGAAGCCCTGAGCTGCCTCTTACCCTTTAATATCTTTATTCAGAATGAGACCAACAGCCCAGCCAGTGTCTATAAATAAATGGCCCATGACGATTTGTCCCTCCTGGTTGCAATTGTCCAAACAAAGGAAAGTAGCCCGTTCCCGGCCACGCTGAAGCCTTGGCAGCACTTGAGTCCCCAGAAAGAGATTTTAGTGGTTGCCGTGCAAGAATCCTCAAAGGCGTTTCAGCTCCAGTCCCCAGCCACAACTTAAGGATCGAGTCAGCCAAACATTTGTGTGCCTAAGTGGGAGGAGAAAAAGCAGAAGGAGGAAGGCATTTCTTAGTGCCCAGGGGACCCAAATGAGAAACCGTCTTTCAGCGGTTTTTTTTTAAAAAAAAAAAAAAATCACTTTCGTGGTGCCACACACTTGTCCTCTGAACTTCTTGAGATAAGAATGCCAGGGCTGCCCAGCAGCGCCTGCACTTCCATTCAGCCCACTGGGTAACGCAATCCAGCTTCTGCCTCCTCCACTCCTGAGAAACTGGGCTTCTGAGGCCAACAGCAATGTCCCATTTGGCAGACGGAGGGGCGCCTTCATCCTTGGTGCCTCTGACTGCGTCTTCCTGTCCCTGCTCCCACTTGCTGGCTACTTCTTGTGAGTTTCTCTTGCTGGTTGCAGTGAGCGTGGCTCCCCGAGCAGGTGTGCCCCCCGCACTCTCCCTTAGCTTTCTTCTCGTCTCAAAGTCCTTCTTTGCACCTGCCTTCGTACAGATTTCCTGCAGCAGAGCCTGAGACCGGGGCAGTGACACAGGGCCCCCCTCTCAGGAGGACTCTGTGCTTGGTTCCATGTTCTGCGCTCACCATCTTGAAATTCTTAACACATTTTGAACGAAGTGTTCTCATTTACATCTTGCAGTGAGCTCTGCAAGTTGTGTAGTCAGTCCTGCTTGTAGGTACCTTGTTTTAATATATCCAAAAAAAAAGGTTATGTGAGCAAGTGACTTAATTTCTCTGTGTCACAGTTTTCTTGGGTTATTAAGAGAATTCAATGACATTGTTCTCGGAAAGTGCTAAGTGTGGTGCCTGGCAGGCATACAGCAGGCACTCAACAAGTACTGGTTAGGATCATTATTGCTTCTGGCTTCTCTCCTCCCTTGAGCTGGTTCCCTCTTGTCATCTCAGTGAAAGGGATCAGCAGTCATTCAAAAGTACAATCTGCTAATCTCTGCTTCCTCCTATTTCCCCCTTTCCACAAACAGACCATCATCAGCTTCTCTTGACTCTGCATTTGAAATGTTTATTAAACCTTTGCTCTCTTTACCCCTCTGCTGCCCCTCTGCAGACTTAGCTTACATGGGTTGTTGCAATAGGCTCCTAATTAATTTCCTCGTCTCCCGTCTTGTCTTTTTTTTTTTCCCCCCAAAACGGAGCCAGTTGATCCAGCAGCTGAGATTAAATCAAGCCGATCTAACAGGAATTTACACAAATGTCCATCTGTCCTTGAGGACAGAGTGTGCTCCTTTCTTTGAAAGAGGGTGGGAAGGAGAAAACCAATATTGGTGCCTACTTGTGTGCCAATCTCTCTGGACACACAGTTTTGCGTGTAATCTTTACCAGGATCCTATTTAGTGAAGATGGTTATCTCCCATTTTATGGAGAAGAGACTAGGGCTCTGAGAGATGGGTAGAGCTTGGGCAGTTTCACAGTGACAGAGCTGGGATTCCTACCCAGATCTCTCTGACTTGAAAGTACCTATTCACCAGGAAAAGGACATGAGTGGAAAAACCAGTGACATGGGAATAGGACCTGAAGGTTAGTTAACGGTAAAGCACCAATGTTAGTTTCCTGGTTTGGATCATTGTGCAATAGTTGTGTGAGATGTTAACATTGGGGAAAGCTGGGGTGAGGCGTATACAGGAAATTGTCGTACTATTTTCGAACCTTTTCGTCAACTCTAAAATTATTTCAAAGTAAAAAAATTTTTTAAAAAGAAAGAAATACCTGCCCTTTCCACTATGTACTCTGTGCCCTTCACTGCACTTCTTGATCTTATTGTCCAGAACACCTCCCACATCTCGATGCCGTCCCCTACCCCACAAGCATACACACACACACACACACACACACACACACACACACATGTTCACACACTCCAGTGTCTGTGAGCAGGAACGTCAGCCCTAGCTCGCTGCACCCATCAGCTGATGCAGCCCTGCCTATGACCTACCCCAAGGCATCAATAGGAATTATGGAAGGAGGTAGTAACAGGGCGCATGTGACTTACACTATAACTGTGTTTATCCACCCCCCCTCCTTTGGCTATAAAAATGCAGCCAGTGTTGCAATTTATCCATTGCAAAATGCCTCTCCTGCCCCCCACCCATCCCCTGTATCGCCTCCTCCCCTCTCCCTTTGAGTTGGTGTGCAATCTCTACGATCCAGCCAAATGAGTTATTTGAGATGGAAACGTTAATTTATTTGAGCAGATGGGTGTCACCACTGCTCTGTAAAAAGGTGGCGTTTTGCCGTATTGGCCCAGAGTGCAGATGAAGTCCTGGCTGCGTCGCTGAATCACCGAGTGTGAACGGAATCATATGTTAACGGCACTAAGGGAAATGCCTATTTAAGCCGAGCCCTTGCAGAAAACAAATCATCTTCCCCCAACCCCGATTTTTGTTTTAAATCTGGATTTTCACGTCTCTGATTTGCTGAGGGTCTGAAAAACCTGAAACTCATTATTTCTCAAAGTGTGGTCCAATGTCCGCCCACATCAGAGTCACCCAAGGGTTTTATTAAAAACGCAGATCCGTGGGACCCACCCCTGACCTACAACCCCCCCAACTCTGAGGGGGTACAGCCTTGGGGATTCTGCAGTTTCAGCAAGCTCCCTGGGTGACTGTCACCCACACTGAAAGTGGGACCCCCATGGCTGAAATGGTGCCATCACACTGCCCAGGAAAAATCTTCAAAACAAAGCAGAACAAAGCAAGAAACCTTGATATTCAAGGTGGGTTTTTTTTTGGGGGGGTGGGGATGGTGGGGGGTGGCAGGAATCCTGCTTTCTTTCTACTTTCTCTCCCCTTTCAGATTTTGTGCAAAAAAGAGGAAAGTATTACTTCTGCGGGTGGAAATAAATACATAAAAGGAATAAAAAGATAGCACAAAGAGATTATTTGTGCACTCGAAGCCAAAGATGGTTCGAAAATGTCAGGAATTTCCAAGACAAGGGGTGTCGCTGTCCTTGGCACTGAACTTTCAGTCTCCGCTCTCCTCAAACGCCCTCCCCTCTTCCCCCGCCTCCTCCCCCCTGACCGCTGCCTTCTCTAAGTGTTACATCCAATTTTCTCTTGAATACATGTAGTGAGGAAACTCAATGACTTCCCAGGGGACCTTACTTATACGGAAGAAGCATAACCAGAGGATTTATGGAACGTCTGTAAAATATGTGTGTAGAAACTCACGACATTTTGATCGCTACCAAGGAGGAAAATGGACAGTTTCTTACCGGTCAGTTTCATGAGCCTTTTTTTTTAAAAAAATATGGGGTTTTTAAATTAATTAATCCCCCCTGCCCCACCCCACCCTTTGTTAGGAATTCTTGGCACAGACACAAGCCCCGGAGAAGGGAAACATTGCCCACGGGCTGTATGTCCAAACTGTCAGGATTTCAATCCCAAATCTCTGGGGGCAGAGGCCAGATTTCATATGCCTCCCGTGAAGTGGGGAGAGCCTTGTCAGTGTTCACAAGATGGGGGGTATTGTTGGGTATTAGTAATACTATTGCCAGCGCTTCCCTCACAGCCTCCTTGCCACTGGCAAGCATCACAGGGTCCCAGACAGCCTCTCCTCTGGGCTGCCTCTGCGCCCAGAGCCCTTTTCAGGGTGGAGTAGAGCCCAAGATGTTTGCCGCACGTCACCAGGCCCCATTCACCTCCAGCACCCTGGTCCCACGCGGGAGCATCGATTAGACATCTGGTTTTTCTCAACCTCCCAGGTTCCATGCCTTCCCCTGGGAATTTGCAACCACAGACAATGAACCGAACGGAATTTCCCAAATGGCTGGAGGAGGAAGAGCCCTCAGAGGGGAATTTGGGCCCTGCATCCTGCTTTTGTCACCGGCTAGGCTCAGACCCTTTCTTGGCCTCAGTTTCTTCATCTGTAAAATAAAGGATCCAGAAAAATCTGCTTTAGAGAAGTATTATGAAGATTAGAGAAAATCTATAAACAAATAGTTGTCAACCAGGAGTGACTTTGCCCCCCCCCCAACCCCAGGGGTCATTTGGCAATGCCTGGAGACAGTTTGGGTTGTTATGAATTGGCAGGGGCAGGGTGGGGGGCAGCTTTACTGGCATCTAAAAGGTAGAGGCCAGGGACACTTCTAAGCATCCTGCAATGCACCGGACAACCCCCCACAACCAAGAATTGTTCGGCCCAAGTGTCAGCGGTGCCGCGATTGAGAAACCCTGATAAAAAGGGCATGGCAAACAGTTGGTGATTCAAGTGGTAATAATGAAAAAGGGTGTGGGAAAGGGAATATAGTAAATGCATTCAATAAACCTTAGCTTTAATTAGTAGACCCAAGATAATTGGTAGTTGCTTCCTGGAATGCCTCGAAGGATTCTACGGCTACAAACAAGCTCAGCGAGACCATGTCATGATTGATTAGTGATGTCTGCCACAAGCCTGGCAGGGGAAGTGGCAGCATGAGTGCAGTGTGTTTTCTGACCCTGGACTCTATGATGCCTCGCATCTGTTTCTGCTCTGACATTCTGTGATTCTATTGTTCTGATTCTGTGAGTCTATCTATAAAGTTCTGTAGTCAGCATTATTTACAGAATATTTAAGCAGCCCAGGCTCCCGCAGGCTTGCTTGGCAGGGCAGGGGGGCTAGTGGAGAGCCAGGAAGACAGAGCCGGCTCTGTGCAAGGTATAATGGATAGCTGCCGACGGGATGTAATGTGGGTATGCCACTCCCCACTTACCTCCCCCTCCCCCCACCGAAGTCTTCCCCATCTCTCCTAGGTTAAGAATGCCTACTGTTAGAGTCACTCCATTGGATTAAACACTGTCTCCAGGAGGCCTTTGTTTAAATGCACAAAGAATACCCAGAAGGGATCGGCGTGCAGTCCATCCCTGTGTATTCATCCAGGAAGCCAGTCGTTGCTCAGCAGGCTAGAACTGAGAGGGAGTGGCACAGGAGATAGGTTATTTCTGAGAGCAGATGAAGAGTGGAGGAAAAACATGCCTTATAGGGCAGGAGTCAGAGTCGGTCTTGCACAACTCCAGGAGGCACTTTTGACACTAACTTAGGGTAACCAGCTCATCCTGGGACTTTCCTGGTTTTAAAACTGAAGATCCCATGTGTCGGGAACTCCCTGTGTCCCTGGTGAACCAGGGCAGTTGGTTATCCTACCTGGAGGCCACGTGGCATGGAAGGAGCTATGTCGTCCTTGCTGTAATTCATCCCTCTTGCAGCTGCCTGTGTTCTTTTTCTGGACATGTTCCTCCCTTGCCTGTAAGTCCTCTGTGGCTCCCCAGCGCCCGCTGAACTAGGTTGGGACTCTCCCTCATGGTGCTCAAGGTGGCCCCGGACTTGCTTCCCATTGTCACCTTATCCCCTGCTCTCCTGCCACGAGTCACGCCAACTAGTTGCCATATTGGCGGTAGCATTAAGCCACGACACATTATTCTCTCTTGCGGTCAGAGGAGGAGCTTTCCTTGAGGGGCAACCCACTTCTTGGAATGTATTCAACTTGTGTCAGTAGCAAACGAGTTAATTAGCCTGGACTCTGTAGTGTGAAACTCACCTGACCCTCCTCCCACATTCTGCCAGTGAGTTGGGGCTCGGGGATGTGGCTACCACTTTGTGTAAAGAGAAACCCCACGTGCCCCAGGAACCCTTGGAGGATGAGGGTGAAGCCTCCAGGCACATGGAACCACCCTGCATGAGAATAAAGCCTCCCTTCCTTCCTATACTCTTTAAACATTTCAAGGCAGTTTCATGCACACGCCTGGACAGATCCATCTGTATCTCTGAGCACCAGGCATAGGATAGACGTCCTGCCCATCTGACAGGTGGGAAAACTGAGGTCCCGGGCAGAAGGTCCTACAGTCAGTAAGGAAAAGTTTCTGGATGAGGAGGATCAGACACAGTGATGTTTGGTGTCTCTTGGCTGGACTGTAACTCGTCAGTCTTCTGACTTAGGTCCTATGATGTTTTCATTCATTCATCAAATGCTTACCATGTGTTAGGTGCCGGTTCGTCTTATAATAACAGCTAGGGTGGGAGACGATCCACCTCCTACAGGCCCCTCTGCTAAATTCTGGATGTGCCTTGACTTCAGTGCTCACAGCAATGCTTTGTAATATGGGTACGATTACTGTCCCAGATACAGGGGAGGAAACCAAGACCAAAGAGGGAGAAGCCACCCTTCCAGGTCAATCAGCTCACAAGTGGGGACTTTGCCGAGGTTCATCATGGGCACTGGTGCACCGTGTTCCTGTGGAGCCCCCACTCTTATAAGGAGAGAGACATGCCAATCTTCTGAGGCCCATGAGCAATACTCCAGACAGCAAGGAAAGGAGACAAATGTTGATGAAGCGTTGTCCATGGGCCAGGCACACGCACCTATGTTTTCCACGCCGCCTGGGTCGAGTTGAGCCACAGTTGGGTCCAGAAGACATTGAGGCTCGTTGGGTTGACAGGATTGGCCAGAGCTGGTACAGCTGGTGTGCAGGGAGTGGAGACCTGGCCTTGGATGGTGGCCACGTGATTTGCTTTTTCCACCCGTTTTGGCCCTCCCAGAGGATGGGTGGTAGGGAGAGAGTTTACTGCGCATCTTCAGGTCACATAATAACCACGGGAGCAGTTCTCTCGCAGCTTGGTACGTGATCTTAAGCACAGACTCTCGGGACAGGAGCCGGAAAGCCACTGTCCCACCCAGTGTAGGGAAGGGGAACTGGGGACAGGACCCAGGGCCCGTCCCAGCGGAGTCCCGCCGCCCACAACAGGCAGCAGGTGGCGCTGTGGCCCCAGTTTAACAAGGACAGCGGGAAGGTGGAAAGGAGGGGGGAATCCAGAAAGAAAAACTAGTGGAAAACAAGGATTTAAAAAGAAGAACAATTTGTTCCAAAACATTTGCCTTGTAACGGGGTCATCTATAAATTCTGGGATTTCCTGTTTGCCGCTGGGCAGGCTGGCCGGCGGGCAGGCCACGCTTTTCTCTGCAGTCTGGAAGAATCATTTCAGCCCGGCTCACAAGCTCCGGCCTCCCTTGGCCCAGATTGGCTCTGAAATTTCCCAGCTTTTGTGCCCGTAAGCAGGATCCTGTGACAGCGGGTCTCCTTGAGCTGTGCTCCAGTTTCCATGGGGGTGGGAGGAGGAGTGAGATCATGGTCATTTTTAAAGGAGAGACTGTCTTCATAATCTCCCAGTGTTCTCCAGGCTGCCAAGCTTGTTTTGAGGCATAAAGTAAGAGAAAAGAATAAAATGAAAGAGATGGAGGTGGATCCTTTTATTTTTATTTTTCATGATTACAATTTTGTGTGTGTCTGTGGTAAGAACATTTAAGATCTACATTCTTCACAAATTTCAAGTATACAAAACAGTACTGTTAACTAATAGTACTAATAACAGTATTATTAAATCGATCCCCAGAACTTATTCATCTTCGAACCAAAAGTTTATACCCTTTGACCAACATCTCCCCATTTCTTGTCCTACCCAGCCCCTGGCAACCCAACCCCTGCTGCTGCAAGGTCGACTTTTTTAGATTCCACGTATAAGTGATACCATGCAATATTTCTGTTTCTGTGTCTGGCTTATTTCACTTAGCATAATGTCTTCCAGGTTCTTGTTGTTGCAAAGGGCAGGACCTCCTTTTTTATGGCCCAATAATACTCCGTTGTGTGTATATGGCACATTTTCTTTAGCCACTCATTTGTCAGTGAACATTTGTTTCTATGTCTTGGCTGTTGTGAATAACGCTTCAGTGATCATGGAAATGCAGATATCTCTTCAAGATCCTGATTTCATTTTCTTTGGATATATACCCAGAAGTAGGATTGCTGAGGTCCTATGGTGGTTCTATTTTTAGTTTTTTGAGGAAGGAGGTGGCCCCTTTAAAAAGAAGGGAGCTTTCTAGTCAATATGGGGATGGAAGTATTTCATTGGAAACGAGACAGAAAATTCTTTTCCCCTGCCCAGTAGAACTTGAACCCAGCCCAGAGCCCAGAGCCATCAACAGATGAAAGGCTAAAGAAAACACGCCCATCCATCCATCCATCCATCCGTCCAATTGCTCACTCATTCATTCAGGAGACAATTATGGAGTACCTACCATACACTTGTAGCTCGTCTTGTTTCACTCGGAGGTTAAGCCTTGACCAGCTCTGTGGTGTCCTCCTGGGGCCAGTGGCACATGGAGGACATGCGAGTAGCATCTGGAGATGGGAACCAGAAGGTGGGTTCAGGGTTCCTGGACGACAACTGTTGGGACCTTTAGTGAGGATTACAACACATTTGGCCAGGGTGAGGGGGACAGCGTGTGGCTGAAAGCAGAGTTTTTCTCTGAATAAGTCAAACGAGCCTGTCTGGGATCAAATCCACGAGGGCTGGACAATCTGGTCCCAGCAAATTAAAACAACATGGGCATCAGCCAGCTACATTTTTGAAAACAGTATTTGTGTTGTTTTAATCAGGGACACCACCTCCTCCGTCCTTTGCCCTGGACAACAAGCTCTGAATTGAAATGGGGCAGGATTTATAAGGAAATAAAACAATTCTTGGGTATCCCGGCAAAAACTCGTTTTCCTTCTCATCAGCTTCACAGTTTAAGGACCTGTCTCTGTCTCGTTTTACCCTTCTGTCTGTAGGCTTACGAGGATTAGTGAGCCCGTGCCAAGAGAGTGTCTTAAGTGACACAAGAGCAACACTGCTCTTTCCAGATGCAGCTGAACCTTACCTGTTGCATCCTCCCTACAGGTGGAGAGTCCCTCTTAGCCGTGGTCTTGGTCCCTGCAGTGACTATGGGCAGCCAAGGGGGCAGCTTGAGCCCCAGGCCAAGTCTGTGTATTAACTGTGTCTTTTAGTTTCTGTATTCTGATGCTTTGAACATTGTGGGACCCTGCTACCCATTCGGGGCTGCCCCTCCCAGGCTTAGCCAGTTCCTAGAGAGGGTGAACAACTCGCCGGGAAGTACACCTTTCAGATGCAAACCAACCAAACCCCAGCTCATACCTCCCTTCCTCCTCTATATGAAACTCTCACACTCTGAGCCACTATCTACCCGCCCTAATGACCCCTGAGCACACAACTTGGGGACAGCTCCTCTGTCCAGGATCTTACAGATTATTCAAACTAGCCCATCCTGAGCCTGCTTACCTGCCTCACTCACTCTTGCCATGAGAACCCACCATAAAAGCTCTTGCCTGTGTTTTTCCGTTGCTGCCTCTGCCTCCTGACTGCCCCGGTGCTTCCCCGTGTGACCCTGCATGGTGGGCCGTGCCTCCTGTCTCTAGGGGTCTATAAGTGCAATAAACCTCCTCCTTCGTGACAGCCACGCCTGTGTCTGAGTGTCTACCAAACCTGCTTAGAGCAAATCCCAGGTGCCCCTAAGACGCCTGCTCTTTCTGACTGTGTGACAGTGGCAGGTCACTGCCTTCTCTTACCTGTGGCCTCCTCTCCTGCAAAACAGGGACAGTGACATCTTATGGTTGTGAGGATTGAATTGGTGACAGAGTTGATTCCCCAGCCTCAAGCAGCATCTCTCCACAGTCCCTCTTTATCCCCCTCTCACTGTTCTCTTTTCTTTATCACATTTATTTGTGTTTGAAATGCCTTTCTTTCATGGCCTCCCCTACTAGAACGAAAACTTTGGTTCCCTGCTGAATACCTGGACTGGTGCCTAGACCAGTGCCCGGCACACAGTAGGTGCTCATTTCACAGTGTGGAAGGCACGTGAACACACCTCGCACTCGGATGTGCATGTGTGCTTATTGCCTTCCTCCGTCCTCGGGGTCCTCCTGGATGATGTGGCACTGGCTTCGGGCTACTTTACAGATTGGAGGCTGTTGAGGGAGGTTCTTGTCCTTTCTGCTAGCCTGTAAAGCTTTGTGCTTGTGCGGAGGCTCCGGTCCAAGGCGCGCAGAGAGCTTTATAAACATTAACGACGTAAATGGTGTGCTTTGTTTGTGGCAGGTGGGGCGTGATTCGCTGAGGCAGGATGGTTCCCAGCGAAGCCAAACCTGTTCTGGAAGTGAGTGGAAAGTTTCAGCACAGTCAGGGACCTCAGGGCCATTGGGCCATTTGCCCTGTGACGTTCAGTGGGCGGCTCAGGACGGCAGAAGATTCCTGGAAGACAGCCCCTCACCCCAGAAACCCCTCCCTCCCTTCACAGCCTCGTGCCCTGGAGCTGGTATTGTTTTGCTCCTTTGGCAGAGCTTCTCGAATCGAGTTAAGAGGATTCTTCTGCTGCCAGAAGGCTCCTTGCAGGGTTTTATTGAGCCCGCACATAGCAGAGGCGTTGAGGCTGCAAGTCATGTGGTACTCACACTCACCCATTCAACAGAGCCTTCTGAGCTTCCAGTCTGGGCAAGGGCTGTGGAATCAGGGGCACGGAGACCAAGGAGGGGACAGTGACTCTCATGGTGGAAGTACTTGACTGAGTACCCAGCATGGGATCTGTAGGAGCCTAGAAAAGAGGGTTGGGTCAGGACAGGCTTCTTGGACGAGCGCCGCTTCTGTTGATACCCAGAAGTATTTTAGTTGTAGGTTACAAAACCCCGACTCAAACAGGCTTAAGCCATAAAGAAAATAACACTGACTCAGAATGGGTGACTCCAGGAGGATCTGGCTTCAGGCATGACTGGATCAAGGGGCTTAGAGAAACACTTCATCTCTTGGCACTGTTTCTCTCCCTGCATTGACCTCATTTCCTCCAACCATAGGCAGAATTTCCCCTACTTGGTGGAAAAGATAGGACTTGGAAGCACCCAGGGCCCATTCTTCTTCTGTTTGTATGTGTACTTAACCAATATTTACTGAGTGATGAACAAGACAGGATCCTACAGATTTAGCCAACAGATAAACGTATGTTTATGCGCCAAAGACACGTGTGCAGGAATGTTCATTATAACATTGTTTATACTAACCAAAGACTGGAAGTGACTTAAACGGCCAGCAGGAAGGGACTGAGTAAGTAAATTATGCAGTGGAAGACTGGACAGCCATTCAGAAGAATGAAGTAGATTTATATCAGTAGTTCTCACTCAGACCAGCTTTACCCACCAGAAGGCATTTGGCAATGTCTGGAGACATTTCTGGTTGTCACAATTGAGTAGGGTGGGGCAGTGCTAGTGGCATCTAGTGGGTGGGCCCAGAGATACTGTTAACATCCTACAGTGCCCAGCACAGCCCGCACCTCGAAGAACGATGCAGCACATGATATCTGTGGTGCCAAGACTGAGAAACTCTGATCTGTATTCGCTGATACAGAAATCTTTACAGTGTAAGTTAAAAAAAAAAAAAAGCACTGTGGAAAACAATAAATATAGTAGACTACCATTTGTGCAAAACAAGGAGCATATCTATATATGTGCTTATATATGCATAGAATTATCTCTGGATGAATAAATAAGAGAGTGGGGAGCTGTGTCTTGTGAAGGCCTGGGGGAGAGGTGTAGAAGATTTATTTTCACTGTACAGCTTTTTTTTTTCCCCACTGTTTGAATATTTTTAAACCACCTACATGGATTCTTTAAAAACTTAGAATAGAAAAAGGATGCAAGTTTGACCAGACCTCCCCACATTCCCTCCCTGGCCCCTTCCTAGCCATGTCTTCTCCCTTTGAGATGATTAGGTTAAGAGCAGTCCCACAAAGTCACAGTTGGAACAGATCTTGGAGATCATCAGGTCCTAGCAGTCATCATAAGGGTTGTGGAAATGCTGGATTCGATGCATTTCGGTGGGTGTTTTCAGGAGGACCTCTTAGAGCATTTAATGCAGAAGTATGAGTGTTGGTCTCTGACGGGGTGTGCGGTCCAGAATCAGCAGGTGTCCTAACTCCTTTAGCAGTGTCCTCGGGCCGCCGTAACAGAGCACTGTGCACAGGAGTGGGGGCTTAAAACAACATAAATCTGTTGTCTCACAGTTCTAGAGGCTCGGAGTCTGAAACCAAGGTGTCAGCAGGGCCGTGCTCCCTCTGAAGGCTCTAGGGAGAAGTCCTGCCTTGCCTCTTTGTAGCTTCTGGAAGTCTCTGGCAGTCTTTGGCATTGCTTGGCTGGCGGCTGCATCCCTGTAGTCTTCGCCTTCATCACCACACGGCCTTCTTCCTGCATGTCTGTCTTCACACGGCCATCATCTTCTAAGGACACCAGTCATATTGGACTAGGGACCCACCCTACTCCGCTATGACTTTATCGTAACTAATTACAATGACTCTATTTCCAAATAAGGAAATAGTCTGAAAGTCTGGGAGTTAAGCCTTCAACATATCTTTTCTGGGATGGAAGCTGAGGAGGACACTGTTTAATTCATAACAACTCCTAAGCACACACATATGTCAATAGTTTTTCCATTTCATTTCGAAAGACTGCCGTTCTTGATTATGTTCCAAGAAGCATGGATCTCATATAGTTCCTTCACTTTGCAATTGAGGTGTCTTAGCCCCAGAGGGGTACAGTCACTAGCCCAAGATCACACAGCAGATCAGAGGCAGGGCTGAACTGAAAATCTAGGTCACCTCTCTTCTGGAAGAGTCAGTGAGCCCTGTTTGTCCTTGACAGGAGCTGCTCTTTATATATGAGGTTGCAGTTGACTGGTGATCAAGATAGCGTTCATCAACCCATCATCTCACCCACGCATCCATCCATCCACCCACCATCCCACTACTTTATCTCCTAACATGTGGGCAGAGCTACCTGATGGAGCAGTTCCTATTTCTGTGGACACGGGTCTTATTTCTGAATGTTCCCAAGAGTGTTCTTTGGGACTGTGGGTTGTACTTGACAGAAACCACCATAGACTGGTTGAAGTCAAAAGAGGGATTCACTGGCTCATGGATCAGAGGAGGCACGGCTGGATCTAGGAGCTCCAGCAATGCTGGCCTCCGATCTCCTCCTCTTGGTCCTACTTCCTGTGTTGGCATCGTTCTCAGACGCATTTGCCCTGCTGGCAGCTCCAGGCTCATCAGCATCCAAAGGAGATTCTTCCCTTTCCCCAGGCTCCCACCAAGGTACCGAGAAGGGCTTGCTGCCCACATCCCAGAACCCATTCAGCAGTATATGGTTTTCTGTTTGGCCAGACCTGGAGTAGGTGAGTGGGGTCAGCTCTACCTGCACCATGGTGGCTGAGGATGAGAGAGCACTCATTGTCCCAAAAGGTGCCAGTCAGGTGAAACACGTGTGTCCACAGTGGTGAGTTATCTCTGCTGCCCCTTCACTGACTCTTCAGCAAATACACAGTTATTTACACTGGTGACTGGGCAGAGACTGAAGGGCCAGTATGAACCATGGGCTGTTGGGTCTCCTCTGTGTTTCTGTATTCTCCTTTCACTCTAGTGGATGTTTGCTTTTCTGTCTCCCACCCATAGCCAGAGTGTAAACTCCTTGGAGGGCCCTGGCGTATTCTGCTTTGCAAATCAGCATCTAGCACAGCAGGCATAGAGTAGGTGCTCAGTAAATGTCCACTGAACTGGGGCTCTTTCATAGAGCCAAGGATGTCCTAGGTACTTCATAAAATTTTCCTGAATGAATGAGTGAATGATTGGCTGGCTGGATGGATGTGTGGATGGATGAACGGATGAATGCATGCATGAGTGGTTGGATACATGGGTGAATGGATGGAGAGACACATGTATGGCTGGGTGGATAGATGAATAGATGGGTGGATGGATGGATAGATGGATCAATAGACTGTTGGACTGATGAATGGGTGGATGCATGAGTGGATGGGTGGATGGGTGGACCAGGTGATGTATGGATGCATGGATGGAGGAGTGAGTTGACAGGTGCTATTGTGATCATCACTCCATCACAGCCTCCACTGCAAAGAGCAGCTCCTATGAAGGGCAGACAACTCAGTGATGCTTTTGTTGTCTGGCTACCTGATTTTTGTAACACAAGCCACTCACCTTTATTTACAAGACAGGGTGTTAATGCTCACTTGCCTGCTGAATTCCATTCTGATTCTGCTGTTGATCATCAAGGACAGTGATGAACCAGGCTGCAGAGGACAAGGATCCAGCTGTCTGCTTAAAAAGAGAAGGAAATGGTTCAGAAGTGTGTGTGCCCCTCTCTCTCTTCCTGCAGACGGACTTTATCCACATGGTGGTGAAGACGGGTGGGGTAACCCTCAAGTCACATCCTTCCGGCTCCTTGGAGAGAAGCTGCACTCCTACCCTGGTTTGTACAGACCAGAAGGACCCAAGCCTTCTGGGGATGATGCTCTGGAGACAGTCCTGCTGTAACTTTCCTAAGTGTGCTGTCCTAGCGACCCAGCCTGCCTCCACTTCAGATGGGAGTGATCCCAACAGGGAGAGCATCGCACTCTGCCCTGCGGAACTCTGGCTTCCCTACTCCCCTTGCTGTCGCCCTCATGCCTCCCGGGAAAGGGGCCAACTCAGCAGTCAGTCCCAGAGGGAAACCCTCTTGGGAAACAGCCCAGAGGGACCACCTGCACTGGCAGGCAGCAGAGCTATTGGTAGCTGGGCAACCCTCTAGAGTCCAGCTGGCCAGCCAGAGAGCACTCACCACCAAGCACAGCAGACCCACCGTCTCCCTGAGGTGTCAGCTCTTATGAGGTTCAGTGAAATAGTTCACTGGATGCTGAACAGAAAGGCTAGTTCCCGCTGCCTCTGTCATCCTCTCCACGGGGCGCCCTGCAAGAGCAGTGTGCATTCAGCTCTCCTGCGTGCCAGGCTCCCTCCTACCCGCGTGAGACAGCTATTAATAACCCCACTTTACGAAAAAGAAAATGGGCTCTGAGAGATGGGTGGACTCACTCATGTTCATGCACGAGCCAAGACTCAATCCAGGGCTCCCTGCAAGTTCACAGCTGCCTCCGTGGACTGGCACGGCCAGGACTCCACTGATGCTCACTCCTGGTCCATTATGGAGTTTAATTAATGGAAACCTCACTTAGCTATTTCTCTTTTCTATCAGCAATTTATAAACCATCATAGCCTGTGAGGGAGAAAAGTTGCCCACGGAAACAAAGGCTGATGCTAAAAACTGGAAACGGGTCAATATTAGCATTTGTGTGCCCTTTCTGTTTTGGCTGCTGAAATTGAGTTAAAAGCATGGGCCCTGGGAGAAGTGATTTGAGGAGCCCTGAGAACTCCCATCACCTAACATCTCCTGTTTCCTGAGATTTCTTCAGGAGACCTTCCTTTCTCAGGGTCTGGAATCCTTTTTGATTTTACAAAGACTTTAATTAAAATGACAATACCTCTGAGAATGGTCATGTTGAACTTTGAGCCTGTGCGTCAGCTCAGAGCTTAAGCAAAGGAGCAGAGAGTGTGGCCTTAGGACAGGGGCACGTGATGCACAGAGGTGAACAGGAAGCGGTGTGGACCCCGAAGAGGGGGCCGACTTTGTCTCGGTTGTGGTTTCGCCCCAGGCCAGCTGGAAAGGGAAAGTATTGTGCCTGCTATTTATCAGTGCATTACAGATTGTTCTGACACATAGAAGCTTAACACAACAATAAACATCTATCATCTCACACAGTTTCTGTGGGTCAGCAATCTGAGAATGGCTCAGCAAGGTGTTTCTGACTCTGGGTCTCTCATGAAGGAGCAGTTGTGATGCAGCTGGGGCTGCAGTCTCATCTGAAGGCTTGGCTGGGGCTGGAGGATCTGCTCCCAGCCCAGTAGCTGCTGGCAAGGTGATGCTGGCCAGTGGCAGGAGGCCCCAGTTCCTCACCACGTGGACCTCCCCCTAGGGTTGCTTGAGCACCCTCACAACATAGTGGCCAGCTTCCCTCGAGCAGATGAGCTGAGAGACTGAGAGAGAGAGAGAGAGAGAGAGAGAGAGAGAGAGAGAGAGAGAGAGAGAGAGAGAGGAATTAAAAGGAGGCTGCAGTGTCTTTTATGACCTTGCCTTAGCAGCCACACTCCCCCAATTCCTCCAATAGCCGACTGTCGGTTACACTGTTCAGTGTGGAAGAGTCCCACACGAAGGTGTGGGTACCAGGTGATGAGATTCTTCGGGGCCACCTTGGACACTAACTCATGGCTCCCCAAGTCATTATCTTTATTTTACAAATGATCGAATGGAAGCGCAAAGAACACATCCCGAATTTTTTTTGTGAGGCAGGGATCAGGTCTGATTGTTCACTGTGATATTCCTGGAAGCACCTGCAACAGTCTCTAGTATTTAGTGGCTCTTCAGTAACCACTCACTGAACAGGATGCATTGATGAACTCATGCTCGAGAGAGTAATGAAATTCAGTCCATTTTATTTACTGTCCCATTAGATGTCTTTAGGGAGCAGCGACTGAGGGAGAGGATTTCGCGTTGCTAGATTTCTCCTATTGTTGACTGTCTGTGCACCTGTGTGTTATCGTGGCTTATGATTCTGTGAGTCTTCTGTTCCTTTAAGACCTGAACCTCCTAGTGTGTTGTTGAAGGGGAAGGGTTTGCGGAAACCCCACAGGGAGGAGCCCTCCCCTTCTTTGGATGATAAAAGGGTCACTTTAATTGAAATAGCGTTATAACTGGTTGCCAGATTTAAGCATAGGGCCTCTCATACGTCAGAACCTTAGAGCAGAGAGATTATATATATGGGCAGCATATAGATATAAATGTATACATAATTTATGCAATATTTCTCCTATTTGCGCTCTCTACTTAAGCTATCCATTAAAGCCCATCACATTAATTTAATTGAAAAATTCTGGGGGAATTGTATTAGCTTTTTTCCCATTAAATTAACATTACAGCCTTTAAATAGATGTCCTGGATGCCTATTGTTGCTAACAAAATTATTATGCAAATTGGAATCTGGCCTCTCTGGACTCGGCCACCAGCCTCTCACCCTCCTCCTCTTTCCGTGACCCCGTTAATTTAATTGCCCTTTCCCCTGAGTTCCCAGGCCACAGAAGTGGGGCAGGAGCCCTGGCCTAAGCCAGAAGCTCTGGGCAGGGTTATGGTGCCTGGTCCAGGCCCAGCAGAGCAGCTTGGAGTTTTAGACTCTGGTCTCCAGGGCCTTTGTGAAAACACTCTTATCTCAAGAAAGAAAAAAGGGTGAGCAGTCTCCTGCCAGGCCCCTCTGTGGCCAAGAGTGTGCTTATTATCAAAGAGCAAGGTGTGTGAGTCAGGCTGGCTCCGAAATCAGATTCTGCCTCTTAGTGAGTCTGAGGTTTTGACAAATTTCCTAACTTCCATAAGAGCAAGAGAACCATTCCCTGCCTCAAGGGAAGCCAAAGGAGGCCTGTGAAATAAGGGACAGTGTCTGCATGAAGTAGGCACCTCTACAGGGCTGTTATTACCATTCATCACTCACTCATTCACCCATCCATTCAGGGAGTAATTCCAGGGCCACTGGCCTAGGCGGGGAGATGTGGTGAGAAGCAGGTGACCCAGGTCTCTGATCTCCTGTAGTTTGTCTGGGGGGCTGGGGTTGGGGGTGGGGAATAAACAGGTAAATCATATGATTGTGGCTAGAGGTTGGTGTTATTGCCATTATTAGCAAGTCCCGCGTGTGTTTAAAGAGTGAAAAATGCAGTCGTGTTAATTAATCAGCCACCCTGATTTGCCTGCTCCACTTAAACCTCCGGGAAGTCGAAGTGGTTGTTTCCCTTGGCTGGATCTCAGAGGCCTGGTTAATCCCCAGGTACTAGTTGGGAGGAGCTTTTTCTTTAACCTGAACTGCTAGATGGCTGGAGTCAGAGGCTGAGTGACAGGGACTCCGGAGCAAGGAGTCTTGCTTTGTGAAGTCAGCCTTATTCCAGTGTTGGATGCAGTAAGGCCCCACCTCCAGCCCCGCTTTGGGTCTTATCTTTCTGACCAAAGCTCATGAAGTGATCCCTAGCTCATGTCTCTGGATGAGCACCAGGACTTCACTACCCTTCAAGGGTTTCCAAGGGGGACTTCTTATCTCATCTTTCCCATCTGTTTAATCTCCAGGAGTCTCTCCTTTCATGAATGGGCTCTTCCATTTGCATAGATACTAAGTAGATTGAAATGAGCCTTGAAAAAGGAAAGTCAAAGCTTCCTTTGCCTTTGGGGTTTGAAAACACGCCCCTGAAATAAACAGCAGGTGTGGAAACCAGCCTACCTTGGTCCACAGGTTAGTTCTCCCAGTGAAACTCATGCTGAGTCCGAGTCTGGAAAGACAGGTCCCTTGGCTGGGCATTTCTAGCTCAGGGTATCTCATGTGGCTAGGTAGGGAGGGGACTCCCTAGAAGTCTTCTTCACACTCATGTCTGGCATCTGGATTAGGAAGACTTGTACAGCTGTGCAGTGGAACAGCTGGGATCCTAGGGTGTATGTTTTATCTCAGTGTGGTCTCTCTGGCATAGGGGCTTCAGGGCAGCTGGACGTCTTACATGGTGGTCAAGACACCCAAAGCAGGTGTCCTGAGACAGAGAGAGCCAGGTAGAAGCCTTATCACTTTCTGTGACCTATCCCTGGAAGTCGTGCTGTCAGTTATGCTACATTCTGTTGATTGAGGCAGTCAGAGAGGCCAGCTAAGATTGAAAGAAAGGGGAAATAAATTCTACCTGTCAATGGCAAATGGCAAGGACCATGGGGGACTGAAAATATTGCAGTGGGTAGTGGTAACTCGTAAACATTCCTGGTTGAGATTATTAGGATGATTGTAGACTCAAATGTGTGAAGTCAAACAAGAACTCTTCTAAGAGATAACATAGGAGAATATCTATAGGCAAATGTGACATAATAAGAAATATGTATTGGTCTCTGCATCTGATTCCTGACACAGAGCTCCCTTGCAATTTCCTGGGTGATAGGAGCATCTTTTGTTTGACTGAAGCAACTCTTGGTGGTCTCCTGATAAGCTTCAGGATGGGGGCTGGTTCCCAGAAAGCCCAAGCCATGATTAAAGGCTTGGAACTTTCAGCCCCACTTCCCATCCTCTGGAGAGAAGAGAGGGACTGGAGATTGAGTTAAAAATCAATCATGCCCATATGATGAAGACTCCGTAAAACTTCCTAAACTGTGGAGTTTGGAGAGCTTCTGAGTGGATGAACAGATCCACATTCCAGAGAATGATGCATCCTGACCATGGAGACAGAAACTCTTGTGATTAGGACCCTTCCAGATCATGCCCTGTGTACCTTTCATCTTGTTCTTCTATCTTTATAATAAATTGGTAAATTCTATGAGCCATTCCAGCAAATTATTGAATATGGGGAGTGGCAGTTGTGGGAAGTCTTGGTTTTTTAGCCATGTCAGACAGAAGTGTGGGCACCCTGGCAACCTGTTACTTGTGGCAGGCATCTGAGTTGGGGCAGTCTTGTGGGACTGAGCCCTTATTAACCTGTGGAGTCTGATGCAGAATTGAATTAAATAATAGGACACCCAGTTGGTGTCCCCAGAGTTAGAAAATTGATTGGTACGGGGGGAAGAAATCTGACACATTTGGTTCAGAAGTGTTATGATTAGAGAATCAGTTTTCTTTTAGCAAATATTTCTGAAACAGGGCCCACACACAGCTAACCAGAAAAAACAATTGATGAATTGTTCATTAAAACTAAGAACTTCTGTTCATCAAAAGACTCCATTAAGACAATGAAAATGCAAACCACTGAGTGGGAGAAGATAGTTGGAATAAAGATATCAACAGAGGAATTATATTCAGAATTGTTGAAGAACTCTTGTAAATCAATAAGAAAAAGATAGACAACCCATTTTTAAAAAATGGGCAAAACATAGAAATACTCTTTTCACAAAGGAAAGTTCAAAGGGCCAATAAACCTGCAAAAGAGAGTCAACATCATTAGTAATTAAGGGAATGTGATTCAAGCCACAGTGAGAATTTTTATGTATGTAAAAGCTCTTAGTGGACACCTAAGACTTTTGAACTGTACTGTATACAAATTTTATACATACACATACAAGAATGGCTAAAATTACAAAGAAATCTGTCAATACCAAATGTTGACAGTGCTGGGAGCAGCTGGAACTCTCCTATACTGAAGATAGGAGGCCAGATCAGGACATCCATTTTGGAGGATTACTTGGTATTTTACAAAAGCTGAATGTAGCACATGTACTCTAGGAATATGTTCAGTAGCAATAAGTAAATGTATGCACCAAAAGACATGGCCAAGAATATTCATAGCGGCATAATTTGTAATAGCCCTGTCTTAGTCCATTCAGGCAGCTATAACAGAATACCATAGATGGAATGGTTTATAAACAACAGATATTTATTTTTCACAGTTGTGGAGGCTGGGAAATCTAAGATCAAAGTGTGGGCAGAATTGGTGTCCAGTGAGGGTCCACTTCCTGGTTCATGGATGGCCATCATCTCACTGTGTCCTCACATGGTGGAAAGGGCAAGGATCTCTCTAGGGTCTCTTTTATAAGGGCACTAATCCTATTCATGAGGGCCACCCTTATGACCTGCTTTCCTTCCCAAAACCCCAACTCCTAATACCATCATATGGAGATTGAGTTTCAACACGTATGAATTTTAGAGGGACACAAACATTCAGTCTATAGCAAGCCCCAAACTGGAAACCACCCAAGTATCATCAATAGTAGAACTAACATATAAATTGTGGCATATTCTTACAATGTGATAATTGCAACACTATATATAGAACACTGTATAGCAATGAAGTTGGACAAACCCACACAGTAGCATAGAGAGATCTCACTCACATATCACTGAGGGAAAGAAAGTGCTGTATAATTTCATTTACATAATGTCTACAACCTAGCAAAATGAATGGTGAGGACAGAAATGAGTAAAATTAGTGGCTATCTTTGGTGGTGGGGGATGGGGATAATGAGGAGGGACATGAGGAACACTTTTAAGGGGTTGGTTATGTTCATCTTAATCTGGGTGATGATTGTAAAGATGTGTTCACTTCATAAAAATTCTTCAGATTGGTGTATTTTTATTGGTGTACCTTACACCCTTGCATATTACGTATACTTCAATGAAAAAGTTTGCTTTTAAAAAATAGTTATGCCCATGTTCTGTAGCAAAGGTCAGCAAACTCTAGCCCCTGCGTCAAATCCACCTATTACCTGTTTTATAAATAAAGATTTATTGAGACGCTGCCACACCCATTTCATTTACACACTGTCTATGGCTGTTGATGTGCTACAATGACAGAGATGAGCAGTTGTGACAGAGACCAAACGGGCCACAAACCCTAAGATACATACTATTTGGTCTTTTACAGAAAAAATTTGCTGACTCCTGTTCTGTAGTAAGTATATATTACTTTGGAGTCTCATTCAGTCCTTCCGCATATATTAGAGAGTAGTCAAGACTGTTTTTCAAGGAAAGTGTCAGCCCCGTTAAAAGACTCTCCCTCTTCCAACCACCCCCAGGCGTAATGGTTGCCTTCTATTAGCTCTATGTCCCCTTGGGTTCTATGCTTTAAGATTCCACACCAGGAGGCTAATCCCACTCTGCCTTCCGGTGATTGTCAGAGTAATATGATTTGCTTTGAATTTCCTGTCCTAATTCTGTTTTTAAAAATTCCAATCATCTGAATTACAAAAGTAATACATATCTTTTGTAACATTTCAAATAATAAAGAAGTGTCTAAAATAAAATTAATAGCCTCACCACTCATCTCCAATCCAGCTCCCTAATGCAATCACTGTTAACAGTTAGGTATAAATGTATCCTGTCTGTTTTCTTTATTTATAAAAACATATAGAAACTCACTTACAGGGTATGACTTTTTTTTTTCAGTCTTTCAATTTTTTTTTCTTAATAAAAATAGGATCACACTTGCTTTTATTCTGTTTAACAAAGTGTCACAGGCATATCTCCTAGTCAATATGTACAATTTTATTTTATAATTTTTAGTATCTGCTCTGTATTCCTTAATATAAATACATCATGATTTATTCAACTATTTTGCTATTAATGTACATTCAAATTGCTTTCAGGTTTTTTTGGGTTTTTTTCTTTTAACTATTACAAACGATGCTGCAATACATTTCTTCATATATTTATGTCTTTATACACTGGCATTTTCATTTCTGGTGGATATATTCCCAGAAGTGGGAGTGCCGGGCTACAGTTTAAATTTTCAAAAATACCAACAGTTGATTTTCCACCACTTTATAATAATTTACAGTCCTCCCCCGACGGCATTTGAGAGAACTAGATTCCTTACACCCTTGCCAGCTCTGGATGTTACACATATTTTCCATTTTTGCCAATCTGATGGGTAAAAAATAGTATCTCATTGTTCTCATTTGCATTTCCCTGACAAGTGAGCCCGAGCATCTTTTCATATGTTTATTGAATATTTGCATTTCTGCTTCTGTGAATTCTGTAGCCTTGGCCCATGTTTCTACTGGGTTATTGGTCTTTTCCTTATTAATTTGTAGGATCATTTTATAACCTAAGTATATTAACTCTTTAGTAATGATACAGCTGCAAATATTTTCTTCATTCATCATATGTTATGCCATGGCTCTGCTTTTGATTTTAAAAAAAAATTAAATTTCTGCCCCCTAGGTTCTTGGTAAGAATATAACTAAAACTGTTCGCTTTTCAATTCTTATCAGAATCTCAGCTCTGAGAAATAATGAATTGGGAGCTTTGTTTAAGCAGTGATTCTCAAACAGCTTTCTAATTTTAAATAACTGAACCCCACCTCGGCCCCTTTTTTATCCCCCCAGACACGTTCTTGGGTAGAAAGAAGAGAAACTACCATGACTGAACTGGGTCTGGGGGCTCAGATCTCTGCCTGCCAGAGAGGCCTCTTTCCCTCTCTCTCTAGCAGCCCCTGAAACACTGTGGGAACCACTAGTGCCCCATGGAACCTAGTTTGAGAATCGTTGACCTTAAAGGCCCTGCAGTCCCTCCATTTATTTCATTAGTTTTCTGCCATGCGTTCCATGGAATATTAGGTAGGATATTAACGAGTGCTTTGTGAAGTAAGGACTGTGGGGTTGTTCTATGGCCTGCCAAAACGAGGCACGCTTTCCCTTTTCGAACTAGCTCACACTTGGATTCTTTTGAGATGGAAATGCTAGTGTACCAAGAGACAGGAACTGCACAAAGGGTAGCACACACCCTTAATTTCTTTTCCTAAGCGATGCCAAAACAAACAGACAGTTATTGCCCTTGCTGCTCTCTGCCATCTGCTGAAGGTGTGACTCTTCAGTTTTCCAACTGGCCTGAGCCAGTGCTGCTCATTTAGCAGCCAGTTACGGACAACCCAGGATACGGCTGTGGTTGTGGATAACCGCAGGGTCCTGCCTGACATCTACAGAGGTGACCAGCAAGGAAAAGGGATGTGCTGACCCCTTTTTAATTTCTCAGGAGCAGAAATTGTGAGCCCTTGGTGATGTTCAGTCATACTTTTTTTCTGCCTTATTTGGAATTCAAAAGAACCAATTTCTCTTCTAAAAATCATTTATTTATTTGGAGTCATACCTAGGAGAAAGAGCAAATAGGATTTTAAATAAAGGTGTTTTCGGCAGGAGATTTGCAGATATTACTTTGTTTCCTTCTTACATCCTTTTAAGAAGGGACAAAGGAAAGAGATACTGGTATGCTTTGCTTAAGAATAGCAGTCTGTTAATCTTATCTGTTCTTAGAGGGGGAAAAAAAACCTTTACAAGTAGAATCAGTGGACCTAGGTCCAATTTGAAGAGTGTCCCTAGGTTCTTGCACAACAGTGGTCAAAGGAGCTTAGGAAATGCTGGCTTTCTTTGCTGCAGGACTTCTCAGAGCCTTTAAAATGCTAGTGTTCACCATGAAGTTCTGGGGAAGCCATGGGTGGGTTTCTCACCTTTCCTGACTGCAGAATGCTTTGTGGGTGGAGCGGTCTCCAGGACTAGGTATTGTATGCACTTTTGGAAACGCTGGACTAGATAGCCTTACATTTTCCCGTAGATAAAGCCAGAGTCTCAGAGAACTGCAGCCTTTAATACCTTTGTTTTGGCCATTTATAGATCAGCTTGTGTTGAACTTCCCTTAACCTGCATTGGGTATAAACTTGCTATCATTTTTAATGCCAGGAGGTTGCAATTTTATATAGTCTATTACTAGTAAAAGCTGTGTTTTCCTAAGCAATCAGTTTGCTTATATCTAACACCATGAATTTTGCAACTGATTTTATTTCCCTCTTTACTCTTACTGCCAGGATGCTCAAACCAGATTTCTGGGCCACTGCCAATAATGGTATGGAAATCCATGGTATATATTTTGGGTACTGACCTTATGCATTATTTCAACACATTTTCCTACCTCTATTTTCACTTAGTCCCCATTTCCTTGTTTAAATTTTTTATTTTATTGTATTGATGTATGTAAATAGGCTACCTTCTAACAGGTTTTTGAAATATAGTGGAGGCATCCTTACATACAGATTCCGACTAGAATATATTAAATGCTTACTGTGTGCAAGCTACCTGTTAGGGCCCTCGGAAACAGAGATGAACATGTTGTAGTTCTCATCCCTGAGGGACACACAGTGTTGTTGCTGATGAAACAAACTAAGTAAATTACCACAATCAACAGGCATGAATAATCACTGCAACGTTGCGTGTTAAGTAATAAGAAAAATATGTTGCTAAGTGCCCTGGATATGCCAGAGAGACTGAGTAGAGAAACAGAGAGAGACGGGCAGAGCTTCCCCAGGACCCTGGCTACTGCTCCCAGCTGTCCAGGCCTTTCCAGCATCCACCTTCAGGCATGCGAGTGAGGGAGCCTTTGGTTGATTCCAGCCCCAGTCTCAAGCCTCCCCAGCTAACAGAGTGGAGGTCCCCTCTGAGCCCTGCCCAAGTGACAGATGTGTGAGCCGAATAAGTTGTTTTGAACTAAAAGGAAAAAGAAAGTGCTCTGGGAACTTGGTGCAAAGGAGCAAATACCTTTGTAGGGAAGGAGGAGAGGAAGGTTGGGGTTGCTTGCCTGAGACTGTAGGTGGGGGTTCAGGGCATCTGCTCACGACTGGAAAGGGTCTGCAGAACCGTGTGTGTGAAGTCTGTGCATTTTTTGAGAAGAGGTTCCATTGCTCCCATCAGAAGAGTTCCTGACCCACAGAAGGTTAAGGTCCATTGCCTTAAAAGGGTGAGGAAACAGTTGCCAGGACGACAAAGAATGGGAAAAATGTGCAAAGGTCTGGAAGCACTGGAGTCTGTTTTGGTGAATTCGCAGGATAGAAGAGACTGGAGGTTCACGTTCAGCCAGTCATTCTTTCATTCAGCAGATAATTTAGTGAACACCTACTATGGATTAGGCATTGTGCTTGGCATCAGAAATACAACAGTGGACATGATCGTTTGTCCCTTTACAGACCTCACAGGCTCTAGACACTTTCCCAGAAGGCTGTCCTCATCCCTGGACCTTCTTCCCGCTGGCCTGGGAGGCGAGCTCAATCAGCACGAACGTTTCATGATTTCTTTCTTGGGAAGGAAAAAGCCCCAATAAGGAATGAAAAGGCTTCTTTCTAAGTTGAACCAGACAATGGACAGAGCTAATAAACAAAGCTGGAGGGGAAAAAAAAAGTAGCCATGTGATGCGATGTGCTTTTACTTGACTATGATTTCAATTTAAACCTGGACTGTTCGCATCTCTCAACACCCTAAGTCTCTGAAAACCCAGCACCCGTGAAGATCTGTTTTCCTTTTTTTTCCTTTCTCTCCTTTCCCCGTCTCTCCCTTCCCTCCCCTTCCCTTCTCATGTTTTCAGAACTGTTTTCAAGACACATCAGAATCTGACCCTCAGTCATTAACTTGATTCTTGGTTTTTATCACTGACTCACCATTCCACGAAATGTTCCTTTGACTTTACATCTCTGAAATGGGTATGATTATACAAGAAAGTGACGTTTGTGGAAATTTTAAGGACCTCAGGTGATGAGTTTTGTAGAACTTACACACACGCGCGCGCGCGCGCGCGCACACACACACACACACACACTGTCTGATTAGCCTCTAGGCAGAATGGGGGCGGCGGAATTTCCTCAGAACAGTCTAAGCAGAGAACATCTGGTTCCCTTACCTGTTGATGCATTTGTCTGTGTGTTTGGTTGAATTAAGCTGCTTGATAAACTGGCCTGCAGCCACCTCATACTCACTCTTGAAACACAAAGCATTCTCTTTCAGGCAAGGAGCTTCCAACTCTGGGTGGTTACAAGCCGAGGAAGGGGAATGGACACGTTTTGTTTCTTGCTGTGTTCCCAGGATGCAGGTTCAAGCTTGCCCTCCCCACCCCCACCCCCTGAGTGTTATCCTCTGGAAGTCGTCCTTGAACATTGGCGGACTTAGAGAATCCATTACCAGTGAGCCCTAAACCGGTGTTTCTGGCCTGATGCGAAGTTCATACTGCCTATATGTGTTACCCATAAAGTGGAATCGTCCCAGAGCAAGCCTTTCTGTGTTGCAGGGAGAGGCAGGGATGTCAAGGGAAGGACAGCAATGCAGTCTAGTGGGGAAAAAGCAAAAATAAATCCGCAGGCTCTGAGTGTAAAAGCCAACACCTCTTAAAGGTGATGCTCTCTGGTAGACATTGGGTGCTGTGTCTGCTGTTTTTGCCTATCAGCCATTCTCCTTTCTTCTGGAAGGAGCAACCCTGTTCTGTTTGGGCGATCCATCCTCTGCCATTG
This sequence comes from Camelus ferus, assembly GCF_009834535.1. Lineage (NCBI taxonomy): Eukaryota > Metazoa > Chordata > Mammalia > Artiodactyla > Camelidae > Camelus > Camelus ferus. The sequence continues at coordinate 8,166,297 of NC_045727.1, forward strand.
GCTGTTGTCTTGGTAGTATCATTCCTCAGAGTGCCTTGCCCTCCTCTGGCCAAGATGTAAGCCCATGACTGTGGCTAGTCCAGACATACTCTCCCAGAAATTTGAGTCTTGAAGGATTCGACAGGGTTGGAGCCCATTCATCCAGGTGTCTGTGCCCGGAAGAGACTATCTCTTAGCTCCCCTGGGTCTCCAGAGCTGCTCTGGCCACTGTCCCTTCTGAGGACTGTTCTTTGGCTATTACATTTATTCTGTGAATCCCCCTAGGCCCTTCCAATGCATACTTTTTTTTTTTTTTTCTTTCTCTCTCTCTTAAACTAGAGTCAACTTCTGCCTCAGGCCATAATGAAGTAACTGGCACCAGACTTGTTTTCCAGCGGCACACAACTAGAAAACTGGACAAAATATATTAAATGACTGTTTTCAGACAGTGGGGAACAGGCTATGCAGGACTATGAGCCCTAAAGGAAGGGAAGCAAAGAGTGAGCCCTGTGATCCCCTTGGCTTTCTGCCCAGAAATACTCTTCAGACTGCAGCACAGGAAGGAGGATCCCAAGCAGAGCATGGTGGCCCTCTTTGAGTTGAAGGGACATAGACTGTCATATGCAGAGGCTGAAGAAGCAGGAATTTGTGAGGCAGAGTTCCAGAGAAGGCACTGTATAGATACACGTGCCAGGAATCTGTATAAGGAGACCTCCGTTGAGTCATTGGCTGAATAATAAGTTGCTCAGGCTTTGGATGAAGTGCTCCAAAGATGGCAAAGAACAACTACTGGAGAAGTATAAGCTGAATAATTCCCAGAGCTCTCACATCTAAGGAAGCATAGAAATGTGAACGGTTAACAGGAGAAATATCAGTCACTATAAACAAGACTCAAAATGAAAAAGATGGTGCAATTAACAAACAAGGACTTTGAAACACCCATTACAAATATATTCAAAGATTTAAAGGAAAACGTGAACATAATGAGAAGTGGAAGAAAAAAATTTTTAAAGACTCAAATTAAACTTATAGAGAGGAAAAATACAGTTCTAAAATATAAAATTCACTGGATAGGTTTGCATATTAAACAGCATATGAAACATACTCTTAACATATTAAATAACAGCATATCAACATTTGCAGAAGGAAAAAATTAGTAGACATGTTGACACAATAACAGTCAAACTGTAGCACAGGGAGAAAAAAAGAACTAGAGAAAAATGACCACAGCATCAAAGACCTTTGCAATAATATTAGATGGCTGACCCTACATGTAATTGGAGTGTCCATAGGGAAGGAGGGCAGAAGTTTGGAGGTACGGATGGTTTCAGGCTCTGCTGGATCCAGGGACTCAGACAGTGTCACTGGGAATTTCTCTCTGTCTTGTGTCTTCTTTCCTTGGTTTTGGCATCTCCCCAGGTCATGGCAGAGAGAGCCTCCAGCAGCTCCAGGCTCATGTCCCTCTCATATGTAAATCCAAGAGAAAGTGAATTCCTCTTTCCCAATATTTTCAGCATTTATTCACTCTGATTAACCCACTTTGGATCACGTGCCCACCCCTGAACTAATCCCTGACTCTGATTGGCCAGGTCTGAGAACAAGGGGGTGGGAAAGAGATGATCTCCCAAAGGTAAGCTGTGATGCTGTCACCAAAGTACAGTGTCATGGTTGCTGCACTTTCAAAAACAAAAGACATTTACTATGGTGTATAAAGCACCAAACAGTAAGAGCTTTCAAATACAGCCTCATCCGAGTACAGCTTTGCATGCATTCACTCACTTAATCTTTACAACTGTATCAGGGTGGAAGCTCATGAAAGACTCTGCTCTTTGATGGTTTTCCAGTTCCAGCTCCCAGCCTTGTCTAACTCAAGGAGGTGCCTCCTGTCCCCAGGCACCGCAGGAGCTTCCCTATCAGCTCTGGGCTTTCTTTCCTTCTTTGTTTTTCGCCCCTGGGAATTACCCTGATTTCCTTCAAAACTCTGTTATGCAGTAACTGTAATAATTCTTTCCAACATCACTATGTTTAATAGGATGATTTTCAGGTCATCTCTCCATTGCACCAAGGGTCCACTGTGTACAATGGGTCATCTCCCCATTGTATAGATGAGGAAAGTAAGGCCCAGAGAAGTTAAATAGCTCACCCCAGGTCACACACCTAGTAAGTGACAGCCAGTATTCGAACCCAGAGCCGTTTTCTAACACATCACACTCAGCTACCTCAGTGAATGGTGGCTGGTTAATGAGGTCACACACCTGTGTCTCTGTCTGTGGCATAGTCTTATCTCAAACTAGGGATCCCAGCTCCTTCCTTGACCTTGAAGTCCCCGAGGCACCATCCTACTTCCTGGCAATGACTAAGCCCTGAGGAAAGGAAGCCTCCATGTTTATGTAAGACACCTTGCACCCAAGATGCTGAGAACTTTTTTCCAGTCTGGATGAGGGGGAAAGGGTGGCAGGGAGAAGACCTGGCAAATGGAAGCCATGTGGCTGCCATAACAAATCCTTGGTGTCCCTTTGCTTGGGGCTGCATAACTCCAGTCTTCCTCCATCTTCCCCTGGCCTTCCCCTCTGGTGTCTGTGTGTGTTCTCTGCGTGCCTAATCTCCCTCTGCCCGCTCTTTGTAAGGATACCTGTCACTAGGTGTGGGGCCCACCCAGGAAATCCAGGATGGCCTCATCTTGAGATCCTTAAGTTTGTTCCATCTGCAAAGATCTTTTTTCCAAGTAAGGTCACATTCACAGGTCCCCAGGGTTAAGACATGGACATCTCTCTTTTTTTGGTGGTGGGGGATGGGGCAGGGTGGAACACTACTTAACCTACTGCAGTGAAAAGGCTGCCAAACTTTGCTCCGTCTCTGAGCTGGGACCGTTGAGGAGAGAACCACAGGCTTGGCTGAGGGAGCGAGCCATGGTGGGTTTTCGACGGTGCCGCTTTTATTGTTTTGTGTTTTTCTCTTTTGTTTTGAGGTTTTCTGCCCTCTTTTCTGGAAGGTGCACGATGCTTAATGCTGGGCTCTGTGGTTATTTTCGCCTAACAGCTGTGTTTCCGGTGAGCAGCTGGGGGATGCTTCTGACTCAGCAAAACTGTAGCAGTAACCGTCAAGAAGCCGTTCAAGCAAGGCTAGAAATAAAGAAGCAGTTTCTTCCCCGGCGTGCCCCCCTCCTTTCACTTCCCCACCCGCGGGTACCTTTTGAAAGTCTCAACAAAGCTCTTCTAAAAGAACCCCCGCTTTGACCAGTAGGCTCCAGGCCCGGCTGAAGGTGGCCCTTGGCTAGGCTTTTCCGAAAGCAGATGGATTCCAGAAAGGACTCTGCCAAACCAGCCTGGCTGTGCCTTTGGAAGGCCCCTCCCAGGCTGCCCCCCCCCCCCACCTTTCCCCAGAGGCTTGGGTCTTACAAGTTTCCCACAGGTCTGAGCAGTGAAAGCAGGGGCGGGAGGGACTAATGTGGTTTTCCAGGGTGGGGCCGCAAGGGCCAGGGTATCTGTGTTCCGCAGCCTGTCTGTTTTTAAAAGGTAGTGACTTCACCCTGGGCCTGGGAGGCAGCTCCGAGGTTCTACCCACTGGAGAGAGGCACTGGAAATCCTGCCCACAGCAGGAAGGGAACCAACGGGAAAAAAATCCGTGTCCTGGAGAGCCGACCTCTGTGCATGCTGGTGCCTGCAAAAGGCTCACGGGAGAGCAAGACAGCTGCGTTCTGAGACTCTTTGCTGCTGTTCCGAGAAAGAAAGGAACAAATAAATTTAGCTCCATCCTACGCATCCTTCACAGCTGCTTATTGACCAAACAGAAAGAGGCCTCTGTTTCAACCCTGGCTCGTCAGCTTTTCTACCTGGTGAGGTCTGCCACCGCCCTCGACAGAGGGCCTTTCTAGGAGGTGACTGACCCTGGCCGCCTTAGCTCTCAGCTGGAGGTGCTACAAGGAGCTCAAGTTCAAGGTGTAGGGTGCCTTTTGACATCCTGAAACAAAATGGTAGCTGAGAAATGTTTCCACATGGGCCTCGACTCCTGGAATCTCTGATGTGTTTCTTTGGAAGGCAGAGCGTGGGGAAGGCTGTTCTGAGGCCAGCCTGTGGATCGCAGAGCCATCAGTACAACTGTTTGTGGAAATAAAGAACTCGCTGACAGGGTTTGCAAGTTAAGAGACTGGAACGAGGCACTGAAGAGGTTCCATGGGCCTCACTGGTGTGCAGAGGTTCCTATGGGGCCAGGGCAAGCTCTGGACTCCATGTCAGACACATCCGGGTTCAAGTCCTGGCTCCGCTACCTAAGGGCAGGGTGCTCTGGGCAAGGTGGGCCACGTCCTCACCTGGAAGTGAGGTGTCGGCCAAAACCTTAAGCCTCTCTGAGCCTCTTGGAACAGCAGTAATGATATAAGAGGCTGTCAGGACGTGACATCACATATTGAACACGCCTCGCTCAGTTCTTGATGTGCCAGGATGGCGGGCAGGGCATCTGTTTCACCCACCTAGGCCCATTTCCTTGCCTTCTGGCCACAGCAGCCCCTCTCTCTTAGCTGTAAAGATTTGGGGCTCACCTTACTCTCACACTCTGGAGGTGAGTTCGTGGCCTAGGCCTGATGATGGAGGGTCTCACACATCCCTGACCGTAGTGATTAGTTCCTGGCTATGCATGAGAGAGCCAAGTGGAGATAATCAGAGCCAACTTCAGGGATGTTGACAGAATTACTGGGATAGAGAAAATCTTTTTGGGTTTCTGAGTGGTCAGATTTTCACCTTGATGCTGCTAGTGGCTCTCTTTATGTAAAGGAAGGAAAAATCTGTCTGAGAATAAAGCCAACACAGAGGAAGACAAACTTGGAGTGACTGTGTTCTGACTATTTGAGCCCCTTGACCCAGCCATGCCTGAAGCCATCACCCCATGAACTTTCCAGTTCTATGAGCCAATACATTTCCTTTTTGGTTTAAGTCAATCTGAGTTAGGTTCCATCTCTTGCAATCAGGTGCATCCTAAGAATCACACAGCTCAATACGTTGCTTTTTGAATTTGAATTTACTTGTGGCCTCATCCAGAAGCAAGAGGCAGGCAGATGACTGCTCAGTGCCATCTCCGGGAGTGAGAGTCTGTGAAGAGTCTGTATTTTCTGGCGTGCTGATTTCCTTTGGGCCCCTCTTGCAGATAGGGAGGCAATATAGTGAAGAAAAAAAAAAAGAGTTTTAGAATAAAACAGATTGAGCTCAAATCTCTTCTTCATCACTTATTAACTCAGAGACCTTGGCAAGTAACTTATTCCCTGTGATCCTCTGTTTTCTCACTTGTGGAACGGGATGTTAATACTATAGGTGAATTGCAGTGTGTACAGGTACTAAAGCCAGTGTGAAGGCAAAAACATCCATGAAAATCCCTCAGACTCCCCTCCCCCTGCAGGGTTGAGAAACAGCTCTAGAATCACACTTAGCACAGACAGCTGTTCATCATAGGGAAGGGTCCTGGAATTGGAAACTGCAGACGAGCAGGTCCACATACTCTGTTTCTGTGCTTCCTGTGTAGCAAGTCCACGTAGGGACAAGACAGGTGGCCTTGTCCACACCCTTTCAAAAGCATTATCTGCTTTGCTTTTTGGCCAACTGGCATGCGGTTGAATTGGTGTAAGTTACCCATGCAGGGTGTACCAGCTCCGCTCCTGCCTCAGATTAATTACTGCGAGCATCAGAGGCCCCTGTGCAGAATGGGCTTTGCACAGAGTGAACTCTTAGGCATTGCACCTGCTACTTTTATTGTTCTCACACGTAGTGTAAATCTTGTGCATAGTAGGTGCTCAACACGGGTTTGCTGAATTGCCTTAAATTCATAAGGGTGCTCTGGGCCCTGTGAGGGAGGAGGTGACAGTTCCGAGGGGATTTCGACACACACGGTTCTTGTTGGGGGTTGCAGCTCAGACAGGACCTCCCACCACCACCTGCTTCAATAGTTGTCGCCCCTCTTGTACTTCTCCCACCCCTGGGCCCCAACTGCAGGGAATGTGGGATCAGTTTGCTTAGAGACCACCCTCTGGCCCCCAGCCCTAGCTCCTGCACTTGACCCCCATCCAATCCCTTTACTTCTTGGAGCCTCATTTTCCTTCCCAGGAAAACAGGGATCCTAACCCTGCACTTCTGCCCAAGATCGTCGGGGGTGGGGGGGCTTGTGCACCAAACTCACACGTGGGCATCACAGGTCTGAGGTTCAGTCTGTGGGCTTGTTTCATGTGGCCCACATTTTTTTCCCTTAAATATATGAACTACATTTTCCCCAGTTTTTAAAATTGAAGTGCAATTCACATAATATAAAATTAACCACTTTAAAGTGAACAGTTCAGTGGTAGTACCTTCACAATCTTGTGAAGAAACATGTTCATCACCCCAGAAGGAAGCCCCGTACCCGTTACTCATTCGTGCCCATTCCCCTCCTCCCCCCAGCCCCTGGCAACCACTAGTCTGCTTTCTGTCTCTGGATTTGCCTGTGATGGATGACACTCCATGTAAATGGAATCACACACTCCATGACTGTGTCTGCTTCTTTGATTCAGCATCATAGACTCGAGGTTCATCCATGTTGTAGCAGGTATCAGTACTTCATTCCTTTTAAAGGCCAAATAATATTCCATTGTATGGCTGGACCACATTGTGTTTATCCATTTAGCTGTTCATGGACTTCTGGGCTGTTTCCATGTTCTAGCTATTGGTGAATAAGTCTAGTATGAACTAGACCAGATGTGCTAGTTTGAATACCTGCTTTCCATTCTTTTGGGCATATAACGAGGAGTGGAATTGCTGGGTCACCTGGTAGTTGTAGGTGTAATTTTCTGAGATGGCATCACATTGTTTTCCACAGCGGCTGAGCCACTTTTCATTCCCACCAGCAATGCATGAGACTTTCAGTTTCTCCACATCCTCCCCAACGCTTGTGACTTTCCATTTTCTTTCTTTTATGATTGCATCCTAGTGGCTGTGAACTGGTACCTCCTTATGGTTAGATTAGATGGTAACAGGCAAAAGGAAGACTTCATTTACGAATACAGATCAACAGTTTTTCTTGCAAAAGGAAAGAGCTGTCAAGACTGGGACCGCCTTCAGGAGGGGCAGGCCTTGTCTGAAGCTCAGTGGCAGCTGGTCCCTTACCTGAAATGATCCTTCCTGGTCTTCCACAGACCCCTGTCTCTCCCTATCATCCCCCCAACTCCAAGTCACCTGCTGCTTCTTATCAAACTGCACTGCTGTTTTTCTTTTCTCTCTCTCTCTCTTTTATTTATTGAAGTGTAGTCAGTTATAATGTGTCAATCTCTGGTGTACAGCATAGTGTCCCAGCCATACATATACATACTTGTGTTCATTTTCATATTCTTTTTCATTAAAGATTATTACAAGATATTGGATACAGTTCCCCATGCTATACAGAGGAAATTTGGTTTTTATCTATTTTTATATATAGTAGTTAATATTTGCAAATCTCAAACTCCCAAATTTATCCCTTCTCCTCACCCGGGTAACCATAAGATTGTTTACTATATCTGCAAATCTGCAGCACTGTTTTTTTTAATAGAAGAAACCAGCACCCGTGTCTCCATTAAAAGTGAGGAAAAGGAGACTTGTGGAGCCCTGTGGTGTTGAAATCGAGGAAGACCCCTAATTCTTTGTGGAAGTGTTTCAGTGTGCCTGCATCATTTACTCATTTCTGCCACCTGGTCCGTATGGGTGTCTGAGTGGGCGACACACCCCCCCACCAGCTCTGTCCCCTCTCCTTCCTTAGGGGTGGCAAGGAGGGCAGAGCAGAGGTGCGGGGACCGTGCCACTGACCCCAGGCTGATACACCCAGGCACGTGGTCCTTCTGCCTGGAACTTTCCGTCCTGCTCTTCACCACCCAGCACAACTCCAATTCTTCCCCAAGTCTTAGTGTGAACACTGTTTTCTCCACAAAGTCTTCCCTGATGCCCCAGGGCAGATCAGGTATCCCTGCTGTGTGTGCTTGTAAGACCCTGGACTCCCCCGAATCCTCAGCACAATTGTCACTAATTAATCCCTTACATGATTTCTTTCCTCTTTGTACAATTTGGACCCGTTCGCACAATCACACAACCGTTTACGCCATGGGTTTGGCGCTTGTCTGTTCTAGTCCCTCTTGTGCCTTCTCATATTATTTCTTGCCTCCATCTAGTGTTACCACTTCTCACTGCCTCCCACAGGTAGCGACTCCAGGGTATTCAAAATAAATCCTTCCAACCCGCTTTCCAGTGCTTATGAAACATATATAATGTTGTTCTTTGGGTGTGTTTTAAATTTACGTCAATGGTATTGTATCATAAATCTCAGTCTAGTTCCTACTTTTTTCATTTCGTACTATATTTTAAGATCTATCCACGATGACAGATGCAAATTCAGTGTATTCTTCCTGCCCACTGCGTATTATCCCATCATCTGCATTTATCACATTTGGTTTATCCATTTCCCCCAACATGGATGGGTAGGTCACCTCTGGCTCCTTGCTGTGACAAACCTGGCTGCCACCAGCATCCTCCCACATGTCTCCTTGTCATCCTAGGCAGGGGCGTCTACAATACACACCTGGGAGAGGCATCGCTGTTTCACAGATTGTTAGGCTTGAATTGAGTGCCCCCTGCCAGGATATGTTGAAGTCCTAACCCAGGAGTACCTCAGAATGTGACCTTGTTTGGAAACAAAGTTGTTGCAGGTGTAATTAGTTAAGATAAGGTCATGATGGATTAGGGTGGACCCTTAATCCAGTATGACTGTTGTTCTTATAGAAAGAGGGAAAACAGCATGAAGACAGAGACTCTCAGGGAGAATACCATGTGACGATGGAGGCAGGGATGGGAGTAACGCAGCTGCGAGCCAAGGAATGCCAAGGATGGGCAGCCATCACCAGAAACTAGGATGAGGCAAAGAAGGGTTCTCCCCAGAGAATCTGTGGGACATGTATCCTAGGTCTGCATCCATAAACTTCTCGGAACATTTGGAACTTAAAACTTTCTCTAGATGATGAATACTGGCAATTTGGATCACTCTCATATACAAACACACTCCATCAGTCCATCCATCCATCCATTATCTATACCTCTATCCGTCATCCATCCATCTGCTCATTCTGCAGATTTTTACTGAGTGCCTGCTCAGTTCTGGAGTCACAGTAATGAACAAGACAAACAGATCCTTGCCCTCATGGAACTTATCATTAGTGGGGAAGACAGACATTAAACTAACAATTATTTAGATGCAAGTGTGATAAGCTCTGTAAAGGACAAATATAGTGCCTCTGAGAGCAGAGAACGGGGGGACTTGGCAAAGCCTGGGGGTCGTGGAAGACCTCACTGCAAAGGTGACATTGAAGCTGAGGCCTGAAGGATGGGTAGGAATTGGTCAGAGGAAGCATGTGCAGGAAGAGCCTCCCACGTAGAGGAGAACAGGTGTGCATAGTTGGAGATTGGAAAAGCATTTGGTGCTTGTAAAGAAGTAACAGAAACTCAGCTGGAGTGGAGGGAGGGTGGGAAGATGTCTGAGATGCGGCTTAATAATTGGCTAAGCCAATAACCCTGAGGGTCCCCTGGGGATCTGTGCGTCGGCAGCAAAGCACCACCCTAGATGAAGTGTAGAAATGAGTTCC